>NC_065443.1:49030895-49726943 GCF_917563875.1 Diabrotica virgifera virgifera | reverse complement strand
CTTTTAAAACGAGCAAGGAAATGGATCGAACAAAATGGCGGATCTTTTGGGCAACTGTTATAGTTCAAATATTTTTAATTTATGTTAAATTGTTGAATTGTTTAAACGAATTTTTTTTATTAGATATAGCTGTTTTTTTAAATTATTAACTATGTCATTAAAATATCCCAATTCTCGCAATTTTAATTTTTAATGATGTGCAATCAGCTACAAATCCAGAGAATCTATAAAGCCAGCGTAGTAAATAAGTATTAAGTATTTTTAAAATAAGTATTGATTCACTAACATTAAATTATTAAAAGTTAATAATACCTGGTTTTTAATCTCAGACTTCTTTAAAATTTCAATATACAGGGTGTTGGTTCAAGGTCGTAATTACTTTATATTTTTTTGTTAATCCGGACCTGGATATTTCTTGTTATTAGTAATTGGGTCGTTCCAATGTGGTAAATAGGTATTGATTATTTTTAAAATGAGTATTTATTCGTTAACTTTAATAATTTATAACTAAAAGTTAATAATACCTGATTTTTAATGTCAGAGTTCTTAAAAAATTCAAATATAATTTCAAAATTAAAGTCATAAAATTGTCTGGCCGAAAAATTAAAGCGAACCATTAAACTTATTTTTTTGTGCTCTTTTCAAATATGCAAACAGATTTTCAAAATTTGAATATATAGGGTGTTGTTTTAAGGTCACAATTATTTATAATTTTTTGTTAATCCGGACCTGGATTTTTCTTATGGTTAGTATGTCGGTAGTTTGGGTCTTGAATGAGACGTATGTGTAGCAAATATCAAAAAAATATATAAGGTGGTTCTAAAGTTATGGCTTAGGAAAGAAATGAGCAAAATCGATAAAACACCCTGTAACTCGGTTATAAAAGTCGGTAGAGCAAAACATGTAGTATACCTAGAAGCGGCTCGGTGACCTTTATTCACAGTTAAAGTATTTCCGTTTCCCAATGAAACACCCTGTATAAACGCCAATTATATGTATACATAAAAAATAAATTATGTATACTCACACATACACATACTCGTACAACCCCAGCCTCGGGGGACAAGTGTGTTCCAATGGAACAGTGGGACCCACAAGAACGAAGATCAAACCGGTTACACTCCGTAATGGAGTGGTACATATCTGACCACCAAGCTATACCACCACCCCTCCCGCCAGTTTTTTTTCTTTAAAAAATGTCATACCATTACCCGTACGCGCGCCAATGGTGAATATAAAGTTCTTAACTGTATGTCAAAAAATGCGCTATAACTACATCTTAAAACATACCAAATTTTATTTGCATATCTCAACCGGTTTTTGAGCAATAAATAAATCAGCAGTTGGTAAGAAAAATTTTAACGCCCCGTATCTCGGAAACAAATGAAATTCGAATAACAACATATGAGTTATTTTTAGTTATTATTCCACCCACCCTGTATATTACTCATTCGGTTTTGTATCGAGTTGGAACAAACCTATTATCCTAACTTTTTTCATAGTTACATAGGTGACAATTTACCCAAATTGTGTCAGTGTCATTGTAACATTGTAACCTAAATTCAAAATTACCGTTCGAGATGATAACATTTTAGAAAAATCTATACTCTCAAAAGATTTAAAAAAAGTAAAAAAAACGAAAAGCATTAAGGATGAAATACTAAGCATAGATAGGTTATTATGAAACAAACAATGTAAGCAAACTTTCCGAGTTAAAATAAGTAGATTGGAAATTTTTTTACAGTTTGTTAAAAAAACACAAAAGCTTTTTATTACTGCTACTAATTTGATACTATTAGAGTGTTTCTTGCTATTCATTGGCCTATAGTGCAAAATTATATGGCACTTTTGTTTAAATTCATTACTTTCCTAACTCCCGATTTTTTTAGGTATTGGTCTAAGCCTGGCGTACTTCAACATTTACAACTTTATATGAAAGCATTTTGGAAGATGTAACTGCTAGGTTTTAGATGCATATTTGATATATTTAAGGTAAATGTTATTATTTGTATTTATGTTACATCTTTCCCACAAGTTATGTTCCGTATGCTCATAGACCAGGGCGCATCTGTAAAAATATTAGTACATTTGGACGTTGAGAGGTGACTCAAATTTTTTTGCAGAAATTGCTTGAAAATAAATCAAATAATAATATTTGAGTTATCCTTTCTCTCAAAAAGGTCCCGAACATTGTTTAAATAATCAAAATGTCAAAATATGAAGGAAAAATTCGATTTTTTTCTTGGTTTTCTGATTATAACTTTAAAAGTATTCATTTCCGAGAAAAGTTGTACTAACATAAAAGTTGCGTAATTAAATTTTATACAATATAGAATTGGTTAAAAATTTAAGAAATAGTCACCCTTGTTGCAAAATAGCAATAATTGTGAAAAAAACATACAAAAACAAGTATTCGCATTTTACGTTTTTCAACCATTTATGCTACACTTAGGACCTTCATATTTCACCCTGAAAAATTTTATGATACAATAAAACAATACTGTAAATTTCATTAAGATCGGTTCAATAGATTTTGCAAAATAAATTTTGCAATCCAGCTTTCGTAAAAAAAATTCATTTTTTCAAAATGTTACAGGACTGAAAATAAAGCAGATAGCAAGTTGAAAATTTTTTTGCATATAGAAGTGTACTGTACCTTTCATTTGCAATTTTGCAAAATTAAAATCGCTTAACACCACGGCGTCAGGAATTTTTTTAAATAAACATTAATTATTGGTGCTACGCGCAGGACAGCGGATAGGTTGCTCTGATTGGGCATTCCAATGACCTTTGATAATGATTGATACATTTTAATTTTTATGACATTTCGATATAAATAAATAAATTTGTTTATTGCAAAATAAAAACACATACTCTATCCTTTGAAATAACACTTTTATTAGCAAAAACTTTCTTTGTTCATATATTTTAACTTAAATAATAAAAGTTTATTATTTTTAAACATATGCAATTGTTTAAACAATATTTCACAAACAATAATAAAATTAGTTTGATTTTTGTGGAATTAAAAAATTAAAATACAACAAAATATAGAGTAAGAAAATAATATATTAGATAAAGATTGGAAGAAATTTTGGTGGAAATCAACCTGTGTGAATCGAACACCGCTGTCCTGCGCGTAGCACCAAAAATTATTGTTTATTTCAAAAATTTTCTGACGCCGTGGTAATTAATCGATTTTAATTTTGAAAATTGCAAATGAAAGGTACAGTACACTTCTATAAGCAAAAAAAAATTCAACTTGCTATCTGCTTTATTTTCAGTCCTGTAACATTTTGAAAAAATGAATTTTTTTTGCGAAAGCTGTATTGCAAAATTTATTTTGCAAAATCTATTGAACCGATCTTAATGAAATTTAAAGTATTGTTTTACTGCATCATAAAGTTTTTCTGGTTGAAATATGAAGGTCCTAAGTGTAGCATAAATGGCTTAAAAACGTAAAATGCGAATACTTGTTTTTGTTTGGTTTTTTCGCAATTATTGCTATTTTGCAACTAGGGTGACCATTTTTTAAATTTCTAACTAATTCTATATTGTAGTAAATTGAATTACGCAACTTTTATGTTAGTTCAACTTTTCTCGGAAATGAATACTTTTAAAGTTATAATCAAAAAACGAAGAAAAAAATCGAATTTTTCCTTCAATTCTTGACATTTTAATTATTTAAACAATGTTCCGGACCTTTTTGAGAGGGAGGATAACTCAAATATTATTATTTGATTCATTTTCAAGCAATTTCTGCAAAAAAATTTGAGTCACCTCTTAACGTCCATCTCAAAACCGATCCGCCCTGGACTATCAGGAGTTCGCATAGGATATTTGCTTTTTTTTTCTTTTATGGCCTTTGGGAACTGCGCCCATATATTCGCTTTTGCCACAAATTTTTAGTTCCTGCGATAATAACTTACCCACCCCACAGTTTAATGCTAACGAATAAGTTGGATAAGTTGGTTTCCAACAGGCGTCCCGTGGGCCACATACTACCCGCGAGGCATATTATTGCGACCCGCGGGAGTATTTACAAAACTAAGAAATATACTTTTTTTAAGTTGAGAAAACACGATACATGTACACTTTTCATGACACATAGTTTCAGACATTTATGATAGTGTTCATTAATTCACTATGGCATAATAACACGAAATCTAATATTGTTAAAATCTAATAGTGTAAAAAACCGAAAAATTCCTTACTTGAAAAACTAGCCCAGTAAATGAACGGGAAATTCGGCGATACCGTGTAATTTTCAGGGGCAACTCCGAATTGCATGAAAATTTGGATTTAGGTTCTACTTACCCTCCACTTCAAAGTTGAAATTGTGCCGTTGGTTGCTTTTACTTGGGTGATGACACTCACCCCTCCTCGGGGGTTACAAAAAAAAACGTTCAAGATAATTACCGTCAATGGATAAATTGACTAATTTTAAGCATTTTTTGTTTTATAGAGTTTTTTACGTAAGTCAATACTTTTCGAGTTACTTGCCATTGAAAATGTTGATTTTTCGACAAATAAACAACGTTTCCAGACGGTTCTTCGCAAATAACTCAAAAAGTAAATATTTTATCGAAAAAAATATCCTTAGCAAAAGTGTAGCTTATAAAAAACCCAAAAAAATGGGGTATCAGTAAAGTCTATCAATCAAATAAAAACAAAGTTGTAGCTCATGAAAAATACGTTCTTATTCGTCTAATTCCAAATCGAATATTTCAAGGTGAAATCACCGAAAAATTAGGCACTTCTCGGGAAAAACCCATTTAAACTTTTTTAAAGTGTTTATAAAGAGCTTTGTTTTAATTATTAACAAAAGTTTTAGCATTAAAAATAAGCGAGTTACGCTCAAAATAAAGTTGTCCTCTTTTTTTTTGTAAAAATCACGAAAACCTCGCCGTGTTTAGCTCCCCAAATGAAATTAATCGCTACCGCTTTACAAACAATTTACTTACCTATCTATTTTTTATATGATCTGTCAGTCTCACCGGTGGTAAGTGTTTATTTTTGAAAGGGTTATAATTGAGAAAGCTTGAATGGGTCACTAATCACGAGTGAATGCAAATTTTGAACAGCCATATGCTAACTAATTTTTGTCTTACGGAGAAACAAAATAAAACTAGCATATTTATAATAGCAAAACCTACATTTTTTTACTCTTTAAGATTTTTCTTATCACAATACTTTTTAAGTTATTTTGAAAAAATGAAATTTTTCAAAATTTTGTAGAAAATTTTTTTTACTATAAAATCAAATGTTTTCAAAAATAAGCACTTCAAACCAATCAAACTTACAGATCATATAAACAATACACATACAGTTAAAATAGATGGTAAAGCCAAACGATTAATTTCATTTAGGGTGCTAAATAGAGGGAGGCTTTCACGATTTTTTTTCCAAAAAAAAAAGGGGCCAACTTTTTTTTTCAGTGTAACTCGTTTACTTTTGATGCTGTAAACTTTCGTAAAAAAAATATTAAGATTTTTTTCGATACTTTAAAAATGTTAATAAGGTTTTCCCGAAAAACGCTTCTTTGTTCGGTGATTCCGCGTTGAATTAGATTTGGAATTAGACGAATAAGAACGTATTTTTCATGAGCTACAACTTTGCTTTTACTCAATTTGTAGACCTTACTGGTACACCATTCTTTTCGTTTTTTTTAGGCTACACTTTTGCTAAAAATTATTTTTTTGATAAAATATTTACTTTTTGTGTTATTTGGGAAAAACGGTCTGAAAACGTAGTTTTTTTTGTCGAAAAATCAACATTTTAAATCGCGAATAACTCGAAAAGTATTGACTTACGTAAAAAACTTTATAGAACAAAAGGTGCTTAAAATAAGTCAATTTATCCATTTCCTGCCTTATTTTAAACACGCGTTTTTCACCCCCCGAGAAGGGGTAAATGTCACCCCCCAAGTAAAAGCAACCAACGGCACAAATTCAACTTTGAAGTGGAGAGTAAATGGAACCTAAATCCAAATTTTCATGCAATTCGGAGTTGCCCCTGGAAATTACACTCCAAAACGGTCATTTATTGGGCTAAACCTTTTAGTATTAAATCAAAGTGAGTTATAGGTAATTGAATGTATATTTTTTTTTCGGTGAGTACTCAAATCTAATTAGTATCCTTGCTTAAATTACGGGAAAACGATGCATTTTATAACATATACTTACTAAACTTTTGTCAAAGTACTCAGAAATATATATCAGACGACCCCAGAAGAAATTAATAGCATTAAAATTTATGCTCCAAAAATTTTTCCAAAAAAATGTTATTTTTTTTTTGGAATAACCGTTAATTGTTATGATGTCACGTTCATTCAAAAACCATTTAAAAGGTAATTTATTCAAGGGCTATAAAATCGTATTAAATTTAATCTTTTAAATCCTCATTTTCTTAAATTTAAAACGTTAAATGGTCCCGCTTACATGTTTCTCGCAGTAAAATTTAGGGTTTAAACGTTTCTATTAGTACATTCTTTCACGGTTTTTGCTGTAAATTTTAAAGAACCGCTTGGATTGACATGAAATTTGGCATACGCATAGCTAACATGTCAAAGAATAAAAGTGATATGGTGTCAATGTGTGCTTTTGCCCTGGGGGTGAGTTTCGCCCCATCTCGGGGGTGAAAAAATATATGTCCAAGATAAGTCCCGAAATGGATAAACTGACTAATTTTAAGCAACTTTTGTTCTACGTATAGAGTTTTTTCACCAAATCAATACTTTTCGAGTTATTTGCAAGTGAATATATTAATTTTTCAACAAAATAACCACGTTTTTGGACGGGTTTTCGCAAATAACTCAAAACGTAAGCATTTTGTCGAAAAAAATATTCTTAGCAAAACTATAGCCTATAAAAAGTGAAAAAAACGGTGTATATATTAGGTCTCTATACCCATCAAAAGCAGAGTTATAGCTAATAAAAAATAGGTTCATATTCGAAAAATTCCAAATAGAATAATTAAATGTGAAATATCCAAATAACTTGGGGAATTCTTGGGGAAAACACATTACAACTTTTTCAAAGTGTTTAAAAAAAGCTTTATTTCTGTTTTTATAAAAAAAATTCTAGCATCAAATGTAAGCAAGTTACGCTCAAAATAAAGTTGGTCCCTTTTGTTTTGACAAAAAAAAATCAGGAAGATCACCCCCCCCCCCCAATTGGCAACTTAAATGAAATTAATCGTTACCGCTTCAAAAGTTACTTTACTTATGTTGTGTTTATTTGATCTGTAAGTTTCATCGATCAAAGTGCTTATTTTTGAAAAGATTTGGTTTTAAAGTAAAATTTTTAAAAATTTTAATTTGGAAAAATGCTTTTTTTCAAAATAACTTAAAAATTATTAGAGATACCAAAAATCTTAAACAATAAAAAAGTCGGCTTTACTTTTCTAAATATCTTATATTTTTGTTTTCCTGTAAGACAAAAATTGGTTAAGATTCTGTGTTTCTAAATAACACTCGTGATAAGTGACTCGTTCAAGCCCTTTTAACTACAGCTCTTTCAAAAATAAGGACTTTGAACCGATGAAATTTACAGATCATATGACCAATACACACGCGAGTAAAAAACTTGTGAAGTGGTAACAATTAAGCTCATTTGAAATGCTAATTAGGGGATGATTTTCCCGATTTCTTACCAAAAAATGGGACCAACTTTATTTTGAGCGTAACTTCTTTACTTTTGATGATAAAATTTTTTTTAAAAAACAAAATTAAGCATTTGTTTAAACACTTAAAAAAGTTAAAATGAGTTTTCCACAAAAAAGTGCTTCGTTTTTGGTTATGGCACGTTAAAATATTCGATTTGGAATTTGACGAATATGAACCTATTTTTCATTAGCTATCACTCTGCTTCTACTAGGTATAGTGACCTAATATATACACTTTTTTACTTTTTTACGTGCTATATTTTTGATAAAAATTTTTTTGACTAGATACTTACTTTTGAGTTATTTGCGAAAAACCGTCTGAAAACGTGGTTATTTTGTAGAAAAATTAACATATTCACTTGAAAATAACTCGAAAAGTATTAACTTGGTGTTAAAACTTTATAGAAGAAAAGTTGCTTAGAAAAATGCTTGCCAGTTGCTTAATTGGAGTTATTATCAAAAGAAAAGAAAATTTACGAAAATTGGAAAAATTCTGATTTTTTGAAATCATATTTTTTATCAAATATATGCAATCTAAACTCAAAGGTTGAGGTCACTTATGCTAAAATAAAGAAAGTCATATAGGGACTAGTATACATTTTAATTTTTGTGGAAATGGTGTATATTTAATTTTTCACTTTTTCCTGAAAAAATCGAAAGGGTTCTCTTATTTTCAGCACAACTTGCTTAATTTTGATGCTATCAACTTCTTCTGGAGCTCATTTGATAGGTTTTCCTGAGTACTTTGACAAGTGTTTAGTAAGTATATGTTATAAAATGCATCGTTTTCTCGTTCTCTAAGCTTGAATAATTATTAGATTTGAGTACTCGCCGAATAAAAAATATACATTCAATTACCTATCTCACTGCGAGGTAACATTTTTCAAGTAAGAAATGTCGCATTCTATTTTTTATTAGCTTTAATTTTGGTAACGATAACTTTTTGAATTATTTATGAAAAACCGCTTTAAAACATGCATTTTTTTCACGTAAAATTAAATAAAGTTAACAAAATTATTTTTTCAATTTAATTGTGGCTTATTTCCCACTAAATAGTTAATCATAAAAATGCCACAAGGAAATAGCTTCAGAACAACAGTAAAATTAAAATCTTTGATTTTTAATAACTAAAAAACTATTAATTTATTTGAATTACTTGATATAACAAATTTTGTTTAGGATTTGTCCATCTATCGATTTATGGGGTTATTTTTAATAAAATAATTTTCACCCCCGTGAAGGGGTGGCTGTTAGGAACTTTTTGGCTTTTTTGTTAATTAGTCCAGAGAAATAAGATTTTTCTCATGATACATCCCCCTCCAGGCCGAAACCAAATTTTTTGAGTAGCATGGACATCTATATTAATAACCTATATGTTTCCTGCAGCCGATTTTGATGATATACATAGTTATAAACAAATGAAGATCAAAAAACGGTAAATTTTCGCTTTTTTCGTCTATAACCAAAAAGTTAAGCATTCTAAACAAATTTGAGAGTAAGAAACTCATATATCGTCTAAAAAATTTCAATATGGCGTTCGCTGAATATGTCTATCCTTATTGGTTGCTTAGAAAATTGCAAAATAAATCATAAATTTTGAGTTTTTATAAATATTCACAACTTATGTAAAAATTAACTTAGAACCTTCTTATTACACGAATTGCTGAGACTTCTGGTGCTTAAATTATATTTTAAATTTCAAAGTAATTGGTCAAATAGTTTAAAAGTTATTAAATTTGTTTATCCCAAATTCATTTTTTTTGCAACACTATAAGTCAGAAAATTATGAGGTTACAGTAAGACTTCTGACAGTTTATGGAAGAAGAATATTTATACTATTGATTTAATTAAAAAAAATGACAAAAAGTAATTTTAAACAGTGTAAAATTATTTTGCAAAATCACGTCGATTTTTTGCTGACTTAAAAACAATTAGAATAACTTTTTAACCGTTACCCGTAGAAAAATAATTTTTTCATATTTGGAAAGACTGAATTTTTATACACATTTAGAAAGAAAAACAATTGTACTAGGACAATTAAAGACGAAGTTAGCCCCCCCTTTGTTTTAATTCACATGTTTTTACAAAATAATTTTGCAGTATTTAGAATTATTTTTTGTCATTTTTTTAATTAAATTAATAGTATAAATCTTCTTCTTTCATAAACTATCCAAAGTATTAGTGTAACTTCATCATTTTCTGACTTATAGCGTTGCAAAAAAATTAATTTGGGATAAACAAATTAAATACCTTTTAAACTATTTGACGAATTGCTTTGAAATGTAGGGTATGATTTAAGCACCAGAAGTCTCAGCATTCCGTGTAATAAGAACGTTCTAAGTTAATTTTTACATAAGTTATGAATATTCATAAAAACTCAAAATTTATGATTTATTTTGCAATTTTATAAGCAACCAATAAGGATAGACATATTCAGCAAACGCCATATTGAAGTTTTTTATACGATTTATGAGTTTCTTACTCTCAAATTTTTTTAAAATACTTAACTTTTTGGTTATATGCGAAAAAAGGGAAAATTTACCGTTTTTGATCGTCATTTGTTTATAACTATGTGTATCATCAAAATCGGCTGCAGAAAACATATAGGTTATTAATATAGATGTCCATACTACTCAAATAATTTGGCTTCGGCCTGGAGGGGGTTGTCACCAACAGGATGTTTTTTTCCTTATTTCTCTGAACTAAATATGACAATTCCGCGTCTGCATGTGTTCAATTTTCAAAACCAGAAGAAGAAATGCACGTTGCCATGGCGACGCAAGCATCTAGATAACAACAAAATAAAAAATTGAGTTTATTCCAAGATTGTCAGAATAAGTTTGACATAAAAATATGTTTTTCTTAGGGCCGGTTGTTCGAACGCTAATCAAGAAGTTGATTATAATTAAGTCCCCTTAACAACCATCAAATAACAACACCCCTTATTCGTACGTCAATCAGTTGATTGTAATCAATTATGTTAATTATCATTATGATATGATTAATTAATTAATTATTAATTAACATAACAATTATTAACATAATTGATTAATAAATCTCATAATTGTAATCAATTATGTTTTCAGCAACCCAAACAAAGTTGACATTGACAGTTGGTGACAGTAATTAAATATTTGATAATGATCAGTTAATTCCATTTTTGATTAGCGTAGGAACAACCGGCCCTTATGTAATATAAGTATTCGTACACTTCGCGTCATAAAAAACAGGTACAACTCTTATAACCGAAAATCGTGTTTTTCAAGTTGTGTAAGTTGGTCTTGTCAAATGTGTCATTCTAATTTCTAGGGCATCGTTACCAGTTCAACCAAAATATTATTAAACTCTTGAGCAGTTGTCGGACCAACCATCTTGTATTTTAGAAATTATTCTCGTTTTATCACACTTTAATTGACATGGCATCGTTAAAAATTTATTTTGACCAACTTGTCAAATCTGACTGATGTTATGTAATTAAATAAGTCATCGAGGACTGGCCCTATTGCTTTTTTTATGTTTAATCGTTTAATTTTTTAGTTATAAGTGGATTTTTTAAGATTAACAACGCTCTCTCTGGTTAATAAATTTATTAGATACGGTTTTTGATAATAAAAATAATACCTATCTAAAAACTTTATACATTTTTGAACGTTATTTTTTTTATTTAGATCTAGTGAAATTCCGTTATATGTAATGACAACAACGAAGTGATTTACGAACCATTGTGTCAAGTCTGAAGACAGGTTTACATTGGGAAAAAAGTGTACCAGTTTTTTATGACTCGAAGTGTACCAGCGAAAATAATAAAAACAGTCCATACCAGAGTTAATTTTACTTTTATCTACCAAAAGATAAAAAAAACTTAACAGTGGCATCCACCCCCAGGATAACAACGCAATTTGGCATCATGTCACTTTTGTTTCTTGAGTTATCTTCTAACTACTCACCAATTTTCATGAAAATTGATGGAGGCTCAACGAAATCGGAGGTGAAAACCTCCAGTGACTGCACTATATGCACATTTCATCCTCTTGGACTCATCAGAGCGACTCGTGGTTTGCTCTCTGAATCGAAATTAAATCTTTCTGTCATTAAAAATAATTTGCAACAAACGCAACAACGACATCATACAACACGTCAATTTATCGTTGGAGTTTTGCCTAGATAAATGGACGTGTTGTGGAATGTAAATTGTAGATCTAGGCTAGGCAATTGATTATTTATTTTAGAAAGGAACTACAACGTTAACAGGCTTTTATTGTTTCATATTGCCAATGGACATCTAAATATGAAAAAACCGTGGAGTGCTACCATTTAAAGGGGTGCGTTTTTGAGAAAGGGGTGAATTAGTCCCTAGGCACAGGGCGAATTAGGGTAAGTTCTATGCACATTTAGTGCAAACACGTGTACAGAAAAATTGTTTCAGGTTAAATTTGCTATCGAAATATCACATTTTAAAGTCAAAAACATGTTTTTTTACAAAAGTTTTTCCAAAAGAAAAGCAAGAAAAAAACATGAAAGATAGCAATTTTGTTTTTTGCTCCATAACTTTTTTCCACGGGGATATAGGTATAGGCATTGCTTCATAGAAAAAAATCTTCCATCCTTCCTCTTTAAAATGGCGTTTGGTAGAAGTTCCTGTTAATTACAATTTCCAAAATATGATTTTTCAAATTTCGCCACTCACAGCGATTTTGGGATATTTTCCTTGGTACTTCGCAAACCTAGTACTGTAACTTTTTTCTACGCCTTTCTAGGTATACGCAATGGTACATTTAGTAGAAATAGAAGTCTATTACCTTTAAAATGTTCTATCGTAGAAGGCGGTATGGCTATATATAAGCAAGATATGGTTTTCCAAATTTTATACTTTTAATGATTTTTGATATATTTTACGATTATTTTTAAATCTCTCATTATAACTTTTTTTATTTAATTTCTAATTATATATTATTTGAGTATATATACATTATCTAATAAAAAAGCTCAGTTCATTTACTTTAAAATGGTGTACTGTAAAAAATTATAGGACTATTTTTAAACAAGATATGCTTTTTCAAAATGTGACATATACATATGCAATAGGTCCCACTAAGTTGGAACCATATTATGGAAAACTTTTTTAGTATTAATTTTATGAAAAAAAGTTATTCTTTATAAAATGCTAGTCTGAAACTTAAATGCAATCATCAGATATAAAATTTTATCAATAGTGTACGAGGTATGTTTATATTTCACAATATCGAAAAGTGTTATTAAGAAAAATTATTTGGAATTAAAAATTATGTTATAATATACAATTATAATATATTCTTGTATTTGAAAAAAAAAAATAAAAAAACTTAATTTTTTTTTCAAATTACGGATACTCTTCTGTATCCTACGGATACCTTCTTTAAAAATATTCCTAGATTTTTTTGGAATACACCATTTTAAAGTAAAGAAAATATGCTGTTTTCTGTTATACAATTTATATATACCTAAATGTGCAAGAAAAAAGTAATAATGAAAAATTTAAAAAATAATCGTGAAAAATATCAAAAATTATTAAAAGTATAAAACCTTGAAAGAGCATAACTTGCTTCAAAATAGTTAATCAACCTTATACAATAGACCATTTTAAAGGTAATTGACTCCTCTTTGTACTAAATGTACCATTGCATATACCTATATATTGCGTAAAAATAAGTTACAGAACAATGTTTGCGAAATAATGGGGAAAATGGCCCAAAAATGCTGTGAGCGGCGAAATTTGAAAAATCCTATTTCGGAAAATATAAATCCTAGAGACTTCCACTGAACGTCATTTTAAAGATAAAGAATGTAAGTTATTTTTTACTGAAGCAATGTCTATACCTATATCCCCGTGGAAAAAAGTTATGGGGCAAAAAACAAAATTGCTTTCTTTCGTGTAGTTTTTTTGTTCTTCTTTTGAATATATTTTTGTACATAAAAATATTTTTGACTTTAGAGTTAAATATTTCGATAGTAAAGTTAATCTGGAACAATTCTTCTGTAAACGTCTTTGTCCCAAAAGTGCATAGCACTCACCCTAATTCACCCTGTGCCTAGGGACTAATTCACCCCTTTCTCAAAAACGCACCCATTAAAATGGTAGCACTCCGCGGTTTTTTCAAATTTAGAGGTCCATTGACTATATGAGATAATAAAATCTCCTTAACGTTGTAGTTCCTTTTAGCTCTCTTATTTTGAACATAATCAATAGCCTAATCCCCCACGTCTATTCATTTATCGTCCGTTAGCTTCGCAAATTATAGAAAGCTCTGATTTAGGCTGTGGCCAGAATTTGTTTTTCTTCTTCTTCTTCTTCTTCTTCTTCTCCTTCTTCTTCTTCTTCTTCTTCTTCTTCTTCTTCTTCTTCTTCCTTCTTGTATGTAGGCTTTAAAGCCTGTTTCTTCTTCAATATTAGACTCCTAAATTATTTAAATTATCGCACCATCTTTTTCTTGGCCTGCCAATACTTCTTCGTCCATTTGGTGACTTATCTCGTGCTATTCGTACTATCCTATCCTCTGCCATTCTACTAATGTGTTCGTTCCACTCCTGTTTCCGTTTTGCCACCCATCCATTTATGTCTTCTACATTGCATGATCTTCTTATGTTTTCGCTTCTCTCCCTATCCAACAGACTTCCTTGATATTCGTCGGAGTATTTTCATCTGTGTTGTTTCTAGTAGTCGTCGTCTCGTTTTAGATGTGCCAGGTCTTGTCTCCGCCGTGTATGTCAATATAGGTCTAATTGCTGCTTTATAGATTCTTGCTTTTGTGTCTTGTCTTAGGTGTTTGTTCTTCCAGATTGTGTCATTAAGGGGTCCCGACGCTTTACTTGCTTTGAAGCTTTGTTGTCGTAATTCCTCTTCAACATCTCCGTAACTGGTTATATATATTCCCAGATATCTAAACCTTGCTTCCTGCTTTATTATTTTCCCATCAATTTCGATTTTACATCGTAGTGGGAATTTAGATGTTGTCATACATTTGGTTTTTTCTACTGATATTATCATATTGTATTTCTTGTCTGTGTATTGAAGATGTGTGTCAATCTTTGGAGATCGTCTTGTGTCTCGGCGATTATTGCGTCGTCGCGTCGTCTGCATAACATAATATTTGGATTTCTTTGTTCCCCATTCTGTAACCATGACCTTTAAGTACTGCTTCTATTATTTCGTCCATTATTATATTAAAAAGCAGTGGGCTTAATGAGTCACCTTGTCTGACTCCGCTTTGTACTGGTAGGTATAAACTGCGTTAGGCCGATGCCACATTATGCGTTTTGACCGGATGCGGTAAAACGCATCCGTTTCCAACGCAACCGGACCGACCTGTCACACTATGCGTTTAGTCTGGTGCAGTTTGTAAGCGCGTACCGATGACTCAAAACGCATCCGTTTCCAACGCAACCGGACCGATCTGTCACACTATGCGTTTTCACCGGATGCGGCGGAAACGCATCCGGTTAAAACGCATAATCTGACATCGGCCTTAGTTTTCCATTTATCTTTGCCTGTATTCGATTATAATATTATTATATTATAATATTCGTTTGTATAATATTGATTGGTATGTTTCTTCTATACAGTAAACGTACGTCTTCGACTTTGACGAAGTGATCAGAATTTGTTTTCCAACGTAAGAAATCTTTAGATTTTCGGCTCTTTGCATTCTGTTTTGTTTATAAAAAGATCATTTCGAAAAGAGCCTCTTAACGACAATTTTATTAAACTAATTATATTATTAGTTCCTCCTGATTGGCAATGATCGTTTGAATTACACAGTATCCATCAAGTTTTATCTTATAGGTTATATTTATTTAAATTGATAGTGGGAAGGTTTGTTAACCATTGACTTCCTATAAATAGCTGTATATGGGTACTTACTATTTTAAACTATGCTAATATAGCCAAAATGGACACACTAATTCTATTGTGTCCTAAACAATAGATTGGATAAAATATCATTTTTGAAATGAAAATGATCAATAATAAAATCTCCTGCGAAAAATGTGTTCGTGTTTGTTGACGTTGTTATAGCCCAGTAAATGAACGGGAAATACGGCGATACCGTGTAATTTTCAGAGTCAACTCCGAATAGCATGAACATTTGGATTTAGGTTCTACTTACCCTCCACTTCAAAGATGAACTTGTGCCGGTGGTTGCTTTTACTTGGGGGGTGACAGTAACCCCTTTTCGGGGGTGAAAATAACGCGTTTCAAATAAGTCCGGAAATGGGTGAATTGACTAACTATTCTAAGCATGTTTTGTTCTATAAAGTTTTTTTTTTAAATAAGTTAATACTTTTTGAGTTATTTGCGAGTGAAAATGTGTATTTTTTAACAAAAAACCACGTTTTCAGGCGGTTTTTCGCAAATAACTCAGAAAGTAAATGTTTTATGGAAAAAATACTCTTAGTAAAAATGAATAATATAAAAAAACGAAAAAAAGTGTATTCGTGAAGTCTATAGACCCAGCAAAAGCAAAGTTTTTGCTCATGAAAAATACGTTCTTATTCGTCAAATTCCAAATCGAATATTTCAACGTAAAATAACAAAAACATAAAGCACTTTTCGGGAAAACCTCATTAAAACTTTTTAAGGTGTTTAAAAAGGCTTTAGTTTTATTTGTTTAAAGCATCAAAACTAAGCAAGTTACGCTCAAAATAAAGTTGGCCCCTTTTCTTTTTTGGTAAACAAAACCGTGAGAATCTCCCCCTATTTAGCACATCAAATGAAATTAATCCTTACCGCTTTACAAACAATTTACTTTAGTTATGTATTTTTTATATGGTCTGTAAGTTTCACCGGTTTAAAGTGCTTATTTTTTACTTTTGAGATTTTTTAGAAATTTTAGAAAACAATTTTTACTATAAAACCAAATTTTTCCACAAATAAGCACTTCGAACCAGTCAAACTTAAAATAGGAAGAGATTTTCACAATTTTTTTTAACAAAAAAAGGGGCCAACTTTATTTTAAGCGTAACTCATTTAGTTTTGATGCTAGAAACATTTATAAAAAAATAAGAATAAAGATTTTTTTAAAGACTTAAAATTTTAGTTTTTAGTTTTTCCCAAAAATTGCTTTATTTTTTTGGTTATTTCACGTTGAAATATTCGATTTGGAATTTGACGAGTAAGAACGTATATTTCATGACCTACAAATTTGCTTTTGCTGGGTTTATAGACTTCATTAATACACGATTTTTTTCATTTTTTTGTAAGCTACATTTTTGATAGGAATATTTTTTTCGTATATAATATCATAAGAGAGAAAATTTTGCCCGTAATATTTTCGACTGGTATGAAAGTTTGTTGCCAAAAGGCAACAAACTTGAATAAAACCAGAAAAAAATTTTGCCGGTAAATAATTTTCTCTCTAATGATATTCGACAAGACTATTTCACGAGACAATGAATGCACCGTATCAACGAGACATAATGTTTATTTATTTGTTAACAATATTAAATGTACAACTATTATAAGCTATAGTAGTTTGCCCATTCTTTTCTACCAAAGCATGAGTTTGTGTATTATTGACCTGTAGCATTTGGGAACTCGAAGGTTAGCTTCATTTGTTGTTCTGAGATTTTCGATTAACTTCTGGTGGTGACTGGAATCCAGCTGCATTAGAGAGCTTGCATTTGAGTGCCCCGTTAATTTAATTAACTCCTGTTCAGAAACACCTTGCTTGAACAAGGCTGACACATCTGAAGATCGATGAGAATGGTGTGTTATTTTATGTTTTTTTTGTGTCTATTCCATTTTTTTCAGCTGACATTTTTGTCCACTAAGATACTGTGTTGATTCCAAGTGGACAGTTTTTGAATCAAGATCCATCCTTCCAGTTTTGGTGAACGGTAAGAAAGAGTCTGTCTGATAAAATCTTTGGTCCTCTTTTTTCCATTAATTTAAAAAATAATCTAACTGGGCATAAATTTTTGTTTGATGAATTTCTTACCAGCCATTTGCTGCTTGCCAAACTTTTCGAACCGCCTTGATTCGTTTTGGAAAAAATGCTGTTGTATTCAATTCGGCCCGTAAATTCTCCCATAACATCAAATTCCTTCTGGAAAAAGTGAATCTTGCAGTTTACTGCCTCACTGCCTCTCCAAGCAAGCTCAAATGAGCAAAGGTGAAAAAACTTTTTTTGTGCTCCATAGGGGGTTTCCTCGTCGTAGCTTTGGATGATTTTTAATAGTTCTTCGGTGGATAATGCTTTTGAACTGAGTTTTATTTTTTCTTGAACACTTTAAAGCTGCCTCCGCTTGGTATCTCTGGCCAATCTTGCACATTTGAAAGATATATTTGTGAAAGGGTCGATTTTTATGCCGTACTCCGTAAAATATTTTTCTTGTAGCATTTTTGCTGTAGTATTCCACATTGACTTTACAGACAACTCTTTATAGTCTTCGCCATTGCCTCTTTTCATGTTAAAGGCATAATTCTGGAGAATTTTTGCTAGTTCCGTTATGGTAGTACATTTTTCAAGCGTAAAATCTCTCACCCGTAGGAACTCCGAAAATTTGGTCCAAATATAGTTTCTGGACCTCTGCGTGTTCAATGGGATCTTGGTTAAAGAACCTCTGAACCTGGATCAACACAACATCTTTGCAGCTTTTCCGCGTTGCTGCGAATATGATAAAGAATGCCATGATGATTGATGATCGCCAACATTCGTCACGGATAGGCACATCAAGAAGAAGAAGAAGATCTAAAGCCTGGGTTTCCTCGAAAGCGGCACCGACAAACTGTGACAGTAACACTGCGATGAATTACGTCAGATTACGGTGAAAAATTCAAGGTTCTTCACTGCGCCAATGGAATGTGCAAACTCAGCAAGCGGTGGCTTCCAACGCATCCTTGGAAACCAACGCTATTATTTTGCATGGTACAGTTTTTTATGACGTCGTTCATCGCAGTGTTACGTTCTCAGTTTGTCGGTGTCGCTTTCGAGGAAACCGACGCTTTACCCTTATTGTAATCACTAAGCGGTGGACCTGAAATCTTCTAAATATAATATCAAATATATTTTCCTTTATTATTAACAAATATAACAAAGCAATCAAGCAGACCGTGGCAATGTGTGTCATTTCCTGCTTGGATACGTAATGATATGTCATGTTTACTTATGTTTAACATAAATCACGTAATGTATAATACTTTTGTATTTTGCATCTGACATGTACGTATACTGTATATTATGTATATGATCTGCGAGTCCATTGTTGGGTTCCTACGCGTACGAGATGAAAAATAGGCCAATAAACTTTCAAACGCTTGTTAATCTGATAATAATTATATGAACGAATAATATGTGGAAAACGGAAATACGGTTTAAATTCTTTTACAAACAAATCAATAGCAACTGCCACTTTCTTCCTAAAGTCGCCAATGTTATATAAATCCGTTATATCCGTTATTATAGAAGATACCAAAAAAAGTAATTTACAAAAATTGTAGGTAGGTACCAGTAAGCTTCACATTTTAAAATTAGTTACAATATATACAGGGTCTTCTACAACACTGTACCGCATCAAGGATATGTTTTTTTAATAAAACAACTTCATTTATTTTAAATTTAAAATCCACCTTACTTCCTCGTTACAAGAATTTAAAATTGTTTTGTGCTATTCGCTCCGTGCGTGACTGACGCGACACCTAGCGTAGTCGCCTGACATTTTTCGCGACCGCAATTTAACGTTAAATATGATGCATATATGACATATATTTGACGTTAATATGTCTTCTTCTTCTTCAGGTTCCTTCCCCTATCGGAGGTTGGAAATCATCATCGCTATTTTAATTTCATTGGCCGCACTTCTGAATAATTCCAATGAGCTGCAACTGAACCACTCTCTCAAATTTCTTAGCCAGGATATTTTGCGTCGTCCTGGGTTTCTCTTCCCTTGTATCTTCCCTTGCATAATTAACCTAAGTAATACGTACTTCTCGCCCCTCATTATATGACCCAGACATTGAATCTTTTTAATTTGAACAGTTTTTATGACTTCACATTCTTTCTTCATTCTTTGTAACACCTCTATATTAGTTACTTTTTCAGTCCACGATATTCTGTGGATTCTCCTGTAGCACCACATCTTAAAAGAGTTTAATTTTTTGATTTTAGACTGTTTTATTGTCCACGCTTCCATGCCGTATAGTAAAGTAGAAAAACGTAACAACGTAGCATTCTTGTGCGGATCTCTAGATTAAGGTTACGGTTGCAAAGTAAGTTCTTCAATTTTATGAACGTGTTTCTTGCCATTTCTATTCTAGATCTGATTTCTTTTGTTTGATCTCCATCTTCGGTTAGCCACGTTCCTAAATATTTATATGTTGTTACTCTTTCGATCGTTGTATTATTGATGATCAGGTTATCTACATTTTGTGGTTTTTTTTTGAGAATATCATTGATTTTGTTTTCTTGAGATTCATTTGCAGTCCGTACCTTTCACATGCATTGTATACATGTTGTATTATTTACTGTAGATCTTCCATGTCACTTGCAAATATGACCGTATCGTCCGCATATCTAATATTATTAATGCTATTTCCGTTGACCAAAATACCTTCCACAATATCCAATAAAGCTTCTTGAAATATCACTTCACTGTAGACGTTGAATAAGAGTGGTGAAAGTATGCACCCTTGTCGAACTCCTCTAAGTATACTTACTTCCTCTGTCAGTTCTCCTTCGACTTTTACTTCTGCTTTCTGATTTTGATACAGATTCGATATAATTTGTAGATCTCTACTATGTATATTTTTGGTCCTAAGAATACTTAGAAGCTTTTCATGTTGAACTCTGTCAAAAGCTTCTTTAAAATCTATGAAGCAAGCATATATGTCCTGATTCATATCCAGACATCGTTGTGTCAGAACATTGACTCCGAATAATGCTTCTCTAGTTCCTAGACCCTTTCTAAAACCCATCTGTGAATCACTTATTTCTTGTTCTAATTTCACGTGGATTCTGTTATGTATGATTTTAAGGAAGGTTTTCAATGTGTGGCTCATTAATGCCATTGTCCGATAGTCATTGCAATCTTTAGCATTTGTGATTTTTGGAATCGTTACAAAAGTTGAGAGAAGCCATTCTTTGGGTATGTGTCCCGTCTTGTATATGGAGTTAAAAAGGTCTACCAAGACATCAGTATTATCTTCATCAGTTATCTTCAATAGTTCAATTGGTATAGTTTCATCGGGTCCTGGAGCTTTTCTACCTTTTGTGTGTTCTATGGCATAAATAACTTCCTCTTTCATTATTTCTGCTCCCGTGGATTCTCCGTCAACTTCTAATTGTTCTACTTTTTGGTCATAAAATAGGTGTTCAATGTATTCTTTCCATCTACGTAATTTGTCTTGCGTTTCAGTTATAGTGGTACCATCTGCATTTGTTAATATCCCGATTGGTTTGTTACGATTTCCTGAAATCATTTCTTTAACCTTCTTATGGATGTTGAAAGTGTCATACCTTGCCTCACATTTCTCAATTTCTTGACATTTAATGGACATCCATGTTTCCTTAGCTTGTTTTATTTTCTGTTTTATTTGTTTATTAATTTCTTGATATTTAATTTTATCTTTGTTTTTATATATTCTTCTTTCGTCCATCTTTTCGAGAATTTCTTGTGTCATCCATTCTTGTTTGGCAGTTTTTGTAAATGTTAGTGTTTTCCGACCACAGTCTCTATTGTGTTCTTTATATTCTTCCATTTTGTTTCAATATCTGTAGTGTTTTTATTTTGTTGTTTTATTTCTTGGATACTCTGATTTATTTTATTTCGAGTTTCTTGGTATGTATTTGGTTCTCTTAGTTTATCAATGTATATTTGTGGTCTAGATCTTTTCATTAATGGTTTTCTCAATCTTACATTCATATTTGCTACTACTGGGTTGTGGTCCGAGTTTACATCTGCTCCAGGGTAAGTTTTCACTACTGTAATAGAGTTCTTGTACCTGTTCCTTATCAAGATGTAATCTATCTCATTTCTTATAATTCTATCTTTGTTGTCTCCAGGAGCTTTCCACGTGTAGAGCCGGCGATTTGGTAATTTAAACATTGTATTCATAACTAAAAGTTCTTCTGTTTGGCACATCTGAATTAGTCTTTCACCACGCTCATTTCTCTCTCCCAATCCATACATTCCAACACAACACTCCACACTTCCTCTGCCCACTTTGGCATTGAAGTCACCCATTAGTATCAGAACTTCACGTTTTTTTGTTGTTTTCATTATTGTTTCCAATTGCTCGTAGAAGTCTTCTATTTCTTGTTCCTCCTTGTCAGCTGTTGGTGTATATACTTGAATAACATTCATTTTCCCCATATTGGTGTTAATTTGTAGCATTATAATGCGATTCGAAAGCGGGGTGAAACCAAGTACGGATTTATCTATTTCCTTGTTTACCATTATGGCCACACCATATCGGTTTGTTCTATCAGAATATCCACTATAATATATAGCTCCGTTTCTAGTCCGTTGTTTTTCAGACCCTGGCCATTGTACATCGCTAATTCCTAGAATTTCGATATTTAATCTTTCCATTTCTATCGCAGTATTATCTACTTTACCTGGTTTTAAAAGTGTTCATTTATTTACATCACAGGGATTTCGCTGGCTTACGACCTGGGAAGCCCTGTGGCTAACTTGTGATTTACTTCCCCTGCCGGATCTTGGTTTCCGCGGCCCATGATCAGTAAAGTTACTCATTTGGTTATTGCTAGCCATGATGATTGTACTAGGGATGCTCTTGTGAGCCTTTACTACAGTGGTTTCCCGTGGCCTTCTGTAGCCCTATGTCGTTGACCATCTTCCTGGTTCATCCGCCTTTGCGACCGATTTCTCGATCTCAGGACAAAGGAGTGCCCTTCCAATAACCAGCTCGTCCGCCCGAAGCCGTTGGCCAGTAGGTGGGGGATTGCTTATACCGGCAATCGCTCGGTGGTTTTTCGCCATATCTGGCTACCCTCACTTAGTTTAGCCTGCAGACCAATGCAGTTGCCCAGGGTGTGGCACGTGGAGCCATAAGTGAGAGTTAGGTGTCTTATGAGGACCAGTTATCAAGAACCATCTCCCGTCTATGACGCTCGATGTGGTCGTTCCGATAAAAGGTACTAGCTCTATAACATACCCCTACACCCCCGTTAATATGTAGATAATATTTATTTTCCATTTTTGATAACATTTCACCAGCTGGATGAACTAATGCAGAGCACAGATATTGTTAGATTTGTAAAGTTATAAAGACTTAACTGGCTTGGTCACTTAGAAAGTATGCCAGATAATCGAGCTGTGAAAGTAATCCTGGGAATAATTACCTGGGAACTGTGATTAATGAAAACAACGACAACTCTGAAGAAATCAAGATCAGAATAGAAAAAGCTAGAGCTACTTTTACCAAAATGAAAACAGTTTTATGCGGAAGAGAGCTAAGTTTAAATCTTAAAATTCGCCTGATGAGATGTTACGTGCTGTCAGTTCTTTTCTATGGAATGGAAGCTTGGACACGGAAAAAGATCGATACAAGGAAAATAGAAGCATTCGAGATGTGGATGTACCGCAGGATACTGAGAATATCGTGGACAGAGAGAGTGACAAACATGGAAGTGTTGCGAAGGATGCAGAAAGAAAAAGAACTTGCGCTTACTATTAAAAAGCGCAAACTGCAATACTTGGGACATATATAATGAGGGGACAAAAGTACCAGCTACTACAATTAATTATTCAGGGAAAAATAATAGGTAAAAGATCCATTGGCAGAAGAAAACATTCATGGTTGAAGAATTTAAGAGATTGGTACAAGTGCAGCAGCTGCCAATTATTTAGATCTACGGTATCAAAAATACGCATGGCCTTGATGATAGCCAAACTTCGGAACGAGGACGGCACCTGAAGAAGAGAAGAAAGTAATCCAGAGATGGAAGCCCAAGGAAATAGAACAAGGGGAAGGCCCCGTAAAAGATGGATAGACGACGTAGAGGGGGATCTTAAAACCATGAACATAAGGTAGTGGCGAAGGAAAGTATCCGACGAATGGAAGAACATTTTTAAGCAGGCCAAGATTCACAAAGGGTTGTAGCGTCATTAGAAGAAGAAGAGGTATGTAATGAAACGACCCTATTAACCCTTTCAGCTCCTCTTCACGGTAAAATATTGCAAGACCTTCGAATTTTTTAAAGAACCGCTTGGATTGATATGACATTTGGCATATATACCTCGTCCAATTTACTTACCGTTGCACGTCATCCGCGCCGTAGCCTGTGACACGATACCAACACGAAATATCTAGGCGGTAGGTGTGTTCCCCTTTAGAATCATTTTGATTCTAAAAAAGAACACACCCACCGCCTAAATATTTCGTATTGGTATCGTGTCACAGGCTATGGCGCGGATGACGTGCAACGGTAAGTAAATTGGACGAGGTATACATAGATAACATGTCAAAGGAAAAAGTGATATTGTGCCGATGTTTACTTTTGCCGTGGGGGTGAATTTCACCTCTTCTCGGAGGTGAAAAAGCATACTAGACGAGGCAACGAAGCATTAAACCTAGGAATTTTGTACAGCAAGATGAATCGTCATGCAACTTTTTGCATTCGATTCGTGAGAGTGTCAGGCAATTTTGTGAACTAAATTGATCTCCGGCAAAAATTTTTGTGCATGAGAAAAAGCATCTTTAAAGTGCATCTCGAAGAGATGGAAAATAAAAAATTTAGGACTCAGGAAATATTGACGAAAATGAGTTCAATTTTTATACTTGGCGGTTTTGGAGGTCACTGAATACGAAATTTATGACGGCGATGGTCTCCGAGGTTCCTGGTGCCCAGGGTGGAACTCGCCGCCTGGGACGACCGAATAATTCGCGGGACGGTCGAATAATTCGCGAAATGAAGATTGGACCGAAAAATTGAAAAATATGTGTTCTATATTTTTCAAAAATCTATCGAATGACACTAAGCACGACCACCCCACTCCACCCCCTGGAGGTGGGTGGGGGTAACTTTAAAATCTTAAATACAAACCCCATTTGTTATTGCAGATTTGGATTGCTTGCGTAAAAGTAAGCAACTCTTATTCGAGACATTTTTTAGAATTGTGGATAGATGGCGCTATAATCGGAACAAACGATTTTTTCTTAATACCATAGGTAAATTATAGAAACGGTCTAATATCTCGAGGAATAAACTTCCAAATAAAAAACCAAAAAATACGTCTTTTATATTTTTTAAGAACCTATCGAATAACATAAAACAGGACTCTCCACTCCACCCCCTGGAGGTGGAGTGGGATGTAACTTTAAAATCTTAAATAGGAGCCCCAATTTTTTATTGCAGATTTGGATTCCTTACGTAAAAATAAGTAACTTTTGTTCGAGACATTTTTTCGAATTATGGATAGATGGCGGTATAATCGAAAAACACTATTTATTAGCGCCATCTATTAACAATTCTTAAAAATGTTTCAAATAAATACTACTAATTTTTTCATAAGGAATCCAAATCTGCACTAAAAAATTGGGGCTCCCATTTAAGGTTTTAAAGTTAACCCTCACCCCACCTCTAGGGGGTGGAATGGAGAGTCGTGTTTGATGTTATTCGATAGGTTCTTGAAAAATATTAAATAATTATTTTTTGGTCTTTTATTTGGAAGTATATTTCTCGAGATATTAGACCGTTTCTATAATTTACCTATGGTATCACGATAAATCGTTTTTTCCGATTATAGCGCCATCTATCGACAATTCGAAAAAATGTCTCGAATAAAAGTTGCTTATTTTTACGTAAGCCATCCAAATCTGTAATAACAAATGGGCGTTTCCGTTTTTTAAGATTTTAAAGTTACTCCTACCCTACCTCCAGGGGATGGAGTGGGGGGTCGCCTTTAGTGTCATTCGATAGATTTTTGAAAAATATTAAACACGTATTTTTCAGTTTTTCGATCCAATCTTCATTTCGCGAATTATTCGATCGTCCCGCGAATTATCCGATCGTCCCAGGTGTCGAGCTCCACCCTGGGCACCAGGTACCTCGGAGACCATCACCTTCATGAAATTTGTGTTCACTGACCTCCAAAACCCCCAAATATAAAAATTGAACTCATTTCCGTCAATATTTCCTGAGTTCTAAATTTTTTATTTTCCATCTCTTAGAGATGCACTTTGAAAATGCATTTTTTTATGCACAAAATTTTTTGCCGGAGATCAATTTAGTTCACAAAATTGCCTGACACTCTCTCGAATTGAATGCAAAAAGTTGCTTGACGATTCATCTTACTGCACAAAATTCCTAGGTTTTGGGCTTTTTAGTGCTTGGTTGTTTCGTCTATACATTCAAAATAGTTCCGGAATTGGATAAACTGACTAAGCAACTTTTGTTCTATAGAGTTTTTTCACTAAGTCAATACTTTTCTAGTTATTTGCAAGTGAATATGGTCAACAAAAAAAAACACGTTTTTAGACGGTTTTTCGCAAATAACTCAAAAGTAAGTATTTTATCGAAAAAAGTAATCTTGGCAAAAATACATCCTATAAAAAGTGACAAAAATGGTGTATCCATGAAGTCCACAGATGCAGTAGAAGCAGAGTTATAGCAAATGGAATGTAGGTTCTTATTCGTCAAATTCCAAATCGAATAGTTCAACGTGAAATAACCAAAAAATCAAGCACTTATAGGAGAACACTCATTACAACTTATTTAAAGTGTCTAAAAAAGCTTAATTTTTGTTTTTTTTTAAAGTTCCCAACATCCAAAATAAGTTCTGAAGCTATTTCTTTGTGACATTTATGTAATTTACTATTCTAGCTGGGAAATAAGACTTCCATCTCGGACGTCGTTATCCAAATTCAAAATATTTAAACAAAAATGTTGTTGCTTAGTAAAGAAATTCTTCTAATAATTTAATTTAATCTGACTCATTCATATCGTCAATTCAGACGTATATTATACATTTTAAAGTTGGAGACTTTAAAATGATATTGCCAATATTTATGAGTTGCGTTCCTGTTCTTGGGACGACTTTATTGAAATATAGTTCATTCGATTACATGAAACCAACTTTAACTCAAGAATAGCTGTCACAAAAAAATCTTAGCATGTGATTTGTATTTAAAAAGACAACCACATGCAATGGTAACAGTAAAATTCTCATGTTAGTGGTTTCATAGTAAATCACGAGGAAAAACCATAGGATAGTATCATGAGGTTTTTTCCTGTTTTTAGAGTTAAAACGAAGAAGTCGTGCGACAAAGTCTCAATAGATGTAAAATTGTCCCAAGAAATAAAAATTAGAAATCTCAAATATTTGGCCATGTGATGCGCGGTGCAAGATACAACTTACTACATGGAAGAAGACTGATATCGTGACTCCAAAATTAATGAGAATTGTTTCATTGCTCATCGAACGTCTTCTTCAGAGTAGCAATCAGCAAAATACATATAGCCATGATAGTCGCCAACATTTGCCAGGCACCTTAACCCGGGAGCAGTCGCGCTCACTTCTGTAACGTGAACAGTCGCGTGTTTGATTTTATCTCACAATACGAATTTAACTACGAATTTACAACAATTTTTTTATAGTATTGTTATTTACTTGCTATGTTAGAAATATTATTTCTAACAATTATCAAAGCTAATTGGCTCTCCCCAAAGCCATAAATTCCATAAAAAGAAGAAGAAAAAAATACCTACGCATTACTACACCCTTCCCCAAGCACTTACGAAATTTTTTCAAAATTGCAAAATTTTTCATCAAGTTATCGCGAAAAAGGAGAAAATGTTAGATTTTATCTAACGGCGCGACTGCTCGCGGGTTAAGAAGAAGAAGAAGAAGAAGAAGAAGAAAAAAGAAGTGTTGAAATTAACTAAACAATGGGAATTGTGTTAATGACAAACTATATTTATTATTATTTTTTAATGGTATATATTTTGTGAACTATAAACAAACGAAGTGCATGTACGTTTAACAGACTTATCATTATATCGTTTCAACGGAAAGTTATTACGAATAAATAAATATGCATTACTTTTTACTAAATAATTAAGCAAATAAGCTAAATAATTAAACAAATATGTCTATTTTGTGAATGTGCTTGGATAGTACCTAATAATTATTATAAATAATAGCATGAAGGCTCATGAAGTATCGTGTTGTAACTTGTTAGAATTAAATATTAGAATAAGTATATAGTCCATGTGGTGAGACCGCTCCCGTCTGGAAAAATTTCTGATTCGGTTTCTTTGTGGATTCCTATTAAAAAATGTCCCCTTCAAACAAATCTGAAGGGTGCCGGGCGGAATTTTTGGGCAGAAATTGTTTAAACAATTTTTTAAACAAATACAAAAGATCACGTTTTTTTGCTTCGGAACATATATTTTTAAGTTTTGTGGGTCATTCTAAACAAGAAAGGTATCATGTAAATTTTCTCAAAAACACTCAAAAATCGAGTTATAGACGATTTAAACTCTGAAAAATGCGAAAATGCGCATTTTCGAGACCTAAAAGCTCATATTTAAATTAGTATTTTTGGGGTTGCTAGATACTTAAATTGAAGTTTAAACATTCAGCTTCAAGATTCTGAAGAGTGATTGTGTCTAACCTTAATTCAAACCGTTGTTTTTTAATTGTTAAAAAATATGCGTGTTGATCCGATTTTTTGGCCGGTGCGGCGAGCACTATTTCAAAAATCTCCTATTTTCCTCCGAAAAATATTTTTTCTAGATTCTTTGGGATATTCTAAATAAAATAAGTTTCTTGACATTTTTCTCAAAAGTTAATAGTTTTAAAGTTATAAGCGATTTAAAATACGAAAAATGAAAAAAAGACGCATTTTGAACGTTTGAGAAAAATGTCAAGAAACTTATTTTATTTAGAATGTCCCAAAGAATCAAGAAAAAATATTTTTTTGGGGAAAATTGGAGATTTTTGAAATAGAGCGCGCCGCACCGGCTAAAAAGTCGGATGGACATGCATATTTAACAATTAAAAAACAACGGTTTAAATTAAGGTTGGACGCAATCACTCTCCAGAATCTTGAAGCTGAATGTTTATACTTCAATTTAAGTATCTGGCAACCTCAAAAATACTAATTTAAATATGAGTTTTTAGGCCTCGAAAATGCATATTATCGCGTTTTTTAGAGTTTAAATCGCCTATAACTCGAAAACTATAAATTTTTGAGAAAATTTATAAGATACCTTTCTTGTTTAGAATGACCCATAAAACTTAAAAATACATGTTTCGGAGCAAAAAAACGTGGTCTTTTGTATTTGTTTAAAAAAATTGTTTAAACAATTTCTGCCCAAAAATTCCGCCGGGCACCCTTCAGATTTGTTTAAAGGGGGCATTTTTAAATAGGAATCCAAAAAGAAACCGAATCAGAAATTTTTTTGCACTGGCGGGCAAAAAATTTAGGTCACTAGGGGAATTATACACGTTTGATGCCTTGAATTTCCTAAACCTGTTGTCCGATTTGAGTGATTTTTTTAGTATCTTATAGCTTTATTATTTAAGAATCTCAATGTATTAATATTGTTGCTAGACAGGTAAAAGTCATTTTATACCGGGTGTAACAATTATACTGTGTTTTTTCCTTAAAGTTCGGAACACTCTGTAGAATATTATAGCATAGATAAAATATTGAAATTAAAACCCAATTGTAGCCTTAGGCTTTCTTGAAATTTTCCTCTTTGATCCATTTGCTTATGTTGGATAATAAAAAAGTTAGGTACTTTAACAACTAGCCATGTTCTTCATCAATACAGGGTGTTTCTAAAGTGCGACAAACTTTATGGGGTAATTGTATGGGGGTAAACTGACAGTTTATTTGTTGCTCTAAATTCGGTTGAGATATGCAAATGAAATTTGGTAGGTTTTAAGAGGTGGTTATTGCGCATTTTTTGACATACAAATAAGAATTTTATATTCACCATTGGCGTGCATACGGGTATAAATATTTTAGATACATCCCGTATGCACGCGAATGGTGAATATAAAATTGGTAATTGTATGTCAAAAAAGTTCAATATCTACCTCTTAAAACCCACCAAATTTCAGTTGCATATCTCAACCGGTTTTAGAGCAACAAATAAAGCGTGAGTAAGAAAAAATTCAACATCCCGTATCTCGGAAATGAAGCATTATTGGACATATGTTTATAAAGCAAACGGTCATTATTTTTTCATGCAGAATTACCCTTTTAAATTTGTCGCACTTGAAACACCCTGTATTGATGAAGAACGTGGCTAGTTGTTAAAGTACCTAACTTTTTTATTATCGAACATAAGCAAATGGATCAAAGAAGAAAATTTTAAGAAAGCCTAAGGCTACAATTGGGTTTTAATTTCAATATTTTATCTATGCTATAATATTCCACAGAGTGCTCCGAACTTTAAGGAAAAAACACAGTATGATCGTTACACCCGGTATAAAATGACACTTACCTGTCTAGCAACAATATTAATACATTGAGATTCTTAAATAATAAAGCTATAATATACTAAAAATCACTCAAATCGGAAAACAGGTTTAGGAAATTCAAGGCATCAAACGTGTATAATTCCCCTAGTGACCTAAATTTTTTGCCCGCCAGTGTATATCTATTTCTATTAAATAATGAATTCAATTAAAAAATAGTCTGGGCTGATTATCGGAGAATAGGCCATTTTTGGGAAAAGTTATTTACCAGCAATTTTATTACTGGAATCAAAGCTTATGATTATATATATTAATAATATAGGTATGCAAAGTCCGCAGATAGTGTGCTACTTTTTTTATAAACAAAATGGTGCCCGAAAATCGTGTTTTTTTCAATTATTGCTCTATAACTCCGAAGATTTTAACTTTACAACAAAAACACTTAAACAAAAATTCACCGCAATTAAATTCTGCATAGAGATATGTTTTTCCCGATCTGCTCTGACGAAAATTTTCCTCGGAAAATGCGGGTTTTCCCAACAAAATCTTTAATTTTCAAATAAAGTTTTAGATAAGTAATTATCTACCAATAATTAAATAATTTGGTGACTTAAAAGCCTTCTTGGTTTAGATTATAGTTCCAGAAGCTGGTGAAAATTGAACGAATATTTTAGCAACAATTCAATTGTTAATTAATAATTTACGGTCGCAATAATAACCAAAATAATTATGATACACTGATCAAATTTTGAAATCTTATAAAGATGAGATGCTTATTTAACATTTTGTCGACAAAATATAAATTTTTTATGTTTTTGCATAATCTTTAAATGTTTAAAAAAATAGTTATAAACAAATTAACGTTTCTCAGAAAGTTTTTATTATATTCTAATTTTAAAAAATAGTTAAAATGCGTATTTCAAATATCTTGAAAATGAATGCTTTAAAACTTTTTTGCAACCATTTGCAAAAAAGTTATGAAACAGCAAAGTAAACATACGATTATTACGTTGTTAATAATTCTTTTCAATTCTTTCAAAGCGTAAAAGTGAGTTTGAAGTACAAGCTAATTATTTACAAAAAACATCGATTATTAGTTTAATGGTTATATTTTAATTAAAGATTATAAATATATTTTTTTGTAATTCACACGCGCGAAAGTAGACTAATACAGTACTGTAGCTAAAATTTTCACTCGAAGCGACGGCCGCTGCGCGACGTACACTTAATAAATAAAATTATAGTATTATGTATGCTGCGTGTCAGTCGCTTCGAGTGAACATTTTAGCTCCGGCTCTGTATCAAGCCTACTTTCGCGCTAAAAATTACAAAAAAAAAGTATTTTTAATCTTTGATTAAAATATAACCATTGAACTAATATTTGATATTCTTTGTGAGTAATTAGATTGTACCACAGACTCACTTTTAAGCTTTGAAACAATTAAAACAAATTATAAACAACGGAGCAATCGTATATTTACTTTGCTGTTTCATAACTTTTTTGCAAATGGTTGGAAAATTTTTTTAAAGCATTCATTTTCAAGACCTTTGAAATACGCATTTTAAGTATTTTTAAAAATTAGAATATAATAAACAGTTACTGAGAAATGTAAATTTGTTTATAACTATTTTTTTTAGACATTTAAAGATTATGCAAAAAATGAAAAATTTATATTTTGTCGACAAAATATTAAATAGGCATCACATCTTTATAATTTTTCTAAGTTTGATCAATGTCTCATGATTATTTTGGTTGTTATTGCGACTGTAAATTGTTAATTAACAATTGAATTGTTGCTAAAATATTCGTTTAATTTTCACTAGCTTCTGCAGTTATAATCTATACCAAGAAAGCTTTTATTTCACCAAGTTATTTAATTATTGCTAAATAATTACTTGCCCAAAAAATTTATTTGAAAATTCGAGATTTTGTTGGGAAACCCACATTTTTCGAGGAAAATTTTCGTCGGACGAAATCGGGAAAACATGCCTCTATGTAGAATTAAATTGGGGTGAATTTTTATTTGAGTGTTTTTGGAGTAAAGTTAAAATCTTCGGAGTTATAGACCAATAATTGAAAAAAACACGATTTGGGGGCGCCATTTTGTTAATAAAAAAAATAGCACACTATTTGCGTACTTTGAATACCTATATTATTAATATATAGGATCATAATATTCGATTCCAGCAATAAAATTGCTGGTAAATAACCTTTCTTTGTACTTTACTAATTAGACCACTGTATTATAACTATTTTTTTTCAAAATTTAAAGATTATGCAAAAAAACGAAAAATTTATAAAAATGAATAACCATTTTCAATTTCGTTGCAAAACGAAAATACAGCCGAACCATATTCCAGCAAAATCAGAGAGTGCTGCAAGCACCTCTACCGGTTTCGAAACTTATTAGTCTCTCATCAGGAGGCACATATGCTGCTCTCCCTGATCCAACCAAAACAAACCCCAGCGTGCAGTCCCGAATTGCAACGAACGAAATGGCATAGATGCCCTAGCGGCAACTGCTAGCAAAAGACTAAGTTTTGACTCTAATGGCATATAACATATCCCACCAGAATGAAAACAATGGGAACCTTCTCTGGTTACACCTCCGAGGCTTCTACAATTTGCAAGCCATACGGATGCTGAGACTAAGGAAGATGAGGGAATTCTACAATTTACAATTCACGTCACATCTGCTCAGCGCGGTAAAATTCCAACGAGACTGGTTCCCTTCATACTCCACACAGAGTAAATGTAAATCAAAAATGAATAACCATTTTCAATTTCGTTGCAAAACGAAAATACAGCCGAACCATATTCCAGCAAAATCAGAGAGTGCTGCAAGCACCTCTACCGGTTTCGAAACTTATTAGTCTCTCATCAGGAGGCACATATGCTGCTCTCCCTGATCCAACCAAAACAAACCCCAGCGTGCAGTCCCGAATTGCAACGAACGAAATGGCATAGATGCCCTAGCGGCAACTGCTAGCAAAAGACTAAGTTTTCACTCTAATGGCATATAACATATCCCACCAGAATGAAAACAATGGGAACCTTCTCTGGTTACACCTCCGAGGCTTCTACAATTTGCAAGCCATACGGATGCTGAGACTAAGGAAGATGAGGGAATTCTACAATTTACAATTCACGTCACATCTGCTCAGCGCGGTAAAATTCCAACGAGACTGGTTCCCTTCATACTCCACACAGAGTAAATGTAAATCAAAAATGAATAACCATTTTCAATTTCGTTGCAAAACGAAAATACAGCCGAACCATATTCCAGCAAAATCAGAGAGTGCTGCAAGCACCTCTACCGGTTTCGAAACTTATTAGTCTCTCATCAGGAGGCACATATGCTGCTCTCCCTGATCCAACCAAAACAAACCCCAGCGTGCAGTCCCGAATTGCAACGAACGAAATGGCATAGATGCCCTAGCGGCAACTGCTAGCAAAAGACTAAGTTTTCACTCTAATGGCATATAACATATCCCACCAGAATGAAAACAATGGGAACCTTCTCTGGTTACACCTCCGAGGCTTCTACAATTTGCAAGCCATACGGATGCTGAGACTAAGGAAGATGAGGGAATTCTACAATTTACAATTCACGTCACATCTGCTCAGCGCGGTAAAATTCCAACGAGACTGGTTCCCTTCATACTCCACACAGAGTAAATGTAAATCAAAAATGAATAACCATTTTCAATTTCGTTGCAAAACGAAAATACAGCCGAACCATATTCCAGCAAAAATTTATATTTTGTCGATAAAATATTAAATAAGCATCTCATCTTTATAATCTTTATAAGTTTGATCAATGTATCATGATTATTTTTGTTATTATTGCGATGGTAAATTGTTAATTAACAATTGAATTGTTGCTAAAATATTCGTGTAATTTTCACCGGCTTCTGGAATTACAATATATATCAAGAATGCTTTGATGTCACTAAGTTATTTAATTATTGATTAATAATTACTTACCTAAAACTTTATTTGAAAATTAAAGATTTTGTTGGGAAAACCCGCATTTTTCGAGGAAAATTTTCGTCGGAGCAGATCGGGAAAAACATATCTCTATGCAGAATTTAATTGCGGTGAATTTTTATTTGGGTGTTTTTGTTGTAAAGTTAAAATCTTCGGAGTTATAGAGCAATAATTGAAAAAAATACGATTTTTCGGCGCCATTTTGTTTATAAAAAAAAGTTGTTCTGAAGCTATTTTCTTGTGGCATTTTTATAATGAACTATTTTAAATGGGAAATAAGCCACAATTTGACCAAAAAAATGAATTTATTAACGTTTCGACGCCCAAGTCGGGGCAAAAAATAATCATTTTGTATTTTGACAACGACACCCGACTTGGGCGTCGAAACGTTAATAAATTCATTTTTTGGTAAAATTGTGGCTTATTTCCCATTTAAAATAGTTCATTATAAAAAAAGTAGCACACTATCTGCGGCCTTTGCATACCTATATTATTAATATAGGATCTTATAATTCGATTCCAGCAATAAAATTGCTGGTAAATAACTTTTCCATGAATTTTGCTAATTAGCCCAGAGTAAAAGTAATTATTGTTATTATTAAATTAAATTTAGGGGCCCGAAAATAGTGCTTCGGGCCTGATTTGAATATAGGCTCTGCCAATAAGAAGACGATCAGTGGTAAAGCCACGAAAACGATGGAATGACAACTTACTGGAGGCACATTGAAAAACACACACCATGTGTGTGTGTGTCATGTCTACACCAAAAGAAGAAGAACTATTATAATTTCCAAAAAAGGATTATATGTAATGTCTGCTCTTAAGGTTCGATTCCGGCAACGATTGCAGACGGCAACTGCAGACGTCAGTTGCAGTTGTCGCCGTGACAGATGTCTCTACTTTACACTATTAATTTGTATGAGACTGATTCCGACATCTGACTGCAACTGCTGTCCGGCAGAACGTCAGTTGCTAATAATTATACAAATTAATATTGCAAAGTAATGACGTCTGTCATGGTGACAACTATAACTGCCGTCTGCAGTCGTTGTCGGAATCGTACCTTTAGTTTGAATTATATTTTCAGGTAGTTTGTACTATTTGCTTTGAAATAATTTTTTGTTTATGTTGCTCTTGTCTACATGAGTTGGGTAGGATAAAGGAATGAACAGATTGCTGCCATTTAATCGGTGCGCCGACGACACGATTTATCTCGCAATATAAGCGACAGCGTTTTTTCATGTCATGAACACATTGCTGCGACAGTCGCTGTGACGACGACGTGTTTTGTCTAATTGATCACATTGAATCGACAACTACAGCAAGCCTGGAATGGGTTCTTCAGAATCGGAAGAAGACTTGATCTTGCTAGTTGCTTTAGCATAATAAATAATAATAACATAATTATTGAAGTGAATAAAAAATCTAAATTAAAATACTTGGTAAATTACGAGATTCTTTTATCTCTTGGCCTATTTCATGCCATAATTTATCCTTCTTTCAGATGTTTTTATAATCCTGGTGTGCCAAATCATAAAGAATTGGATCATTTTTAACCAATTCTATTAATTTCTCTGTTGGAGCCATTGTAAATTCACAACGACAACGACAGTAAACGCAGCCGACTGCGTTAACAAAATGTAACGCAGTACTAACGCTATCGCTGCGAGATATCGTCGCACCGATGTGTTGGTTCTCGTTAATCGCCGTGGCCGTTCGTCTCGCGAAAATTTCGCATTGCGATCCTATCGTCGACGCAGCGATTAATCGCAGCAATCTGTTCATTCCTTTAATGATTTTATTTTCATATCAGTTTCTTCTCGACGCTATTGATAACGTCAAATCCAGGAAAATAGCATATATATTGAACATATAAGCAGGGAAAACAGTGTAATATTCCTCGACTAATTATGATGGGTAGAATCGAAGGACTCAGGCCAATTGGTGGAAAATACGCCTCGTGGTTGAAACGGGGATAGTGAGAGTCGAACAACTTCAAATCAAAATATCTCAAGACCAGGGCAGCTTTACCCATTAGGCAATATAGGCAGTTGCCTAGGGCGGCACATTATGAGAGGGCGGCAAAAATGCTTTACAAAAAATATTTGTATAAAAAAATTATGGATCTGGGTTCGGTCAATAAAGAGTATGAAGCTCTTTCAAATTACTTTAACGCAAGGAAGCCAAAACATTGTGCCCAAATAAAACATATAAAGAAATAAGAAAGAAAAAAAAAGAAAATTCAATTTGACGAGTTTTTCAGGTAGATATGAGACATTCTATATTATAATCGACACTCTGATAAGAGACCTGGATAGACGTCTGGAATCTTATCGACTTATTTATCAAAGTTTTCGTATTACTAACAGATTTACCAAAATTAAGCAATGAAGAAATTATTAAAAAAGCTGATCATACTTCATACATGAATGCATTCACTTAAAGCCTCATTTGGATACCACAATAAAATCACCAATTGGCATATCTTAATATTTAAAGAAGAGTTAATGCAATTGAAGGTGGATATGAGCTATTACCCCCGATTTCGTTGAACCTCCATCGATTTTCATGAAAATGGTGAATGGGTAGAGGATATCTCAAAGAACAAAGGTGACAAGGTGTCAACTTGCGCTTTTACCCTGGGGTGGTTACCACCTCTTCTCGGGGGTGAAAATTATTTTAATAAAAAATATCCCCAGAATTCGATAGAGGGACAAATTCTAAGCAAAATTTGTTACATAAAGTTATTAATATTTAAAGTTATTAAAATTTTTCGTGAGAAAAATGCATGTTATTAACCGATTTTCATAAATAACTCAAAAACTATAAGATTTTACAAAAAAGTTATTATTACCAAAGTTGAAACTAATAAAAAATGAAAACTCCGTACTGGAAAAACCTTTTAATGTTAACTAAAAGTGGGTTATAGGTAGATAATTGAATGTACCTAGGTATATTTTTTTCGGCGAGTACCCAAATCTAAGTATTCAAGCTTAAATAATGGGAAAATGATGCATTTTATATAAAACATAACCTTCTTAAACATATGTGAAAGTACTTAGAAATATCTATCAAATGAGTCCCGAAGAAGTTGATAGCATTAAAATTTTTTGCGCCAAATATTTTTCAAAATTTATCATTTAAAAATTTTTCCAAAAAAGTTATTTATTTTTTTTAAATAACTCCGTTAATTTTTACGATATGAGTTTTGCCTAAAAACTATTTGAAAGATAATTTTAATGGCTATTAAGCCACGTTGAATTTAATCTTTTGAACCCCTTACCTTACCTTTTTAAAAATAAAAGGTTAAATTGCCCTGGTTACATGGTTCTCGCAGCAAAAGTTAAGCTTTAATCGTTTCTATCTCGGTTATTTTTTACTCAACAGAAATAGTAAAAAGGTAAAATATTTGATACAGAAAAAACTAAAATTTAGTTAGACATATATCACTTTTTACGCATATTGAGTATTTTTGGAGTTATTATCAAAAGAAAATGAAAAATACGATAATCTTAAAAATTCTGATTTTTTTTTAAATTACATCTTTTTTTCAAAAATATGCATTCTAAACCGTTCAACATTGTTGAAATCATTACTTATGCTAATATAAAGAAATTCTTCTAAGGATTACTATAAATTTTAATTTGTGTGGAAATGGCGTAAAATTTTATTTTTCACTTTTTCCTAAAAAGTTCTAAAGGATTCTCTTATTTTCATCATACCTTGCTTAATTGTGCTGCTATTAACTTCTACTACAGCTCCTTTGATAGGTACTCCGAAGTACTTTGACAAGTGCTTAGCAGGTATATTTTATAAAATGCATCGTGTTCCTGTTATTTAAGCTTGAATACTTAGATTTGAGTACTCGTCGAAAAAAATATACATTCAATTACCCATAACTCACTTTGAATTAACATTAGTTTAGTTCTTGAAGTGATGAGTGTATTCAGCTTTTTATTATATTCAATTTTGGTAATAATAACTTTTTTGTAAAAGCTTATAGTTTTTGAGTTATGTGTGGAAAACAGCTTTAAAACATGCATTTTTTTAAGATAAAATAAAATTTTTGATCTTTAATAACTCAAAAAGTATTGATTTATATTAATAACTTTATATAGCAAATTTTGCTTAGAAATTGTCTCTCTATCGATTTATGGTATTATTAAAAAAATTTCACCCCCGAGAAGGGGTGGCCTCCACCCCAACTGTAAAAGCGCAAGTTGGCATCCTGTTACCTTTATTGCTTGAGGTATCCTCTAACTACTCACCAATTTTCATGAAAATCGATGGAGGTTCAATGAAATAGGAGGTGAAAACCTGCAGTGACTGCACTAAGTGGATTGAAAAATATTTTCCTTAATTTTGACATTGCTTTGCACATTTATTTGTTCATCCCAGCTGCCAACGTGTCCGCTGAAAGGTCATTTTCGAAAATGTCAAGAATTAAAAATAATTTTGCCAAGAATTTTTTTTAAAGTCTATTTTTGAAAAGAAGTCTCTTATGTGATCGAACTGGAATGACAATTTTTTCTGTTATAGGTATATAAACATTAAACATCGTAGTTTAAATCCATTTTTAGTGTATTCTTATTTAAATAAAAATTTCTGCATTTTTTTTTCGCAAAAATGGTACATGTTTCAAGGGCGGCTACTATAGAATTGCCTAGGGCGTCAATTTACCTAAACGCGGCCCTGCTCAAGACAGAGAGAGTTTTGCCGCGTTAATCGCCAACGTTATGCTGGGGCCACACTAACGTCTAACGCCGTTAATTATCGCATTATTTGACATTAAAAAGACTTGTGGAAACGACAGCGCGCTAATTTGTTATTGGCATTATTAATCAATGAATCACGTTAAACGTTAGGCGATACCTCGAGTGACGGTCGCTTTGACACATCAAAGGACTTCAGTACATCACTTATCGCGTTAAAACGCGCTAAAATAAGTGTGGCTAGTCCCCTTAATGCGCATAATTTTTGGTGTCTAAAATTAATACGATAATGAACCTTAAACGTTTACGTTAGTGTGGCCCCAGAAATAAAGGGGACTTGATGAGGCACGTTAAGAAGAAGATTAGCCGTCTGTCTTTGCGGTTCGTGGAGCATATAATGAATTTTTACAATTTTGGATTGATTAACTATAAAATATTTTCATAATATTCCCATTAATGTAATTTAGTTTAGAGCAGTTATCAATATTAATAGTTATTTAACCAACAAGTGTATTAATAAGGGCGATTAACAATTGAGATATTTTAACGTGTGAGCGGGGCGAGCGCGTTAATGTTCGAGATTGTTAATCGCCATTTTAATTCAAGAGTTCGTTACAAAACTTTTCCGTCGACAGTACTTTTCAGAAATAAAGATATCTTAATTTAAATTTTTATTTACTTAACGATAAACAACAATTTTTTCAGCTTTCATTAACTTTGTTCAAAGTTTAATTTTCCTTAGTGGTAGTTTTATTATTGTAAACATTAATATTCGAAATAGTACAATTACTGAAATTAAAATGATAAATGATTATCTGCTGTATAGCATTTTGACAAATTTATATTTAAGGCTTCTTGGACCTCTGTAAATTCTGTGATAGAAGAAGAAGCGGTGGGGCTGAAGGAAGTACTTTGACAAGGTTTAGTGGTATTTTGTCCCAAGTGTTTTTCAGCCGTCTCAAGTTTATTCTGCATAGAATTATCTATATAACCTTCTGCTACAGCAGTCGATTTCCAGCCACCTAGTCTTTTAATAGCTGAAAAGTCTTCACCCACAGTCACACAGTATTGAGGCAGAGGAACGTCTAAAACAATGCCGTGTAGAGATACGGGTGCTCTTATTTCAAGAATTTAGCAATAACGGAAGGACTTTTGGAATATTTTGATTTTTCAAATATACAGAATTTTAAACAATAAAGTAAATAAAGACATACAATGACAGATAGTACTAACAGCGGCTACTTGATTTTAAAGTTTTTAGTGGGAATATAAATAGGTATATGTTTGGTTGCCTACACCACAAGGTCACTGCCAATCACAGAGCGTTTAATTAATTTATGCAAGCAATGTATGTTGTGTTGCCTATAATGAAATCGTTCATTAATAGAAAATCATTCATTAATGGGGGTCATTAATCAATGATTTTGAGAGTGTTAAAATTGATCATAAATGGACGGTCGACGGAAAAAGTAATTAATAACCTTACCCTTATCGTTTCGCTTATCTTTCAATAATTATCGAGTCCTACAACTAAGCAATAAATTTTGTAAATACTGCGATATTTTTTTGTACGTAAATATTTTGCATTGTTACTACACTACGAACTTTATTTTCAGGAATAAAACAACATGGAGGTAGAAGATATAATGTGCGATCAAAGCATTTTACACCCTGAAGTAAATGTTCAGTTTGATAGTAAATCACCATATCCAGTTATTCCAGCAAGGTAAGTTTATAAAATAAAATATCGATTTGATAATAACCAACAATAATAGAAATTCTATCATCTATCATCCAGCCTCAAAAGTCCACTGCTGAACATAGGCCTCCTCCCCTCGTTTCCAATCCCATCTATTCTGCGCCGCTCTCATCCAGTTTTTATTTAGCTTTCTTAAGTCGTCAGTCCATCTTGTAGGTGGTCGACCGACGCTTCTCTTGTCCTCTCTTGGCCTCCATTCTAATAACCTCTTTGTCCATCGCCCATCTGTCAATCTGGCTATGTGTCCTGCCCATCTCCACTTCAACCAGGCTATCCTTTCGATGATGTCAGTCACCTTTGTTCTTCTCCTGATTTCTTCGTTTTTGATTTTTTCTCGCAGAGTTATTTCTAACATTGACCGCTCCATTCTTCTCTGCGTGACTCTTAGTTTGGTAGCCGAGGCTTTAGTTAAGTTAAGTGTTTCTGATCCGTACGTCAACACTGGGAGGACGCACTGATCAAATACATTTCTCTTTAGGGATGTGGGCAACTCACTTTTAAAAGTTTCTCTCAGTTTTCCAAATACTGCCCACCCAAGACCGATTCTTCTCAATAATAGAAATATACAACTGAAAAGATCTTTATTCGAGAAAATCCATTTTATTTAAATAAATATACTAATATTACTTGTTTCAATATTGAAGTATGTACTACTAAATTATATTTAATTATAGTTTTATGATTAAAACAATGAACAGAGAACATATGGATTCCCACACACTGTTGATCGTTAAGGTTGATTTTATTATATTAAATATGCAAACTAAAACCTTAACTGACAAAACCACACAATTCCCTACATTACTAAAAAAAATGCACTATTTAATCGACACAAATGACAAAATAAGTGATACAAGATACTTGGATATATAGTAGAGCAGAGAATATTTGGAATGTTAAACACGGCCGATCTAAAAACCCTATATTCATGTTTTTTATAGATCAGTATTACACACAGGCTAAGAAAACGAAAATTCAGCTTGAAGACATTGAATACGAAAGAAAAATCACATCCCAACAGGGTAAGAAGTCATCAAATCAATAAGAATTTAAAAGAAAGCAAAACTCCTGGACCAGATGACATTCCTTATGAGATTTTAAAACAGGGCGCAAAAACTAGGCTGGTAGAACTGATTTGGAAGCAGATGAAACTACCAGAAGACTGGAACGTTTGTATAATTGTACCTATTCACAAGAAAGAAGGTCTAACAATCTGTGAAAACTTAGCCTACATTATTTACGACCGAATATGCCTATGATAGAGTGTAAAAAAATGCACTATACAGAGTCATGGTACAATGATATGGCCAGAATTTAATATACCTACTATAAACTACATAAAATATATACTTGTAGTATAAGTATATACTTACAGTATAAAATGTATACTTATAGTATACTATACTTATAGTATAATTAGTAAATTGATGACAGCAACCCTCTAAACAGTTAAGTGTAAGGTTAAACAAGTTAAAACAGGTTAATACAGGTGAGACTTCGACAAGGATATAACCTATTCGGCATTGTTCTAGAAAGAACTATTAGAAAATCTGGAATAACAACAAGAGGAACCATTTTTAATGGGAGTGTACAAATACTAGCGTACGTTGACATTAACATCATAGCAAGAAGAAAGGCGGAACTGGTCCAATCGTTCACGGCATTAAAAGCAGTAATACAAATAATGGGGCTACAATTTAACGGAATGGGACGTTTCGGCGTCGCCGTTTCGGCGTGGCCATTTCGGCGTGGCCGTTTGGGCGTAGAGCCGTTTCGGCGTAGGCCGTTTCGGCGTAGGCCGTTTCGGCGTCGGCCATTTCGGCGTCAGAAATTTTATTTTAGTTGACTAAATACCTACATTGAGGTTTATTGGTCAGGCAATTTTTTGGAAAAAAATCTTTTAATATAGTTATTTAAATACATTGGAGTTCATTGGTCACACAATTTTAACATTAATGGTCAAGTAGAAAAATAAACTAAATATATTTCTTTTATAAACATTTTGTTATATTTTATTCTGCAAATACCTATATTGGATTTTTTATTAATGCATATTAATAATAATTGCTGTTCTCTTAATTGTCCCAGAGCTAATTAGATGATAACTGACATTTTTCAACTTTAATTAGACATACATTATATGGTATATAGACGGAGAATTTTAATATTGTTAAAATATCTTTTTTAAGCAAAAATATTTGCAGAATGTATATTTTTAAAAAAAATTAAATTATACAATATTTTCTTGAAAGGAATCTGCTTTTAAAATATTTACCATTAGTTAGTATAATAATAGTTATCCCTATATTTATTGCAGTTTCTTCGAAAATTTAAATACAAAATTCTATAAATCACATAATAATGTTATTAACATTTCCTCGAAAACTTAGGTAAAACTTCAGGTAAATTATGGCCCTCCCTGCGGTCGGGCCATAAACTTTACCTTCAGGATTAAATGTACTACTTCAGTCCCGCGGTATATAATGTACTATTATTAGGAAATACCTCGAACAGAGATCAGTTTAAGAGTTTATGTAGTGTCTTATAATATTTCATAGTAGTATTTATACGATATACAGACGAAGAATTTTTAAGCTATGGAACGAAAAATTTTATCGACCAGAGGAAGAGAGAAATTTACCACTGATGGTTTCATGTATGTTTTTGACGCTGTTAGTAAAAGCGATGAATCCCTAAAATTTTGGAGGTGTGAGAGGAAACAAACGTGCAAAGCAAGAATACATACAAGAGATGGTGAAGTCATCAAGAAAGTAAATGTTCACACTCACGACTCCTCGGCGATGGACGTGGAAGTAGCACAAGTTGTTACAAAAATGAAAAAGCGTGCTACAGAAACAAACGAAGGGACAATAGTGGTAATCAATGAGTGCCTGAGAAATACAAGTCAAGCTTGTCATGGTCGGCTCCCAAACACTGGCGCGATGAGAAAATTCATCAGACGAAAACGTAACGAAGTTCATGCAGCCCCATCAAATCCGACAACTGTTGAAGAGTTAGTAATTCCCGAGTCTTATCGTGTTTACACGTTACAAGATGGTGTAGAAGAAAATTTTTTATTAGCAGATGATGGAGAAGGATTGCAAAGAATTTTGATTTTCGGGAGAGAATCGTGGCTGCAACATCTACAGACCTCAGATGTGTGGTATGGTGACGGTACATTTGCTATAGCACCATCTCTATTTTTACAAGTATACACAGTTATGGCCACAAAATATAATGGAGTCCATCCAATATTTTATGCCATGCTGCCGAATAAAACAAGATCCACATATACCCGTATGTTTGAATTGATCAGACAAATTGTACCAAATTTGCAACCCAGAGCAATCCATTGCGATTTCGAACAGGCGGCATTTAAGGCAATGGAAGATTGTTTTCCAGGCGTCGACATCAATGGATGTTTTTTCCATTTGGCACAAAATATGAAGAAACAAGTGGCTGCTATGGGATATACGAGAGAGTATAATGCTGATCCACAATTCGCTTTAAATTGCAGAATGTTGACAGCATTAGCATTTGTTCCTATCGAACATTTAGATGATGCCTTTGCCGTTCTAGCGGAAGCTCTACCTGCTGAACACCAACCACTTGTAGACTGGTTTGAAGACTACTATATTGGACGTATGAACAGAAGAGGAAATGGCAGAAGACCAAGTTTATTTCCCCAAAGGATGTGGAACCTCTACCAGAGAACTCTGGATGGAGAAGACCGGACAAATAATCACGCTGAGGCCGCCCATAGAAGACTCAAGATGGAATTGGGAGCAGATCATCCAACCATATGGAAATTTATAGATGGCCTGCGTCAGGTGCAGAAAGGTCGAGATGTCTATTTCGAGCAACTTGTGGCAGGTAATCTCCCACCATTGAAATTAAGAAAATACAGAGACGCAGATGATCGCATTTCACGGCTTGTGGGAAATTTTGATGCAAACGGGGATGTTTTAGAATTTTTAAGAGGACTAGCACATAATTATAATATGTAAGTAGGTACTTTATTTTAATTAATATTTCGTGAATAAGTTTTGTAGGTTAAATATAAATGTCTTGTATGTAAGTATAAATGTTTCAGAATTTTTAATTGGACTAGCACATATCTAATTATAACATGTAAATAATAACTAAAATAAAATATTCATTTTTCCAAAATCTTGTTTATTCATTTATTTATATATAATATCTACAGCTAGAAGCCAATTACAGATATTACATTAACTATGAGCTAAATAACAAGCACACACACATAAGTATAAAATTGACATATACAAATCTACCATTAATATTAAAATTTTGTGATCAATGGACTCCAATGTATCTACTTAAATAACTATATTAAAAGATTTTTTTCAAAATAATGTCTTACTAATAGACTCCAATGTAGGTATTTAGTCAACTAAAATAAAATCTCTGACGCCGAAATGGCCGACGCCGAAACGGCCTACGCCGAAACGGCTCTACGCCCAAACGGCCACGCCGAAATGGCCACGCCGAAACGGCGACGCCGAAATGTCCTAGACCCACAATTTAATACTAGTAAAATAAAGTATATCAAAGTGACACATAATAAGCAAATAGCACAACCCAAAAATGTAAGTATTAGAAACTAGACCTACCTACGTTCGGAGGGGCAAGAGAGTTCTTATATTTAGGTTCACAAATCAACCAGCATAATTCTGGAAGTACAGAAATTAACAGACGAAAATACCTGGCAAATAGTCCAATATTCTGGATTAAAAGAACATTTAAAAATAGGCATAGGCACAAAAAACCGAAAACATTGATGTACAGAACTTTTATCAAACTCGTCCTCACCTACGTATCAGAAAGGTGGACGATGACAAAAAGAACTGAAGAACGTTTATGCTGTTTTAAACGTTTTCCATTTTTCCATTAAAATTATAAAGTAGCAATATCCTTTGTTTTCTTCTTCACTCCAGTTGACCGATAATCCTCCCTCCTCCCAAAGGTAGCCTTGTGAAATTCATTGATATGATCTGAAATGATAATGTAAAAAAAATGAAAATAAAGATAATTCAGATTTGATTACAGATTAGGATTAGGGCATATTATGTGCTTATACGTATTTCCGGTTTCACGTTACCCCCCTCAGACCACCGTTTAGAAGCACTTATACAGGGTAGCGAGAAAGTATGGAAACACGGTAATTTCTCGGAAACCGCTAAAACGATTTTTATAGATTTTGGTGGGTAAGGGTTTTCTAATACGGCCGATATTATAGTGGTCAAATATTCCGCTTTTCTGGAAATCTAATGAACTTTCTTATTTCAAATAAAACACCCTGTATATTTTTTGAGTTTTGACGTCCTTAAGAAATACTGATTATTTTTCATGTTATATTCCCTATACCTAAATGCCATAGTTTCGGAGTTATTGCTACATTTATTAAAAAAAAATTGTTTAAACAAATTATAAAAATCAAATTTTTCGGCCCGGATAGACATTATTTTAGGTTCTTTGAATCATTGGAAACAAAAAAGGTATTTTATAATTTTTGTCTAAAGTTAATCGTTTCCGAGTTATAAACAATGTAAAACTGAAAAAAATCGAAAAATTACGATTTTTAAGATTCAAAACACACGTAATTTTTTTTTGAATTACGAAGTACCCAAATTTAAGCTCAAACCTTCTTTTATCAGCTCCCTATAAGAATTTTTGGCACGTTTTATTCTAAAACATTGTTTTTTTTTTAATTGTTAATGTAGCACATATGAGAGGACGGGCGATCGGGCTGATATTGTTCCCAATGATCCAAATAATAGGTTTGTTCTAGCATCAGTTTCAAACGTTTTGAAACCATCAGCGAATAGTGGACCAGCGCGAGTAGAGGGGATAGCACTGGTGACTGTATTATCAAGTATTATGTTCTCTCACTGACCAACTGTTTGCTGACGGTTTCTGACTAGTTTGACTGTTTGCTAGAACAAACCTATTCTAAAATAATGTCTAGCCGGGCCGAAAAAATAGATTTTTATAATTTGTTTAAAACTTTTTTTTTAATAAATGTAGTAATAACTCCGAAATTATGGCATTTAGGTATAGGGAATATAACACGAAAAATAATCAGTATTTCTTAAGGACGTCAAAACGCAAAAAATGTACAGCATGTTCCATTTGAAATAAGAAAGTTTATTAGATTTCCAGAAAAACGGAAGATTTGACAACAATGTAATTACCACTATAATATCGGCCGTATTAGAAAACCCTTACCCACCAAAATCTATAAAAATCGGTTCAGCTGTTTCCGAGAAATTACCGTGTTTCCATACTTTCTCGCTACCCTGTGTAATGTAAATAATTTGTTTCAGCAAATTATGGATTTTTATAGACTTAGTGGCCAGATCTATCGTTCCACCAATTTCAACAATTTGTTACACAGTCTTTAAAAATCCTCAAGTGGTTATTCAGAATGTAAGATACCAAATTTTCCCAGCAGTTGTAGCATTTTTAGTTAATAATATATCTGGATCATTAGCGTCCGTCCAAAATATAACATTACCAGGTAAGTTGCTTATTGATTTACGTATACAGTCCGTACAATATAGATACCGTTGCACGTTATTATCTACGTCTGAGATCTAGGTTAATATTGGTTCCAAATTATAAAAATTCTTGAATCCATTTTAAATTAAATTAATCACATAATTATTGCGAAGTGGATTATACAACAAAACAAATTAATATTCAATGTAAATAAATAAAAACATTAGAAATAGAAAACAAGAATTAAGTTATAACCTTACGTTACAGTAAATAATAAAACTAATAAATATAATAAAACAAATACTTATAGTAAATAATAAAAACAAATCTGAAGTGTCAACACCGCAACTGTCAAATAAATGTTATCAATTAATGCCAAAATGCTTTATAAAAACGCTTTATATTCCACGTATACAAATCAAATGAAACAAGTTAGGGTATGTTTCTTTTTAAATGTACATTAATAAAACGCTTCCAATATTATTTCTACGCTTAATAATAAAATATATGTAGTGGCTGTAATTCCAGTGTACTTAGCTAAACGATTCTAAAAAGGAACACACTTACGACTTATCATGTGACGTCACATGCTATGTCGCGAATGACGTGCAACGGTATTTATATTTTACTGACTGTATAATGGTATGTAAATACAATGTCGATTAAGATATTTATGTTTTTGTATTGTGCTGCACAAAGTAGGGCCAATGCTTGCATTATTTCAAGAATGGCTAACACAATAGTTTCAAAATTAAAATAAAAATGTATACCATTTTTATTGAGTTGCAATGCGAAGACAAAACTGTCTTATTTTTCACTTAGTACAGAGAGCGCAAACCAGCACTCTAAATGGACGATTTTCGACTCTAATTGGAGTCACCATCAGGTAGGTTTGCTGCTTTCTGCCCCAAGTGACGAAACTCCGAGAGTTCATCTCCGCATTGCAACTGACGTTATGGAGAAGGTGCCTAGCGACATCTGCTAAATAAAAGTCAAAGTTTTCAACCTAATAAAATATTTAAAATATTTAAAAATATCCAAAATATTCTTAAAAGATATTTAATTAAAAACTTATTGGACCATTTTCCTGGTAACACTTCCATGGCTTCTAAAAATTGCATGCCAGATGGATGCTGAAGCGAAGAAGACAAAAGGGAATTCAAAAAACTTAAAATTCACGACCCTGTCTGTTCAGCTGGTAAATTACAACGGAAAATGGACCTATGATACTCAAAGGAGTAATACTAATATGAAATAAAAATGCATACCATTTTTATTCAGTTGCAATGCGAAGGCAAAACTGTCTTATTTTTCACTTAGTACAGAGAGCGCAATCAGGGCCGGCCATAACGGGCCTGCAAGGGATGCACTGCCGGCGGGCGCCCCTGTTTGGGGCGCCAAAATAAGCTTTTTTCCTGTTGGTGTTATCCTCCTCCTCCTAAGTGCCTTCTCTATTGAGGTTGGCGATCAATATGGCAAATTTCTTTCTGTTCTGGGCTTTATGGATTAAGTCATTCCCTGTTGTGTGGGTCCAATCTCTGATGTTTCGGAGCCAGGATTTTTTCTTTCTTCCTATACCCCTTTTACCTTCGATTTTGCCTTCTAATATTACCTGGAGCTGCTCAAATTCCCTATGGCGCATTACGTGTCCTAGATAGATATGTTGGTTGTGTTGGTGTTATACAAAATACTAATTAAAAAAAAATCGAAGGGCGTTTATGCTAGTTTGGCAGGCGGGCACCTTTTACCCTAGCGCCGGGACTTAGCTGATTTTCGACTCTAATTGGACTCATCATCAGAGAGGCGTAGGTTTGCTGCTCTCTGCCCCAAGTGACGAAACTCCGAGAGTTTATCCCCGCATTGCAACTGACGTTATGGAGTAGGTGTCTAGCGACATTAATAATTTTATTAGGTTGAAAACTTTGACTTTCATTTAGCAGGTGTCGCTAGGCACACACTCCATAACGCCAGTTGCAATGCGGGTATAAACTCTCGGAGATTCGTCACTTGGGGCAGAGAGCAGCAAACCTACGCCTCTCTGATGATGACTCCAATTAGAGTCGAAAATCGTTGATTTAGAGTGCTGGTGTGCGCTCTCTGTACTAAGTGAAAAATAAGACAGTTTTCCTTCGCATGGCAACTCAATAAAAATGGTATACATTTTTATTTTAAATTAGTATTACTCCTTTGAGTAACATAGGTCCACTTTCCGTTGGAATTTACCAGCTGAGCAGACGGGGTCGTGAATTGCAAGTTTTTAGAATTCCCTCTTGTCTGTTTCGCTTCAGCATCCATCTGGCTTGCAATTTTTTGAAGCCATGGAGGTGTTACCAGGAAAATGGTCCAATAAGTTTTCAATTAAATATCTTTTAGGAATATTTTGGATATTTTTAAATATCATAAATATTTTTATTAGGTTGAAAACTTTGACTTTCAAATTAAATTTGTACGGTATTTGTATTGTCAGGTCTTCTGTTTTCCAATATCTATCTCTGTGTGTGTGTGTGTGTGTGTGTGTGTGTGTGTGTGTGTGTGTGTGTGTGTGTGTGTGTGTGTGTGTGTGTGTGTGTGTGTGTGTGTGTGTGTGTGTGTGTGTGTGTGTGTGTGTGTGTGTGTGTGTGTGTGTGTGTGTGTGTGTGTGTGTGTGTGTGTGTGTGTGTGTGTGTGTGTGTGTGTGTGTGTGTGTGTGTGTGTGTGTGTGTGTGTGTGTGTGTGTGTGTGTGTGTGTGTGTGTGTGTGTGTGTGTGTGTGTGTGTGTGTGTGTGTGTGTGTGTGTGTGTGTGTGTGTGTGTGTGTGTGTGTGTGTGTGTGTGTGTGTGTGTGTGTGTGTGTGTGTGTGTGTGTGTGTGTGTGTGTGTGTGTGTGTGTGTGTGTGTGTGTGTGTGTGTGTGTGTGTGTGTGTGTGTGTGTGTGTGTGTGTGTGTGTGTGTGTGTGTGTGTGTGTGTGTGTGTGTGTGTGTGTGTGTGTGTGTGTGTGTGTGTGTGTGTGTGTGTGTGTGTGTGTGTGTGTGTGTGTGTGTGTGTGTGTGTGTGTGTGTGTGTGTGTGTGTGTGTGTGTGTGTGTGTGTGTGTGTGTGTGTGTGTGTGTGTGTGTGTGTGTGTGTGTGTGTGTGTGTGTGTGTGTGTGTGTGTGTGTGTGTGTGTGTGTGTGTGTGTGTGTGTGTGTGTGTGTGTGTGTGTGTGTGTGTGTGTGTGTGTGTGTGTGTGTGTGTGTGTGTGTGTGTGTGTGTGTGTGTGTGTGTGTGTGTGTGTGTGTGTGTGTGTGTGTGTGTGTGTGTGTGTGTGTGTGTGTGTGTGTGTGTGTGTGTGTGTGTGTGTGTGTGTGTGTGTGTGTGTGTGTGTGTGTGTGTGTGTGTGTGTGTGTGTGTGTGTGTGTGTGTGTGTGTGTGTGTGTGTGTGTGTGTGTGTGTGTGTGTGTGTGTGTGTGTGTGTGTGTGTGTGTGTGTGTGTGTGTGTGTGTGTGTGTGTGTGTGTGTGTGTGTGTGTGTGTGTGTGTGTGTGTGTGTGTGTGTGTGTGTGTGTGTGTGTGTGTGTGTGTGTGTGTGTGTGTGTGTGTGTGTGTGTGTGTGTGTGTGTGTGTGTGTGTGTGTGTGTGTGTGTGTGTGTGTGTGTGTGTGTGTGTGTGTGTGTGTGTGTGTGTGTGTGTGTGTGTGTGTGTGTGTGTGTGTGTGTGTGTGTGTGTGTGTGTGTGTGTGTGTGTGTGTGTGTGTGTGTGTGTGTGTGTGTGTGTGTGTGTGTGTGTGTGTGTGTGTGTGTGTGTGTGTGTGTGTGTGTGTGTGTGTGTGTGTGTGTGTGTGTGTGTGTGTGTGTGTGTGTGTGTGTGTGTGTGTGTGTGTGTGTGTGTGTGTGTGTGTGTGTGTGTGTGTGTGTGTGTGTGTGTGTGTGTGTGTGTGTGTGTGTGTGTGTGTGTGTGTGTGTGTGTGTGTGTGTGTGTGTGTGTGTGTGTGTGTGTGTGTGTGTGTGTGTGTGTGTGTGTGTGTGTGTGTGTGTGTGTGTGTGTGTGTGTGTGTGTGTGTGTGTGTGTGTGTGTGTGTGTGTGTGTGTGTGTGTGTGTGTGTGTGTGTGTGTGTGTGTGTGTGTGTGTGTGTGTGTGTGTGTGTGTGTGTGTGTGTGTGTGTGTGTGTGTGTGTGTGTGTGTGTGTGTGTGTGTGTGTGTGTGTGTGTGTGTGTGTGTGTGTGTGTGTGTGTGTGTGTGTGTGTGTGTGTGTGTGTGTGTGTGTGTGTGTGTGTGTGTGTGTGTGTGTGTGTGTGTGTGTGTGTGTGTGTGTGTGTGTGTGTGTGTGTGTGTGTGTGTGTGTGTGTGTGTGTGTGTGTGTGTGTGTGTGTGTGTGTGTGTGTGTGTGTGTGTGTGTGTGTGTGTGTGTGTGTGTGTGTGTGTGTGTGTGTGTGTGTGTGTGTGTGTGTGTGTGTGTGTGTGTGTGTGTGTGTGTGTGTGTGTGTGTGTGTGTGTGTGTGTGTGTGTGTGTGTGTGTGTGTGTGTGTGTGTGTGTGTGTGTGTGTGTGTGTGTGTGTGTGTGTGTGTGTGTGTGTGTGTGTGTGTGTGTGTGTGTGTGTGTGTGTGTGTGTGTGTGTGTGTGTGTGTGTGTGTGTGTGTGTGTGTGTGTGTGTGTGTGTGTGTGTGTGTGTGTGTGTGTGTGTGTGTGTGTGTGTGTGTGTGTGTGTGTGTGTGTGTGTGTGTGTGTGTGTGTGTGTGTGTGTGTGTGTGTGTGTGTGTGTGTGTGTGTGTGTGTGTGTGTGTGTGTGTGTGTGTGTGTGTGTGTGTGTGTGTGTGTGTGTGTGTGTGTGTGTGTGTGTGTGTGTGTGTGTGTGTGTGTGTGTGTGTGTGTGTGTGTGTGTGTGTGTGTGTGTGTGTGTGTGTGTGTGTGTGTGTGTGTGTGTGTGTGTGTGTGTGTGTGTGTGTGTGTGTGTGTGTGTGTGTGTGTGTGTGTGTGTGTGTGTGTGTGTGTGTGTGTGTGTGTGTGTGTGTGTGTGTGTGTGTGTGTGTGTGTGTGTGTGTGTGTGTGTGTGTGTGTGTGTGTGTGTGTGTGTGTGTGTGTGTGTGTGTGTGTGTGTGTGTGTGTGTGTGTGTGTGTGTGTGTGTGTGTGTGTGTGTGTGTGTGTGTGTGTGTGTGTGTGTGTGTGTGTGTGTGTGTGTGTGTGTGTGTGTGTGTGTGTGTGTGTGTGTGTGTGTGTGTGTGTGTGTGTGTGTGTGTGTGTGTGTGTGTGTGTGTGTGTGTGTGTGTGTGTGTGTGTGTGTGTGTGTGTGTGTGTGTGTGTGTGTGTGTGTGTGTGTGTGTGTGTGTGTGTGTGTGTGTGTGTGTGTGTGTGTGTGTGTGTGTGTGTGTGTGTGTGTGTGTGTGTGTGTGTGTGTGTGTGTGTGTGTGTGTGTGTGTGTGTGTGTGTGTGTGTGTGTGTGTGTGTGTGTGTGTGTGTGTGTGTGTGTGTGTGTGTGTGTGTGTGTGTGTGTGTGTGTGTGTGTGTGTGTGTGTGTGTGTGTGTGTGTGTGTGTGTGTGTGTGTGTGTGTGTGTGTGTGTGTGTGTGTGTGTGTGTGTGTGTGTGTGTGTGTGTGTGTGTGTGTGTGTGTGTGTGTGTGTGTGTGTGTGTGTGTGTGTGTGTGTGTGTGTGTGTGTGTGTGTGTGTGTGTGTGTGTGTGTGTGTGTGTGTGTGTGTGTGTGTGTGTGTGTGTGTGTGTGTGTGTGTGTGTGTGTGTGTGTGTGTGTGTGTGTGTGTGTGTGTGTGTGTGTGTGTGTGTGTGTGTGTGTGTGTGTGTGTGTGTGTGTGTGTGTGTGTGTGTGTGTGTGTGTGTGTGTGTGTGTGTGTGTGTGTGTGTGTGTGTGTGTGTGTGTGTGTGTGTGTGTGTGTGTGTGTGTGTGTGTGTGTGTGTGTGTGTGTGTGTGTGTGTGTGTGTGTGTGTGTGTGTGTGTGTGTGTGTGTGTGTGTGTGTGTGTGTGTGTGTGTGTGTGTGTGTGTGTGTGTGTGTGTGTGTGTGTGTGTGTGTGTGTGTGTGTGTGTGTGTGTGTGTGTGTGTGTGTGTGTGTGTGTGTGTGTGTGTGTGTGTGTGTGTGTGTGTGTGTGTGTGTGTGTGTGTGTGTGTGTGTGTGTGTGTGTGTGTGTGTGTGTGTGTGTGTGTGTGTGTGTGTGTGTGTGTGTGTGTGTGTGTGTGTGTGTGTGTGTGTGTGTGTGTGTGTGTGTGTGTGTGTGTGTGTGTGTGTGTGTGTGTGTGTGTGTGTGTGTGTGTGTGTGTGTGTGTGTGTGTGTGTGTGTGTGTGTGTGTGTGTGTGTGTGTGTGTGTGTGTGTGTGTGTGTGTGTGTGTGTGTGTGTGTGTGTGTGTGTGTGTGTGTGTGTGTGTGTGTGTGTGTGTGTGTGTGTGTGTGTGTGTGTGTGTGTGTGTGTGTGTGTGTGTGTGTGTGTGTGTGTGTGTGTGTGTGTGTGTGTGTGTGTGTGTGTGTGTGTGTGTGTGTGTGTGTGTGTGTGTGTGTGTGTGTGTGTGTGTGTGTGTGTGTGTGTGTGTGTGTGTGTGTGTGTGTGTGTGTGTGTGTGTGTGTGTGTGTGTGTGTGTGTGTGTGTGTGTGTGTGTGTGTGTGTGTGTGTGTGTGTGTGTGTGTGTGTGTGTGTGTGTGTGTGTGTGTGTGTGTGTGTGTGTGTGTGTGTGTGTGTGTGTGTGTGTGTGTGTGTGTGTGTGTGTGTGTGTGTGTGTGTGTGTGTGTGTGTGTGTGTGTGTGTGTGTGTGTGTGTGTGTGTGTGTGTGTGTGTGTGTGTGTGTGTGTGTGTGTGTGTGTGTGTGTGTGTGTGTGTGTGTGTGTGTGTGTGTGTGTGTGTGTGTGTGTGTGTGTGTGTGTGTGTGTGTGTGTGTGTGTGTGTGTGTGTGTGTGTGTGTGTGTGTGTGTGTGTGTGTGTGTGTGTGTGTGTGTGTGTGTGTGTGTGTGTGTGTGTGTGTGTGTGTGTGTGTGTGTGTGTGTGTGTGTGTGTGTGTGTGTGTGTGTGTGTGTGTGTGTGTGTGTGTGTGTGTGTGTGTGTGTGTGTGTGTGTGTGTGTGTGTGTGTGTGTGTGTGTGTGTGTGTGTGTGTGTGTGTGTGTGTGTGTGTGTGTGTGTGTGTGTGTGTGTGTGTGTGTGTGTGTGTGTGTGTGTGTGTGTGTGTGTGTGTGTGTGTGTGTGTGTGTGTGTGTGTGTGTGTGTGTGTGTGTGTGTGTGTGTGTGTGTGTGTGTGTGTGTGTGTGTGTGTGTGTGTGTGTGTGTGTGTGTGTGTGTGTGTGTGTGTGTGTGTGTGTGTGTGTGTGTGTGTGTGTGTGTGTGTGTGTGTGTGTGTGTGTGTGTGGGTGTGCGTGTGTGTGTGTGTGTGTGTGTGTGTGTGTGTGTGTGTGTGTGTGTGTGTGTGTGTGTGTGTGTGTGTCATCGAATTTCCTGACTGTGGACTTAATCCATTAGCCGAACTTATTTTTGCTCTACAGATATTTATCTCACATATTACTATTAAAATAAGATTTTGTATTTTAAAAATATACCTAGATTCTATAACAATAAATGAATAATTTAATCTTTAGCTACAATCATACAATATTACACATTTATATACATATATCTATATCATAAATATATTCTAGTATTATTCAATATTATTCTTTATTGTATGTTTTTTTTATTATTATTTTTTTTATTTTTAATTTTTATATATATTTTTTTTCTTTCTTTTTTTTCTTTTTTTTTATATATTATTATTTTTTTTGTTTTTTTTTAATTGTATTATAAGGGATGTCAACAAGGAGTACTTCTGCTCAGGGGTCTTTCAGAGCAATGTACACACACAAGACTAGACCACGGAAAGGTAGGTAGACAAATGGGATAAACACAGGTATTATAGTTTACAATTTTAATTTTATACTAAGTATGTGTTTAATTAGGATCTCATATACACGTTCGTCTAAACTAGATAATATTGTTATTAGATTAAAAGGTCTTGTAATATTAGTTTCTCTATATACTTGATTCATGAAATGATTTATTTCGATTATCTTTAGTCTACAGTTTAGTATCATGTGTTCTGCAGATCCTTACTCACCACATTCACAAAGATTACTATCACTAAGACCTATTTTAAATTTGTGTTCTGGAATTAGGCAGTGTCCAAATTTAAGTCTGCATATGTATGAAACAACGATTTTTTCGCCGTGATAATGATTAAACCAGGATTTAGCTGGAATATTTAATTGTATGTTTTTGTAGAATAGCCCTTTTGTTGAGTTGTTATACCATTGTTGCCAGGTTTTGGTTTTATTGCTAGTAATATTAGCGTAAACATCATTTAGGGCCGGTATTTCGATAGCTACTTAAGTTTTTGCTTAGCTAAGCCTGTGTCAAAAGTTAAGGAGAAGCTTAAGCTGGGTGCCGTATTTCCATCATTCTCTTAACTAAACTGATGCTCAGCTGTAAAGTTAATTGGTTTGGTACCTCTGAATACGTCAAAGTGCCAGAGCTAACTGTTCTGAGGTAAAAACCACTACTGTGGACATTTAATTTTATCTTGTCATCTGTATCAATGTTATTTTTACTTCACTTAATTTTGTGTACATGGTACATGTGCTTTTAGTTTATTGTCTATATTTTCTCTGGTTATATTTTTATTGTTATTTTGCATAAGCAATAGATCCGTCTTTGTAATTTTGTTTATTGGATATATTCCTTAAAATGTCAAATTGGAATGTAAGTTTATTTTTGTAAAATAAATATACCTACCAATCATTGTAGAAATAAACAATTTTTATGTGCCTACACCTTCCAAAAGTAGTAAGAATTTTAATAATCGTTATTACGATTAATAAATTAATAGATTATTATTTAATAATCCAATAATAACGTTATTACTAAAAAGTTGGTTTTCAAAACAACTCTATAATTAATAATCTATAGAAATAACCTCAAAAAACAGAAAACAAATTTTAAGCAAAGGCTTAAACCAACTCCCGAGCGAGCTTAAAATTATTTGGTTTAAGCCTAGGCTTAAGCCTCAAATTGAAGTGGAAATACAGTCATCTAAGCTTAAGCAAAGGCTTACAGTAAGCTTTGGCTTAAGTGAGGTTGGAAATACCGGCCCTTAATGTTAATTTATATTCACTTTCAATTTCTTGTTTGGTAGCCTTCTTAGCTAAAGTATCTACTATGTCATTGTGTTTAAGATTAGAGTGGGCTTTTACCCAACAAAATGATATTTGTTTGCCCTTATCCTTAAGTGCGATATATGCCTTAATAATATCAATATATATGTAGTTTGATATGTCCTTCAAACTTTGCAGTTTAAGTAAAGCACTGTCTGTAAGGATTATGAATTTCTCTTCGTTATTGTTTATACTGCTTATATACTGCAATGCTCTCAGTATTGCAATAAGTTCTGCTGAAAATGTTGTAAAATTGTCATTAAGTCGTATACCCTCTTTATACCTTGTCCTAGGGTCCCACACGGCAGCGGCCACCCTCGAATTCATTTTTGAGGCATCGCACAGTGGGCCAGAAAATGCAAAAAGCGGTCAAAAATCTGAAAATGGGCTGAAGGGCTTTAAAATTGTAGTCTTTTAAAGGAAAAAATAATAAAAAAAATTAAACTACCCAGGCGTAACTTTTAGGGGGGCCATAAGGTTAATAATTACATTGAGTAGACTTTTCGATCTTTATGCAATTAATTGTTTATATGGTTAAAAAATATTAACAAAATAAAATGAATTACCGTAAAATACGTTACTTGTTACTAAGTATAGTAAGATTATAAATTATTTAGGTACAAATTCGAAAAAACTTAGAGAAATTTATCAAAATATGTTTGGTAATAGGTATAAAAATAAAAATTCCGCTCTGTAACAAGTTTATTAGCTTCTAAATAAATAAACAAGGGCGGATCCAGAAAAGTCTCAAGGGGGGGCATAGCGATAGAAAAATCTAGCAAGGGAGGGGGTAAAAATGGCATGAAATAAAGTCTATTTAAAATCTAATATATTAGTGCTTAAAAGATTATACTTATAACTTACTTTGATATACTTAAATACTAAAATTTAATTTTTAACTTTATAATCAGTTCAAAATGTGAATCCCAAGGGGGGTATGGGCCCCTGGGCCCCCTTAGATCCGCCCTTGTAAATACAATAGTATGCTTACCACTAAAAATCTACGTCGCTCGCGCTGTCGTCTTCCTCGTCGGATGAAGAAACTTGGCGGCTTTCCATATTAAGTTGTAGAGCTCTAAGAGAATCTGCTTCCATTGATTCTAACGAGGGCGCCTTCAACAAGGATACAACTTCAGAAGATATGTTTGAACTTTTTCGGAGTGGGTACTGCCGCAAAGATGAAATTACTGGATCTGAAGTTATAAGGAGCCTGTTTAACAAATCTTGATTTCCTGATATTCTCGAAATTTTTCGTGTATGTTTCTCCCTAAAACTTTTGAGATCCTTATTTCTTGATTCTTGGGCTTCTTCTGACAATTGACCGATAGGCAGAATAGCCTCCTTGATTACTATGGCTCCATGGAGTAATATTTTATGCACGCTAGAAGGCATATAATACCATGAATATTTAGCGACATACAGTTTTGCGGTTTCCAAACAATACTCTTCAAAAGCTCGCACATCGATTGCATAGCCACAAGATAAGGTGCGTAATATAATACCAAATCGCATAATGACATCTTTATCTATGCCAGTAATTTCACTAGACAGTGAGGGGTCAGCAAAAAATCGTCGAGCTGTGTTGCCGTCATTAGTAGTTCCACTACCTCCACTCTTAGGTATATCCACAAGCAAACCTGTTCTGTCTCTGAAAATTTGTTGTATGGTACGTTTCTTGTTTTCAAAAACTGCTCTGTTGTTACTTCCTCGAATTTGCCAAACTTTAACTTCTAATCTATAGGAAATGTGCAGCAAACATTCGAAAAACCTGATCCAGGCATGTAGAGTTGACAATCCAAATTTCAAATTTTCTTGGACAACTTCCCTCTTTAATAGTTTTTCGATGTCATTCATTTGTTTGGGGGTTGCTTTACATATATAACATGTTTGTGAAGAAGCTGTTTCCGTTATTGCATTACACACTTTGCCGTCTATCATCGTCATCACACAAACATGAGAAACTGCAATTTCTTCACTATCCAGCATACCAATAGTGGGTTGAAGTTCTGAAATTTGATTTTCTATATATGATGTCTCCTGTACCGTCAGCTCTTTCGTTTCTTTCTTAAACTGAAAGCGTATAGGTCTACAAAATCGAGTTGACGATGGACGGGGATTTTGCCACACAATAATTTTATCTTGTCCAGGTTGCTCCGCATATAACTGTAATGGCACTATGGATGTAAGAAATAAATCGCCATCACCAAAACTATTATCGGAGAAAAGTTGCTTGTATTGTGAATGACCGGTGCTTCCATCGCATCCCCATTTCAGCAACAGTTTCAAATTCTTTAGAAGTTCAGTTGATAATGAACGAAGAACTGGTTTTTGCAATTCTACTATCCGTTTAACTGTATGATCTAAGAGGTCCTGTAATAATATTTCTGCACATGACTCACTTACAGTTTGTCCTTCTTTTCGGGGATAGCAGCGTAATTTTGCTTCTCGAAGCTTGTGATAAGACGGATATATATCAGCAAAATGTTCTTTTGCTATTCGTCTGTGAACAAGATATGAATGTTTGGTATCTTTTGATTCAATCATTACTGATAGCGCTTCATCTGGGGTGAGTGGAATTATTTTTTTTGACTTCTGAGTTTTCTGCCAAGCTGTCCTAATTTTACCGGCTCGAGTCGGAGTCAAAAGTGCTTCAGAGACAAGTTTTGCGGCATCGTCTTTTCCTTCAGTCTTTAGTTTTCTCCTTGCAGCTAAAGTAAGCTCCTCGGTTTCGAACGTCGATGACAGCTTTGAAGTCTTTCGACGTTTTGATCTTACACTACTCGCAGAAAATTCTTTGCTTGGACGACCACGCCTACCTCCAGATGAAGTTCCTGGTTGTGGCTCAGCATTCGGATCAATTTCTAATCCAGTTTCTTCAAATACACATACACTTAACCACGCTGTATTATTTTTCACAAATCTATCCGTTTTTCTCCCACATTGATCAAGCTTTGCATAAACGACGTTGCAAAACTTTGAAGTGAAAATCCTCATTTTTAACATGGCGTCTGCATCATTTTCAATTTTGTAGTGTCTCACCAAATACTTGAACAGATATTCTGTGCGACTGGAACGTTGTAACTTATCCTTTTCATACAAAACGTCAAACAGTTGCCTTCTGGTGACCATTTTCACTGTGAAAAATATAGAAAAACATTACATAAAAAAAATTTTTTGAAGACGCAAATGAAATAAGACTTACAACCACCATTACGAACAAACTTAACTATATTCTCTATCAAGGTAAATAAAGTAACGCAACAAGAAAATAGAAATTACTAGGTGTTACATTTTAAATAACAAAATAAAATGTGCTGTTATGGTTACAGAATACATTCGTTGGATATGGTTCATGCATATCGATAAGCAAAACCAAAATATCTCAAAAAGGCGCTTGAAGGCGCCTATCAAATTTTAGTATGTTATTAGGGAATGATCAAGCTATTTTTTTAATATTTTTTCAAAGCCGGATCGGATCGGAAAATATGTTATATCTCAACATAATTTTAAAGTATAATATAAAATTTTCAATAAAATCGACTACATAGTAATTATATCTATATGTATACTAATTTAACTTTGATTCATAAGTATTTATATAACATGAAAATACATACCTTGAGAAAGTTTTCTGTACAATTAACCACTTGAGTCAGACACTTTATAACACACATTCACTAGTTGACATTTAGTAGTACACTAAATGAATGTTCGCAAAGAAATGATCCTAACACAAAAGTCTGGTTTTGAGAACCGATGGCTGCCGCAATATGCCTTCTACCTGCTTCAAATTCTAGGAAAACATTATTTATCTATTTCTCGGAGTACCTACAAATTCTGAAAGCCAGACTAATACTTTCATCGAAATCGATTTATGGCCGCTTTTTGAATTTTTCGGCCCACTGTGCATCGGTATAAATTTGGTAATGTCCCGGAAATAAAGTTTCTATATCCATATTAAACATGGCATTCCTTAAGTAAACTGGAAATTTCGAGTAATCTCTCATGTAGGTTGGTTGTATGTTTGGTATATTGTTAAGATTTATCTGAAACATGGATGTCAGAGTTGATGTATGTAGTTTATTTTTAAATTGTCTTAATCTATTGTAACTTTCGGCAAGTAATAATGTTGGCTTTTTCCTCCAGTATTCTGTGGTTAGGTCATTTATACAAAGTTTGTGGCAGTTGTTACATATTATGCTTTCTTTAGTTATCATTTTAGTTATAAATTTTTCACACAGAGTTTTCCTTCTTAACCATAACGGTGGTTCATTATATTCTACGCTTATATTTGATATTGGAGTACTCATCAAAGCTCCTATACATAATCTGAGGCATTTATTTGAAAGGATGTCTATTTTTTGAAGATGGGTTTTGGCGGCTTGATTGTAAAAGTAACATCCGTAATTTAATATTGATCTTATATATGACCTATACATTAGTAATGCTGTGTTGGGATCTGCTCCCCAGGTTGTATAGTTTACTGCTCGTAACGCATTGTACCCTTTGTCAGCTCTTGCTACGATATACTCAATATGATCTTTCCAAATCATTTTCCTATCCAGTATAATACCCAAATATTTAACTTTAGGTTGAACTTTAAACGAGACATTTTGCAACTCCACTACTTCTGGAATGTTTCGTTTTCGGGAGAATATACAAGCTTGTGTTTTTTTTGTTGATATGTTTAATGCTATTTGATCTAGGTCTTCTTGTAGATGTTTAAATACTGTATTTATTTTTCTACTGCCTTGTTCTATTTCCAATTGATCTGCATATATGCATATATCATCTGCGAATTGTAATATTTTACCTTGTTTGCTAGTAATTATGCTTTGACCTATATGTGCTGTATAAATAGTGTATAATATTGGACTTCAGATGCTCCCTTGAGGTAACCCGATGTTTGAAACTCTGGGTCCTATTAGTTTGTTATTGATTTGAAGATAAAGAGTTCTATTGATGTAAAGTTGATGAAGTTTCCAGCAGAGTGTATCTTGCAGTCCTATTTCCTTCATTTTGTGGTATAGAAGTTGTAGGTTCACATTGTCATATGCGTTTTCTATGTCTATGAATGTAGCAAATACCGACTTGTTGGCGAAAAATGAGTTATATATATCCAGTATTAAGTGCGTTAAATTTTCCATCGTAGAACATGATTTTCTAAAGCCGAATTGTGTTGCAGGTATTTTAGAATTTTTTTCTAACCATAATTCTAGTCTACATTTAATCATTCTTTCCATTGTTTTTAACACACATGATGATAGTGAAATGCCTCTATACGAATCCGGACAGTTTGGTGATTTGTGTGGCTTAAGAATTGGAACTATGATGTACTCTTTCCATGCACGTGGTATATCCATACTCATCCAGATATTGTTTATTACATTTAGTAGTTGAACTTTCTTATGTATGGGTAAATTATACAACATACTATAGTGTATACCATCTAATCCTGGGGCTGAATTATTATGTCTTTTTAGGCAGTTCTTTATTTCTTCCAGACTAAATGCTTCAGTGAGAAACATGTTGTCTTCGTTTGCTTCGTCATTGTCATGTCTATTATCCGTTGGGTTCCTGTGATTAATTTCTCCTTCTATAACCCAAGGTCTAGCAATTTTATTAAAAAATATATCTGTCCACTCATTTTCAACTATCGGATTATTGGGAGGATTATAAACGTTTTTTAATTTTCTGATTTCATTCCATATTTTGCTAATAGGTGTATTTTTATTTAAACTACTACAAAAGTTTTTCCAAGAAGCTCTTTTGTTGCCTAAAATAATTATTTTTTTATAAGCTTCTGCTTGTTGATATTTTAAGTAATTATCGTAATTAGATAGTCTTTTAAACTGCAAAAAAGCTTCTTTTTGTTGTCTTATAGCGTCCCTACAATCATCATTCCACCATGGTTTATTAAATTTTGCATTGGGCCCTCTCTTCCTCTCTGGAATAGAGCTTTTACTAGCTAAATTGATTGAGTCACAAAATTAGCTTTAGCTTTCATTTTGTAGATGCAATATCTATCTGAGAAACACTGTTTCTCCGATCGGACAATCCGCGTCAAATCTAATAGACCAGTGCTAATAGCAAAAAAACAATAAAAAATTAATAGCAGGATGAGACCACTTCCAAATGAAAGTACACATATTAGATAACATGTGGAACATTTTTCACCAAATCTGGATGAGGGTAACATGGGTTGGGGGAGCGCTTTTAGGGGTGAAAACGGTTGATTACGATTTGCGGCAAAACGGCACATCCTATCGAAAAAAGTTAAATTGCAAAGTTGTAGGCTATAAGAAGATCTACAACTTTTGTAAATAAGCATTTTTCACATAACCTCAAAATATCCGAGAAAATTGGAAAATTAGATGTTTTTGATTTTATTTTTTTTTTCTCACTGAAATTTTTTTTTTACCAAATAAGGTGGAAACTTACCTCTTTATGTCTCAAACACGCTGTAATTTTTTTGTATAAAAATATTTTCTAAAACTCTTGTTTTTTATGTTTAAGGGAAAATGTAAGCATTTTTTCAATTCAAAAATCTCCCGAAATTTTTTTAGCTTTTTTAAAGAAGTTGGCATTTTTTTTGTTTATTGAAACCTCTATTTTCTGATGGTGTAAAAAAATATACACGTTACTGTGGAAAATTTTGTCACAAAAGGCAAAAATCGGAAATTTATTTTCAACCCCCTCACCATTTTCAGATTCTCAGACGTAATGTAAGTTGCATAGCGAGTAGGTGCAGCCCAGCCTGACGCGGCGCCGGTGAAAACATAAGGTTTGTTCCAACACGACCGAGAACCGTCACGAAACGGTAACGCTCCTGCGCAGTAAAGAAAATCCGTTCCAACAAAAATATGATCGTCATCGGATCGTCCTTCCCATTGTTCCAACAAGAATTGTGATCTTTCGGTGACGGTTTCGTGATGATCATTTCAGTAATCGGGCAAATGCATAATGTGCTGGTTGGACTGACTTGAGCACTAGGATTTAATTCTTTAAATTTTTTGAGCCTTTGATCGACTAAAAGCACACAAGCTGTAACCAACAAAAATGACAAATATATGATTACCGTCATGGGACGATAACTGGGCGATACAATTACGAACATGCGCACAACAAACGGTACAAGTAGTTTCGTGACGGTTTCTGGGCCGTCCAAAAGTTCATGTTGGAACAAACCTATAGTGAGAGCATTATAAAGTCGACTTTACACTACATGATTTATCATGTGATTTGTCATATGTCATATGATTTTTCCCATGACGAGCCGCATGACAATGCTTATGACAAAACGAGCCGTATGCCGTATAAACAATGCAAAATCATATGACAAATCACACAGTGTAAACATGTAAATTTCACTCCATGACCAAATAATATGACAAATCACATGATAAATCATGTAATGTAAAGTCGACTTTAGACAATAAAAACTTGTCACATTTAGCCAATATTTTCTACAAAAAAGATGCAAGTAAAGAAAATATCGCCAAAAATGTTTTACAATTAATTCTATCAATTTATAAATGTAGAAATGAAAATATAAGTTTGAATCAATTAAGATTTAACAAATACCAATTAGCAAGAGTAAAAACTTCTTTTAAACTAGCTAATCTCCCACCAACTGAAGGCGCAGCAGAACAACACTGTTACAGAGCATACCATCAGATTCAATCTTGGATGGGTAACAAACTGACGGCAACAAATTGGGGCTGGAAGCAACATGAATGTGGCATTGTGCCCATATTCACAAATGCAGAATTAATTCCAGAAATATTAAGTACTAAAAAGTATTTGCTGCAGCTGTGAGACTGGATGCAATAGTCAAAAATATGGGTGCCGAAAGCATGGTTTGAAATGTACCAATTTATGTTCAAATTGTACTTCTGATAAATGCTCCAATGTCGAAAAACCATTTTTTTTTTGATATTAATGAATATGATGACATTATGGATGAGAAACCAATGCCAAATAAAGAAAATGTAGACGAAGACCATGATGGTTTAGAAGATTTAGAGGAAACTGCAGAATCTGTAAGCATTACCGAATGTGATGAAGAAATGCCATCAAAGAAGCAAAAACTTAATTAATTGATGAAAAATTGGCCATTAAAATTATAATAATTACTTTCTTCTGTATTAAATAAACTTTTTCGTTAAAAAAGTTGTTGCGACTTTTAATTTGGTTCATGAGAAAAAAGCTTAAAAAAAATGTAGTTTATAGGTAAGTAGGCAGACTTAAAAAAAATATTGTTTAAAAAAATAAAAAAACACGCTTTTAAAGCACTAAAAATTTAAAAGTAACTTTTAAAATTAAAGCTAGTAATATTTTATTTTTAAATTTTTAGTGCTTTAAAAGCGTGTTTTTTATTTTTTTTAACTATAATTTATTCACAAAATTAAAAATCACAGACAACGGCATTAGTGTAGTAAATTTTTAACAGAGGTTCGTTGGTTCCTGCTCGCTATGCAACTTATATTACGTCTGAGAGTCTGAAAATGGAGAGAGGTTGAACATAAATTTCCGATTTTTGCCTTTTGTGACAACATTTTCCACAGTAACGTATATATTTTTTTACACCATCAGGAAATAGAGGTTTCAATAAATAAAAAAAATGCCAACTTCTTTAAAAAAGCTAAAAAAATTTCGGAAGATTTTTCAATTGAAAAAATGCTTACATTTTCTCTTAAACATAAAAAACAAGAGTTTAAAAAAATATTTTTATACAGAAAAATTACAGCGTGTTTGGGACAGAAAGAGGTAAGTTTTCACCATATTAAGTAAAAAAAAAATTTTTTTTCAGTGAGAAAAAAAAAAATAAAGTCAAAAACATCGAATTTTCCAATTTTCTCGGATATTTTGAGGTTATGTGAAAAATGTTTGTTTACAAAAGTTATAGATCTTTCTATTGCCTACAATTTTGCAATTCAACCTTTTTCGATAGGATATGCCGTTTTGCCGCAAATCGTAATTAACCGTTTTCACCCCTAAAAACGCTCCCCCAACCCATGTTCCCCTCATCCAGATTTGGTGAAAAATGTTCCACATGTTATCTAATATGTGTACTTTCATTTGGAATTGGTCTCATCCTGCTATTAATTTTTTATTTTTTTGGTCCATTTTAGAGCTATCTGCACTGGTCTATAACACATTCGTTCAAGGAAAGCGTGGGGCGAGTCTTCATCGAATAAACGGTTTGAGGATAGATACCTTTTTTAACGCGCCCCACTCTTTTCTTTAACGAATGTGTTAGATTTTTTCAATTTTTTAACGAATGTGTGAGATTTTTGTCTTTTTGAAATTTAATCTGTCGTAACAGTTTTTTTCGAATAATCCTTCGAGTTTAAATTTTTTTTTCTTTTTAATTGATTTTTTTATATTATTAATTTTAGTCACTCGTAACTAAAGAAAAGCGTTTCTTAAAAAAATTTTTTTTATATTTTTTATTATTTTATATAGTCTCCCGTTTTATACCGCTGACGCGGCTTTGGTTATGGGATTATAGCAGGGCAGTCTGCTATATCTAGGACCTACGATATATAAGGAAGGTAACAGGGCCAGTGCTACGCTTCAACCGCCTATTATTACCCCTGGTTTGACCCAAGGCTATCATTTTTATTCAGGCTGAGTCGACCTGGGGTCTATAGACATTTTTAAAAATGTCTAGATCTTCTTGTCGGTTGTCGGCGCTGGGTTTCGAACCCCGGCCTACCTGCGTGAAAGTCAGACATCTACCGCCTGAGCTAGCCGGGCTCATTTTATTTATTTTTAATTGATACACCAATAATTGCTGTCTTTATTTACATTTAGAACGTGACTTTAAGATAAAATTACAAAAAATTTACACAAACTTCGCACAAGTTGGTTCGTAGTTATTTCGTCGCTTTCCATGGATCGTGGTGAGTTTGAGATGAGTTCGCTGTAAATATAATTTCAACGAACTGTATGCGAGCAGTTCGCAAACAGTTCGGCTCGTATATGTGTACCCGGCTTTATGAAAACGGCATCTGGTCGAATGTAAACAAGAAGGTATCCAATGTCACTGCCTTTAAAGCGATCTGCAATATACTATTATCACCACTATATTTTTGAAAGAAAGATATTGCGACGGATATTGGGAACCAATAAAACCATAAAAGAAACGGAAGATCTGAAAACAACGTTAATACGTTATTAAGGTCGCTCATATTACATAACCCCTATTCTCCCCACATCCCATTGCATTGTATATTTACACCAACTATAATAGTAAATTAAAATACTTCATTATCATTATTTATTAATAACATGTTTGATAGAAGTAGTGTTAATATACTCGGTAGGTATTATTTCCAATCCAAAAGGATTGCAATACATTTATACTCTCTATGCACTTGGAAAAATCATACTTAAATTCCGTGCCGTGACTTGAGTGGCTTCCCAACACGAGTTGATGATGTAACGTATAAAATCGTTTAACTAGTTACGCAAAAGAATACCTACAATATTTGTTCCTACATCGATTTTAAGGATAACTTTATGCAGGCAGTAATGTAATATAATTTAAAATCTTTAAGAAACGAAGATACAATAAAACAGTGTAATACTAAAAATTACGAGAAATGAAAAGGTCCAAGTCCTGCAGTAAATGCCAGAGTCTTAAATACATAGGGTTAAATAACAATTTTCCGAGACATTAGTCAAAAATAGAGTTGGTCACTTAAATAATAAAACAAAAGAAACTAATTCTGTTTGAAATCTTCATTTGTAACCGAATATCAGATAGGATGGTATTTATGTTCTTATATCCTGGAAATCAGGAAATTTGTACTTCCAATAATAATATGCCCGTAACTATTGGTTGACATTAGAAAAAATGTTCCCTGAAACAGAAGGTTCATTACTGGTCATTCAGGATCAGGTTATACCAACCAAAAATTACCTGAAAGGTATCGTCAAAGATCCTCAGGTACAAAACGACAAATGCCGATATGGATGTCAAGTCCAAGACCCCATCCAACATCTTACAGAGAGCTGTCAGGCATTTGTTTCAACTGAATACAAGGAACGGCATAACTCACTAAGAAATATCCTTCATCAAGAGATTGCTATCAAGCTGGGACTTCTGCACACGGACCATTTTCGATATTATCAATACGTTCCTGAGAGTATGCTTGAGAATGACAACTACAAGCTATACTGGGACCGCACTGTACTCACAGATCAAGCAATGGCACATATTAGACCAGATTTCGTACTAGTTACTAAATTATCAAGACAAACAACACTAATTGATGTACCGATACCTAACAACCATAATGTACGTACTACATTTACTGAAAAGATCGCCAAGTACAGAGATCTGGAAATTCAAATACGAAGACAATGGAGAATGCAAAGTACACAGACAATACTGCAAAGTCTACTACTGGAGTCATTCCGAAGAAAACATAAAAATGAACATCTTTATAAGACCATGCAGAAAGCTGTACTACTCTCGACGGCCAGATGTGTACGAACATTCTTGGGAGATACTCCAGCATACGAAGTCACCTAGGGCTCGATAACACGGAAAGGGTCCCACCAGAGCTCAATCCTTTTAATACCTTAGGTAAGTTGGGATAAGTCAATTTTCCTCTTGGAGGGAGTGAGAGCCGTATGGCTAAATCTGGATAAGCCCGTAATATACTAATAATAACAAAATATTTAATGATGACTTTTAGTATTAGCTGATCTGGACAGTTACAGTAAAGTCTAAATGCAAATTTGTAGATTTCACGTAGGGATATAGTGACATGATTATGTCACCCGACTGTTTTCAGCTCCTAATATAACAGACCCTTTTTGTTTGCTGAATTTATTTATGTGTTTGTGAATGCATTTAAAAGGGGGACCTTTTTAACAGGTACACACCTCGATGTTTCTTTTTCATTCTAGAAGTTTTATTGATTTATTATGTAAATACTGTTTCTCGATTTTTCTGCACTATTCTTTTACTTGTATTATGGAAGCATACAATTTCTTTCCGGAATATTCGCGAAAGATTATGTTTCTATAAAAAGGAAACAAAATTGTATATTTAGTCAGTTGTGAATTTGAAACCGTCGGTGTAGTTTGATATGTAACGAGCGCAGTATATTTTTGAATTTGTCTTCTCTTCTTCTTCTTTTTATATATACATTACTCTGTCTGTTTTTCAATGTGCCTCCAGTAAGTTGTCATTCCATCGTTTTCGTGGTCTTCCCACTGATCGTCTTCCTATTGGGGAACTGTCTCTCGCCGTCCTTACTACTCTATTTGTTGTCATTCGGCTTATGTGGTCGTTCCATTCTACTCTTCTGCTTTTCACCCAGTTATTAATGTTGTCCACCTTGCATCTCCTTCGTATATCTGCACTTCTAGCTCTATCCCACAGCGTCTTACCATCGATTTTTCGCAATGTTTTCATCTCTGCTGTTTCTAGCATTCTTTTTGTCCTTTCTGTATCAGGTCGTGTTTCTGCCGCTTATGTCATTATTGGTCTGATGACTGTTTTGTAAATTCTGCCTTTCATTTCTTTTCCGATGTTTTTATTTCTCCATATTGTTTCATTCAGGCAACCTATTGCTCTGTTTGCTTTATTCACCTGATCTTCCACTTCTGTTTCGAGCTTTCCGTAACTGCATAGTGTAATGCCTAGATATTTAAACTCCATGAGTTGTTCTATTATTTGACCCTCCAGCTCTAATTTACACCTTATTAGATCTGCTGTTATAACCATGCATTTAGTCTTTTTTGGGGAAATTAACATGTTAAATTTTCTAGCGGTTATATTAAATTCGTGCAGCATACGTTGTAAGTCATCTTCACTTTGAGAGATTAGTATTGCGTCGTCTGCATAGCAGATTATTTTAAGTTGTTTTTCTCCCATTTGGTATCCTTTTTTTGTTCTTACTTTTTTATTATTTCGTCCATGATCAGGTTGAACAACAGAGGACTTAGAGAATCTCCCTGTCTTATCCCATTACCAGCTTCAGTTGGGTTAGTTAGTTCTTCATCTACTTTTACTTTTATTGTGTTGTTCTGGTAGATATTTTCGATCGTTTTAATTATTCCTAGAGGTACCTCTCTTGCGTACAATAAATGGATAACGTCCTTTAATTTTACCCTGTCAAATGCCTTGTTAAGGTCCACGAAACATAAGTATGCCGGTTTGTTGTAATGTAACGATTTTTCTTGAATCTGCCTCATTATAAATATAGCGTCGGTGCATGATCTTCCCCACCTAAAACCTTGTTGTTCTTCTGCTAATGTTATAATTTTATTGAGTTTGTTTGTTATTACTTTGGTCGTTAATTTTAGTGTTGTGTTTAATAAATTAATTCCTCTGTAATTCTCCGGGTCCGATTTTTCTCCATTTTTGAAGAGAGGTATTAGGATGCTTGATCTCCATTCTTGTGGTATTCTGTTTTGTTCTATTATTTTTTGGATTAGTTTTAATAATTGTTTGGTCAGGTCTTGTCCTCCATACTTTAGGAGTTCTTTCGATATTCGGTCCTCTCTTGGTGATTTTCTATTTTTTAATTTCTTTAATGCTTCCGTTACCTCTGCTTCTTCAATATTTATTTCTTCGTTTGTTGTCACTTCAGGTGTTGGTGGTTCGTTATCGTTATCTTTAGCAAACAGAGATCGAAAATAGTCTGCCCAAGTTTCCTTCTGAATGTGTTTCGTTTTTATTAGTTCGTTCATCTCTTTTCTTTGTCCTCTGATCATTCTCCATATTTCCTTTTGTGTTCCGTAGAAGTCGTGTTCCATCTGTTTTGAGAAACTCTCCCAGTGTTCTGTTTTTATTTGTCTGACTAAAGTGTTTGTTTCGTTTCTAATTATTTTATAGTGGTTGTATGCCTGTTGTGTTTGTTGTGTTCTGTATTGTAAAAGGGCTTTATTCTTTTCTTCACATTTTATCTTCACTTCCTGTCGAAACCATGGGGTTTTCTTTTTTGATATATTGGTATTCGTTAATTTCCTCTCTCCAAGTGATTCTGTTGCTGCGTTAATTATGTTACTTTTGAGTTTTTCCCAGCTTTCCTCGATGTTATCGTTTTCTAATATTTCATTATCAGCAATCTTCTCTGATATTCTTTTTCTATATAAGTACTCCGTGGATTCCGTACTTAGTCCTTCGATTTTTGTTTGTGTTGGTGCCACTCGCTTAGGTGGTGATTTCATGGTGATTCTAATTTTACATAATACTAGGCTGTGGTCACTACCTACATCTGCTGAGTTGAGGCATTTTACGTCAATTATTTTTGATGGATGTATATCTCTGTTAATTACAACATAATCTATCATAGATCTTTGTCCACGGGTATTATTGAATGTATATTTGTGTTGGCCTTTGTGGTCAAAAAAGGTGTTGTTTATTCGAAGTTCGTTATTCGTGCAGAAGTTTATCATCACTTCTCCATTTTTTGAATTTGTAATTAGATAAATTAGAAGATTTGGTGTAATAAATAAATTAGAAATCGTACTTTGTAAAATCAAGTAATGCAAATAAATAAAGTTAACTAAAATTAAACATTAGTGCCTAAAAGATCATAGAAAAGTCAAGTCAGTTTTGTGACATTGGTGATCAGAAGTGGATAATAATAAAGAAAATAAACTCGGTTTACATACAGTGTGGAATCTTAAATAATAAATAAACATAAATCGTAATTAATAAAGTGTGTGACCATGTCCTCACATCATAAGCCGCTAATTAGTGACCTGCACGTTACGGAGGTAAGACTTGAGTTAGAAGATAGAGACATGGACACTACTGGAAAAAAGGCTGATTTAGTCGAACGTCTGAAGGAAGCCCTAAAGAAAGGGGATTGCGAAAGTTTCGACAGACATTACATCGTTAGAGAACAAAGTTTCGGCGGATATAACATCATTAGAATATAAAGTTTCTAGTGAGATTTTGAAAGTTTCGGGTGATATTTCATCCCTTGAAAGCAAGATGACTAACGAGATCTCTGCTAGCATCTCTAAAGTCACTTCTGATGATCTTTTAGTCATAGAAAAGTCAAGTCAGTTTTGTAACAATATACTCAAAGACAACTCATTGATATAAGTGAAACATCCTGTATAATCTCATAAGTTTAATCATCGCTACAAGTTATGGCAACATATAGTTAATTCTGCTAGTTTTTTAATATCAATCGAACATTTTTGAAGTTACACTTCTTTAGGCGCGATTGAGATTGAGGGTGAATTTATATTGATCTGCGCGCATGCGCACACCGACAATATGGTATTAGTCGTTATACGGGCTCTGATTGGGTGTTGAAATGATCTGTCAATAATAAATAATTGTTCAATATGAAGGTAAACAAATGTATAATATATTAGTTTTATTGTTGTGAGGACAGAAACAAAAAAAGTTTATAATTTTAGTGACTTTTAAATAGTTTTTAAAGCAACAGGTACGTAATAATTGTAAATGTATCATAGGTACCTACCTATTTGAACCTACCAAAATACATAGTATGTAATACTTTTATTTACATAATTTGATTACCATCAAAATTTCTATCAATATTCACCTAATATATTGTTTTCTTACTCTATGTTTTGTTGTATTTTTTCAATTCTAAATCATTTCAATTCAAAATCAAAATAATTTGATTTATGTAATTCAAAAATGTCAAAAGTTTAATCCGTTTAGGTTTAGTTAGTCGATCTTCGCACATAATGACACGTTGTCTCCGTGGCGAAGCGTTTAATGCGAATGAACCCCAATACAACGCCAATACTAACCGCGCTGATAAGTTGGTTCGAATCCCAATAGAAACTTTTATTTTTTTATTTTTTTTATACATTTTATGATTGTAAGTATATTTATTATATAATTTTATTTTCAGAAAATACGTATTTAGTTAAAAAAATTTCCGACAATTAATGTTCAGAAATCATTTGTGGCATTTTTAATGTGTTTGTGTGTGTTTTATTCTTTTATTATTTTAATTTTTGGGACTGTTTTAATAAAAATGTTTGAGAAGTAGTAAGTATAAATTAGTTTAATATTTAAATAAAATATAAATAAAAAGTATATTAATTTCGTTTATAATCATATAATCATATAATAGAAGTATAACTTCTTACGTGCGTACAAAGTACACACACATTCTTTTTTTAATGTTAGGAGGTCATGTAAACAATGGAATATTGAAATGTTAATGGGCTAAAATTGAATACCTGTTGTAAATTGTCAACTAAATAGAAAATCTTTCAGCAAGAAAGATACCGTTCAAAATTGAAAAGGTTCTGTTCTGAATCAAATTTTAATTAATTGTTTTTAGGTCTGCCTTAGGTGGAATAATTGATATAAAACACGAACTAAGGAAATATATATATTAGTGGAGTCACTGAAGGTGGATATGAGCTATTACCTCCGATTTCGTTCAACCTCCATCGATTTGCATGAAAATTGGTGAGTGGTTAGAGGATATCTCAAGGAACAAAGGTGAACTGGTGCCAACTTGTGCTTTTACCCTGGGGGTGGATCCCACCCCTTCTCGGGGTGAAAATTATTTTATTAATAATAACCCCACAATTAAATAGGGGGACAAATTCTAAGCAAAATTTGTTATATAAAGTTATTAAAATAAATCAAAACTTTTTGAGTTATTAAAGATCAAAAATTTTAATTTTTCAAATCTAAGTATTCAAGCTTAAATCACGGGAAAATTATGTATTTTATAACATAATAAACTTATTAAACGTTTGTGACAGTACTTAAAAATATCTATCAAATGAGATACAGAACAAGTTAATAGCATTAAAATTTATGCTTCAAAAATTTTTCAAACTTAATCTTTTAAAAATTTTTCCAAAAAATGTTATCGTCTTTTTCTAATAACTCCGTTAACTTTTAAGATATCAGGTTCATCTGAAAACAGTTTGAAAGGTAATTCCAATTGCTATTAAAATGCGTTGAAATTAATCATTTACACCCCTTACTTTTTTAAAAATCAAAGATTAAATGACCACGGTTACATGGTTCTCGCAGCAAAATTTAAGCTGTAAACGTTTCTATCTCGGTTATTTTTCACCTTACAGAAATAGTAAAACAGGTATAATATTTTATATAGAAAAAACTCAAATTTGGTTGTTTACCATTTTTTACGTATATTGAGTACTTTTATAGTTATTATCAAAAGAAAATGAAAATGACGATAATTTTAAAAATTCTGATTTTTTTAAATTATTTTTTTTTCAAAAATATGCATTCTAAACCGGTGAAAATTGTTAAAATCATTACTTATGCTAATACAAAGAAATTTTGGTAAGGATTACTATAAATTTTAATTTTTGTGGAAATGCGTATGTTTTATTTTTCACTTTTTCCTAAAAAAATCGAAAGGGTTCTCTTCGTTTCATCATAACTTGCTTAATTTTGATGCTATTAACTTCTTCTGGAGCTCATTTGTTAGGCATTCTGAAGTACTTTGATAAGTGTTTAGCAGGTATATTTTATAAAATGCGGTGCCGCCCAAAATCCCGACAGCCAAAATTCCGACAACCAAAATCCCGACGGCCAAAACACCGACACGCCAGAATCCCGACACGCCAGAATCCCGACAGGCCAAAATCCCGACATGCAACAATGCTCGCATAAGTAAAAATTCCGACTTTTGTTTAATACCTTTAATGCAAAATACTTTTGTTTAGTAACAAAAAATAAAAAACAGATGGCCATAAACAAAAAATAAATGTAATTATATGTTAAAAAGAAACTTATCAAACCTGTCGATATTCTGGCCTGTCGGGATTTTGGCCTGTCGGGATTCTGGCGTGTCGGGATTTTAGCCGTCGGGATTGTGGCTGTCGGGATTTTGGCTGTCGGGATTTTGGGGTAGACACTATAAAATGCATCGTTTTCCCGTTATTTAAGCTTGAATACTTAGATTTGAGTACTCGAAAAAAATATACATTCAATTACCCATACCTCACTTTGAATTAACATTAGCTTAGTACTTTGAGTGAACAGTGTATTTAATTTTTTATTGTCTTCAATTTTGGTAGGAATAACTTTTTTGTTAAAGCTAATAGTTTTTGAGTTATACGTGAAAAAAAACTTTAAAACATGCATTTTTTTAATAAAAAATAAAATCTTTGATCTTTAATAACTCATAAAGTATTGATTTATGTTAATAACTTAATATAACAAATTTTGCTTAGAATTTGTCCCTCTATCGATTTATGGTATTATTTTTAATAAAATAATTTTCACCCCAGAAAAGGGGTGGCATCCACCCCCAGGGTAAAAGCGCAAGTTAGCATCATGTCACCTTTGTTTCTTGAGGTGTCCTTTAACTGCTCACCAATTTTCATGAAAATCGATGGAGGTTCAACGAAATCGGAAGTGAAAACCTTCAGTGACTGCACTATATGTAAATAATAGATAATGGCGGTGGCCCTTGAATCGAATTAAATGTAAAGCTGTCTTTCCTTATTTTACTTATATTTGAGTACTTGTAGAATTCTGTTGGATTTTATCTAGATAAGCAAACATGTGATGAATGCAAATTGTACATTCTCCCATGTCCGCTTTTTATCGGCCTTTTTGCTTTATAAATTGTAAAATGCTCGGGCAATAGATTGTTGCCAAGGATTCTGCATTCCGACCTAAAAGAGAATTTTTTCAAAAATGAATAACCATTTTCATGAATTTTTCTTTTCTCTTTTGTTTAGAGATGTTGCTAATGCGTCCAGCAGCAAATAATTGTTTATTATTTTGCTTAGTAGACAGCTAGATTTAGTTCCCTTTAGGGCATTGTTTCCCAACCTTTTTGTGCCATGCCCCACATTAGTCTTTCTAAAATTCTTATGCCCCCTATGTAACATACATAATTTTTAATATTAAAAATCTAATATGATTGGTTTTAGGAAGAAATCGCCAGGAAATTTGTAAAGAAACAGAGTAAATAAATTTTTAAAACATAATAATATAATGAAAAATTCAAATTCCAATTATTAATTTTCCAGATATTTCTATATTAATTTATTTTAATTTAGTGAGCTCCTTGTGCTTTATTCCTGCTGCTTGCTTCCCAGGGATTTTATATTATTAGGTTCCAATTTCCTTAACTTCAGTCTGAAGTCTCCACGTTGTGTTATGTACAGCCGATTTCTTTTTTTACCAGTAAATCATTTACAGCACTAAATCCATATTCAACTAAATATGAAGATGGAAATAGTAGCGATAGCTTTCTTGTACATTTGATTGAATTTGGGTATTTGACTTCTAATTCCTCGGAAAGCCATGCCATCGCTCCTTTTTTATTAAATAAAGATTTTCACTGATTCATTATTTCGTAAGTCTGTGAGTGTTCCTTGACACTGCATATTTGCTATATCAGACAAATCCACTAACATTAACTGCATCATCTATGTTGGAAAATCAATTTCTTTTGAATCAGAAAATCTTTCTTTTAATTCAGCTTGTAGAATATTCAGAACATTGACGATTAAAAGTAAAGCGGTATTAGTTACTTCACTTTTTTTGGAGCAAATGAAATTGTTCAAAGTTTTTATTGTTAATATGTTTCTGTCATAACTCGATACATAATATGGGTAATGAAACCAAATATCTTCGATCTGCATCGACAATAGTTTTGTTTGTACTTTATTAGTTTTTCAAAGAATTTTGCTAAATAACTCAGAAATGTTCTACCTTCGATTTCAGATGACAACATGATGATGTACTCAACAGATACTTCATTTCCGGTTTGTTGCTTAAAAAATCAAACAGTTTCATAAATCTTTTCAATCAGTTTTCTTCCGATAGCGATCTTACTTCAGTATGAAGTAAAAGTCTCACGTGGTCTTCATTTTTTTTTCACAAAATACCTTGAATAGACGCTCACATTTGACATTAGATTTAATAGCATTAACATACTTTATTACTGAATACAGGGTGTTTCATTAATAATTGTCCATATAAAAACTGGAGAAACCTTAACAAAATACGAAGATTTAACCTAAAACACTTAAATAAAATGTGGTTCCTTACTGAGTTACAGGGTGTTTGATCTAAAAATTTTACATTTACTTTTGATTGAGACTGGCTGAATGACCATAGTCCAAGCCAAAAAAGAAAAAGGAAAAAAAATCTGAAAATTTAAAAACTATTTTGGTTCAGCATTTTAATACTATTCGACGTATCCTTTTCATACTTGGCATGTAGGTATAGGCATAGGTACTGTACAAACTACTAAATTATGTTAAACAAACGTTTCTGGCTATTAACAGAGGCGTACGACGGAGGAAAGTGAATGGTTGACCCTTTCCAAATTCTACGCCACTGGCGAAATTGCTATTTTAGTTCAATTTTTGGATTCTCCAATACTTTCTATACAAATAATGTACTCTTCATTCGTAACGATAAAGTCATTAGTTTTCGAGATCTTTGAAATTAATAATGAAAGGACACAGTTATTTTGATTAATGTATTGTGTCGCTTCATTTTTAATTTCAAATATCTCGAAAACTAATCATTTTATCGTTACGAATGAAGAGTAGATTATTTACATAAAAAGTATTGCAAAATAAAAAATTACACTAAAATAGCAATTTCGTCAGTGGCGTAGAATTTGGGAAGGGTCAACCAGCCACTATCCCCTGTCGTACACCTCTGGTAGTAGCTAGAAACGTTAATTTATCTTAACTTAGTACAGTGTACAGTACCTATACTTTCTGCCAAGTATGATAAGGATACGTTAAATAGTTTTAAAGTACTGGGTACAAATAATTTTTTAAATTTTAATCATATCATAAATTAATCAAAATAACTGTGCCGTTTCATATTTGACTTCAGATATCTCGAAAACTAATGACTTTATCGTTACCAATAGAGAGAATATTATTTACGTAGAAAGTATTGGAGAATCTAAAAATGGCACTAAAATAGTAATTCCTCCATGGCGTAGAATTTGAGAAGGGTCAACCATTCACCATTCCCTGTCGTACGCCTGTGGTAGTAGCTAGAAACGTTTGTTTATCATAATTTAGTAGGGTGTCAAGTATAGTCGGTTCGCTAAACTCAGACACAACTGGCTAGTGATTTTAGTAAGTAATTTTGCCAATTTAGTAAAATTTACAAAAAAATATGCAAAGAATAGTTTTTAATTACTAAATAGTTAGTAATTTTGCCAATTTCAGCAATATTGGAAAAAACAAAAAAATTACCTACTAAAATCACTAGCCAGTTGTGTCTGAATTTAGCGAACCGACTATAGTCGCGCTTTCTGCCAAGTATGAAAAGGATTTGTCGAATAGTTTTAAAATGCTGAGCCAAAATTGTTTTTAAATTTTTAGATAAAACACCCTGTAACTCGGTAAGGAACCACATTTTATTTAAGTGTTTTAGGTTAAATCTTCGTATTTTGTGCTAAGGTTTCTCCAGTTACTGTATGGACAATTATTAATGAAACACCCTGTATAGTGCGCTATTTAGAATAGCTGAGATGTTTTTAGCTACTAAGTTTTCTCTATGAATAACACAATGCACAATAATCATTTCTGGATTCACATCTTTCATGAATTTTAAGCAGAAATTTTTCTTGCCTATCATATTAGGAGCACACCAGCACATACAAGATAATATATAGTCCGTCCGCTATAACTTTTCCCATGCGGTACGATTCATTTTCAATCAAATTAAGTCAAAACATAAATTGAAATGAACGTCGATGTGTATATACATTTTGTATACTGTATACTATATACTACACACATCAGCGTACGTTTCACTTTCTGTTTTGACTTAATTTGATTGAAAATTAATCGTACCGCTTGGGAAAAGTTATAGCAACCGGACTATAAGTTATCAATAATGCCTCAATGTCTCTCAAAGTTACATCATCCATTTGCACTGAGAAATTTTTTGTTTTCAGCTTTTCAACAAGTTGTTTTTCAATATCTTTGTTTTTACCCATTCTATCTGTTTTTCTAACAGTATTGTTACTGAGAGGCATAGCTTTTACATCTTTCGTCATCTTTTTCAAGAACTGTTTTAAGAAATGCTGATATTGACGGTTTGATTAAATTATCTCATATAGTTTAATTTTTTCCCGTTTTAGCGACGAATAAAGACATTTGATAACTAGCTTTAAGCACACGATTATTAGTTGAAGTGTGAGCAGTAAATAGAGACTTTAATGTTCTTCAACGAAATCTAGGTGGTGAGAACGGAAGGGTTAAACTCGTGTCGAGTCCACATTCGAATTGCCCCCCTTAAAAATCAAATTACCCCCCAGTGGGGCGTGGGCCCCACGTTGGGAAACACTGCTTTAGGGTACACCACAGGTGGTTCTGAAGACTCTAGAAAGCAGAAACATATGTCAACCGATGGTGATGGCCCCTGAATCGAATTAAATCTAAAGCTGTCTTTCCTTAATAGATATCTGTGAAAAAATTTGATTTCGTCTCTTTAATGTAACAGTGACAACTTTTGTAAGAAAATATTGTGACTTATACAAATATAAATTAATAAACTAACTAGAATAAACATTTTTAACACTATAGCAAGATTTCTACTGCGGACATTCTCTTTAGCTTCTTGCTGTGTACTTATGGTAACATCACAAATATTATTTTACAATTTTTCATGCCACCTTTGCATTTTTATCTGCGTTGCATTACGGTTAAATGGATTTATATTGATTTTCAGTAACTTTAAGAATAACGCGGGGTCCAGATGGACGCGACAGAGCTGTGATTAGCGACACTAATGAAGATACTGATTCTGAAACGCCAGAAAAATCGGTTGATTGTTTGGTTTTATTTGAACCAGAAGATATCGATATTGACGTTATATTTTTGCATGGGCTTCACGGAGCAATCAATAAAACATGGAAACAAGGTAAGAATATTCAGACTAGGACTACTATTATATTGCATTACTTACTCCGTGGCGTTACAACCCTTCGTGGTTTTAGCCGACTCGACAACATGCCTCCTTTCTTGGATGGGACTCTTTCAGGTCTCCTGCTATATTATCTCGCCACCGGAGTCGAGGGCGTCCACCTGATCTTCTTCCAGTTGGGACTTCCTCCCATACCAGCCTTTTGGTCAGAATGTCTTCTGAGATGCCCTGATAATTGGAGTCTTCTGGACTTTATTTTTTTTTATTATGTTGGCGTCTGGGTAAAGTTCTTCGATCTCTTTGTTAATTTTGTTATTTCTTACCTTATATTGTCCTGCTGCTTCATCAAGCACAGGCCCAAAGATCTCCCTTAGTTTCGTTTCCATAGATCACAACGGGTCGTATTATTATTTTATGTACTTGTATCTTCGTACGTCTTGTTAGTTGTTTCGATTTTATACGGTTTTGAAGGGCATACAGACATCTGTTGGCGGCTTGTATCCTGTTGTTGTTCTGAAGCTATTTCCTTGTGGCATTTGTGTAATTAACTATTCTAAATGGGAAATAAGCCACAATTTTACTAAAAAATGATTTTATTAACGCTTCGCCGTCCGATGTGGATAAAAAATGATTTTTAGTCCGAATAACTAATACCGAATAACTATTAGACTGAATATATAAAGGAATTATTCGATGATGAAAGAAGCGAACTAGAAACGCTAAATGACATAAGCAGTCCTCCAATAACTAAGGAAGAAATGCAATACGCTATAAAGAACGCAAAAAATGGCAAGGTGATCGGACCAGATGGGATTTACGTAGAAACACTTAAGCTTTTAGGTACCGAGGGCATTAAGATGCTTACGAAATTATTCAACTTAATCTACGAAAGCGGAAAAATTCCTAAATATTGGCTTAAATCACCCGTGTTGAGCTGCCCCCCCCCCCCACTTGCAAAAATTAAAAAACAAATAGCCCTGATTTATGAGCTCTCATATTCCGCAAATTAAAAATTTTGAGCTCGTTCCACTGAGCAGGAATTTAATATTTTAGTAGGGGGGGGGGGCTACTTAAAAATAGGAATATTGAATCGATTTTCGCGGCAGAATTACGAGCTATTTATGAGCTCTTGAAATGATATAGTTTCGATTTTTGAGCTCATCCCCTTCACCCCCAAACAACCCTTTATTTGATTTAACTTGCTGAGAAAACTTAAAATATATCGTATTGCGTATATAATTCCTATATAATATATATTCTAAGAATAAACTATTAAATCACGTGCATTTCGATTATTGAGCTACAACCCCTTCGCAAGAAAACTACCCCATCTTCGCGAGCCGTAAAAGAAAGTTGTACTTAAATACATTAAATTAATTATTTGGCGACTACATATCATTTAATAATTTATAAGCTCCCAAATTACGCTCATTTAGATCAGTAAATTGCAATTTATTTTGTATAGTGCAGTCACTGAAGGTAAAAATCAATGATTACCTTCAATTTCGGTGAATCTTCATCGATTCTCACGAAAATTGGTCAGTGGTTAGAGGATACCTCAAGAAACAAAGGTGACATGGTGCCACCTTGCGCCTTTACCCTGAGGATGGATACCGCCCCTTCTCGGTGGTGAAAATTATTTTATTAAAAATACCTGCACAAATCAATAAAAGGACAAATTGTAAGCAACATTTGTTATATAAAGTTATTAAAATAAGTCAATACTTTTTAAGTTATTAAAGAACAAAGATTTTAATTATTCGTGAAAAAAATGCATGTTTTGAAGCGGTTTTTTGTAAATCACTGAAAAACTGTAAGTTTAAAAAAAAAGTTAATGGTAGTTTAATTCGTATAGCTTATATTCTAAGAATAAACTCTTAAATCACACGCATTTCGACTATTGAGCTACATCCCCTTCGCAAGAAAACCATCCCATATTCCCGGCTTAAGAGAGAGTAGTACTTAAAATAATTTAAATTAATTATTTGGCGACTACATATCGTTTAATAGAGCTCGCAAAATATACGCATCTCAATTATTGAATTGCAATTTTCTTTCTATAGTGCAGTCGCAAGGTAAAAATCAACTATGACCTTCGATTTCGGTAAATCTTCATTAATTTTCACGAAAATTGGTAAGCGGATAAAGGATACCTCAAGAAACAAAATTAGCAATAACAACTTGCGGTTTTAGCCTGGGGTATAATATGTCACCCCCTCTTGGGGGTTAAAATTACTTTATTAAAAATAACCCCACAAATCCAGAGAGGGACAAATTCTAAGCCAAATTTGTTATATAATGTTATTAAAATAAATCAATACTTTTTGAGTTATTAAAGATCAAATATTTTTATTTTTGTGAAAGAAAATGCATGCTTTAAAGCGATTTTTCATAAATGACTCAAAAACTGTAAGTTTTTACAAAAAAGTTTTCATCACTAAAATTGAAGCTAATAAAAAATATAATAAATTGCTTACTTAAAAGTAATGTTAATTTAAAGTAAGTTAATTCAAGCTTTAATAACGGGAAAGAGATGCATTTTATGTAACACTTACTAAATACTTGTGAAAGTACTTAGAAATACCTAGGTATCAAATGAGCTCCAGAAAAAGTTGATAGCATCAAAATTTATACTCCAAAAATTTTTCCAAAAAAAAATTTTTTTGAATAACTGTTATTTTTTATGATATCAGGCACATCCAACTATTTGAAAGGTAATTTCAAGAGCTATAAAACTGTATTACATTTAATCTTTCAAATACTTTATTTTTCAGGATAATAGTAAAGGGCTCCTGTTACATTGTTCTCGTAGTAAAATTTAGGCTTAAACGTTTCTATCTTCGTTATTTTGATTCACACAGAAATCAAAAGGCAGGTCAAATCTTTGTTAATAAAAAAAACTCAAATTTCGTTATCTATCATTTTTTACGTGTACCGAGTATTGTTGGAGTTATTATCAAAAGCAAATAATTTCCAAAAATTTAAAAAATTTTGATTTTTTTAAATCATATTTAAAATAATAACTACAACAATACTTTACTTTACTTTAAGTACAACTCTCTCAAGCCGGGAATATGGGATGGTTTTCTTGCGAAGGGGTTGTAGCTCAATAGCCGAAATGCGCGTGATTTAAGAGTTTATTCTTAGAATATAAGCTATACCAATTAAACTGCTATTAACTTTTTTGTAAAAACTTACAGTTTTTCAGTGATTTACGAAAAACCGCTTCAAAACATGCATTTTTTTCACGAATAATTAAAATCTTTGATCTTTAATAACTTAAAAATTATTGACTTATTTGAATAACTTTATATAGCAAATGTTGCTTATAATTTGTCCTTTTATTGATTTGTGCAGTTATTTTTTATAAAATAATTTTTACCCCCGAGAAGGGGCGGTATCAACCCTCAGGGTAAAGGCGCAAGGTGGCACCATGTCACCTTTGTTTCTTGAGGTATCCTCTAACCACTAACCAATTTTCGTGAAAATCGATGAAGATTCACCGAAATTGAAGGTAATCGTTGATTTTTACCTTCAGTGACTGCACTATACAAAATAAATTGCAATTTACTGATCTAAATGAGCGTAATTTGGGAGCTTATAAATTATTAAATGATATGTAGTCGCCAACTAATAAATTTAATGTATTTTAAGTACAATTTTATCTTAAGCCGGGAAGATGGGGTAGTTTTCTTGCAAAGGGGTTGTAGCTCAATAATCGAAATGCACGTGATTTAATAGTTTATTCTTAGGATATATAAGCTATAGGAATTATATCCGCAATAATATATTTTAAGTTTTCTCAGCAAGTTAAATCAAATAAAGGGCTGTTTGGTGTGAAGGGGATGAGCTCAAAAATCGAAACTATATCATTTCAAGAGCTCATAAATAGCTCGTAATTCTGCCGCAAAAATCGATTCAATATTCCCATTTTTAAGTAATGGGGGGGCTGAGTCAGCCCCCCCACTACTTAAAGCGATTTACGCTTAAAGCGTCACTAAAATATTAAATTCCTGCTCAGTGGAACGAGCTCAAAATTTTTAATTTGCGGAATATGAGAGCTCATAAATAGCTCATAAATCAGGGCTATTTGTTTTTTAATTTTTGCAAGGGGGGGCAGCTCAACACGGGTGCTTAAATCCTCATTTGTTTTACTACCAAAAAAACACAGAGCCACAAAATGCAGCGACTATCGCACCATCAGCCTAATGAGTCATGTATTGAAAACTTTTCTCAGAATAATTCAACAAGAACATATAGAAAAATTGAGGAAAGAATCTCAAGTACTCAATTCGGTAACTTTACAAAAATCTACGCGGGACTAAACAATACATGTAGTTTCAAAATAAAACAAAAATTAGGTCTCTAAGTGCTTTGGTTGCAGAGCTATGTGACATAATGTTAACATTGTCGTTAAATGGGACATTGGGTGCCCTTAAAGATGCAGAGATGTAAATAATGACGTTTTCATGTGCGCGATTGATTTTGAAAAGGCCTTTGATAAAGTTTGCCATGAAAAAATGCTACATATTCTCAAAACTACTGGTCTGGACGGTAGGGGTATTAGAATAATCGCAAATTTGTATTGGGGCCAGGCTGCATGTGTTAGGGTTGGGAATCAGTGCTCTGAAGAAGTAAAAATAAAGCGTGGAGTTCGACAAGGCTGTATATTGTCACCAATATTATTTAATCTTTACGCTGAAACAATCTTTAATGAAGTGTTGGAAAACGCAAAAGAGGGAATACTCATTAATGGTATGCTTATCAACAATATCAGATATGCAGATGACACCTTGTTACTGACAGGATCAATTGAACATCTTCAAGCGTTATTGAACCGAATGGTGGCATTCTGCGCGATATATGGACTCAAACTCAACGCAAGAAAAACAAAGTTTATGGTTATTACTAAACAGGCAGCCGTAAATAATAATAACTATAACGTATCAGATACAAGATATCAGATACGCAGATGACACCTTGTTACTGACAGGATCAATTGAACATCTTCAAGCGTTATTGAACCGAATGGTGGCATTCTGCGCGATATATGGACTCAAACTCAACGCAAGAAAAACACAGTTTATGGTTATTACTAAACAGGCAGCCGTAAATAATAATAACTATAACGTAACAATCGGTAATGACTCAATTGAACGAGTAAGTAATTTTGTATATCTGGGTACTTATATTAATAAAAGCTGGAACCCTAGTACAGAAAGAAAAAGTAGAATTGCCAAAGCAAGAACAAGTTTTATGAAATTTAAGAAAATCCTGTGCAGTCATGATCTAAATTTGGAACTTCGCATAAGAATGGTTCGATGTTATATATTCCCAGTACTACTTACGGGGTTGAAGCATGGACCCTGACAGAATCGCTTTTAAAAAACCTAGAAGCATTTGAGATGTGGGTCTACCGCCGTATTCTGAAGATCAGTTGGGTAGAAAGAGTCACAAACGAAAGGGTTTTGCAACGTTTGAATAAAAGTTGCGAAGTAGTGAACACGGTTAAAAGGCGCAAATTGGAATACTTTGGTCATATAATGCGCCAACCAGAAAAATATGGCATACTTCACCTTGTCATGCAAGGTAAAATAATGGGAAAAAGAAGTGTGGGCCGCCGTACAACTTCTTGGCTTAAAAACCTACGCCAATGGTTTGGGAAAACTAGCACTGAACTATTTCGTGCGGCTGTAAATAAGACAGTGATTGTTAATATGCTGGGCAACATGAGAGCCAACGATCGACAAGCGGTCTCGGCACCTTAAGAAGAAGTCCGAATAAAATAATTTTTTTAGTTAAATTGTGGCTTATTTCCCATTGAGAATAGTTAATTGTATCCTGTTGTTTATTTCTTGTGATCCTCCATCTGGTGTTTTCTATTAAATCGACATCGTCTGCAAATGCCACTAGGACATTCGTGGTAAATAATACTTTTGTCTGAGATTCCTTGATTTATGGGTTTGGGATTAATCAAACACTTTAAAGCTTTTTAAACTTTTTTAGGAGTTTGGAGAACAAGCTCCCACAAGCTCAACAAACAATCGCCTGTAAGAAGGCTATCGACAGGCGATATGTACGTCCCAACCAAAGACCATACATTAAAAAGAACCATTTCAAGTATTTATTCCAAAATACCCAACAAAGTGGCGAGACGAGAAGAAAATGAACAAAATGAAGAAAATAAAGAATATAACGAAGAAGACGAAAGGAGGAAGATTGAGGATTATAGTGACTGTTGGCCTAGAGATTGGATTCCAAAGGATTGTCCAAATGCTAGAGTTATAGCGTTGAACTACACTACGGATGTACTATGGCGTCCTACGTGGATGAAAAAGCGAAAAAGGTATGGTTTTCTTTACTTACACAATATGTAATTGGTATTCATTAATCTCGGGAAAGCCCAAACAATGTTTAGTGCCATGACGAAATGTTTAGTCTGTATCCGTCCTTGAGTGTTACTCGACCATTCAAGAGACTTCTTTTGCAATCATCATCAGCTCTCTTCCGAGTTTTCCAAAAGAGAGTGAGAGCCGTATGGCTTTAATCTGGAAATATTAATCATAATCTGGGTATAATGAATGTCTTTAAGGGCTTTAAGTTTGAGGTTAATTAATTCATAAAATATATTCTCCTGATCATCCCAACAGGGTCCGCATTGCCATGATGATTTCCAACCTTCGATAGAAGATGGAATTTAAAGAAGAAGATTCTCCTGATGTTCCATGGATGGATCGTATTCGCTTCAGGAGGTTGGGTATTCTACTGTTATACTATATAGGAGAAGTTATGGAGGAGAAATGCTATACGAATTAGCCCTTAGCGAAGAAGTAAATATTAGGCAAAAATCTACGTTATTATTATGTACAGACTTCGGATAATACCATTACCTACTTCAATTCTTTCTCGTGTTTTCGTTGCTTGTATTCATATTAACAGTTCATTGTCAAACGTGAGTAGGTCGGAAAACATTAGCTGACCACGCAGGACTGTATATCATACATAGGCGTAACCAGGATGATCCTAAGGAGGGGGTTAAAACTACTGGAAAGGGGGGGCGTTACAACTACTGGAAGGTCTCTGAGGGGTATGGTGTTAAGCGTATAGAGCTCAAAGTACATCCCAATGGGGGGGGGGTTATAACCCCCAAAACCCCCCTGGTTACGCCTATGATATCATAATATCCAAAACATTACACATTTTATTTTTATACTTTTCTACCTACATGCAGAAAAATATTGAATTGATTTAATAATGAAATATCTGATAAGGTTACTAGATAATTATTATCTAATTGAAATAATGACACATGGGGTCTATTCCAAGAGGATTCATTGAGTCCACTGTGGTTCTGTCTAGCGATAAACTCTGTATTCTAACTACTGAATTTCAGTGATTAGAGTTTTAGTATCAAATTTAGCAATGCTTTAGTGGTGAAGCTTAATCGTAATTTATATATGGAATATTTGAAATTAATGGCGTCCATTTCAAAACACTTCACTTTCAAAAGATCAGATGCTAAAAACTGTTAAAACCTTCTATAATGATATTAGTATACATTTCGGACTAGACGTGCTGTATTTAAATGTGTAGTTGGAGAAATTTTTGATATAAAGCAAATGAAAATCGAGTTAACCCATTAGCGCCCAGCGTCCTCGTTTGAGGACGGTTTGTTTAGGTGGGGATAAAATAATTTCTGGGTGAATATTTTGTGATTGCCTACCTTAGTGGTTTAGTAGAAGCACTATCGTTAGGCGTAAGTTAGGTTAAATCCACAACTTGCACAAAAAAATACAAAAATGACTACCCAGTAAAAAACGTTAAAAAAATTATAAGAGTATTATACGTCCTCAAATGAGGACGCTGGGCAATATCATATATTTTGTGTAAAAAGTCGACATTGGCATTTTTAGTACCTAACTAATTATTTTCTTCGATTCTAGGATGAGACAAAAATATTTATTAGAGAAAATTATTAGAGAAAACCGAACTGCAAAGTGTCCTACCAAACAATAAAAATACCTAGAACAGAAGGCTTGAGGTGCATATGGCTGGTGCTTTGACAACAACAATGCAGTAAATGTGTTTTTATTGGAACCAATTATGAAACGATTTTTCTCACCAGCCAAGTTCAACAATGAAGTAAAAAGGAAAAAAAGAAAGTACAAATTTCCCAACTATCCGCTATTTCCAATATATGGGTGGCGTGGATCACCATGACTGGTTGTAAGAAAAATACCATATCTGTAAGCGGGCTCGCATACCGAAGCAATATCCTATATCGCATGTGGCATGCATTGCGAAAAGATACGCACTGAGTGTCACATCTGGTTTTCGGTGAATCTTCGGTGACTTTCGGTGGAATTTCGTTCACCGAAAACCAGATGTGACACTCAGTGCGTATCTTTCCGCAATGTATGTTATGCGATGTAGGGATATTGCTTTGGTTTGCGAGCTCTCTAAGAGGAAAAAAATGGTATTGGTGTCTTATTACACGAATGATAGATATGGCTATGGTAAATCGGTGCGTGCTATACAACATAATACATAAGGGAAAAATATATATTCATCAAAGAATTTAGGCGACAAGTAGCTTATTCATATCTAAAAATTGGACATGACGTAAGAATAAGCAAAGGTCGTCCATTTAGTCTTCCATGTACATCAAGAAGCAATATCTCTGAAGACATTAGATATGATAGTAAAAACCACACTGTAGCAAAACGAGAAAAATAACGAATATGTCAAAATCGAAACTCTACGTCAAAACCGCGAACATATTGCCAGAAATGTAAAGTAACGCTTTGCGTGTCGATTTGTTTTGAACAATTTCATAAAAAAATATAGGATTTATATAAACATTTTTGTTGTAATATGAATATAATTTGAATATAATTTGAAATAGTATGTATATAATATGAATATAATTTGAAAAACTACTAAATAAACTTATTTTGCTAAACTAAATTTTGTCTTTAATTTCATAGTAATTGAGCCCAGCGTCCTCAAATAAGGACAGTTGTTTTTTCAAAAATTTGAAAACAAAAAAACAAAAACTTTGATAGGACATCATTTTGTACCTCGAAATATATTACGAAACAAAAAATTACGTTAAAAATGCAAAAAGAAATTATTTGGGCGTTAATGGGTTAACTTGTAGTATTATATGAAACAGTTGCTTCGTTCATGTCTTAACAATAAAAATTCATTTAAGATCCCCATACGCATGTCCTGCGCTTAGCTATTCATTTGGTACCTATTGTTAAGCGGTCTAAAACGCATATAAAAATTCGTCAGCGAAAAGTACGAACACAGGTCATAAAGACGTAAAAATATCATCCTGTAGACAGAACGATATTACCGCGGTATTTAGGAGGAAGGGAACTTATGGATGTAGATCAGCAATTAAAAAAACAGATTGCGAATTTGTTTCATCCATTATCAAATATCGTTCCAAACGGCGTTATTTAACCTGGGCCCATTAATCCCAAGTACCTGCTGCCCCATCGCCGAGAAAGTTGGGGATTAAGTCTTAATGACCGGAAATTCCAAATTTGATTATAGTTGAAAGTAAGAATATAAATATTTTCAGTTATTCACTTCAGTTGCAAGTAGTTGCAACTTTTAAATGGCGAATCCAACGACTATGTTTAGTCAAAGGAGAGAACTTTTATTAATAATTAATGAATATAAATATTCAAAGGCCCATGTCTCAAAAGATGGAAAATTTAGATGGCAATGCATCAAAAAAGGGTGTCAACAAAAAGTGTACACAAAGGAAGGTGATGAAAATTACGTTATTCTTGAAAAAGCATCGGTGGAGCATAATCATGCTCCAGATATCCACGTTGACCGGCAAATTTTTAGTAATTCTACAAAGAGGAAAGCTGTAGAAGATGTATGTGAAAGACCTTTAAAGATTGTCCACAAGGAATTGAGGAAGGAAAATTTCAGCAATTTACCGCTGACGACGAAAGACATTTCTTGCGTTCGAAGAAATATCTACGCTGCAAGACGAAAATCCACCCATCATTGCCCAAGTCACAGGTTCTACAAGTGTTAGTGAACTTAAATTTAAAAACAAATACAGGTGAAAACTTTTTATTATCTACGAAAAATAATTCCGCAATTTTTAGTTGTTTCACAAATCTTTACTTTTTGTGTAATGTAGATTCTTTATATGTAGATGGAACATTTCAATACTGTTCTAAATATTTTTGTCAGATGTTTACTATACATGGCTACAAAAATGGTTTTTATGTTCCTCTAGTATTTTGTTTGTTACCAAATAAAGCATAGCAATCGTACAAAAGTCCTTCTGATACATTAATAACAATATGTACAGATTTGAATTTAAATTTCAAACCGAAGCGAATAATCTTTGATTTTGAAATAGCAATTTAAAATGCAGCCAAGTTAGTGTGGCCCGACATTATTATTTTTTGTTGCCATTTAACACGAAATTGGTACCGAAAAATTCAAAATTTAGGTTTGTCATCGGAATATAAAAATCAAACTGTTATTGGAAAATATTTAAAATTATTTTTCGGCATTCCTTATTTAGATCCAAATGATGTTGGTGACTTTTATTCTGATGAACTTTTTAATATTATGCCAGAAGATGACAGAGTTTTGCAATGTTGTGATTACCTAGTTGATAATTATATAACGGAAGATTCAACATTTCCGCCTTACATGTGGGCTTCAAATTCATCATCTCTTATATTTACTACAAACGCATGTGAATCATTTCACTCGAAATTTAACGAATGTTTTTATAAATCGCATCCTGACATATTTAAATTTACAGACATTTTGTTAAATTTTCAAGTAGATATGTGAAAATTAGAACTGCACATAGATTCGAAAAAAAACTTGATAAAACGGCAAAAAGAAAAGGTGATTTTATTGAAAATAGGCTAAATGAATATTACGTTAATCAAAACATTACTAAATTAGACTTCATTAAGTCAGTTTGCAATTATTATGCAGCTAACTTTTAAAATCTAAAATATAGTGTTCACTCTTACTTATTTTAATCACTAATCAGACATTAGAATTAAGCATTGTTATTGTTTAACTGTAGTTTTTGTTATTGCATATATAAGTTAATGTAGATTTATAAATAAATTTTATTCGATTATATTGTTATAGTTTCATTATTTAATCATTTAAAATTTTTGCTCATGCTTTGGGAATTGGGTTCCTTTTTGAATACAATAAAGTAAAACAAAAACTATATATGTTCACAAAAATATTATCTAAGTACCTAGGTAGCGTGGGGCAGTTCGTAGTCGCTTTTAATTATACTATAAAACTGAACCCATTAAAATCTAGGTAGCGTGGGGGAGTTCGTAGTCGCCCTTTCCAAAGACACCTGTTTATTGTACTAATATATAGTTGCATACAACACTTTGAATAGTCCACATGCTGTTTTTGCATGCTAGCATACCAGATAACCATTTTAAACACATTTTTCTCATTGGACAAATATTCATGGACAACGGTAACTTGAGTATTTTTACAATATGTATGTTACGAGCAAATGCTAAAACCATCATGCAACGTAATAACCGCACGGAAAAGTAGATGTCCATAGGCTAAAATGAAGAATGCAAATTAATTTCGAATCGTTCTTGAATCTAGGATTAGACATATCAAATAAATCAATGTAATGCATCAAGTACCTTTTCTTTTTATGTAACATTTAAAATATTAATCAATAGATATCATATTGTTGTGATGCAATAAACCATTTTTGTTTTAGAACCAATTTGATCGAACGAAGTAATGAAATGATCGAAGAATTGGTCAAAATCGGTGTAGGAAAACACCCTATTGTATGGGTTGGACATTCCAAAGGAGGACTCTACATTAAACAGATGATGCTTACTAGTAAGTAAAATTTTAATATGTACAAAGTATAACTCTTGAAAAGTATTTTTTATTCTGACTTTTCATTTACTACTTCGATGTCATTGATTCTGACAATTTCTGGCTGGTTGTTATTTCTTCTACATATGATCATAATTTTTGTTAATGTTCTATCTAGCAGCTGCGTCAATTCTTCCAAGGATTCGACAAAAAATGTTGTATCATCCCTGAAGTTGCTGCTTTTTCTGCCGTCGGTAGATGTGCTCTCTTTCTATGTTGAGATTTAAGTTACAAAAAACATTACACTACACTTGAGAGCAAAAAACTCGACTCACTCGCTGCATTGTACACCTTAGAGGTCTCGAATTTCCTAAACCTGTTGTCCGATTTGAGTGATTTTTTTAGTATATTATAGCCTTATTATTTAAGAAAATCGATATAATAATATTGTTGCTATACAGGTAAATGTCATTTTATACCGGGTGTAACAATCATACTGTTTTTTTATTAAAATTCGGAACACCCTGTGGAATGTTCTAGCATATATAAAATATTTAAATTAAAACTTAATTATAGCCTCAAGCTTTTTTGACACTTTGTTATGCTAGGTATGCTATTTGGCCTTGATCAATATCATTCCAAATCTCAAGAGCTACTGTTTCTATCTCTTGTAAGGTTCGAGGAGGTGGCAAACGCTATCGTAGTCTTCTGCCAATTATGTCGCACAAATATTCGATACGGTTAAGATCTGGATTATGCGATGGCTAATTCAAAGTACGAAGATTTAGCTGTTGTAAATATTCGGTTACAGTTCGTGGACGTGATGTCATGCATTATCGTGCATTAGCAAAAAATTGTTACCAAAATAAGGAGCCGATTTTATTATTTGTTTTAAAATACAATCTGTTACATCACTAAGTAACACTAAGCATTTCTGTTAAACGAACTAAATGTGAGAGGAGTTTAGTCCAATGACTATCAACTCCTAGTAGGTTTATTACTAATAACTACTCTAAGCTACAGTAACCAGAAATGGTTCGAGCAGTGAACCTAACTTACTTGATGTGCACATAAAAAAAAGTTACAGCACTTTGAAGTTACAAAGTGAACATCGATTTTGGCCAATATATCGAAAACTGTTAAAGATTTTATATTGAAAATAGACAGGTGGCTTTTTTATGGCAGGAACATCTTTAAAAAATAACAGTGAAATTTGTGCACCCCATTAACATTTTATGGGTGTTTTGTTCCCTTAACCCCCCTCTCCCTAAATGTTTGTGTACAATTAAATTATTATCGTGGTACCATTACTGAAACACAATATTTTTAAAACTTTTTGCCTCTTAGTACTTTTTTGAAAGCGAGTTTTTGAAGAGATATTTTGATACCTTACTGAAACACAATATTTTTAAAACTTTTTGCCTCTTAGTACTTTTTTGAAAGCGAGTTTTTGAAGAGATATTTTGAACGTTTTTAAAATCCACCAAATATTTGTAAATATAAGATTAAATGTTCCTACAATAAAAGCCACATGTCCATTTTCAATGTAAAATCACAAATAGTTTTCCATATACAGTGCGTCCATAAAGTAACGCATAAACTCATTATTTCGAAAACTGGCAACTTTAAGGAAAAATCCTGAAACAGGTAGATCTTTATTTTTAAATTACGATTTTTTGGCATATATTTCATACTAGTGACGTCATCAATCGGGGCGTGATGACATAATCGATGATTTTTTTTAATAAGAATATGGGTCGTGTGATAGCTCATTTGAAAGGGTATTCAATTCTCTATTCAGTAATATAAACGGAAATATAATTAAAAGAAAATAACAAAAGATGGTTCAGATTTAGTACAGAGCCTCTACTATGTGCTTATACGTATTTCGGGATAACCGTTTCCTCATCGGAGCACCTGGGTAGAGGCACTGAACTGAAATCAAATCCTTTCATCCTTTCCGGGTAATTATCAAAATAATTACCAAAGATGCTACTAGCACCATCTATTAATCAAAAGTCTAATAAGTCAGGAAATAAAATTCGAAATTATTTATCGTTTGAGCTTTTTAAGTTGGAAAAATAAAGCATAACAGAGTGGCGAAATACTCAACAAGGTAGTTTTTTCCTGTTTTCTGACAACAGTAAAAGCTATTTTGTTTTAAACAAATTACTTACATTCTTCTTTTTGTCTCAATTTAATTAAATTTTTTTTTAAACATCCTGTGCAAATAATTATGTTAATGTTTATATTAGTGAATAGAGAATTGAATACCCTTTCAAATGAGCTGTCACATGACATATTTTCATTTAAAAAAATCATCGATTACGTCATCAGGCCCAGAGGGATGACGTCACTAGTATGAAGTATATGCCAAAAAATCGAAATTTAAAAATAAAAATCGACCTGTTTCGGGATTTTTCTTAAAACTCGCCGGTTTACCAAATAATGAGTTTATGCGTTACTTGGAATTTATGCGTTTATTGGAAAAAATCGATTTTAATTTTGTAACTTTAAAAAGCTGTAAGTTAGATTCAATCGAACTATTTTTGGTCCCAAAATATGTAATTTAATTTATGTCCTACCTTTTTGATACACCCTATAGATCCATCGCTCCGTGTGTAGACGATAGAGTGCGTTACCCGATAATATGTTACACAGAAGAAAAAAATACAATAATATTTATTAGTGTTTCATTTAAAATAAAAACATTGATCGCGACTTTTTATACTCAAAGAACGAAATAGTTAGCAGTGAATTGTTGCATGACATGTTTCTTATTGGTTACTAAAATAATAGTATAATTATAAAATTATACACGCAAAACTATAGTATAATTTTATACGTCACTGAAATTACTCCCCTTTCTCCTCAAATTCCGTAATAATACACGAACTTCGAAATGAATCACTGACAACTATTTCGTTCTTTGACCATATATTACTGGAAATAACAGCCAGCTGTACTGTATCTAAGTATTTTAATTATATAATTATGTTTCTAGCTTTTGACAGTGCCGAGTCTAGTAAAATTAGGGACATATTTAACCACTCTAAAGCAATAATGTGGTACAGCGTACCGCATAAAGGGTCTACCTTAGCCGATTTTACTTTGCCCTTGTTACGAAGAAGTGTTGAGTTGCTTGAAGTACAAAGAAGTAAGTATACATTCATATATATTGTTGAATTAATCAACTGATTGTATATATCGACCCTCCCTACGAAAACTATCGCAACTCTTTTATTTGTTTCATTTGTGTTTTTACTCAAAATTTCGTTCAGGGAATACCTTAGAGTAGGGAGAATTTTGGGAGAATTTTACACTTCCCTAAAGTGTAAAATTCTCCCTACTCTAAGGGGAATACAATAAAAATAACCACTAGTGTCTTAATATAGGCAACATATTGTGCATTAGTAGTAGGTAGGTACTCCATAAAGTGGTATTATGGAGTTATTACTAGGTGTACTATTTTCTCATCCTCATCATACAACTGAATTACTCGATTAAAGACACTTTTGTTTATAAAGAAATTTGAAAAAATAATTAAAAAAGTAAACTTTAGAGAAAACTTTAGCAGTTTTTTACCATCGAGAATAATTTGTTGCGGATCTAGCCGATTTTTATTCTTGTTTGGAAACCCGTTTGTGCTACACTGGTCGTGCTGTAGCCAATTAGAATATTGTATATATTCTATTAATTATTATACAAGTCCTCGAAATTTTTGTAGATCTGCTATGTGGAAGCTTTCAGCTAATACCCGATCAATATTTTATTCTACCCTGGTACACCTAGGTTACACGGTCGAACAACTAATAGAAAAAAGAATGGCCAAAAATAGATCCGTCCATCTGGCTTTTGACGATCTTAAGAAGGCATATGACTCGATACCTAGAACCAAGCTATGGGAAGCAATGGAAGACATCAAAGTTCTACAAATATTAATAAAAGCAGTAAAAGCACTGTACAATAATAGCAAAGTACCTAGCTATCAAAACGGGCAATAGAATATGCAGTCCATTTAAGACGACAAAGGGACTACTACAGGGCTGCTCCACATCCCCTACCCTGTTCAAAATATTCTTGTAAAAAACCCTGAAACCATGGAAAGGAAAGTTCGAAGGAATGGGTATACCTGTTTCTCAAAGAAGAAGCTGCAGGGTAACAAGAAGAGATAGAATAAATAACATAGAGATTAAGAAAAGAATGGGAATGGACTCGGGTATAATAGACTTCATCGAACAGAAGAGATTAACCTGGTACTGACATGTCAGAAGAGCAGACCAAAATCGTTGTTTAAACAGAATAACAGATTGGAGCCCGATAGGAAGAAGGAAGATAGGCAGACCCCGAAGATCTTTCAGAGATAAAATGGACGAAGCAATAGAAAAGAAATCTGCAGGAAGGGGACTGGCAAATAGACAGAACTGAAGAGAACGGTTGAGTGAAGGAATACAGTGAAAACTGTGGAAATCCTTAGTATATAATAAATACCCAAGAGCTCGATTTTTGACCCTTCGCTTCGTTATCGAACGTATTCGCTTCGTATCTGTTTAGTGTACAGATAGCGAATGATTGATAACGAAGCGAAGGGTCAAAAATCGAGGTCCAGGTCTCTTGTATCAATGCGACATTGTGTCTTCTGGTGGCAGTAGTAAGTTTTGCCGAAACTAGACACGATAGTGCTACACCTCAGGATTTGAGAGTGCAGCCGTCGCAACACCATTATGATGAGTCACTTGTGGTGCAGCTCTCTAGTGATTTTCCGATTGAGCATTGTGTAGGTATTCATCAGGGCCGCCGCTAAGGTATTGGCCACCTGTGTGCAACTTAATATTTGCCGCCCTCAACACTTTAGAAAAATGTACCTTATACTAGTATTTAAAGAAATGAGCAGAAGTAATGTGTTGAGTAAATGTCTTGTTACTTTGAAAAGTCGACTTCATTGTCTTTCCAAAGAGACGCTAATTGTATCTGAACGTATGCTGTCCTTCCGGTGAGTACCGATTCCACAAAGATAGAAACTATTTTCACCTATTATTTTTAATAAATGAAATGTCTGTCTGTCTGTTCTCTTCTCCCTCTTTTTCTCTTCCTGTTCTCTTTCTTTCTTCCTCTCTCTTGGTTTGCTGTTTCTCTCTTCCTTCCCTCTTTTCCCCCTTATCTTCTCTGTCTTTTCCATTGCTTTTGATTGCACTGGTTCTAGATCCGATTTATTTCTTTTCTTCCACTTCTCGCCTCCAGCTTTTCTCCCCTCGAGTTTCGTCCCTTCCTTTTTCCCTTCCTCTTTTGTTTTCTCTTTCGCCGCCGCTGCTCTCTCTTCCGCCTTTATTGTTTTCTTTTTTTGTCCCATTTTTCTTCCCACGAGTTGGGTCGTGCTGATCGGTTCAGTGGGGTAGTGCGCCCTTGCCCCTCCAAGGCTATTTTCCACTCGGGTTCGCCATCTCCCTTAGGAATCGCTTGTAACCCACTATATTACCCCTAGGCCATCACCCCTTCGGCATGATGGTGTTACACCTTGAGGTTGGGGTGGCGGTATATTAGGATGATACATAGCCGTCATCTCTATGCATATCCGTTTGTTTTAAGTGGTTTCCTCCAGTGGTTTCAGAGATTTTCTCCTCGGGTATAGGTTTGGGTATCGGGACGTGTACCTATGATGGGTAGGGGTGGGTGTCGTTGGGAGTATTAACTATCACACTGGGACAGGTTAGGAGCTTGGCTAGAGGAGAGCGGACAGCTGCTCCAATTTGTTGCCTTTTACGATGAGCAGGAGAAGCTGTGGAGGTATTCTACTTGAGCGGCCCGCCTCCACACAGGGACGAGAAAATATCTAAAAGTCCGAAAGCCGCCAGCCGCTTTGAATGAAAAGTATTCCCGGAAATGCTTTATGACCATACTTGCAAAAGGGCAATGTATACAATAAATAATATTTTCTGATATTTTTGTTTAGATTAGGATTAAAAAAAAGAACTATAAAAAATGATAAATGAAACTCATTTTAGTATTATCAGGTAATAATAATAATAGTTTACAGAATTATCTGAATCATTACAATTTAATTATTTGAATTTATTTTCGTTTTAAAAAAGTATTATCATCAGTGGTCTGCTTTTGGCCGCCCCTATTGTTGTCCGCCCGTGTGCGATGCACACTTAGCACAAATGGTAGATGCGGCCCTGGTGTTCTTCTGCATTTTATTTTTGGGCATACGTATGTGGATCATGTTTATGTTTAATACTTTTACAGTTATTATAATATAGCCTATTCGCGGTGTGCAAGTACTTGGAAGGGATACGCGAAACGATCGTGCGCGAAGAGCGGAGATAAATTGCAACTTTCTTAAATAATTCATATTGTCAATTGAAATTGTCAAATTGACGTACATTTCATACCTATTGTCATTTAAGAAGAAAAATTATATATTGCTCCACAATATTGATGTGATATGCAATTATTATATAAAGGTAAATTTAATTAATTGTATTTTGCTTGCAGTACTGCATTTTAATAACTAATTTTATTTACTACATAGGTACAATTATTTACGTTTTAATAACATAACCTAAATCTTATTTTTTCTTCTTCTTATTTTTTTTTTGGACTATGGCCTTGACAATTATCCAGCAACCAGAACCATATGACTGGCCAATATAATTAAAAGTGCGAATAAAAGTGCAGAACGTAGAAACCAGGTGTCGCTTTTCCGAACTTGCACGGTCCCAGTATGTTATGTTATCAAGTAATCCGCAGATGGTTTATTTGGTTTTACCCTATTCACACCTATCCTATGGTTCCATGTATCTATAGAACGTTTCCTATTAGTCATTTGGATGCGCCTTGTAGGGCATGAGAACTTCTCCACTTAGTTTTTCCTGCGTGGATTACTGGAAACCTCAGATTCAGATAGACAAGGACGGGTTTAGTAAGAATTGTCAGGACTTTTTTTTATTTATTTATTGGTTAATTAACCAATTTAAAATTAATACCTTGTTTTGTGGTATACACCACAAAGTGCATAACCAGAACATTTTTGTGGTATAACCAGAATAAAAGTCGAGAATGAACTAACATCGGAAGTAGACCTCAACTCGGGAATCAGACAAGGGGATAGCATGAGCCCATTGCTTTTTAATTTATTTAGTCATGGACAAAATCATAGAAAACATTAAAGGTACTGGAAAAGGATATAAGATGGCGGAAAACAAATAAAAATCCTCTGTTATGCTGACGACGCAATCTTAATCTCCGATAACGAGGATAACCTACAGCGAATGGCACAAACTTTCAATACAGTGGCGAAGAACTACAACATGAAAATATCAACAGCCAAGACAAAATCCCTGGTAGTGTCAAGGGAACCCATAAGATGCAAATTAGTAATTAACAACGAACTAATTGAACAAATCTCGAGATTCCAATATCTGGGAATCGAAATATGTAGTTATGGAGATGTTAAAGAGAGCGTCCGAAAGCAAGCAAATAAAGCCAATTACGTGTCAGGATGTCTGAGTGATGTCATCTGGAGAAACAAAGATATGAGGCTGGAAGGGAAAGTACGCATATACAAATCATGTATAAGACCGATCATGACGTACGCGATAGAAACAAGATGTGACACAGCAGAAACCAAGAGGATACTGGGAACATCAGAAATGAGAACGCTGAGGTCAATAACTGGGAAAACATTGAGAGACAGAATACTGAACGACAGAATAAGAGATATCTGTAACATACAGGATATAGTACGGTGGGGAAGACAGAGACGACGAGAGTGGAATCAGCATGTGACGAGAATGGACAGCGAGAGAATAACCCGTATAGCCAGGGATTCGAAGCCAACAGGCAAAAGACCAATAGGAAGGCCCTTTAAAAGGTGGCGAGATAGCTGGCAGTCAACATCACAGCTACGAATACAAGCTCAAAATCGGTAAGGAACAGGCCAAGAGGCCTATTATAAGAAGAAGAAGAAAATTGATACCGTACAGATACTCTTTAAAGTCATAGTAGTTGCTAGAAGACTGGCGATTAAGATTGTAATTTTGATTCTGTTGTTATGGCAACAAGAACTAGCCTATTACTAAATCGTCCCATGCGTATCTGAGTGTAACTCTCAACCCCCGATATATCTGTACACAAAAATGCAGAAAATAAAAAAAATAGTTACGTTCGTATGACCCTAAACCCCTGAAATGAAAATTGAGATAATTGATCTTAAGAACGATATGAAATATCTCTTCAGGTATCCGTCAATTCTACAGTACATGACGTCTGAATTGACTATTCGAAGGGTCCCTTCAAGCCAGTGAGGATTCCTGCAAAGGACCCCGCAGAAACCTTATGGGAAAATGGCTCCCTGTCAAATGCTCTGAAACTTTGGGTTCTGGTAGTCCTTGATGTGTAGAACATAAGACTCAATGGGCGCATAGCTCTAAAAAATCATGGTTTTAAGATATAAGCCTCTGAAGTTATAGGTACAGTGAGGACGTTTGAGTTGGAATAAATTCATTTTCTCAAGAATGGGCGACTCTGGAGATAAATTACAAATCAGAAACCAGAAAAAGATATTTATTTGATAAGTAAATATTGTTTTTCGCTTATATTCAATATTAAAGCTGCCATCTACCTGCCTCTAAAGCGCTGGTTTCCTCGAAAGCGGTGCCGACAACCTCCGATCGTAACACTGCGATGAATGACATCATAAAAAACTGTACCATGCAAAATAATAGCTTTGGTTTCCAAGGGTGCGTTGGAAGCCACCGCTTGCTGAGCTTGCACATTCCATTGCCCCAGTGAAGAACCTTGAATTTTTTACCGTAATCTGACGTAATTCATCGCAGTGCTACGATCGCTCTTTGTCGGTGCCGCTTTTGAGGAAACCCAGGCTTTAGCAGTTTGAACATTTAATATAAGCGAAAGGGGTCGTGTGATAGCTCATTTGAAAGGTTATTTAATTCTCTATTCGCTAATATAAACATTAACATAATTTTTTATACAGTGTGCCCAAATTTTTTTTGAATTAAATTAATTGAGACAAAAATAAGAGTGTATATAATTTATTGAATTCGAAATACATTTTACTGTTGTCCGAAAACAGGAAAAAATGTTTATTTGATAAATAAATATTGTTTTTCGCTTAAATTCAATATTAAAGCTGCCAAACACCTGCCTCTTAGCAGTTTGAACATTTAATTTAAGCGAAAAGCAATGTTTATTTTTCAAATTACCATTTTTTCTGTTTTCTGACAGTAGTAAAATATATTTCGAATTAAATAAATTATATACATTCTTCTTTTTGTCTCAATTCATTTAATTAAAAAAAATTGGGCACCCTGTATAAATAATTATGTTAATGTTTATATAAGTGAATAGAGAATTAAATAACCTTTCAAATGAGCTATCACACGATCCCTTTCGTGTATGATATATTTCGTCACTAGTATGATATACAGCGTGTCTACTTAAGTTGGAAACATATGGGAAACTTTTTTGTTATTCATTTTATGAAAAAAAGTTATTCTTTATAAAAAGTTCTGCATGCTCTAAAACCTAAGATTCTATCATCATATATCAAATTTTGTCAATATTATACGAGGTATGTGAAAAAATATGAACTTTGTTCAAGAGTAAAGTACCTTTATTTCTCTCAATATCGAAAATTCTTATGATCAAAAGTTGTTTGGAAATAAAAACTAAGAGCAAATATGCAATTACATGCTTTTAATTGGAAAAAAATATTTTCCAAATTTTTCTCAATTTTATTCATACTAACTTCGTTTTTATTTATTTCACATACAATAACTCTTTTATTATTACTTTTACGAAAAAAATGTATTCTATATAAAAAGCTCTCTATGTCCTAAGACCGCAGATGCAACCATCAGATGTCACATTTTATTAATTTTATACGAGGTATGTCAAAAAATATGAATTTCACTCAAGAGTAAAGTACCTTTATTTTTCACAATATTGAAAGCGGTTATTAAAAAAGATGTTTAGAATTAAAAACTATGTTTCAGTATGCAATTACATCTTTCTAATTGAAATATTGTGAAATATAAAAGTACTATAATCTTGAGCGAATTTCATATTTTTTGACACACCTCGTATAAAATTAATAAAAGTTGATATATCATGGTTGTGTCTTAGATTTTAGACCATGCAAAGCTTTTTATGAAGAATAACTTTTTTTCGTAAAATGAATAATAAACGAGTTATCATATTTGTAATAATTAAAAACGATGTTGGGTATCCATAAATTTGAGAAAAAAATTTTTTTTTTTAATTAGAAGCATGTAATTGCATATTTGATCTTAGTTTTCAATTCCAAACAACTTTTTATCATAAGAATTTTCGATATTGAGAGAAATAAAGGTACTTTACCCTTGACCGAAATTCATATTTTTTGACATACCTCGTATAATATTGAGAAAATTTGATATCTGATGATTGAATTTTAGGTTTTGGGGCATGCAGAACTTTTTATAAAGGATAACTTTTTTTCGTAAAATCAATAATAAAAAAGTTTTCCATATGTTTCCAACTTAAGTAGACACGCTGTATATGCCAAAAAATTATAATTTACAAATAAAAATGGACCTGATTTGTAATTTATCTCCAGAGCCGCCCATTCTCCAGAAAATGAAATTATTCCAACTCCAACGTCCTCACTGTACCTATAACTTCAGAGGCTTATATCTTAAAATCATGATTTTTTGGAGCTACGCGCCCATTCAGTCTTTTGTTCTACACATCAAGGACTACCAAAACCCAAAGTTTCAGAGCATTTGACAGAGAGCCATTTCCCATAAGGTTTCTGAGGGGTCCTTTGCAGGAACTTGCCTTGGGGAGGGGGAGACTTTCAATGCGACACCAACCGAAAGACAAAAAATAATGTAAACCCAAACTACCTACATAAATAATAACATATTCATTATCATTAGGTTCACTTATAATTTCCTAAGTAGCTGGTTTATTGGGTTGAATTTGTCCGTCTATGGTGTAAGAAACTTGTATTAGATCTTCGAATCTTTGGGAAAGAAATTCCCCCTATTCCCCCTCCCTCGCCGCCCCGTAGATCCACCACTTCATCGGTGCAGTTCATGAAGCCGAAGATGATGAGAAAGCTGTATCAAGTGGAAGTGAGAGGAAAAACGATCTACCCATAATAGGGAACTTGCACATTTTTTTATTACATAATAATGTTCAGTTTTGTTTAAAAATGAGATTTCCAAAATTTCACGCCTTAAAAACTCATAATAACTTAGAAGTATCAATTTAAAATCTTCTGTGTATTTAAACCATTTCAAAGGTAAACGACCCAAAAGGCGCGCGAACACTTGTGACGTCACATCATTATATTTTATAATGACATTTATCGTACCTAAGTCATTGTAATAATATACACTCACTGACAAAAATATTGCATATTTTGAAATTAACGTGTGAAATAAATTTTTTTGTGCTGCCCCCAGTGTCATAGAAATAGGATTTTCTTTCAGAATGCGATGTTTTAATGTATCATATAAATGGCATAATCGGATTTAAATTTAATATGGGCTATATGGTGGCCAATATAATTTTTAAAATGAATCTCATCAAGGTAAGTATTCACTATTCTACCGACATGAAGACCTGCGTCATGGTGCATTAATACAAATTTGTTATCCAATAAGGATGGCAAATGGCAAAATATGATCTTCTAAAATGTGTTTAATGTACATACATAGTAGCTATTATTCACCCAATCACCTCCACAAGTTCGGTAGTATCTTCTTTCCAAGAAATACCACTCAATAGCACTATGCCACCTACATCAAAATTAATACTCTGTATGAGGTTACATCTGGCATACCGTTCACCATATGGAAGCAACATTTACAAAACTTCGTCTACAGAAGAGTTGGCGAACAGTATGTAAGTTGTAACCTCATGCAGAGCGTTAGTTTTGGTGGTTGGTATTGCTTTGAAAGGACATACCGAACACGTGAAGGTAATTTAGCGAATGCCAACTGATATGTACCGGGTGTCCCAATAAGAATGGCTCTCGACCATATCTCAGGAACCGTTTATAGTACAGCGTTGAGAAAAAAAAAATATAACAAAACTTGTCTCGGGAAAAGCCTGGAAATTATTTTCATAATTATGGGTCCACCGCTAGAGGGCGTTATTGAATATCAAAAATAAAAAATCTAAATTTTACAAAATTTTCCTAATGAAGGGTCACTGGAAATTCAATCATCGTATTCTTCATAAAATTCTACGCATATTTGATTTCACAAGTTTGCACTACCTTTGCCAAAAAATGGTGGGGGTGAGTGGGAACCTTGTTATGAAAAAATAGCTGTAAGTCCGGTTCTGCTAAATCGAATGTTGCAAACTTGGTATTGTTGAATACAGATCTTTCTCATCAATGTAAGAGTTATAATTTCGAACCAGCCTAATAAGTAATATGCCAGCTAGGAGGCGTTATTTAATTTTTTTCATAAATCTAATTTTCTTTGGAAAATTTAAATTTAAGTATGCATTTTTATTCCTGTATTATAAAATTGGATTAAATTAGCAACAGAATAGCGAAAACCGCATGTCGATACCTTTTTCAACGCTTCTTATTTGTTTCTAGCCTCCGAAGCGTTGAAAATCCCTATTAATTAAAACAACAATAAAACAAACAACACTATAAAATATAACAAAGAAATAAAAACAACTATTTTAGTGGCGACCTAAATGTTCAAATTGTTGCCTTTTCGATGCAAGCATTTACTCTTTCAAGAGTAGATTGAACTGCAATCTGCTCTCGAAATGCTTTGAATGGCCTTTCGTATTATCTGGATCATGTTTTCCCGAGTAATGTTGTAGTAGTAGTGTAGTAAATGATTGCATCGAAAATGATGGGCAACAATTTGAACATTTAGGTCGTCACTAAATAGTTGTTTTTATTTCTTTGTTATATTTTATGGTGTTGTTTGTCTTATTGTTGTTTTAAATAATTGTATTTATATACGTTGACATCTGGAAAATGTTTCTTTGTTTTTTTCCATAGCACACTACTTTTCCTTAACTTAGTTTACCGGTGACAGTAATAACAGTTATATTTAAAATTTACACGTTTCTGAAGATATCTCGAGATAGAAAAAAGATATCGACATGCGGTTTTCGCTATTCTATTGCTAAATGATTATAATTTTATAATACAATATTTTCCAAAGAAAACTAGATTTCTGAAAAAAAAAATGAAATAACGCCTTCTAGCTGGCATATTACTTATTAGGCTACATTGACGAAAAAGATCTGTTTTCAACAAGACCAAGATTGCAAAATTTGATGTATCCGAACCGGACTTACAGCCATTTTTTCATAACAAGGTTACCACTCACCCCCACCTTTTATTTGCAAAGGTAGACTTAAAATTGTGAAATCAAATATGCGCAGAATTTTATGAAGAATACGATGATCGAATTTCCCGTGCCCCTTCAATAGGAAAATTTTGTAAAATTTAGATTTTTTAATTTTTGATATTCAATTACGCCCTCTAACGGTGGACCCACAATTATGAAAATAATTTTTAGGCTTTTCCCGAGGCAACTTTTGTTGTAAATTTTTTTTTCTCAAAGCTGTAAACGGTTCCTGAGATATGGCCGAGAGCCATTCTTATTGGAACACCCGGTACATACATTGAAAACATTTCAGAAGAACATGTTTTACCATTCAAAAGCCATATTGGATATGACATATTTATTGTTGCTAATGCCCGTCTTCATGTCGCTAGTATAGTGAATACTTATCTTGATAAGATTCAATTTAAAAATTTTAAATACAGGCCAGTATCAGATTTAAATCCGATTATAGCATTTATGTGATACTTCAAAACATTGCATCGTAAAAGAAATCCCATTCCTATGATATACAGGGGGGCTAAGGATAGCAGCACAAAAATTTTCATTCCACATGTATATATGCAATATTTTTATCCGTGAGTATATATGTCTTAACAAAAACACTAAAATATTAGTCAGAAATAGCAACTATCAAAATATTTATAAAACTGAGTGTCATAACGAATGCCAAACCTAATGAATTAATGGCGAGGACATCAAATACTATAATGATATGACGTCACGACCAATGGGGCGCGTTTTGGGCTGCCTGCTATAATTTGAATTTTCTCTCTATTTTAATCGTCTTTATGGCCCAAACGAAAGACAAAAAAACTTTTTTTCTTTGATATGTTTTAAATTATATTCTGTTGTGATTTATAGTATTTTTTTAGGATTTAAAATTTTATGCAAGTTACCTATTACCGATGGCTAGTTCATATAGCAAAAATTGCGCACTATTCATTTTTCTCAAACTCGCACACTGCGAATTGAACTAGTTTTAGCTACACATCATTCATTCATTCATTTATCAAACATTACATTAGAAACAAAACAAATTCTGTAAATAAAGTGTCATTTAGTAATATAATTTTTGTTCTTAGATTGCGATTTCGTATTGGACCTACACAGACGTTTTGTTGAACTTATAAAACAACAAAAACCGACAATCGATATATTTAGCTTTATAGAAACATCTTTTACTTTGATGAGTGTTGTTTTTCTGAAGATCGTCGCATACGAATCTGCAGGTATGTATAAATAAACAAACAAGTTTAATAATTTTTAGAATATTTAGCAAACAATTTGTATGGGTAACAATGCACACTCCTGTTCCAGTAATTTTTTAAAGGTTTTGAAGGTGTAAATTAAACATACAACAAATAAAATACAACCTTAGGAACTAATATGTTTAAGCTGCTTATGGTGGTTGGGGTTGTTTACCCACGACGAGGGGGTTGACTTGTAAAACACTATTTATCAAACATGTATTTATTTACCACACTAAATATATCAGTAACGAGTTGGTGGGCAAAGTCTATATTCTAACTACTTGATTTTTAAATAATGAATGATGAATAAAGAATGATCTCTGCAATACATTTTCCGTATCTATAAATAAATTCGTAATTGTTTTGTTATGATTTTGATGACACGATTGTGACCGTAAAATACTCAATATCAAAATCGCTGACTGAGGTGTTCTCGAACCGATTGGCCTACATTGTGAAATAAGTCTCACCCAGTTATTTTACTATAAACAATAATATTTGTTTAAGACCTTTAAAAATTAAATCGATATGAATTGCTCTTATTTTTGAATGCCAAAATATAAATCCTGTGCATCCCTATCCTTTACAAGAAAAATTTTATGAGAGATGTACATTATTTTCTCTGCCCTTCTTACAAAGAAGAAAATTTTTCTAGACAGCGTCACCAACTGATTACTGTGTTTTAACCAATACAAAATTAAATATTTATTTCCTATAACTAATAAGTAAACACAAAGAGAAAAAAATTTTTCGATATCAACATTGTTCCCGTTTCACTTTTCACTCACTGTGTCCTTGGACTGTAAGCGTATAGTCTATTCTTATGTATTTCCTTGATCTTATTGTTTTCCATTTTAATTTTACATTTAACGTTATTTACCTCTGTTATTGTGAAGGGGTCTACATAAAGACTATCAAACTTACCATTCTCTTCTCTTTTTACCAGGACTAGGTCTCCTATTTTAAAGTGTTGTGGTGTCGCTTTGGGCTTATTCTTTTCTTGCCGCTCTTTTTTGTGCTTTAGTAAGAAGGGCAGAGAAAATAATGTACATCCTGGCAGGATCGCCATATACTGGTTGGGGTTGTTTACCCCCGACGAGGGGGTTGACTTGTAAAACACTATTTATCAAACATGTATTTATTTACCACACTAAATATATCAGTAACGAGTTCGTGGACAAAGTCTATATTCTAACTATTTGATGTCTAAATAATGAATAAAGAATGATCTCTGCAATAATTTCTCCGTATCTATAAATAAACTCGTAATTGTTTTGTTATGATTTTGACGACACGATTGTGACCGTGAAATACTCATAATATGAAAATCGCTGACTGAGGTGTCATCATGGGAGTATGTCTAATTGGGAGCAAGCTATGGGAGCGTTCCAGCTCAGTTTTCGTCTTGGCACCTGGGCCTACAGGAGTCATGGGTCGCACCATCCTGGTGCATCATTTTCTAGGATGCAACCGCAACCTTTTTAGGAATCATTGGGATTCGTTTGGAAACAATTAGTGTGTTTTAGTAACTATTGGTTTTTTTTTACATTTCAGACTCTCGGTTTAATGCGCTATGTTAATTAATTTTTTTTCCAGATTTAGTTTACCTCTGGTTTTTTTTTTAATATGACATATTTGTATATTAGATTATTTGGTTCCCAAACTTTGTATCTACGGTAACTTCTTGTGCACAGGAATAAGCCTAGAGAAAATTAGGTTTTTAATACTTTATTATTGTTGTAGTAAAGAAAAAAGCAACCCATTCATTACTTTATTATTGCTTTGATATTGGTTTATGTAATTCGGGTAAATTTATTTTGTAATATTACTTGCTTGTTTCCCAAATATTTTACTGTTATTCGCTTTATTCCATTTGTTCGGTTAATTTAGGTCATCGTCGGTATTTATCTCAACTTCATTTCTACTTTAGTCAATTGTATATTTAACTTTATTTATTCATTATTGTATTTTCCCTTAGTGAGGCTTGGGCCTATTTATTTGTATTATTTTCATCTTTGTCGGTTTCAATTCAGTTGTACGTAGCAGGCGTACTATAACCATTTGGTAGAAGACTTATGTAATTTTGTACCCTATATGTTAGTAAGAGGTACTTATACCTTTAAGTTTTGTAACAGGTAACATTATTATTATCTCAAATATAACTTTTTGTATAACTTATGTCATTTTAGAGTCACATGATATACACTTTGTGTAACTCAGAGATTGTTAAAAATCTAGTAGTTATTTTAATAAATATTTACTTATTTTGTATATCAATTATTTTATTATTCCTTTATGTTCATTATTACAGGTTTAATATATTTAATATTGGAAAGCAGTGTAAGATACCTGGGAAAATGATCGAAGATCATTTTCATGGCGCCCATGATTAGTTAGTTTTATTTATTTTGTTCGTTTTTAGTCATTATTCATCTCCATTCAGTTTCAGTACATTATTCTTATCTTATTATTTCATCTTTTAGTCATCATTACTATCTATATAGAGCTACTGTTCTTCGACAGGCATGCAAACGAGCCGTATCCATCCTTGAGTGTCAAGTGGTTTTCTTGCATCTCTTGCTAGCCAACTCTATTCAGTTTGCCTCTGTCTCTTCCCACTTCTACTTCTATCCCTTCTAATCCCCCTTTCTTCAGTACTACTGCACTTTAGTAGTATTTTTTCATTTTTTTTTTCATTACTTCTGTTGGAGTATATCACTCCAACAGAAGTTCATTTTTGTTACACTGGCTAAAACTGGCTGTTACTAAAAATTAAATCGATATGAATTGCTCTTATTTTTGAATGCTAATATAAATCCTGTACATGCTGCATATGACACCCAAATATAGATAAAAATACTTTAGTTACTTGTACATAGAGGTACTGTAATTTCTTTGTTATTCATTAAGAAACTCTTCCACTGAATAATATGGTCTTTTAGATAGATAGGCTTTTGTAATTTTACGGAACTTGGGGAAAGATGTTGCAGATTTAAGTTGTAAATTGAGATGGTGGTTGTGATATAGTTTTTTTTTGCGGAATATAATATAAATTTCTTTACTAACTCAGTGATCGGGATCGGTAAATACCTAGACATCAAAGGTTGATTTTCTGGTGAAGTAGACATGATTAGGCATTGCTGGAAAGACATGTATCTACATAGGTGTTTGCGAATTAATCAAACAGTTTGTAAAATATATAAAAATGGAAGTATTAAAATTCCGTGATCTTTGAAGTAACTTCTGTAATGTGTATTCTTCTGAGGCCAAACAGATATGGTATTGCTCTTTTTTTTTGTAATTTAAAAATAATATCAGATTGGGCAGCTGTACTAAAACCCCAAAAAGGAAGACCATATCGAAGATGAGACTCGAACAAAGAAAAATATGCTATTTTAGAAGATGCTAAATTGATTTCCTTCGAAACAGATCTTATTGCATAGCAATCTGAGGTGAGTTACTTAACAAATCGATATGAAGATACCATTTGAGATTGCTGTCTAAAAAATACCAAGAAATTTTACAGAATCAACGGTACTGATCTGGCTGTTATTAAAAAGCAAGGGTTGAATAGCTCTTATAGGATAATGCTACTGTCTTATCCACGTTGAAAGAGAGTAAATTAGAGTCAGAGCAGATTTTTATCATAAGTATATCAGAAGTTATAGTTGCATGAAGAGTTGCTCTAAGTGACACTAGTATCATCAGCAAAGAGAAAAAAAATTTCATCAATTTTTAAATTACTGATGTCATTTATACGGTTAAGAAAAAGTAGAGAACCCAATACTGAACCTTATGGTACTCCATATACATACAATGTTTTTGAGACTAGAGTCAGTATCATTTGTTCTAACCAATTTTTCTCTGTTATCCAAGCAAGATTGGAACCAATTCAAAGAAATACCTCGAATTCCGTAGATATTAAAATTTTATATCAAAATGTCGTGATTTAAATAATCAAAAGCTGTTCCATAGTCACAGAACAGTGGCAGTAGGTATAAAGATTATTGTCTAGTGCTTGGTAAACCTCATGTAGTACAGAAAACATAGCATCAGTGGTACATTTATTATTTAAAAAGCCGAACTGATTTGGTGATAACATGTTTTCACCGAGAAAGGACATAAGTCGGGCTTTTATGAGTATCTCAATAATTTCGGAGAGTACCGGTAGTAATGCAATAGGTATGTCTATAATTGCAGGCATTGGATTTTTCACCACCCTTATGAAGAGGAATAATAGCTTTTAGGCAATCTGGAAAGTTACCTTTTTCACAGGAATCATTATTTAATTAGTGAGACGAGGGGTACCTGTACAACAACAAAAATGTATAAGGTTATTTGTTTTATTCCATGTATTGACATTGTTCCAAAAGCGAGAAAGTCAAAATTTCATATACAAAAAGTGGTCTGAAACATAATAGTCCAGGGCGCATCTGTTTTGAGATGGACGTTGAGAGGTGACTCAAATTTTTTTGCAGAAATTGCTTGAAAATAAATCAAATAATAATATTTGAGTTATTCTCCCTCTCAAAAAGGTCCGGAACATTGTTTAAATAATCAAAATGTCAAAAATTAAAGGAAAAATTCGATTTTTTTCTTCGTTTTTTGATTATAACTTTAAAAGTATTCATTTCCGAGAAAAGTTGTACTAACATAAAAGTTGCGTAATTAAATTTCCTACAATATAGAATCGGTTAAAAATTTAAAAAATAGTCACCCTAGTTGCAAAATAGCAATAATTGCGAAAAAACCATACAAAAACAAGTATTCGCATTTTACGTTTTTCAACCATTTATGCTACACTTAGGACCTTCATATTTCACCCAGAAAAACTCTATGATACAGTAAAACAATACTGTAAATTTCTTTAAAATGGGTTTAATAGATTTTGCAAAATAAATTTTGCAATCCAGCTTTCGCAAAAAAAATTCATTTTTTCAAAATGTTACAGGACTGAAAATAAAGCAGATAGCAAGTTGAATTTTTTTTTTACTTATAGAAGTTTACTGTACCTTTCATTTGCAATTTTCATAATTAAAATCGATTAATTAGCACGGCGTCAGAAAATTTTTGAAATAAACAATAATTTTTGGTGCTACGCGCAGGACAGCGGTGTTCGATTCACACAAGTTGATTTCCACCAAAATTTCTTCCAATCTCTATCTAATATATTATTTTCTTACTCTATATTTTGTTGTATTTTAATATTTTAATTCCACAAAAATCAAACTAATTTTATTATTGTTTGTGAAATATTGTTTAAACAATTGCATATGTTTAAAAATAATAAACTTTTATTATTTAAGTTAAAATATATGAACAAAGAAAGTTTTTGCTAATAAAAGTGTTATTTCAAAGGATAGAGTAGGTGTTTTTATTTTGCAATAAACAAATTTATTTATTTATATCGAAATGTAATAAAAATTAAAATGTATTAATCATTATCAAAGGTCATTGGAATGCCCAATCAGAGCAAACTATCCGCTGTCCTGCGCGTAGCACCAATAATTAATGTTTATTTAAAAAAATTCCTGACGCCGTGGTGTTAATCGATTTTAATTTTTCAAAATTGCAAATGAAAGGTACAGTACACTTCTATATGCAAAAAAGATTTCAACTTGCTATTTGCTTTATTTTCGGTCCTGTAACATTTTGAAAAAATGAATTTTTTTTACGAAAGCCGGATTGCAAAATTTATTTTGCAAAATCTATTGAACTGATCTTAATGAAATTTACAGTATTGTTTTACTGTATCATAAAGTTTTTCTGGGTGAAACATGAAGGTCCTAAGTGTAGCATATATGGTTTAAAAACGTAAAATGCGAATACTTGTTTTTGTATGGTTTTTTCGCAATTATTGCTATTTTGCAACTAGGGTGACTATTTTTTAAATTTTTAACCAATTCTATATTGTAGGAAATTTAATTATGCAACTTTTATGTTAGTACAACTTTTCTCGGAAATGAATACTTTTAAAGTTATAATCAAAAAACGAAGAAAAATATCGAATTTTTCCTTCAATTTTTGACATTTTGATTATTTAAACAATGTTCCGGACCTTTTTGAGAGGGAGGATAACTCAAATATTATTATTTGATTTATTTTCAAGCAATTTCTGCAAAAAAATTTGAGTCACCTCTCAACGTCCAAATGTACTAATATTTTTACAGATGGGCCCTGGTCTATAAGTTTCAGACCACTTTTAAACAAGATCGGTATACGTAAGTGTAGAGTCATAATTAAGGTAATATTATGTAAGATAATAATTAATGAGATTCAACAGCATATGTTGCCTGACTGTAAATTGTAATCAGAGGGGCAATGAAATCAAAATATCGAAGAGGACAAGAGAAAAGGTGTCTAGGTATTCTGAAACATAAAAAAAACTTGAAAATTTTGAAAAAGAAATCAGAAAATAGGAAGAGCTGATGGTGCCCAAACAAAGTATAAGAAAACATTCAGAAACAACTGTTTAAAGGGTAGCAAACAAGAGGCGTGACCAAGATCTTAAATTTTAACTATTTATAATGGGAAATAAGCCACAATATTATTAAAAAATGATTTTTATTTAATAAAAATCATTTTTTAATAATATTGTGGCTTATTTCCCATTATAAATAGTTAAAATTGTAAAAATGCCACAAGAAAATAGCTTCAGAACAACATCAAGATCTTAAAAAAAATAAAATGGGAAAGCTAGAATTAGTTGTGTCAAAAGTTTAAGTCGAAGCTTATAAAAAAAACTATCCAATTAGACGTTGTTTGTAGTGGTTTTTGAGGTGCGCTGTTAAATCTTTTCGGCCTTTGTTGCCATGCTCTCTCTTTTTGATTAATTAATTAATTAAGTTAATTGGGCCGTCTGTACTAGCATCTCCTCATTCACAAACTCCTTCTGGAGCTTATTTGATAGGTATTTCTGAGTACTTTGACAAGTGTTCAGTAAGTATATTTTATAGTATACATCGTTTTCCCATCAATTAAGCTTGAATAATTAGATTTGAGTACTCGCCAAAAAAATTTACATTCAAATATTTACCTATAACTCACTTTGAATTAATATTAAGAGGTTTTTCAAGAAAGAAATTTATTCGATTTTGTATTAGCTTTCATTTTGATAAGAATAACTTTTATGTAAAAACTTTTAAGTAGTAGTTTTTGAGCTATTTATGAAAAACCGCTTTTTATCTATGCTATTTTTTCACGAAAAATTAAAATCTTTGATCTGTAATAACTCAGAAAGTATTGATTTATTTTAACTTGACATAATAAATTTTGTTTAGACGTTGTTCCTCTATAGACTTGCAAAAGCGCAAGTTGGCACCTTATCAATTTTGTTTCTTGAGGTATCATCTAACAAGTCACCAATTTTCATGAACATTGATAGAGGTTCACCGAAATCGGAGCTAATAGTTGATTTTTTACGCTCATTCACTGTAGTATAGGAAAAATTTCCAAATTATGGCCTAAAAGCTTAGAAAATAATGTAATATTACAGAACTGTTTAATGTTTAGTTCGGAAAACTTGCATTATACCATTTTTTTTACAGGACCCGCAACACTCTGGTCTCTTTTATGGAAAAGTGGCTGCAGTCAAATTTAACGAAAATTCGGCCAATGATATCTCTCAGTGCGCAGATTAAAAAGTCCATGGGATCTAGGTCTGAAAAACTATTATTTTGAAACTACAGCCTTCTGAAGTTATTGGATTCAGGTGCTCGGCTTACGTTTAACCCTCCGTTAGATGTATCCTATTTTAGTCTTCAGAAAACCTCTGAAAAGTCCTTAGAGAACTGAAGAAGTGCGATAGAAAATGTGCTGCTAGAGCTACATGCATCTATTTTTGACCACGAATTCGTGTCCAACACGCAAATATTCATCAAGGAAATGAGTATTGTCTGTTATTTAAATAATAAATATTATCGTTCACTTGACTGTGGATTATTAGTGTACTTAAACGATAAGCCGAACACCTGAATCCAATAACTTCAGAAGGCTGTAGCTTCAGAATAATAGTGTTTCAGACCTAGGTCCAATGGACTTTTTTAATCTACGCACTGAGAACTATCATTGATCGAACTTTCGTTAAATTTAACCGGTGCCATTTTTCCATAAGGAGTGTTGCGGGGTCCCCTTTACTTACTTTGTATGCTGTTAAGAATATTTGAAGCATTCGTTCATTTTATGTTTGTTTTAGATGCCAATATTGGTATTAAATGCGATGTACCTCTGGATCACAGGGAAATCTGCAAACCAGCTGGACGGGATTGCTTTTTATATTTGGAATTAGTCAAGATGATTCAAAAATACAGTAAAAATGATCCTTATCTCCAAATAACATAAAAATGTCCTTTCCATATGAAATTAGTTTTAATATAATGGAGAAGCAACTATATCTAATTTTAAATCTTGTGATATTAAAGTTTTGGAATTTTTTTTAAATAATATAGTAAAATAACATTGGTTACCTGCCTATTGTTTTCCTCGAGATGTGACACATAATTATTTTTTTATTTTAATTAAGATTCAAATGCTATACTAATATTTGAAACTGTGATAGGATCTGTATAAATTACAGTATTAAATAATAAAAGAAATGTTGTTATTAATTATATCACTTGAAACCCCATTATACTATTTTAAAAATGCTTGTTCGATTGAAACGCATATTTGGTCATCATGATAACCTCGAAAGTAATGTATAGTAATCAATGAAAATAAAAGAGAGACGTACTCACAATCATTTATTGGTTTACTCTGACGACCGGTTTCGCTGTCTTTAATTTGCACAGCATCATCAGGTCCCGGTAACAGTATACTAAATGTGATGTACTGGTAAAAAATCATTTAGTAGGTATACTGTTACCGGAACCTGATGATGCTGTGCAAATTATAGACAGACAGACAAATCAATAAATGATAAATGATTGTGAGTGCAGCTTATTCCAAACCTTTTTTCAGTGCGTCATAGTTTGTCGAATTCGCTCTAATGCATTAAGCTCGAAGATACAGACAAAACGTACGTCCATGATTATTATACATACAACTTTTACAGAAAATTATGTATTCCTTGAAGGCTGTTTCCATATTAACGCGACTTATACTTAGAGAGGTATAATATTGGTTGACAATTACAATACTCTTAGGGCAGGTTGTTCGAACGCTAATCAACAATAATCACTATCAAATATTTAATTACTGTCACAACTGTCAATGTCAACTTTGGTTGGGTTGCTGAAAACGCATATGATTATAAGTTATGAGATTGGCTAATCAATTAACATAACAATTATTAACATAATTGATTAACTAATTTCATAATTGTTCATCAATAATTATGTTTTCAGCAATCCAATCAAAGTTGACATTGACAGTTGTGACAGTAATTAAATATTTGATAGTGATCATTGTTGATTAGCGTTCGAACAACCGGCCCTAAATCTAAATAGATAATTAGATAATCAATCCATGATGCGAATAAAGATAATTTGAAACAAAAGTAATCTATCGTGACAGTACCTACTTTCACAATCTTAACGGATAAAATGACAATTGCAATTCTGGGTTATAAAGTCAAGGAGGTAAATATAAATATTTTCTATCATTGGTATATTCGGACACTGTATAGTGAAATTGTATTTTATATTTATTTTTTTCTTAAAATATTTTAAATATTAATATTCCGGCAAATATTGATATAAATAATGATATTTATATAAACATAAATAAATATTCTGATAACTGTCAGATTTAACTAAAATGTTATGCAGTGATTCGCGAGATTTGGGATAAACTGTACGTCTCTCCCTTTGTAAATGTCATAGGCGTAACCAGGATGATCCTAAGGGGGGGGTTACAACTACCTAAAAGGGGGGGGTTACAACTACTGGAAGGTCTCTGAGGGCTATGGTGTTAAGCGTATAGAGCTCAAAGTACATCCCAATGGGGGGGGTTACAACCCCCAAAACCCCCCCCTGGTTACGCCTATGGTAAATGTCACACTGATCAGTTCATATATCATTTGTATTTGACTGCGGTTTTAAGTAATGGAACTTAAAAATGGCGTTTGTCGTTAACAATCCGTTCAAATATAATCAGCGTGCGGTCATGTGTTGAAGATTTGCAACCATTACAAATTGATACACGAATGCAAGTAGTGTATGGAAACGCATGTTTTGCACGCCTCGGAACAAAACTGATATACGACAACGAAAAATGCTACGGAAAAGAAAAATGATTACGGAAACCAAATGGAAGCGTCAAGGATCGGAAAATCTAGGTAAATACGACCATTTCTACATCGGAGTATCAAATGTCCCTATCTAAGGATTTTCATGTGTACAGTTGTTTTCTCATACTATCATAGAGTCGTATAAGGATATATAATCGCAGGTATAACCCTAATAGCACACGACGTCCAATGGACGTCCAAAATAGGTCCATTTTTGGTCCTAACGTCCATGGACTATAAATGGACGTCCTTTGGACGTCCCATGTTGGACGTCCTTCGGAAGGAATAAATATGGACGTCCTTTGGACGTCCGACGTTGGACGTCCTTCGGACGGAATAAAAATGGACGTCCTTTGGACGTCCGACGTTGGACGTCCTTCGGAAGGAATAAATATGGACGTCCTTTGGACGTCCGACGTTGGACGTCCTTCGGACGGAATAAAAATGGACGTCCTTTGGACGTCCGACGTTGGACGTCCTTCGGAAGGAATAAATATGGACGTCCTTCGGAAGGAATAAATATGGACGTCCTTTGGACGTCCGACGTTGGACATTCTTCGGACGGAATAAAAATGGACGTCCGACGTTGGACGTCCTTCGGATGGAACAAATATGGACGTATATATACTGGACGAAATACGGACAATTCCCTAATAGCACACGACGTCATTTGGACGTCCAAAATAGGTCCATTTTTGGTCCTAACGTCCATGGACTATAAACTGACGTCCCATGTTGGACGTCCTTCGGAAGGAATAAATATGGACGTCCTTCGGACGGAATAAATATGGACGTCCTTTGGACGTCCGACTTTGGACGTCCATACTGGACGAAATACGGACGTTTTATGAACGCTTATATTGGACACATTATACCAATTACGAGATCAAATAGCAAAATAATTCAATAAAATATTAACTTGCGTTAACTTTACGTTAATGAAATACAGTCAAACCTGTCACTAACGGCCACTAAAATGAAAGAACTATTGGCCGATATAGAAAAGTGGTCGTTATTGCCAGTTTTTGTAGCCTAGATATACAGTACAACCTGTGTTACTGGCCACCTGTACTAACGGCCAGTTTAAAAATTCCCCAAACCAATTATATCTAGACTACAAAAACTGGCAATACCGGTCACCTTTCTATATCGGCCAATAGCTTTTTCATTTTTAGCGGCCGTTACTGACAGGTTTTACTGTAATTAGTGTGGGGAATTTTTAAACTGGCCGTTAGTACAGGTGGCCGGTGTTGGCAGGGGGCCGGTAACACAAGTTTTACTGTAGTTTAAATCGATTAGATCGAAAGATTAAATCTTAATTCAAAATTGTATATTAAATTATTACAATTATAAAACTATATAGTTTAATATCCAAAACATGTTTTGATTTCATGTAATGTAATGAAAATCTTATTTGTAAATTATTGGTTACAATGTTTAACAACAGGAAATATTCAAGAATAAATAAAATAAAAGTTTCCCCTAACAACAAAACATTCCAGGAATTCTACTATCAAAGTTCTATTCCGTGAACATCTGATTAAATTATGGCTGGAAAGTTACCACAAGATATTCTATGAAAAGAGTACAATGTCCTCCTGGAGGGGTAAAATTTTCCATACTCTAAAGAGAGGCCATTTACTATTCAATTTGCGTTCATTTTCAAATTTGCCGCGCGAGTATCTATGTAGCGTCGCGTGGTCATTGGTCAAGTCATCAATTATTTCATTTTCATCATAAGATAACCTAAAAATTTAGTAAAAATTTTGATTGGAAAAAAATGCATCGATAAGGGGGTGAAAAATGGAAATTAGTGGCTTTTTTTGCTGTACTCAACTGTACTGTTTAGTATGCTAGTTTTGGCTATGGCTGGATCTCTTAAACAATTATGTAAGTATTATAAAATCCGTTTTCAATTTTCTTTATGAAACGAATCATTTATGCATGTATTACCTGTAAATATTTTGATTTTTAATTGTAAAGAATAGAAAAATTACCGTTCATTTTAATTTTTTTTAGAATCAGCTGAAAGTGGTCTACAAAAAAACAGATATAACCAAAATAAAGATATAAAAAGTGTATTGGCTAATTGGAAGAAACAACATTGTCCATGCATAATAAGTTATTACTTTATAAACAAATATTAATACCTAGGAATGGAACCTGGATATAATCATCAAGAAGATAGCAGGAATCCCGACAAACAACTTAAATAAGTACAAGAATATTGAGGAAATCCTCCTCGATACTACTGGGCAAACTAGAAGATTGAAGAGGACAAAGCCTTTTGAACTAGTTTGAGTGATAGGTGATAGTGAAAAGCAGAGCATAGTGCGTGATGTGGCTGTATATGTTAGAATAGTGCACGATCTTGTTAGATTAGATAAGAGACGCTATCGGGTAAGCTCTTCATTTTAAGAAACATTAGTAATTTAGGTTAAATTAAAATTGCTCATTGGTCAGTTATGACCAGATTGCTTTTTTTATGTTTGACAAAAAGGGCGTAAGTCAGAATTGCACATTGCTAATGTTTTGATGATTTCTGGACCAGCAAAAAACTGTTGTAGACGTAAACTGTATGTACCAATAAAAAGAGCCGATTTTTCTGGTCCAGAAATCATCAAAACATTATCGATGTGCATTTCTGACTTAAGCCCTTTTTCCCAAACATCAGAGAATTGTAATGTACAAATTCTCCTATCTGATTTTTCATGAATTTTGTAGGAGACGAAAAACCATTTTTAGGATCATCTCCTGCTTTCACATGTAAATTTTGACATGTCTTGTAGTAAATAGATAGTTGAATTTACTACAAAACATGTCAAAAAATATATGAAAACAGGAGGTAACCATAAAAAAGTTTTTAGTCTCTCTTACAAAACTCATGAAAAAACAAATCGGAGGTATGTCACATCAGTGACTATATCCAGGGAATGTCTAAAAAATATACTTTGATGTCCCAAGAACCAAATATAACCTTTATATATATATACAGGGTGTAACAAAAATACAGGTCATAAATTTAATCACATATCCTGGGACCAAAAATAGTTTGATTGGACCTAACTTACCTTAGTACAAATGTGCACAAAAGAAAAGTTACAGCCCTTTGAAGTTATATATTAATAGCACCAAGGGCCTTAGAGGCCCATGGCTTGAAAAGTTTGTTTTTTCTTCATTTTCACGTTTCTTTATGTACTGAGATCTTCTCTGGCTTGATATGTGATTTTTCTCCATTCCTTCCTCTTATTCATTTTTCTTTTCTGACCCTGTAACACCATTCTTTCCAAATCTTTTTCGACCTCTTGCTTCCATCTATTTTCCGGTCTTCCTCTTCTCTTTCTTGAAGCTATAGTGTAGTTTAGTACCCTTTTCGGAGTCCTCGTTTTTGGCATCCTTTCAATGTGACCTCGTGATCTAAGTCTCTGTGCCTTTATCACTCATTTGAAGTTACAAAATGAAAAGTGATTTTTTCCAATGTATCGAAAACAATGTGCTTTTGTGCACGTTTCAATTTAATTATTATTGTAGTACCTACCATTTAAACAACGTTTTAAAAACTTTTTTGCCTCTTATTGCTTTTTCGAAAAGTCAATTTTTATCGAAATATTGTGAATATTTGTCAAATCCACCACATATTTGTATATGGTTAAGTACGATTATGGAGACTTGGTAATAATATGCAAACTTATTTATGCTTTACATTTTTAGGTATATTTTGAACCATATTAAAAAAGAAGCCAGACTCGATAAAACGTGCCTTATCGAAAAAATACAAAGAGGCAAAAAAGTTTTGAAAACACTCTGTTTAACTAATGGTACCTCAGTAATAGTTTAATTGGAACATACAACATTTGGGGGGTTTAAAGGAACAAAACCCCCATAAAATTTTTACGTGGACATATTAAAAAAGAAGTCGCAACTCGATAAAAACTGCCTTATCTGAAAAATACTAAGAAACAAAAATATTGAATTTAACTAATGGTACCACAATAATAAAATTGAATTGGAACATACACAAAAGTTTGGGAGGATTTAAGGGATCAAAACCCCCATAAAATTTTTATGGGGTGCACAAATTTCACCATAATTTTTCTTTAAGATATTCCTGCCATAATAATGCCACATGTCACATGTCCATTTTCAATAAAAAATCGCTAATAGTTTTCGATATAATCGAAAAAATCCATTTTCATTTTGTAATTTCAAAGGGCTGTAACTTTTTATGTGCATATTTGTACAAGGTAAGTTAGGTTCATTTGAACTATTTTTGGTCCCAGAATAATGTGATTTAATTTATGACCTGTATTTTTGTTACACCCTGTATATACAGCCCATTACGCACCACCTTAAAAATTGGGCATTTTTCATGTCTCGAATTTCCTAAACCTGTTGTTGCATCTAGGTGATTTTTTTTATAATATTCTAGCCTAGGCCCTAGAATATGTTACCTCCTTATGCTTGTCATGCACAGGGAGCTATACTGTAATATATATTATATCACATTACTATAGAGAGCGATATGATATAATATACATATATTACAGCATGACAAGCTTAAGGAGGTAACCTATAGCCTAGGCTATAATATTATAAAAACATCACTTAGATGGGACAACAGGTTTAGGAAATACGAGACATCAAATATACCCCATATTTAAGGTGGTGCGTTAATTTCTTGGAGAAGTGTATTGTAATTTAATGTAAATACTGTAATATCCAATAATTGTAATTTGATATAAGATGAAATATAAGTTCCTTAAAAAATATATTTTTTATTTCCCACAATACATTCTCCACAGGTCTAAATATCGTCGCTAGACGTCCACCGAATGACCTTCCAGGACGGTAGATGGATGTTCAGCAGCAAGACATTGGACCAAACTGGGACATCCTATGAATGCCCAAATGACGTCCACCGAACGTCCCCTCCGACGTTAGGTGGACCTCCATTGGACGTTTAACAACTTGGCCTTTGGACCAAAATTGGACGTCCTGTTAAGGTCCAATTCACGTCCCCTAGGACGTCCGATTAAGGTCCAATTCACGTCCCCTAGGACGTCCGATTAAGGTCCAATTTACGTCCGATTAAGGTACAATTTACGTCCGCTTAACGTCCCATTTACGTCCGATTAAAGTCCAATTTACGTCTGATTAAGGTCCAATTTACGTCCGATTAAGGTCCAATTTACGTCCGATTAAGGTCCAATTTACGTCCGATGAAGGTCAAATTTACGTCCTATTAAGGTCCAATTTATGTCCGATTAAGGTCCAATTTACGTCCGATTAAGGTCCAATTTACGTCCGATTAAGGTCCAATTTACGTCCCCTAGGACGTCCGATTAAGGTCCAATTTATGTCCGATTAAGGTCCAATTTACGTCCGATTAAGGTCCAATTTACGTCCCCTAGGACGTCCGATTAAGGTCCAATTTGCGTCCGATTAAGTTCCAATATACGTCCCCTCGGACCTTAGATGGACGTCCAATGGACGTTCGGTAGCGCGACATTTGGACCAAAATAGGACGTATAAAGGACGTTCCTCGGACGAAAACGGACGTCCAAAGGACGTCCCTAAAGTCCGTGAAGGACGTCCAATGGACGTCCATTGGACGTCCTTGTGCTATTAGGGAAGGATCCCTCACTGGATGCTTCATAGCTCAGGAACAGTGAGCCATGTCTGAGTTTATTTTGGCCGACAAAGAAAGTGAAAAAGAACGCGTATTTTATCGGTTTAAAGCAGATTCTTCTTTTTTAACTATGTAGCGTAAGGTATGATGTAAGTTAACTTAAGATTTAGTAACAATAAGGGCCGTTTGCACCGACTATATTAAGGCCCGGTTAAAGTAAATATTTTCGATGCACCGTATGTCAAACCCGATTTAAACCTCACTTAATTTAAGTTTTCTTAAGCCGCCGAATTTGACGGCTTAAATTAAGTGAGGTTTAAACCGCGTTTGACATACGGGGCAACGAAAATCTTTACTTTATGCCTTAAATTTGTTAATGCATAAATAGTGAAAATATACTTGAAATAATTGAAAATTTTTAAAGATACATTCAAAAAGTACAAAATTCTGCGAGTAATGTTTATCACCCTTTCCGTGGCCGTGCGGCAACTTGGTTACCCCAGATGCGGTTTTGTCTTTATAACTTTTCAAAATATTTTTATTTTTTTTATCCCTCCAGGTAATCTTAGAAAATATATTACTAAATCGTTTTTTATAAAAATCAAATATAATTTAAATTTTATACCAAAATTGAAATTAACTCCTCGGGGCACACAGTGCCAGAAACCCCTGCCAGAGACATTCAACAATATACAAGTCGAAGATGCAGCTTTTGTGCCAGGGCACGTGATAGAAAGACTCAAATATCATGTAGTATATGCAGAAAACCAATTTGTACCATACATCGAGAAGAAAGTAAAACATTTTTATGCCCGGACTCTAAAAATCAGGAATAAAATCAAATTGTAATTACAGGTAAAAATAAAAAAATGTAATCTTTTTAATAATAAAAACAAATTATTTCAGTTACTAGTGCCTTATTATATAACTTTCCAAACAATAATGTAAAATTTAAATGAATTATTAAAGCATTTTAGTGGGGTAACATAGTTGCCCTGCACGGCCTGCAGCGTAAGTTTTTATAGCACGGTTCCGGAAAGGTTAATCTTAAAATGTATAATACGAAGATAAAGAATCACTTGGGTTTAGCTGTATATGCATTGCTGACAGTTGTTTGAATACAAAAGTGGGAAATGCCGTATATTACATGATTATGGCGATTGTTGAGTATGTATGGGCGGTTGTACATAAGTAATAGGTTCTGAATATTGTATAGGGTGGCCGGAAAGTCCCTTTACATTAAAGAATAGGTGTTGTTGTAATACAGAGGTAAAAAAAATAATACAATTTTGTTTGTATGTTATTTATTACTTATTTACGTATCTAAAATATCGGTGTGCATACATCCATTGTCGCACCACAACTTGATACGACGCATGTTCCTATGCTCATCCGTCTCAGCATGTCCGGAGTTACTGACGTAGAAGGTTGGCGAACTCCGTTCGCAAGTCCTCATATGAAATATATCTGCGTTTTCTAATTTCCTCATTAATGAAACCCCGCAGTACATTGTCCAGCGTCAAATCTGGACTTTTTGGAAACCAAGAAATTGGAGGATCTCGCCCAATCCATCGATCCTGTAAAATTTTATTCAGGCGATTGCGAACATCGAGAGCAAAATAGGGTGATGCGCCATCTTGATAAAAATAACTTAGGTCTTCACTTGTTAATCCTTCTGCATGTGATCTTGACTTGTTAACCGTGCAATATCAAACTCTGCAGAGCGTTTCCGCGTCGACTTCATCGGTGAAGGTTCAATGGAATCCTCAATACCAGCAGATGTTTTCGAGTGCTTGGTCTTCCACTTCTTGGTGCATCGAGAACGGTTCCCAATGAAAAGGCCTTCTTCTCCTATTATAGCAAAGATGCTGTGGATGGTGATGGTTTTTCAAAACAAACAACAAAGATATTCATACTGTCGGCCACTGTTTTATTGTTATGACACCGTTCATGTATCTATACTGCAGCGACCAAACGCTTTTCAATTGTATACTCACTTGTGTCAGACATTACATTTTAATCGCAACTATTGTTGTCTGTCTGCGTGACCATACAGATGCTCTTAACGATGCGCATGCGCCGGAACGCCAACAAACATTGGCGCGGTGTTGAAACATTATTATTTTTAGTGTAAAGGGACTTTCCGGCCACCCTATACTTGATGAAGAAAATCTACTGGTTATCAGAAATTTCAAAAGTCCCTTATAGTATAAAAATTTAATCAAATATGCGTTTAAAATAAAATTTTCGAATTTCTTTCGGCCATATTGGATCCGATATTTTGTTAAAAAATGTTAGATTTATAATCAACGACTTTAAGCTACCAAATTTGACAAAAAAATTGGCATTTTAATTGATATTTTCAATTTCTTTCCGCCATTTTGTTTTTCAGAAGAAATAATGTCAGATTCGTAATCAGCGGTGCCAAAAACCCTTAGGGTACGGCCAGGCTTGCGAGCGATTTGTTGCGCGAGATAAATCGTTCACGACAATGTAGCGGGCGACAAGCGAGAAGCTGTCCACGGAAGAGCGATTCAGATATCAGTTTTCGTCATGCTTCTCAGACGAACGCGTCGAATTGCCCTTCTTTCAGAAGATGATCCATTCATAGAGTGTTTGTTAAAAGGCAAAAGGAAGTATGGTGTACATTGTACATCCCAATAATAGATATAGGAAAGCATACGGGAAATTTCATCACTTATACAAACAGTTACGAAAATACCCAGAGATTTTTCCAGTAAGTATCTCAGAATGAGCATAAGCACATTTTTAACCTACTGCCTGCTACTGCTAAATAAAATTAAAATTTGTCTACTTTGCACTTCGGAACTTAAAATTTATTTGGAATAAGACCAGAGAACAATGAACACGTGGTCGTTGTTCTCTGATAAGACATCGTGCCGTTTAGTTTGACGACAAAATGGAACTAAAGCAAAAGAATTGGAAACAGAGCGACACGCTTAGCCGCTGAGCGATTTTTCGCTACGCGATTTTTTAGGTATGGCCACTGTAATAATATCCATTGGGTTTGAAATATTTTTTTGTAGTTCAGTCATCCACGATTTATCTCTTAAGAAAAATCGCTCGCAAGCCTGGCCGTACCCTAATAAACGAAAGTAATTCCGAAGTGTATAAACAATATACGCTTTTAAAGGTTCATGACCAAGTTTTCGGCATTTGGAACCACAGTGCGCCGGAGGGAATTTTGTTTAAGCTGTTTTGATACGAAGTAGGAGAAATCATGAGGTTTGTTCCAACATAACGAGAACCGGAATGTAGCGATCACGTTACTATAAAATAATACGTTCCATGCTGTTCCATTCTGTGTCTGTATTTCGTGCGTTCCATGCGTTACTTTGTTTACTGCGCAGGCCGGTGATCGTTACATGGACGGTTTCTCGTTGTGTTGGAACAAACCTATGATAATATAAATAACGATAAATAGATATCAAATACATAAATAAACGATAAATAGAGTATCATGGATATAAATATCAAACGGACGACGTTTAGGGAAAATATTCCATCGTTGCATCTCAGCTTGCCTATTCGAATCGTCATCATTTTTATACTCGTACTCGCTCCGTGCGTCTCCTCTCTATTTACATTTACAGTCACGTGACACGCTGTCAGATTTTGTAACGACCTTTTAACATTGAGTCTTATGGGATTATTTTGTTAAACTTGAATATTTTATTTTGTAGTGATAATAACCGAATACAAATTGTTAGAATTCATTAGTTATTAATTTATAATGCAACAAAAATATTTTCTTTTTCGTTAATAAATATTTATTGACATAAACTGCGATAGTGAGGTTATGTAATGTATACATAATCAAACTGATAATCAATATTGGAAAGTGAAGAATTTATACCAGATTAAGTGCATTTTTATTAATACATAATATATCACTAGCGTGACAAGGCATTTTTTTAAATGTCCCGTTTAAACATACACAAAGCGTCCTTACAAAATTTCAAAAAAACCGCCACCATGAGTAGGACGGTCGATTTTGCTTTGACACTTTGTTAACGTTCGAAGCGAGTAAAGTGTAAAAGCAAAATCAACGGTTTCGTTTTGATTCAAATCGAGTCTAAAGACTAACGATTCTAAGACTAGACTTGAATCAAAACGAAAGGTGTTTTGTTTTTACACTTTACTCAGTATACGCTGAGCTTCGCTGGTATCGCCAACTAGCGGATTACTTGTGCAACTTCGCTGGAAATTTATTTAATTCTTAACGTGCAATATTTCCAATGCAAGAAGTAATTACAGTAGAACCCCGCAAATCCGAACTAATTGGGGGGAGAGCCTGTTCGGATTCCGAGAAGTTCAGATTATCCGAAAGATAGCCTAATTAATAATTCAAAGCTTTCGTTGTCGTTGATTTTGAGTCTCAAAACGTTCTCGCACGAGTGTGGACAATATTTTTGGACTTAAGTTGACTGCAACAGGACCGACGTAAGTTTATATTTAACCTCGTATAAAGTACGTATTCATTTTAAAGAAATTTTAAATGTCAAAGTCCTATTAATCCTACATTGTTCAATTTTCTGGTTTTACTCTGTATAATAAACATGTTTTTAAGTTTTTGTCGTGAATTTTTTAATTTTTTTCACTTCCTGTTGGTTCGGATTAGCGGGGTTCGGATTTGCGGGTTTCTACTGTAGATTGTAATCGATGGTTAATATCAGTAGTAAGTACAGAATTTTTGATTCATTATGATTATTTTTTTAAGATTATATTTGCCATTTTTACTAATTTCCTTTTTTCCTACTTCAGGTACTTTCATAATTATCGTGTAGATGGCGTTAAATTAATAGATTAATTTATATTATAGATTGTCAAAAACCAAATTTCAGTATTTAAAACCTAAACATATTGGTAAAAATATATGCCACAGCTTTTGCCAACTAAGATTTTTTCCTATTATGTTTTTAATTTCAATGTTTTAAATTAATCACTTTGACATTTATGTCAAATTTCCAACAAACGTTCACTGATTTGTCACTACTGACGCTCACGAACTTTTAAATGTCCCCTCTACCCATGATACTATAAATAACAAGATAATATATTGCACATCAGAAGTCGTGACGTAAGTGGAGACCCGCAAGTTCGTAATAGTTCGGAATCATTCGTAATGTCTGATTAGTTTGAATTGTTCGCGGTTGTAAGCTAATTGTATTCTATATTTTATTTTTGACAGTTATTTTGACTGGAATCTCGACACTAAATTATTTTCGAATACATTGAAGTTTAATGTTATTTTGCTAATTGAATAATTTCATCACATACTGCATACAAATCCCATTTAAGTTTAACAAGAATTCAAATTCAACTTCCGGTCTCCAGTTACGTCGTCAATGCGCGAACTCGGACGTATTTGCGCTACGGAAAAATACTATCTCTTTATTTATAGTATCACGCCTCTACCTACGAGCTCACAGCGGATACGAGTAAAAAATGAAGACGATAGGCAAGCTGAGATGCATAGATGGAATATTTTTCCTAAGGCTACGGCTCCACGGGCGAGAAATTGACGCTAACAGTAGCTGTAAAATTACGGCAGCAGCACAGCTGTAAAATCTTGGCTCCACGAGAACGACAATTTACAACATGCATAGCGCCGCATCTTGGTTTGTAGTGGCTCCATGCAGGGTCGGCGATAACGGGCCTGCGATGGATGCACTGCAGGCGGGCGGTCCTATTTGAGGGGCTCCAAAATGAGCTTTTTTCTGTATACATGTTAAACAAAATATTGTAATAATTAAAAAAACCGAAGGGCGTCTATGCTAATTTTGCAGACGGGACTTCATATCACCCATTTTCATAGGTCCACTGACATCTTCTACGGTCTTTCGCTTCAAGGAGTTATTTAACATTTGACGATTGAGCACATCTTCGTTTAATTCACAATGATTGAGGTCATCCATAATTTCCGTCACTACGTTGTCCCATTGGGTTTTTAAAATTGCTTTACATATTTCTTTCGTCTGCGCACAACAAATTCAACGCTTGTCATCATGCCGTCATCTTTTGAAAATTTGTGAAAATGATATTTGAAGCCATTCAACACAATCAATTGTTTTCCTTTTTCACTAAGAACAACTTTCACAGAATTCATTTTGGCAATCAACTCAAACCGTATCGTATACAGATAGATCGAGCTCTATAGTGTTACCCTTCCTTATTAACTTATTTATTTTTAGCATATAGGCAAAACGCTCGGACAGGTCGAATTTTAAAATAATCATAGTATATTATAGCATCAATGTTTCGAACTTTACGCGATCCCTCTTCAGGTGACGGGCATAAATTTGATTTTTTTAAATGGGAAAGTACATCATGTGACAACTCATTTAAAAGCTTTTGAAATACTGATTACAAAAATGTATAATACCTTAATCCTTTTTGAAAGCGTAGGTGCAAAATTTCGATCGAATTCTTTTTAAATGCATTCATTTTTTTTCCAATCCTGAGAAGACTAAATAAGTATTTTTGAAAAATTTAAACGCAAAATTAAATATTACAGTATTATCGAGGGTCAACAGCCCCTAAGAACTTCTATATTGTTTATTTTAATAAGTCACAGGGGTAAAAAAAGAGAAAATATAGTCTGATTTTTAATTTCAAATATATCATTCAAATGAAACTTCTTGTTTATTCTAAGGACTTTCAGCCCTCCGTATTAATGTAATCTTTCATTATGTGTTTAAATTTTTAAAAAATACTTATTGGTTTTCTCAGGATTTGAAAAAAATTAATGCGTTTAAAAATACTTCGATCGAAATTTTGCGCCTACGGTCTCAAATAGGATTAAAGTATTATCCATTTTTGTAATCAGTATTTCAAAAGCTTTTAAATGAGGTGTCACATGATGTACTTTCCCATTTAAAAAAATCAAAGTTATGCCTGTCACCTGAAGAGGGATCGCGTAAATTTCGAAACATTGATGCTATAATATACTATGAGTATTTTAAAAATCGACCTGTCCCAGCGTTTTGATTATGTGCTAAAAATAAATAAGTTAATAAGGGGGTAACACTTCGTCCAGCGCACTGTATGTATTACATTTTATATTTGGTTATCATAAATGCATAACCAATAAAATACTTACAAATTAAAAGCTATTAAAAGGTAATTAGAATTATTACGATGCCATTTATTTCATCGTTTTCTTATTTCTCATTTGGGTCTAACTCAGTGGCGACTCGAGACTTTTTCTAAAGTGTTACCAAAACCAGATGTAAAAAATCTTATTTAAAAAAATATTTTGAACCTCCCAAATATAAGTTTTTGTTTTCAATCCTGTGGGATAAAATTAAACAAATCACTATTCCCAAATTATATGTATGTAATAATGTAATAATGTATATGTAATAGGTATAACAGTAAATAATACACAAACTAAACAGATTATTCTACCATAAAATTAACATAAAAAAATGAACAAGTAGGAAAAAAAACATATTTTGAAAACTATTGTTTATATTAAGTCTTCCATAATCAATATGTAATCTCATATACCAGGAGGATGACTTTTTAAGTAGTTGATCGATTACGCAGCAACACTCTTCCATGTTTAAATGCAGGCACACTGTAATCTGTAATAGGTACTAAACTAACGTTACCAAACCAAAAAATACTGATATACACAGCGTGCCCACGCGCCGTCTCTAGAGCCGTAGCTCCTTCAAAATTTTCAGAAACAAGCCAGTCCCTAGCGATAGCGAGGATCATCCTTCGTTATCACAACCAAAAGTGGTAACAACGTATAATGAGCATATAACGTGCAACGGATTCACATAATCTCGCCAATATTTTCGTGCGTCTAGTTGGCTATTTACTGAATTAGGTATGTACTATTAACAAATATTTCTGTTATAAAATAGTAGTCATAAAATATTTATGTGCAAGATTTTTAACTGTTATCAAAGGTAGCAGTGGTTACATGGACGCTTCGCCAGTGGTTAAACTGAAATAGGTATCTCAGCAATATTTCGTGACAATTTAGGAGAAGACACAAATTCGAATTCATATGATACTGGTAGTGACTTAACATCGACAGTTACAGACACAATTTTTGAAGAATCATACAATTTGATTTCACTTTCTCGATCTTACTCTATTAAGATCTGGTTCGATTTCGTATCTTACATTAAATAAAATATAATGCAATAAAAAATACTTAAGTACTCTAAAAGTACTCGAAATGTATTTAAACCAGGGACCCGGACCGAAATGAAATAAAAGGTTCCGGTCCGGTTCCGATTCTAGTAAAATTCAAAATTTTAGGTCCGGTCCGGTTCCGGTTTTGGTAAAATATTTCGATTCGGTTCTGACCAATTTTTTCGGTTCCTTCAAATTTTTCAATTTCACAGTCTGATAAAAAAGTAAATATATGGTGTAATTTCTCTATATAATTATTTTTATGTAAGATATAGTAGGGGAGGAAAGTATGCTAAATTTGCAGTTACTCGAGCGATATGGGGACCTATTGGGTTGTGAAGATTAGGTCCTAAAACCAAAAAAAGTTAAGTAAAGTTTTCTATTTAAGTGGGGACTTTCCATTTTTTAATTTAGTTTTCCATTTCCAACAATCATTTTTCCGATTATGGCGCCATCTATCCATAATTCGAAAAAATATCTCGAATAAAAGTTACTTATTTTTATGTAAGAAATCCAAATCTTACATTAAATAAAATATAATGCAATAAAAAATACTTAAGTACTCTAAAAGTACTCGAAATGTATTTAAACCCTTCACGAAAATTTCTTAAGTGTTACGGATTACTGCAAATATTTTTCAATGTTTTCGATTTAGTGTGATGTGTGGTAATCATGTTTCGACACATTTTTGTTTCGTCCTTTAGAACTCGTCAGCCAGGTTTCCTGAATCCGACAAATAAATATTAATTATAATAAAATATTACTCTTACTCTGAGTATCTTCATTTATTTTGCTTTTGACAAAATTGTAATTTATTTATATGTTCCTGTTTTAAACATCCAGCACTCCATTTCATGCAACAGTAACAGTACTGTAATTATCTAATATTTACATAAGTGTTCTAATCCTTAATTTCAATGTGATGTTCCTATTACATACAGGGCCTATTTTACCACTAGGCCCGTGCCTCGGGCCCGCAGTTAAATGGGGCCTGGAAAGGTTACCAAATTTTTTTTATTGCAATAAAATAAATTTTCTAAATTCTTTCATTTTACGAACAGGAAATGATAGATGATGACTACACTGTTGATTTTCAAGTGACTTCACCTGTCACAAATACATTTCCGTCAACTTCTATAGAAAACGACAATGTTAATAACTCTTTTCCTAACTATATAGGGGATTGGCCAAAACATTTAAATCTGGAATTTCAACAAAAAATAATCGACCGAATTTATATATTGAATTAATTAATGAATGTGTTACACAACTGGATAATAATAAAACCAGACATTTGCAAAGTGCGATTTTTTTATAAAATGAAAGCTAATGGGGAAATATTCTTCGCGAGTGGTTAGTGTACAGTCCTAAATGTAGCCGTGTTACGTTTGTAAACTGATCCACGAAACTTGTTATTCTTCTAACTTTCGATGAGTATAACCACTGGAAAAATATCAATAGGACAGTTATTCAATATGAGCCATCTCCTGAACATATTTCATCAATTGGTACGTAGTCAAGAGAAGTAGTACAACAGGACAAATTGTAACATTAATTTACTGTTTTCTTTGGAAAATACTACATCCACAATTCTAGCTTGAAATTAATTTATTAACGTTTCGAATTCCACGTCGAGAGTCGGTATCGAAAAATGACATTATTTTAAATTATCCCAAAGAAAACAGTAAATTACATAATTATGTCACAAGGAAATAGCTTCAGAACTGTAACATTAATGGAAAAAAGTTATTTAGAAGAACAGGAACATTGGAGAAACGTTCTTCAACGAATAACAGCAACCATTAATTTTTTGGCCAAGAACAGTCTATCCTTTTATGGTTCAACAACTAAATTATTTACAAAAGAAAATGACATATATGTATACAGTGTGTCGCATTTAAGATGAAGACAGCCCTACATTATGACAGATTTACAAAATAAATGCAGATTTGACGTTTTGCACAGTCATACAGGTCGAATGTTCACATTTTTTTAAGATAGTCAGCTGAAATTTAAATTTTAAACACAGCCTACTGCGACTCCACAAACAAGATAAATTTTAGATATTTTGCTTCGCGTTAGAGATATTGGAACAAGTTATTTGAAAAAGTTCTTCCAAATGGTACACTAACCCCACATAACAAATTTCATGACAAAATTCGAACTAGTTTTTTCATTATTTGTAGTCAGGGTCAGGACCTCACAACTTAAAATTGGCTGGCCCGAGATGCATCTCGGGAAAGCTGAGATTTATTTTACGGTCCTGACTACAAATAATGAAAAAACTAAAAGTGCGGATTTTGTCATGCAATTTGGTATGTGGTGTTAGACTAATATTTGGAAGTACTTTTTTAAATAACGTTTTCCGATATCTACAACACGAAGCAAAATACGAAGAAAATTTACCCTGTTTGTGGATTCGCAGTAGGTCGTTGAGTATTTTAAAAAATGTGAACCTTCAACCTTTATGACTGTGCAAAACTTTTAAATTTGTATTTATTTTGATAGCCGAAATATAGATCTGTCTTAATCTTAAATGCGACACACTGTATTTAAACAATGTTTAATTGTTTAAATGTAAATTTTATTTATTGTTAGTAAAAATTTAAATTTCTGGTGCAGTTATGTTTCTATTAAATAATTAATTCATTTAAAAAAGTTATTATTATTATTATTAAATCATATTTAAGGGCCCGAAACTTGTGCAGTGCCTCAGGCCTGACTTGACGTAAAATAGGCTCTGATTACATATGAGTTTCTTCACTTTTACACAAGTATTTAGAACAAATGGCAGTACTTGTACTTGGACTCGATATTGAAGCACCAAATCTTTTTAATGTAGGTAATGTAGTATGTACACAAATCGGTTATTTAATACTCAGTACTTAAATTTACTGTTTTCAAGTACTACTTAACTGAAATACTTAAGTATTTATTTATTCTTGGTACTAGTACTTATACTTATTTCCACTTAATGAATAAGTACTGGTACTTAAGACTTCAGTACTTTTTGTCAGTACTTACAACAGTTCTGGTTTGGAGAAATTTTGATATAGCAAACCCCAATTATTTTTCAGTTTTTTACTTATTCTAGTGACGGTGTTACCTTTTTGAAAAATATGTATAAAATTGTACCAAAAAAACGAAAAAAAAACCGAAAAAATGCGGTTTTTATTTTAAAGGTGCGTTTCACCAATTTTAAAAATTTGAAAAAATTCAGGGTGAAACATTGTGCAAAAATACACGTTACATATTTTTTTAGTGAAAACGAATGTCTTAGTTATTTTTTATACTCATTTAAAATTTTAAAAACGTTCTTAAATTTAAACATCCCGCCAAAAATTAAAAAAAAATTTTCGGACAGAAATTTTTAAAGCTTACAACTTTTTTATTTAAATTTTTCGCTAGTTCTCGATGCGGCTGAGATAAAAAATAAAAACACAAAAAGCGTAATTAGGCTCTAGGTGGGTTACATGACCATCTAGGGGCTAAAAATTTCAGAAAGTGAGTTTCACTATATATGATAAACGGCGAACTATATGAAATTCGAATCGAGTTGGGGGCACTTTTCATCATCTCACTCGGCTAGGCCCTTTCTCACTTTTAACACTTTTCTCCAATGTGAACTTTCATATGCTCATCGAAAGAACTTTTATGAGCGAACTGCTTAAAACAAATTTCACACTTATAAGGCGTTTCCCCAGTGTGAACTCTCAAATGTATATTCAGACGACCTTTGTGAGAAAATTGCTTTAAACAAATTTCACACGAGTAAGGCTTCACTCCAGTGTGAAACAACAAATGTCGATTGAAATTACTTGTGTGAGTAAACTGCTTAAAACAAATTTCACACTTGTAAGGCTTTTCTCCAGTGTGCACTCTCAAATGAGTTTTCAAATTATATGGTCGAGTAAACTGCTTAAGACAAACATCACACTCATGAGGCTTTTCTCCAGTGTGAACTTTCGTATGTTCATGCAAAGAACATTTTTGAGTGAACTGCTTAAGACAAATTTCACACTTGTAAGGTTTTTCCCCAGTGTGCACTCTCAAATGACTTTTCAAATCGTATGCTCGAGAAAACGGCTTAAAACAAACTTCACACTTGTATGTCTTTTCACCAGTATGAACTGTCAAATGTCTTTTCAAATCGTATAATCGAGTAAACTGCTTAAGACAAACATCACACTTGTGAGGCTTTTCTCCAGTGTGAACTTTCGTATGTTCATTCAAAGAACTTTTTTGAGTGAACTGCTTAAGACAAATTTCACACTTGTAATGCATTTCTCCAGTGTGAAACATAACATGTTTCTTCAAATCTTCACTTTGAGTAAACTGCCTAAAGCAAGTTTCACACGTGTAAGGCTTTTCTCCAGTGTGCAATCTCAAATGTCTATTCAAATGACTATTGTGAGAAAACTGCTTTAAACACATTTCACACTTGTAAGGCTTTTCTCCAGTGTGAACTTTTTTATGGTCATCCAAAGAACTTTTACGAGTGAATTGCTTAAAACAGATTTCACACTTGTAAGGCTTTTCTCCAGTGTGCAACCTCAAATATGTTTTCAAATGACTTTTGCGAAAAAACTGATTTAAACAAATTTCGCACTTGTAAGGCTTTTCTCCAGTGTGCACTCTAAAATGTCTTTTCAAAGAATGTGCTTGAGTAAACTGCTCAATACAAATTTCACACTGGTAAGGCTTTGCTCCAGTGTGAACTTTCGTATGTTTATTAAAATGACTTTTATGAGTAAACTGCTTACAACAAGATTCACACTTGTAAAGCTTTTCTGCCTTGTGCGTTTTCATATGTTGTTTCAAAGAATCTGTCTGGTTAAATTGCTTAAAACAAATTTTACATTTACAAATGGAATTTTTTAATGTTTCTTCAGTGTTTGATCCTATTTGCTGTTCTGAAGTACATGCACGTTCAGTTTTCATGATATCCATTTTGTTCTGAGGAAATCCTGAAATAAAAATGAAGCTATAATAGTATATTATGCAACGAGCATTTAACGATGGTAATTATGAATCGAGTATGAGGAATATGAAACGAGCCGCCTAGCGGCGAGTACGAGCTTCATAATGATAATTAAATGCAAGTTGTATACAAGATTTTTTCTATGATCATTCACAACAAAAAATATATTCAAATTTATTAATTTTATAACGCAAACAAATTAAGTAGTTTGTCAGGTTGTTTACATATTGAGAACTGTCAAAGCGTATATATTTGACTCGCCATTGGTCACTACGCGTGTGCCACCTTCATCGCGAAAGCCATATCGAGATTCTATTGGTTAAAAATCTGTATCATAATGAAGTTCATTATGATACAGGTAGTGAAATCATAATTATTATATTATACAAATGTTGAATGGGTTGCATATGTGAGTTCATTTTAAATGAATGAAGTAAAGAAACACAGACGTACTCACAATCTTTTGATTACTTCGACGACCGGTTTCGATCTCTACAATATACAGATCATCTTCAGGTCGGCGTTACAAGTGATTAAATGATGCCGTTACAAGGGATGAGTTGTAAGTTCATCAGTAACATATTTAAACGTCCAGATTATGCTAGTAGGTTAGCTAGGTGAAGGACTGGGTAGGCGGACATGCTTCGTAGGTCAAAACACAGTGAATTGGAATGGATCCTGAAGGCAGATGTGTTATGTGAAACAGAGATAAATGTGTTAGCTATGAGAAAGACAACGCTTGGATGGAAAGTTCGTAAATGCAGCTAAAGTGCAGATTGACTATGTGTATGCACTTGTAGGATTGTAAAGGTCAAATGCACTTGTACAAATAAATGGATAAAATTTTTGGTAAGGAGTAGCACTACATTTGTTGAATTCACTGTAATAATTGCAAATATTTTCACGAAAGATAAGAAAATCTGCTAAACGAAGGGAGTAGATTGACGGGTATATAGAGGGGTAGCTTAGGTAACTGGTCGGGGGGTGGACTGAGTAGCTTCTCGGCTGTTTTCCTGAGACACCCAATATTGCCCAAAGTCTGCAAGGGATTTTCTCGAGAAAAGCATGAGGTCAGACGACTATCCAGATGATCAGAACAAGAAAAGACCGGCTGAAAACTTCGATATCTTACAAAACAGTAAGTTTGAATCCACTGCAATTATTACAGTGAATTCAACAAATGTAGTGCTACTCCTTACCAAAAATTTTATCCATTTATTTTTTCTATGTAGTTGTGATAAATCTTGTGTGTTTTTGTGTCTTGTGTTATGTTAATTTATTTATTATTTTAAATTTCTCAATGTAAGTGCCTACACCCTGTAATTATTAATTCATTATGTGTTTTGACCTACGAAGCATGTCCGCCTACCCAGTCCTTCACCTAGCTAACCTACTAGCATAATCTGGACGTTTAAACATGTTACTGATGAACTTACAAATCATCCCTTGTAACGGCATCATTTAATCACTTGTAACGCCGACCTGAAGATGATCTGTATATTGTAGAGATCGAAACCGGTCGTCGAAGTAATTAAAAGATTGTGAGTACGTCTGGGTTTCTTTACTTCATTCATTTATTATATTATAGTATGAGAATAGAAAATAGTTATTTATGTATTAAGAGTGAAAAGTGATACATTATTGCTCGAAAGCAATAATGTCACTTTGCGCTTGTAATACATACCACATTCTACAATCACTTTTAATAAAATGAAACTATTTTTAAATCATTAACTTTCTTCTTCTTCTTCTTTTGCCCTTTAATTCGTCCAATTCTGAACATAGGCTTCCCCCAGTTTCCTCCATTCGCTTCTGTTTAGTGCCTTCTGTTTCCAGTGCGTTCCTCCTATCTTTTTAATGTCGTCTCCCCATCTCATCTGGGGTCGTCCTCTTGCTCTCTTTCCTGTCCATGGTCTCCATTGTTGTATCGTGCTATTCCACCTATTGTCCGTTTGTCTAGCGTTATGACCTGCGAAGCTCCATTTTAGCCTGGTTATATGTTGACCTGCGTCTTTGACTTTTGTTCTATTTCTGACCCAGTTGTTTTTCTTTTTGTCTGTCAATTTTACTCCTAACATTGCTCTCTCCATGGCTCTTTGTGTCTTTATTATTTTATCCATGTTTGCCTTGGTCAAGGTCCATGTCGAACTTGCAATGTCAATGTCGAACTTACAACAATGTCGAACTTACAACAAAATGTCGAACTTACAACATCATTAACTTTATTGTTACTATTTTATATCTGTCATTATAATGTCATAACATTAACTTTTATATCTTTCAGTTTGAATGTTCAATGTGTTTGTATTGTATGGTTGTACGGTTGCTACGGACGACGAGCGTAACATCAAAATTTACGCGCTAGAGCGATACAGTGACGGTACTCAGTAAACGTCAACTTTTCGTTGCCATTGACAAGCGAAAAAGTCTTCTTTATCAAGTGGGTATCAAGGAAAATGATATTGCTAAAGTACTAGCTAGATACAAGCGGCAAAATTAACGGAACACCTTAAAAATGGTATATGTTAAATGTCTCCAATTTCCTAAACCTGTTGTCCGATTTGGGTGATTTTTTTAGTATGTTATAACCTTATCATTTAAGAAAATCGATGTAAGAAGATTGTTGCTGGACAGGGAAATGTCATTTTATACCGGGTGTAACAATCATACTGTGTTTTGTCCTCAAAGTTCTGAAAACCATGTGGAATATTCTAGCATATATAAACATTAAAATTAACATTCAATTGTAGCCTTAAGCTTTCTTAACATTTTGTTTTTTAATTCATTCGCTTATGTTCGATAATACAGTTGAGTCCAAGGTTCTTTACCCTTCTTCTTCTTCAAGTGCCGTCTCCTAATCTGAGGTTGGATATCATCATCACTATCTTTACTCTATCCACCGCTGCTCTAAAGTGCGTCATTAATTCCTGGTGAGATAAAACACATAACTTTTATCTAGCATCATTGTCTTCCACGCATGAGACTAAATACAAACCAGATACCGCCTGTTATTAAGTAAAGACATGTTATTTTAATAAACGCTCTAGACTCAGTACATCGAAAAAAGATAGGTACACAAATGACGCTTTTCAGATTTTAAGTACAATTTGTGACATTTCTGATTTGTTTACTTGCCACTGTCAGTTTCTTGAATTTTTTGCTGTTTGTTTATCCTGTTTCTACCTCTTGTAAGGTTCTAGGATGTGGCAAACGCTGTCATAGTCTTCTGCCAACTATGTCACACAAATGTTTGATCGGGTTAAGCTTTGGACTATGCGATGGCCAAGATTTAACTGTTAAGAATATTCGGTTACAATTGGTGAACGTGTGGTCTTGCATTATCGCGCATTAGCAAAAAGTTGTTACCAATATAAGGAGCCGATAGCATGGTAGCTCAGTCCATCGCTATGTAAGATCACTGCTTGAACACATTCATCACATAGCGCGTTCCATTTTCACCAAACAAAAAAATACTGACTTAATTCAAACTTAATAATAATAAATAAATCTCCTAAATAAATAATAAATCTCCTAATTTTCGCAACATACCAGGCAATTTTTTAAAGTTAAAAACTTGACATCTATTAAATTGTTAATTTCTCATAGCCTACTTTGGGCTAAAACTAAGGGTTTGTCTACTTGCTCTGCTTATACCATCTATTTTCGTGTTTTTAAATACCTCCTTGTAAATTTCTTGTTAAAAAATAAACTCACTTTCACTTTTGACTAAAGCAACAAAAGATTCTTGGCACATATGCCAAATTACTTGAAGGCATATCTATCTAAGTCCGTGCATTTCAAAGAGCCTTGCCATATGTAAGAAAATTTATTATTAGGACGTCTTAAGTATACATTTGCTTACGTCCTTTTCTCTGAACCTTTCGAACCACAGTGAAGAAACGGTCCATCCCCAGGATTTATGCACATCTTTTAAGTATGTACCAGACAGAGAGCTAATTAAGTCACGTCACAACACCTACCAAAAGGACGCTCTTTCTAGGAGCGGCTGCCCACGGCATGCAACCCCTGGAGATGATGTCTTACTACAGTACTTTAAAGGTAAGTGCTATTAATCTCTTATAGCTATGACAAACAATTCTGCCGTGCTTAGCTTAAAAGTGGTATCTCCAATTTTGTGCCAAATGGAGTTATGATGTTATACATTTATAAACCTTTACATTCTACATCATCTTTCTTAACTTAAAAGTTGTAAAAGCTTATAAAAATAAAAATATATTGTTAAAAAAATTGTGGTATGTACAACAAAACAGCGCAGTAATAGTCTTAAACGTGGTATCTACTATTCCTTAGCTAGTAAGTGGTATGTTCTCAAAATTCTGTACATACCGCTTTTAAGACAAGTAATTCACCGGCTTATGAATGCGCGCCCAAAAATGCAATGTTTGTTTTCATTTGATTTAAATCAAAGCAACAAATGTGTTAGCGTTTCATCCTACCTAGTAAATTTGCTTATTATAATTTTGTTTTTACCTAGAAGTGGGCACAGTTTAGGTGTGTAGTTCTGGGGAAAAGGTACAAGTTTGCAAACAATTTTTTATATCGACATACAGTAAAAATAATGATAGAATACTACAAGACTGCTTTTCTAGAAACTCAGAAAAAATTATCTGTCACAGTATTAGTAAACAAGGTAAGCATAAGGCCCCCCCCTGCCCATAGGTATGGGCGCCCATGAGGTGGATATCACTTTTATTTCTCTAAACTTATTCTTATTAAGAAAAGTGTAGGTTAATAGTTTGAAAAGATAGATGCATGTGCAGGTCATACTATTATTCTTTTTAAATGTATCTCTACAAGATTCGTTGTAATCTAAGTTAAAAATTAAGCGAATGAATTGCTTTTGAAGGACGAATATTCGCCCAGTTTCCGTAGCTCTGCCCCCACACAATTATATTGCAGCTGATGGCGGAGTATACAAATGCATAGTACAAGTTAAGTAGGTAAGATTGATAAAAATTTGATTTGAAACTATTGAAAGCAAAGTGGAGTTTATTTAGTTTTTTACAGAGAGAGTCAATTTGATGATTAAAATTTAATTTGGAATCTAATTCCATTTCAAGGAATTTAGTGTGCTCGACAGTCTCAAATTTGCAATTATTTAATGTTAAGGTTATATTGTCACCTTTCTTAAGTGGAGATGTGAATTGGATAAAAGTGGTCTTATTTTCATTGATAAGAAGGTGATTTATTTGACACCAATGAATGAATTCATTCATGGTTATTTGTATTTTCTTATGCAACTCGTCTAAACCATCAGCTACAATTACAATTGTTGTGTCGTCTGCATATATAAAAACACGTCCATTTGTTAAAGGTAGGTTATTTATGTAGAGGAGAAATAAAAGTGGTCCTAATACTCCACCTTGCGGAGTTCCAATAGGAGTACTAAACTCATCAGACAACTCATCATTAACCTGCACTTTGAGTGTTCTGCCAGACATATGAGTTAATCCAAGATTGAATTGGACCTCGAATACCCGTTGCTTCAAGTTTTATTGATAAGTAGTTATGGTTAATCGTGTCAAATGCACGGGTTAGGTCGAAAAATATGCCCACTAAGTAGTTGTTCTGATCAATATTTTCATGGACATATTGTACAAGCTCAATTGAAGCAGTTTCGATTGAATAGTTCTGGCGAAAACCATGTTGGAATTGAGTAACTCATTCAATGACAGCTTTTAGGCGTGCATAAATGTGTTAGGAGGTCATTTTGAACACCTTATGTAACTAAATATTTAAATATTTTAATAAAAGTAGGTACCTTTTAATGTCTTCAAAAATGTTGCATTTTGTGTTCATGTTTTTTTTGTAAAATTTATTACTGATAAATTATTTTTCTTTCTGTATTCAGTAATCGTAAATTGCCAATGACAATTCAGTCATGGCTTACTTAAAATTTGGAACAATTAAGACACCTAATTAATAATTTGCCCTGAAAAATGAAAATATCTCAAAATCTAATAAATTTAGACATAGAATGTTATATAAAAATTAAAGTACAGTAATAGTGCTTTTCGATAGTGATATAAAATATAGGGAGTGCCATTTAAAATTACTAAGAAAATAATGTACTTGCGTTTTGACTCACCCTGTATTCGATATAAAGAAAATTAGCAATATCAATAATTTTTAAAAATTTTGACACTAAATAAAAATATATGGCATCATTAATCCATTGCTGTTGTGTTTATTTTTATTTATACAGTTAGTTGAACTTGTTACGATTTTCATATAAAATTGGTTATAACTTTGTAAATAACCTTGTATAACATAACAAACATAAAAACATTTTTGTGATGGAGAATTTGAGAATATTTCGAATATTAAATAAAATACAGAGTACTCCATTAAAAAAACATGGAAAAAAACGTGGAAAAACAACTTTGCTTTTGTGGAAATGTCGGGTTTCTCAAACGACCGATTCATATATTTTTATTACCTGAGTTTCCTTCATCCACTTTATTAATCAAGTCTTCAAGATCTAGGGACGTACATAGCTCGCTCTCCCTGTATTCTTGGTAGTCTTCGGCAAACTCTTCCTTAATTTTAGCTCTTAGTTCCATTTCTAATAAATAAAAATTACATCAACTTATGTAACACTAATTTTTAATACTAGTAGCAGTAAAAGCAGACCAAACAGTCTGTGATAACTACAGAGGCATGACCCTGCTAAACGTGACCTACAAAACACTGGCCTTTACGATCGACTGTCGGGATATTGTGAAAGCATAATAGGCAAATACCAGTGTGGGTTTCACAAAGAAAAGTCTACTATCCATCAACTATTCCTTCTAAGAACAAGCTTTGGAAAAAACATATGAGTATCGAATTGATACAATTTGAGGATTTTAGTGTGCCTATGACAGTGTAAACAGAAACGCATTATACAAAGTCATGACAGAATTTAATATCCCAATACACTTAGTGAGATTGGTGAAAGCATCCTCTCAACAGTCGAGTGTAAGGTTATAGAGTGCGGATTACAATATCAAGAACTTTCCAGGCACAAACAGGGCTTCAACAGGGAGATAACCTATTGTGCCTTCTATTCAACATTGCCCTAGAGAAAGCTATTAGAGAATCTGGAATAACAATAAGAGGGACCATTATTAATAGGTGTGTACAAATACTAGCATCAAAGAATACTCCATCCAACAAGAAGCGAAAGCATCGACTATTTCACGATCCAAATTTCTTTGCGCATGTACGATCCGCCATGTTTCATGTATTATTTCTTATTTCTCAACCTAACCCCTAACAACTGTTGTTGAACCTAACAAATAATGTGAATGTATTTGTAAAATTATTGTGTTGTTTAGTCTTTTCTAATTGTAGAAAAAAGAATAATACTATTAAACATACTTATCTATTGTTAAAATAAACTCTCATTGTGATGGCTCCACGCAAAGGTGGATTTTCTTGTGTGGTTCGTACTGGGATGCCCCACTAGATCGTAAACAAATAATTCTCTTTTCAGTACCGAGACCGAGAAATCGTAGCAGGTAAACGATCGTTGGGCAAGGAGAGAAGTTCCTTTTAAACATTTATATGATTCATTTTCAAACATTTATGTGATTCCATATACAGTGGAACCCCGATAAGTCGGCCCCCGATAACCCGGAACTCCGGCTAACCCGGACTGATTTTTATCAGACAAACATTTCAACAATAAAAATGTATTGCTGTTACAGAATCTCGTGAACCTAATTCATTCATTTGGTGACGTCAATATACGAACGAAACGATTGAATCCGACATTACTGAAAATATCAGGGTGCAGATGGGACCCTGTCGCGCAATTCGCAGCAAATAAAATAGTCGTATGTTTTTTGCTTAATTTTATTTCGGTTATACATACGCATTTTCAAGGTTCACGAGGTTTTGTACCAACTTCTATGTAATATAATATTTGAGAGATAATGGAACCGGATTGAACTACATATACCATAGTAAAAATGACTCATCATGGCACACCACATTCATTGTGGTGTTATCGAAAACAGACACCTGTATTATCCTTTATTTATTTGAAACTTTCTTAGCATTGTTTAGAAAAGACTATTAAAATTCTTTTTTTAACAATGGTCTTAGTTATCATTGTTATTAAATAACATAACATCAGAGACGGTATTGTGTGTAGTAAAGTCGTATTGTTCGCTTCGGTTTTGTAATCGTTCGTAAATTTATTCAGATTTTGTGTTTGCGTGTCTTTTGTCTATAAGGGCAACAAAACGTAAAAATGTTGTAGTGACAATGGAAAAGAAACTAGAAGCATTAAGTAGAATTGATAAAGGTGAATCTTGCAGCATTAAATTATGGTGTCGGTACATCTACAGTATCGGATTGGAAGAAAAATAGAACTAAAATCGAAGAATTTTTTTTCAAAATGATAACAAAAGACAGTTTGGACAATCGGTGCAAAGCTAATAAAGCTAAGAATGAGACATTTGACGACGCTTTGTATGTGTGGTTTTGTGTGGAATGCGAACGTGGTTTACCAGTGTCTGTGTGACAATTATAACGGAGTTTATCTGTAAGCATACCATGTTTTATTAATTTTTACCATTTTCTCCGGCTAACCCGGATTTTCGATAACCCGGATCGGCCGCGGTCCCAATTAATCCGAGTTAACGGGGTTCCACTGTATTGTTATATTTTGTGGCTGCCTTATTTCTGCGTTTTTACTTACCTGCATATATTTTGTTTTGTTCTGATTGATTTTAACCTTTAACTACCAGCGCATCAAGTTATGACATAACATGCGTGGCGTACTTTATATGCCACAAGAAAATACACAATAACAGCGGATTTGTTTATTTTTTTTTTTTTTGAAAAAATACACTTAGTTGTTTGTTATAAACCTTATTAGACATCAGTGAATACTTGGAGTTCCTTCTCAGTAAGCCAATTGGGTTTTATAACTGGAATTATGGAATAACTGGATTCCACGATAAATAAAATTGCTAATAAAAATTTTTTTGAAATGTGATTTTTTACGGGAGAAAAACTATTGTTTATAAAGAAAAATATATTTTGTGCCATAATGACTAACAAACAATTGAAATATGTACTTATATTAATATAATCGTGGCGTATATTGTCCAATACCGGAAACAACAAATAATAAACAGTAAATTACAATCTTCCCAAAACACTGATTATAACAAACCTAAAACCAAATTGTAAAGCACATTCCAGTGATAGGTTAGAGACATAAATAAGGTCAAAAATTAAATTCTTAAATATATTTGCAGTAGAATTCTTATATCTGGCTTACAAAATACGCCAGCACGTGTAGTTAAAGGTTAAGGCCACTATTTTGTGCAGCTCGTTCTATTTGGTTGAACGCCTCTATCATTTCTCTTCTTGATCTTGCGATTATGTCAACATCATCTGCAAATGCTAGTATTTGCACGCTTTTATTAATGATTGTTCCTCGAGTATTGACTGTTGTGTCCCTCATTATTTTCTTATTTATTTATTTATTAACGGGATAAACCCAATACATACAAAATACAATAAAGCAGAGCTTTTGTCATAATAATGAAAATATAAAATTTAGATACATGTAAAACTACAACTATAAAACACAAACATAAAATAAAAAAGAATATAAACTATTTGTAAATGATGAAAACAACTGAATTAACTTTTTTTTTTATTTATTTATTTATTGCTTATTTACAATCTACTTCAATACAGTAATAAGTAAATATAATGTATGTTGTTGGCTTGTGGCAGGTGTCGTCCATTGACGACTCTCTGGAATTTACCTAGCAGCTAGGTCTTCTGGCCAAAGTCTTTTCAGACGTCTGTCAACCAGTGGGGGGTTGAATAATTCATCTATGAGATGGTTTGGATGGTCTGCGCTGCGATTCATGTACCTTCTGGAGTGGTCAGCAATCACATCATTGATGAAGGGGATGTTGAGGTCTGCATGAAGGGTTTGGTTTGACACATACCATGGGGCTTTAGCTAACATACGAATAGTTTTTGACTGGAATGTCTGTAGTATTTTGGTGTTGGATGGTTTGCTACAGCCCCACAGCTCGATTCCGTATGTCCACACTGGTTTGAGTATTGTTTTATAGATGGTCAGTTTGTTTTCTAATGAAAGTTGCGATCTTCTGTTGATTAGCCAGCTCATATTTTTAACTTTTAGGTCGAGGTGTCGTCGTTTGGCTGCAATATGTGATTTCCAAGTAAGTTTTTCGTCTAGATGAAGGCCCAGGTACTTTACTTCTGTTTTTATTGGTATAGGTGAATTATTTAGGTGTAGTTGTGGACATCTAATTCTTCGATTTGTGAAATTTACTTGACAAGACTTGTTTGTGTTGGCGTTTATTTTCCAGCATTTAAGCCAGTCTTCTAGTTCATTGAGATGATTTTGCAATTTGTTAAATGCTAATATTTCGTTGATGTCTGATGCTAGTATACCAGTGTCATCCGCAAATGTTGCCATTAGTGTATTTTCGCTAATAGGAATATCAGCAGTGAAGATTTGGTAAAGGAATGGGCCAAGTACACTGCCTTGAGGTACTCCGGATTTTATTTGGTGGTAGTTGGATAGAGTACCTTCGTATTTAACTTGGGAGTATCTGTCGGACAAGTATGATTTAAGGAGGAGGTAGATTTGGTCAGTTAGCTGAGTTTTTATTTTAAAGAGAAGACCCTCGTGCCACACTCTATCAAATGCTTGCTGTATATCGAGAAATGCTGATAGACATATTTGTTTCCCTTCTAGGCTCTCTTTTATTTTGTTGACTAATCTATGGCACTGTTGTATGGTTGAGTGATTTGAGCGAAAACCAAACTGATGATCTGGGATAAGGTTTTCTATAGGTATTATTGTTTCTATTCTGTTAAGGATTAACCTTTCGAATACTTTTGATAAAGTCGGAAGGAGACTTATTGGTCTGTACGAACTGGCTTCAGTTAGAGGTTTACCAGGTTTAGGTATCATTATAATTTGTGCATACTTCCATTGCACTGGAAAATAACATAGTCTCAGGAGGCTATTAAAAATAATGGTTATTAAGACGACACCTTTTCTTGGGAGTTTTTTTAAGATTTCGCCAGTTATGAGGTCAAATCCTGGAGCTTTATGAGGGTTAAGCAGGTTGATTTCGTTACGGACTTCATTTGGTGAGAAGTATTTTAGTGGTAATGATAGCTGACAGGGTGCATTGAGGAAGTCTCTAATTTTCTCGTCGTTAATATCGTTGGCCTCTGGGGTGGAGAAGACGGTTGATAGATGTTCTGCAAATCTGTTGGATTTTTCTATATCTGATCGAGCCCAGGCTCCATCATTTTTTCTAATTGGTGATTTCATTACTACCGGCCTTTTGAATTTCTTTGTGGCTTTCCAAAGAGAGTTGTCGTCAAGAGAAAGGTTTGTGACATATCTTTCAAAGGATTCGTTTTTGGCTGTTTGGATAGCGGAATGAAGTCTGTGTGTGAGTCTGTTAAGATTTGTTTTATCTATCGCGTTTCTTGTTCTTTGCCATTTGTGACGGGCTCTTCTTCTCTCTTCTACTAGTGTTCTAATATGGAGGGGTATACTATACCTTTCATCGATGGTTTTTTCCTTTACAGGAGTAGCTTTCCAAGCGACCTGTTGTATTTGTTCCGTTAAATATTTTACAGCTTCTTCAATATCGTTTTTGTGCTTGAGTCGAATGTCAAGAGATATTTTATCATTTATTTCTTCTTTGAATTGAACCCAATTCGTGTTACTGGAACATAGCCTTGGTGCAGGAGTTTTCCAAATTATATTGGTACTTAAGGTAATCAAGATGGGACTGTGGTCCGAATGGAGATCAAAACTGGGGGTGATGTCGCTGTGTATTTCAGGTATTCCCTTAGTTATAGCAAAGTCTAACAGATCAGGAATTTTGTTGTTATCAGTGGGCCAGTATGTGGGGGTACCAGTTGTTAGGTATTTCAGGTTATTATCTTGTATGATCTTAATAGATTTCTGCCTTTTGGAGATATCAGTCTTGCTCCCCAGGTTGTATGTTTTGCATTCCAGTCCCCTGCCACTAGGAAATGTGAGCCAAGTTGTTCAAAAAACTCTCTGTATTCCTCCAGATTGATGGTGTGGCGTGGTGGGCTGTAGATAGAAGCTATTGTTAGTGGAAAGGTGAGCGCATGTACTTTTATGATAGTACTCTGAATTTTGTTGGTGATATATGGAGCAAGTTCGTAGTGTTTTATAGCTGTACGAATTATTACAACTGAACCAGCATGGGCTGTTCCATCTGGATGGTTTGCGTAATAGACAGAGTAGTTTGGAATTTTTATAAAAGACCTCTCAGTTGTGTGACTCTCGGATATAAGTAGGATGTCTATTTTGTTTAATTTTAGAAATAGTATAATTTCTTGCACATGGTTTGTTAGACCATTTGCGTTCCACTCTGCTATTCTAAGTGAGTTAGCCATTACGACGTTCTATTTATCACTGTTGTAAGCATGCTTAGTATCATGCTGTTTTGGTTTATCAATTGTGCAAACATATTTTTAAATTCGTTGAGGAACTCTGTAAGTTTATTTGAAAGGTCTGAATTATTGTTGTTGTCTTGTGAAGAAGTATTAGTTGCTGCAACTTGAGCATATGTTACATGTGATTGGTGTATGTGGTGAGCATTAGTGTTATTATTATTTAGGCTTGCAACTCTAGGTATAGGAATGCTGCTTGTTATATTTTTGTTTTTCGAATTGACTAGGTCTTTATATATAGCACATCCTTTATAGTTTGCTGGATGATTGCCATTACATAAGGCACATGTTGCTGGTGTGTCGCGTGCTTTTTTGCAGGTTTTTGTGTCATGTGATCCTCCGCATTTAACACAGGCGAATGGCCTTAGGCAGTAACTTTTTGAATGCCCGTATTTTTGACACCTTGTGCATTGAACTATTGTATTTTTTATTCTAGGTGGTTCTACTGTTATTATGCAGTTTCGTAGGACTTGTAGGTTAAATATGTTTTTGTTGTTTTCGTTTGGCTCTATATCGACAAAGAATAAGGGCAATGGTTCTTTGGTAACTCTATGTCTAACATTAATGATGTTGCGAACTTTAAAACCCTTATTATTTAATTCATGCGAGATATCTGCTGTGGGTATTGAATGGTGTAATCCTCTTATGACAACTCTATAGGCCCTCTCTTGTTTCGGTTGGTAAGTGTGATGTACAATGTTTTCTTTTCTAAGGTGCTGTATGAGTGTCCTGTAGGTGTCTGAGTTTGTAGGGTTAATTTTTACTGTATTATTTGAAATGGTTTTGGTGTAATAGGTTTCTGCCGCAGTTGCAGTTGAAAGGTTTGCTATCATAGCACTATAGTCAGTAACTCCATAAATATAGATTGGTGGCGGTGAGGGATCTTTTTTGGTGATATTTGTGTTTTGTGTATTTGATAAATTGTCTGTTTGTTCATCTAGATTTTCTTTTGAGAGGGAATCAAATCTGTTTTGTGTTTGGATTTGGTTGGACTTTTCTGAAGTTGTTTGTCTTTTCATCCTTTTTCTCTTATTGGCAACTTCTTGCCAAGGATGTTTATTTTGGTTTTCTGTTTCGTTAAGTTCTATGTCGCTATCGCTATCTGTGTAGTTATTGGTGTTTTGTGTTGATGAGAGTGAGCATTGAGGGTTTGTGGATAATGTTGTGTATTGTGACTGAATAGGGTTTTGAGTGTTTTGAATATTTTGTGCAGTTGATTGACTAGGAAATTGTACTTGGTTTGGTATAGCTATTTGGGTTGGAATAGGTATTTGGTTTGAGCATGACATTTGATTTGTTATCTGGTTAGATGGTGTTTGATTAAAATACAAAAATGGTACTTGCGGTTTTACTGCTGTTTGGTTTGACTGGTTCTGGTTATTTATTGTTGGGACATCCTGTATAGTATTCATTTGTTGATAAATTGGTTGGCCATTATTATCAAATCCTAATAAGTTCCCCGAAGGGAACATATTTCTTTTGTTTGTTTCACTAATCACTTGGTTTTTGTTACTTTTCACTTTAACAATTTTTTGATGCTGATAAGATAATTACTAGTTAATTAGGTAGTTTTACGATAAGGAAGTTCTCTAGCGCTTTTAATGACGGAACATGTTCACGCTTCGAGAATCAGATTGCTACTAACTGAATTAACTATAACAGTTAAATCTATTTAATTTTTTAAATTCAAAATTCAGGACGCCCGAGTTCTTGTTTAATAGAGGAAACTGAAGAACCAAACAGATCTATTACATGACTAAACTTGTTTCCATACAGGGCCAATCTACTAATTGGTGCATATTGACCATAATTTGTAGCATGTCGTTGTTCCTTGAATATTTGTGGATTTCGTGTCAATCTAGCAGGTATATTAAAGTATACAAGACTTATCAATTCTTCGGAGTTAATAACACCAGAGATAATTTTGCGAAGACAACAAATATCCAACATGACTCTTCTGCATTCAAGAGTTTGTAAATTTAATCTCTTTAATATATTATCGTAAGTATAATTTCTAAGTGTTAAACCCATCTTAAAAGCTGCGAAACGTAAAAATTTGTTTTGAACCTTTTCAATATTTAGGATTTGATATGCATAACTAGGTGACCAGATAATAGAACCATATTCAATAATTGATCTCACGATACTGCAATATAAGATTTCTTGAGTACGATGTTGAACAAGATGCATGATAGAGCGTCTCCCTGGTGTAGTCCCTTTTTCACATCTATTGTTTCCGTTAGTTCGTTTTGTATCCGGATTTTACTTTCTACTTTTAGAGATTCTTTTATCAGTTCTATTAGTTGTGTTGGTACATTAAATTCTTTCATTGCTTTTACAGTAGAGCGTCGATTAACCGAACTAATTGGGGGACAGGGGTGTTCGGAAAATCGATTTTTTCGGATAATCGAACTATATTGATATAGGAATACTATTTATCCATAGGCGAATGAAAGCATTATTTACATAATTACATATTTACATATATGATACATGTATATCTTTAGTGACAAATAGGATAAAAATTAAACAAAAAAGTGGTGTATTTGCAACAAAATGAAGATTTTTAAAGTATTAAAAAACCTTCAATTTTCTTCTGCCGAAGCAATCCTACCTGTTTACGAGCGGCTGGTTTACGTGTTTTTTAACCATTTGTCTGGCAAAGTATTTCAGAATGGATTAAAAAATATGAAACTTGATTTAAGGTGTCAGTTTTTCATCACAAACTATATGCAACAAAGCTAAAACGCCCTGGAATCTTGGGAGTAGAAATAGGTTCTCCCCGGGATCTTTTTTTTAAGTTTTGAGTAAACCGCTTATATGTACATACAGCATCATTTAAATCCGTATTGGTAAGTTTTATCTTATTAAGATTTGTGGATCCGTCAGAAGAATTAAGCCGGAACATACAGATACTTATGTCCGTCTTTTGTTTTTTATCCATTTTAGCAGCCTACCATTTTGTATTAATTGGATAAATTGGTTGCAGATTCACCTCCCTCAGACGGTTTGTTAATCTCGTGTTTATTTTTCATAGAAAGTACAATACGCTTATACGTTTAGGTATTTTCAATCGAGTTTTTACATGACAAGTCAGGAGTTCGGATAAGCGGTCGTTCAGTTGATCGACGTTCGGATAATCGACGCTCTACTGTATTAAGAATTCTCGGTTTATATTGTCATATGCGCTTTCGAAGTCTATGAAGAGATGATGTGTGTCGATTTTATATTCACTTGTTTTTTCGAGGATCTGTCGCAGAACAAATATCTGGTCTATTGTTGACTTCTGTCTACAGAAGCCACTTTGGTATTTGCCAACTATTTTTTCAGCTTGTGGTCTAAGTCTTTCATAAATGACGTTGGACATTATTTTGTATGCTGCATTCAGCAGCGTGATTCCACGGTAGTTTCCACATTCTAACTGATTTCCTTGTTATGTAACGGTACAATAATACCGCTATTGCACTCCGCTGGTAGCTGTTTATTTGACCATATCTTTGTTATCAATTCATGTATTGTATTCATGTATATCAATATTGTTGTTCTTTTTGTGACTATATTTGATGTTAACACATTTGCGGACACGCTTCAGTATATACACTTTTTCTTATGGAGTAAGTAACTTCATATGCAGTCGTGTCCATGAATGTGTTAATAAAAGTTTAATCCATAGTACGCTCTATTTAAAAGGAGATTTTCCGTTAAATAAATAAATAAATAAATATTTGCTAGAGATATACGTCTGTTAATCTCTGCAGTTACTGTATTACTTTGGTTGATTTGTGAACCTAGATATATAACTCTCTTACTCCTTCGAAAGTATATGTTCCAACTGTTAGATTTATTTATTTATTTATTTTAATAGTAGAACCATTTACAAAAGAATACAAAAAATAGTAAAAGTAACGATCATGTACAAAAAACATCAAAAAATCAACAAATAAAAGACAATTAAACAATAAAATTGGTAAAATAATAAAGTATATCAAATCACAGAAGGTGAAAAATATCACATATTTAAATCATTTAACTTCTATGTTGCCTTTTGAAGATATTAATGTTTGGACAGAATGGATCCAGAAGCATGTCAATGCAATCGCTAGGCATTCTCGAAAGGAAAAATGAGCATACTCAGTCCTATGAAAAGGAATATAAAAGTGCAGTGTGTCGAGTTCTATGAATTGTGTTTAAGCAGTGGCGGATCCAGGGGAGGGCGATCGCCCCCCCCCTCTCAAACCAACTTATATATAAAGATTATAAAAACATTCATTTATTTTTCATAGAAATTTAGCCAATCAGTCCCCCCTCTTGACGATGCTGGATCCGCTGTTTTTAAGTGTACACATTATCCAATAACGAGGGACAATTAATAGCATTGTTTAGAATTTTAAATAGAAATAACATATCGGCTCTCGACCTGCAGTTCATCAGTGTAGCAATGTTAAATTGAGACATTGTTGCAGAATAATCTATGAAGAAATTTTCAGTATTAAGATCTTTAAGTTCTGCTATTTAATTATTATTTGAGACCTTCATATACTTAGTTTTATTAATATTAACTTGTAGCCTCATTATTTTTGCTGCTGCTTCCAATGCTGTGAACAATTTTGAAGCAGGTCCGCCTTTCTTCTTGCTATGATATCATCATCTGCACATGCACATGCTAGCAAAGAATACTCCATCCAACAAGAAGGGAAAGCACCTGTCGGTTCCTTTGATGTTCAGGGGACAGTAGTGGTAATACTTCACACTACACTAAGAAAAGTAATGAGGAATTCGTTCAAAACAGTAGGAAATTTGAGTTACACTGAGAAACAAAGTAATAATTAAAACTAGTGTTTTTAAGTTGATCTATTTAATATTGATTGTATTTTTTTCTCTAAAATTTAATATAACCCATACATCAATTTTGTACTGATAAGTAAAAAGGTTTTAAGTTAAAAATATCGATTTTGACTAAGTTTTTTAAACTATGTAAATGCTTAGTTGAATTTAATGCTTAGTTGAATTTAATAGTTAATTTCAAAACAGAGATGAAAATTTCTATCGATTTCTATTACTTTTTTTCGTATTAAAAAACTTTGTCAAAATAGACATTTTTGACCCAAGACCTTTTTACTTAGTACCTACATAATTATACTTTAAAATTTTCTATTAACTTTGTCTTAGGTTGATGACTTTTTTTGTTTCCTTTTGAGAAATTTCTTTGAATGTCTATTGACCTCCAACACCACTATATTCTCGCTGCATGAGGAAACTCTGCGGCTGAGGCTAGAATTACTTTATTCACCTTCGATTTCTTTCTGTACGTCTGAGGTTTCTGGAAACTCTGGTTGTACTGTACCAAATTCAATTCGCCTGGATATAACAATTATCCCATCACATCTAGCATCTAATACCTGGGAATTAATCTATCAGCTGAAAACAATATCGAAGAAGAGGTAAAAGAACAAATAATTGAAGCCAGTAGAACGGCCGGATGCCTAAACGACACAATTTGGAAAAACAAACACGTAAGAGTGCAAACAAAGGCCCGAATATATAAGTCAGTTATTAGGCCACTTATGACTTATACACGGCCGAAACAAGACTAGATACAAGCAAAACACAAAAGCATCTGGAGACCAACGAAATGAAGATCTTAAGGATTGCTGGAAAAGGACTACAGAACAGGATAAGAAGTGAGGAAATCAGACGCATATGTGGGGTAGATAATATAAATACCTGGGTAAAGAACGGAAAAGAAGAGTGGAATCAACATAATATAAGCAGGATGTTTAAATCAAGGATAGTAAGAATAGCCAGGAACAAGTCACTGTTAGGCAGAATAAGTAATGGACACCCAAGGAAAAACTGGAATGACAATTTAGAAACAGAATGAAATGCACCGTAGAAGAAAAACAGGCAGTACTGCCTATATAAAAGAAAGAAGACATCAGATCTAGCATCTAGCCACCTTAACCTGTTTCTTATTTTGTTTCCAATAGGATCCACACCCAATTTTTTCTTATATTAGGCAATCCAAACCACGTGACCTCTGGTTGGCACACAAACTAACAAAGAGGTTATGTTTGCATCTATTTTTCAATGATTTTTCATTGTTTATCGTCGTATTTTGGATTCATTTGGATTTCGTTTCCTGTTTTTGTGAACTTTATAAACTTTACCACAATGCAAACTGATTATTTAAGGAAATTATTATTGGAAACTCCAGATGTTGCGAGAAAGGTAGGCGAAACAATTTTTTTACTGTTCATTTTGCCCCGATATTTATCAATAATGATGAATTTTGCAAGCAATAACATTATTTCTTTTATTGTTCTAGATATTTATTGAAGCTGAAAATAATTGGGGATTTAGATCCATACGCAATTCAGTCAGAATTAGATTTTACAGTAAAGTGCAGTCCATCAAGTTACTATTATAGATATTTATACATATCTGGTGGAGTCTGATATGTCACAGTTGCTACTCTAAGCAGCAGATGAAAGCATACAAAAGCCTACAGGCACATAAATATTTTACAGCTGGATTTGTTTTGAATGGAGTAAAAATTGTTAATGATTTCCTGATTTCCATATTATTGTCGGGGAGGTATGCCTTTATTTTATTTATTCACCATTAAGAAATATATGGATAACAGTATTAGTGTCTTTTGGATAAATTGGTTTTAAATATTAGATTTATTTACGTCCTAATCTGTAAACTGCGAACTCCATAATTCTCTGAAAATGATTTATTACTGCCATATATTTGAATTACTGTCATGATTGTTCTAAAATTATATTATATGAATGTCTGATTTTAAATAAAATATTCTCAATCATTGTAAAGAACGCAAATACTCTAATAAAAATAAATTTTTGTAGTTGAAGAATTTCCAAAAAAATAAAATATTTTTTTTTAGGTGAAGCATTTCCAAAAATCTAATGCTAAACGACTAAATGCTTGGGTGGGGTGATAGCCAGTTCTGATGACATAGCAAATTCACATTGTATGCGTATGGCCGGTAATAGTGAAGTCTGCAGCCATATTGCAGCAATCCTATTTTTAGCTTAGTATGCTCAGGGCAAGACAGACGAAGAACCCAATGTATGTACATATGTTACAGCTACATGGTTTGGAGATAGCAACATATGCATTCTCTGATGAAAAACTAATGAGTTTTGAAACTGTTCGGTCAGAGTGCTTGTTGCACTCACTAAACGAATTGAAATATAAGATGGCTTTGGCATTGTGTTGCAGCGATATGAAAATGGTTATTCATTTTTAATTATAATGTACTTCTTCATCATGAGTAATTATGTATTGGTCTTTTAAATGTGTATTTATTTTTGTAATTAGTATCAACTTGTAATAATAATATTCATTTATCGTTTAAGGTATGACTATGTTTTGACTCTAAAATAAATGTTTTAAAAATCGAATCCTGCCTCTTTCTGTTAGTAACTACCCATGGATATCACAAATTGTGCTTACTGATAGGTTTGTTCGTAGAACGATCAGCAACTCTTGCCAACCATCAGACACATGTGCATTCGTAGTTAACTGCTCATGCATCTGATGGTTGGCAGCAGTTGCTAATCGTTTGTGTCGTACTATGAACAAACCTATTAGGTCTGGATCCCGTGTACCAAAAAAATTGATTAATAGCAAGCTGAAAATTTGTTAATAGCTTAACGGTGTCCAGTTGGACAAACTTTGATGCATTGTGACACTGGAACAGGGGTAGTTTTAATTGTGAAACAGTTTGGAAACTCAGATTTGGAACATCAGATTACAAAAACATCCCATATATTTTGTCGGACAGAACATCCAATTGATCTGTTATCCTTTCATTAAATTCTCATGCAAAAATCAGACTGCTATTACTAACCAACATGATTCCTGTAGTTTGACATGGTCTTCGTGTTCTACTCATTAAAATGCCCAGTTAGTGATTTTTTCACCAGTCTGGTTTTTCCATGAGAGTTTAATGAATTGGTAGCAAATCAATTGGAAGTTTTATCTGACAAATTACATAAACATTTTCGTAGTTTGACGTTCCAAATTTTTAACCTGTTCCACAGTTAAAACTTCCAGTGTTCCCGTACATCAAAGTTTGTCGGACTAGACACCATTAAGCTATTAATAAATTTTCAGCTTGCTATTAATCAACTTTTTTTTGGTGCGCGGGATCCAGGTCTATATGGAATAAATAAATAACAAAACAAATTCCCTGTCAAAACTGCATTTATTTTGAATAGAATGAAAAACAAAATAATATTGTTTTAACAAAATAGGGGATAAATGTTAAAATTTAGTACTATTAATAAAGTTTGTCACATTGGCCTAAAAATGAATGTCACTAGTTACGTTAGTGTCACATATAAATAATTGTAATAATATTAATAAAAACCATAATTCCTAGCATGAGTGCGTCCTGTTATTTGACAATTTAGTTAGGTGAGGAAACATAAATGAGTTTCTAATACGGCTTTTCATCGATTGTCATTTGTTTCGAGCTTCTGTCAGATGTTGTATAATCCGTGTATAATATTACTATACACGGATTATACGACATATGACAGAAGCTCAAAACAAATGACTGTGAATGAAAAGCCCTATAGAGGGAACACGAAAAAAATTAACATTATCCGATCAGCTCGACTTCCACAGTTCACTACTATACAGATTACAGGCATGTTTTCAGCACTTAAAATCACCACAAACGAAAAGTTTATAAAATAATCAATTTAATGAATGTCTTTAAATACTATATTAAGCTCAAAATCACGACAAAAATCAAATTAAAATTAACATTATTCTGATCAGTTGGACTTCCACAGTTCACTACTATACAAGTCACAGGCATGTTGTCAGCACTCAAAATCACCAAAAACGTAAAGTTTATAAAATAATTAATCTAATGAATGTCTTTAAATACTATATTAAGCTCAAAATCACGACAAAAAACAAATTAAAATTAACATTATTCTGATCAGTTGGACTTGCACAGTTCACTATTATACAAGTGACAGGCATGTTGTCAGCACTCAAAACCACCAAGAACGTAAAGTTTATAAAATAATTAATCTAATGAATGTCTTTAAATACTATATTAGCTCAAAATCAGGACAAAAAACAAATTAAAATTAACATTATCCCGATCAGTTGGACTTCCACAGTTCACTAATATACAAGTCACAGGCATGTTGTCAGCACTCAAAATCACCAAAAACGTAAAGTTTATAAAATAATTAATCTAATGAATGTCTTTAAATACTATACTACCTCAAAATCACGACAAAAAACAAATAAGAAAAATCAATAATTACATTGAGTTTAGGTTAAGAACAGTTTTGTGTGCCAACCATAGATCACGTGATTTAACTTTGACAGGTCGATGGATTCCCTAATACTCATTTCTAACATTATCTTTTCTAGTTATTCGCTAGTTCTAGTTATTAATAACTACGGGTTTAATACGGAACTTAACCTAACCCTAATGAAGCTCTGCTTTCACACAAAATTTTCCGGTTTCAGCTGCATTCGCTCTCTCTAATTGTTACCGTCTGATACATCACTTGTAACACTCTCACATATTCAGCCGGCACTCCTTTCCTACTTAGTACCAATAGGTTTCTGGTAACTTTTCTATATACTACAGTGGAACCTCGATAACTCGGATTAATCGGGACCGCGGCCGATCCGGGTTATCGAAAATCCGGGTTAGCCGGAGAATTTGGTAAAAATTAATAAAATAAGGTATACTTACAGATAAACTCCGTTAGAATTGAAATAACATCAAATATTATATAAATAGGTATGCACAGTACCTACACATCTAGTTTACTAAAAACATGCAAACACAAACGTAAGCAAACGGAAGCGAACAATATTATATTATAATACACGACTGTCCTACACACAATACAGTCACAATCGATGTGATGTTATTTAAGAACAGTGAAAACTAAAGACCATTGTTTGAAAAAGAATTTTTTAAAATAGGTAGTCTTTTAGTCTTTATAAACAATGCTGTTTGAAATATATAAAGGAATACTATGTACAGACAGGTGTCTGTTGTTTCTGCCGGCGCAGCGTGTGCCATGAGTCATTTTTACTATCGTATAGTTCAAATTACACAAATACACATTATGTCTCAAATATTATATTACATACATTTTTATTGCTGAAATGTTTATCTGATAATTAACTATGTATTTTGATAGGAAATAAGCCACAATTAAATTGAAAAATAATTTTATTAACATTCCGACGCCCAAATCGGGTGTCGTCAAAATACAAAATACTGAAAATCAAAATGTTTATCTGATGAAAATCGGTCCGGGTTAGCCGGACTTCCGGCTTATCGGGGTGTGACTTATCGGGGTTCCACTGTAGTAGAATACAACATTGAGAGGGTAAAAAACTTTACATACTTGGGATCCCTAGTCACGTCTGATAATAACGTTGCAGAGGAAGTGAAGAGGCGAATATTTATTGCCAATAAAAGTTACCATGGCTTAATTCAGCAACTAAGATCAGATAACGTCGCAAGAAAAACAAAATGCCAAATATACAAAACCTTAATAAGACCGGTACTCACATACAGCTCAGAAACCTGGACACTCACTAAAAGAGAGGAAACATTGCTAGTCACCTTTGAAAAAAAATCTTGCGACACATACATAAGGGCACAAAAGAAAACGGAATTTGGCGAAGAAGGTACAACTTTGAACTATACAAAATATACCAGGTTCCGGATATCTAACATTCATTAAAATAGGACAGCTGCGTTGGATGGGATATGTAGAAAGAATGGAAGAAGGCGAAATACCAAACAAAATATTCAAACAGATGCCAGTAGGGAAAAGAACAAGAGGAAGACTGAAGCTGAGATATTTAGAACAAATAGAAAATTATATAATAACCTTAAAAATAAAAAACTGGAGAAAAAAGCATGAAACAGATCAGAACGGAGAAGAATCCTGGAAAAGGCCAAGACTCAGAAAGGGTTGTCGAGCCAGTGATGGTGATGAATATTGATATACAGATATACTAATCAAGCCTGTCCTCACATGCCAGTAAGTGATAACTGATAACTCATGATCCTCACTAACGTGGATGATAACAAAAAGTGATGAAACTGTTAGGCTGTTTTGAACATTAAATCCGCAGATATACCTATAAAGGTGTGTAGGAAAACAGATTATGGCGTAGACACTATAATTATGAGCTTTACCGCCTTTATAGTGAGCCTAGTATTGGTAGATCTAACATACACAGGCTAGGTCACTTAGAGAGAATAAATAAGGTGAAGCCATCAAAACACATTTATAGCCAGAGACTGGATGGAGCGAGGAGAACAGGCAGACCCAGAGCACAATTAAAGGACCTGGTGGAAGACAACTTGCGAGTGTTAGGAGTGCGAAATTGGAAAACCAAGGCGAAGCATGGAAGCTGATTCGAGAACAGGCCAAGACCCACCATATGGGTTGTACAGTGAATGATGATGATGAATTTTTAGTACAGTAGAACGTCAATAGTCCGGATTAATTGGAACCGGACCCCATCCGGATTATCGAAATTACCTCAAAGAAGGCCAGTATACACATTAAAGTACAACAAACGTTTTAAAATTTTATGTTTTCTCTTGTACAGTAAAGTGTCTAGAGGTGAAATTAATCAAAACATTTTTTTATGTTTAAACGCTGTATTGTAATTAATTTATAATATGAGCATGTGTATAGTAAAAACATTAGACACTATTTGGGCTTTTAAAAAAATGTGTAAAATATTTTTGAACTGCGGTAGAGGTTCGTTTTTCGCAGCTAAGTTCTTAATTTATTTTAAAAGAATCAGATATTTTTGCTAGATACAAATCCGGATTATTAACGGTCCGGATTTTTGACGTCCGGATTATCGACGTTCTACTGTATTTGTCCTACCTGAGTTAACTTCATTTTTGAAGTTTTTTAGGTCTACTGATGTGCATGGCTGGTTCTCTGTATCTTTTTGGTTATATTCAACAAATTGCTCTTCTTTAATCTCTACTTTAAATTCCATAGCTGACATTTATATTATAATCTGAGTAAATATATTAGAAATATACAAAATCCTTTACTACATTCAATGTAGTCACCGTACCACCATGAATGGTACCATAGAGTATTCCTGTTCTTTGTTTATATGAAATCCAAGAGGGTCACCTCACACTACAATTATTAAAGATGTAAGTATTTTAATGTTTATACATACAGTTGTTTTTTGTTTTGTTTCGAGTTGTAAGAAAATATTCTGAGCATCCTGTAATCAGTTCAGTTTAACGCGAAATGCTTATTTACTTTTTACTTTAACTTTAATTCTTGTTTTTATGTCTCTTCAACATAGAGTTATTAGCATAGAGAGAGTGTCAAGTGTCATTCAGAGCGAAGTGACGACACCATCTTTTTTATTTGGATTAGTGCTGTTTCACTCTTACGCATAGTAAAGCTGCTACAGTTGTCCTCCTCTTCCGTGCCTATATTCACACTTAATGTCATCATAGATTTTCGATACAATGTGTTAGAAAGAGATGCAGCAAACCAGTCCATGAGATCTTGTCGTCAGGAAGCGCGGAAGGTAGGCTCCCTCTATGTTAATATATGCCTCTATGCTCTTTAACGAAGATGAAGATAACCTAACCTAAGATTTATTTGACATTGACATATTGATTTGACTTATTTTTCACATAGGGCACTCTAATATGCTGTCAAAATTAAGTCAATATGGCGGCTGGGAGGCAAACATAAATATTATAACAAAATGTTATTTTGTGAGTTCATAATTGTATTTTAAGGACTAATTTATTATTTTCTTTGGAAGAATTAATTTAAAAAGTGAATATGCCTCATTTCTGTTATGTATTAATGCAAAGTGTGGAACGCGAAGTCATGATACTATAAATAACAAGATAATATATTGCGCATCTCGAAGAGAAGGGAGTCGTGACGTAACTGGAGACCCAAGTTCGTAATGACCGAATGATTTCCGATTAGTTTGAATTGCTCGAGGTTGTATGGTCCAGGCTGTATGGTCGCCCCCGTTATGTAAATTATTCCGATTCGATTTTTTCGCACAAACTTACTAAAAAAGAGTTCCTTATAACAAATCCGCAGGGTTCCGGGAGGTGCCGCGGTCAGAAAATGGTTTAAACAATTTTTTTAAACAAATTCAAAACATTAATTTTTTCGATTCGTTCAATTTTCTTACATTTTTTGGATCATTATAATATAAGCAAAAAAGAGGTGATTTTTCTCTAAAATTTATTTTTGTCGAGTTATACGCGATATAATATTTAAAAAACGCGGAAATCGCCATTTTCAAGGCTTAATAACTCAGTTAAAAATTATTACTATGAAAGTTAAAAAGTGACCAAATCAAAGTTTAATAAAGTCCACCCTACAAAATCCTGAAGAAATTTTTGTCATTATTTTATTACTAAGCTGTTATTTTTAATTATTAACAATGAGCGCTAACTGCATATTGGTGGCCGTCAATAGTGAGTGCGAAAGAGATGCACCATTCCGGCCGTCTAATGGCCGTCAATTCACATTGACGGCCGCCTCACTTGGTTAACAATTAAAAATAACAGCTCAGTAATAAAATAATGACAAAATTTCTTCAGAATCCTGTAGGGACGGCTTTCAACTTTGATTCAGTCACTTTTTGACTTTCCTAATAAATTCATCGAGTGAGACGTTTTTTGCAAGTGTAGTACATAATGTTAATAGACCAGAGCGCATCTGTAAAAATATTAGTACATTTGCACGTTGAGAGGTGACTAAATTTTTTTTGCAGAAATTGCTTGCAAATAGGTCAAATAATATTTGAGTTATCCTCCCTCTCAAAAAGGTCCCGGAACATTGTTTAAATAATCAAAATGTCAAAAAATGAAGGAAAAATTCGATTTTTTTCTTCGTTTTTTGATTATAACTTTAAAAGTATTCATTTCCGAGAAAAGTTGTACTGACGTAAAAGTTGCGTAATTAAATTTCCTACAATATAGAATTGGTTAAACATTAAAAAAATAGTCACCCTTGTTGCAAAATAGCAATAATTGCGAAAAAACCATACAAAAACAAGTATTCGCATTTTACGTTCTTCAACCATTTATGCTACACTTAGGACCTTCATATTTCAACTCAAATATTATCGAGTTATTTTCAAGCAATTTCTGCAAAAAAATTTGAGTCACCTCTCAACGTCCATCTCAAAACAGATGCTCCCTGGACTATAAAACATTATTTTAAAATGCGTCTGCACGAATTTAAACACAAAAATTAATTCGGATTGATAGATACGTTTATTTACAGGCCAAAATAATTTTCTTCTTATTTCAGAAATATTTTAATTATTCTTACAAAATTGTATGAAAAGTGCGTATTTTGACCAATCTATCATGGTCGAATTAACCAATCTTTTATTAATTTATTCTTATTTTAGGGCGCAAGAGTGGTGTACAGTTTAGCAGCTGCATTTCGACGTTTATAAATTTCCACATCCTTTCTTCATAAATGATGGAGCATGGATTATTCTTCAATATTATAACAAACTAAATATTTCTTTAATATATCTTAGCCTTTATTGAATATAGTACATCGTACTTAAACACCAACACATACGCACATTCACACAAACATGCACATATACAAACACGTACGAGTACACTTATTTACACAATACACCCACACAAAGACAACATGAAACACACGTAGAACTCACAACGGTTTAGCTTGAATTATATACATAATAAATAATTAAAACTGTAAGTTAATCATAATAAATATAGATTCCACAATCTTTCCATTGTCTACATGTGTTCAAAAATCGGAATATTTTTTAATTAATAAATTATTTTTAAGCATATTTAAAATGCTGACGCAAATGAGTACTAACCATTTCCATGTTGTTCTGAAGCTATTTCCTTGTGGTATTTTTATGATTAACTATTTAGATTGGAAATAAGCCACAATTAAATTGAAAAAATAATTTTATTAACGTTTCGAAGCATAAATCGGGTTTCGTTGTCAAAATACTACTGCTTCGAAACGTTCATGAAACTATTTTTTCAGTTTAATTGTGGCTTATTTCCCATGTAAATAGTTAACCATTTCCATATAAAGATAAAAAATGTTTCTTCCTTATTGTACTGTTAGGTGGCATTCGGCAAGCTGCGCTATGTCCTTAAGTCAGAGCTGCCTACGTGTCTCAAAAGAAAAGTCCTTGATCAGTGTGTGTTGCCAGTACTTACCTATGGTGCAGAAACTTTAACAATAACCAAGAAAGTAAGAAATAAAATTTGTGTTACCCAAAGAGCCATGGAACGCTCAATGCTAGGCATTTCTCGTCGGGATCGAATTACGAACATGGAGATAAGACGGAGAACAGGAGTGACGGATGCCATATAAAGAATTATGACCCTAAAGTGGAACTGGGCTGGACACATAGCTAGAATGTCGGATAACAGATGGACACAGCGAATAATACACTGGAGACCAAGACAAGAAGCATATCGAAGTAGAGGTCGTCCGCCAACCAGATGGTCTGATGACCTAAAACGGATCGACAAAAACTGGATGCAAACAGTACAAAACAGAAATGCATGGAAAATACTGAGGGAGACCTATATCCAGCAGTGGATAGATCCGGGTTGAATGATGATGATGATGACTGTTAGGTTTAGAAGATTTGTAAACAGTACATGAGTTAATCCATAATCCATGCAACATTTAGAACACAATAAAATATTCGTCATCTTTAGATACTTCTGTCACAGTTATAATAGAGAACAACGACCACGAGGTCGTTCTAGGTTTTCAGCCTGAGTCTGCTCATCAATAATAACATTGTTGATCCTGGGAAGTGGTTCTGTAGTAACCATGGTGGAGGTTGCATTTTATTCGATATTTTAACACGTAGAGTACGGCGTGACGCTAGCAATACGTCACAACATAATCACAGTCAATTGGCCGGTGAGACATTAAGAGTGGTCACGGGCAGACAAGCATGTTTAGACCATTTGTTCCAATCTAGAGTCCCACAGTAATGCTATTTCATTGGAATTCAGCTATTTTAGACTTCGGCAAATATGCAAATAAAAAAGTATGAAATATGCGCATAAATATGCAGTATATTACCCAAAAATATGCATGTTTATCTAGAAAATATGCATGTAATAAAAACAATATTTACAATATTTTTTTATTTACAAAAATATATTCAATATCTTCACATGTATTAACTAACATGTACCTATGTATTTTACAAACCAAGCCTTTGTAATTAAATATTTATATAAGTATTTTAACAAATAAATTATATTATTTCGAATTATGGTAACAATAAATTATCAAATGCTGTTCAAAATTTTCAACTTTTTTTTTCAAATTTACGATAATAGTTGGCTCTAAATTAAGTGGTTCGGAAAATGTCGCAGCTAGTATTGCACCACTTCAGAAAGAACCTGGTAACCACTATTTATTTCCATGGTTGCTTTAAATTTTTGGAAAATTTCCTCCTCAGTATGTAGTATTTTTAATGTTTTGACACAATGATTCAAATTCTTTTATTAACAAGTTGACGGACAGTGCGTCAAATGTATAAGCAAGTGTCGTGACACTATATGTATTTTGCAAAGTAGAATAGGGAAAAATGCAACGTCTATAGACGTTGTGTCACATTACATCAAAGGAAATTAGACGTCTATAGACGTTCTATCCGTCAACGTGTTAAAAATGTACAGTCTAACAATGATAATTTGGAAGATTCTAATTGGGTAATGGTTTTGTGATCAAGACTATAGCTTGATTTTATGAATGGCACTGAACTGTATATTTTCGGCATTATCAAAGCACAATAATTGTATTCACAATTACAAAGACATGTGTTCACGGTTTATTTTACAACAAAAGAAACGGACCATCAAAATAAAAAAGTTTGCCTAGAGATATAAACAGGCAGATTTTGGAACCCTTGTATCAAGGACAAAACGTGACAAAATGTATAAGCCGATATCTTTTATTAGTTAGTACATTCCGATACCAAAAATTTGAATACCTACCAAGAGATTATAAAACAAAATCAAATATTGAGATTTCCAAGCTATTTTTGTTACCTGAATATAAAAAGATATGTATAATAGTTTCAACAAAATTTAAAATTATATGCACTTTATGCACATTTATATAAAAATATGCAAAATTGTAAATTTTTGCATTTTTATGCATAATATGCAATTTGCATATTTGCCTAAGTCTAGCTATTACAAATAATTGTAAATTTGCAGACAAATTTTATTGTACAAAATGTAAAAAATACTATACATAATATAAATTTTGATTAATACAATAAAATATAGTTTCCATATTTATTTTGTTTACTTAATGGATAACAAAAAATATGACATGCAAAAGTTTTTTTGACTCATTTACTCAAACCAAATGTCTTGAAAAAATTTATTACAAATCACACAAAACTGCTTTGCAAATATATACAGAAAGCGTAACGCTACTATATACATGGGTAGGTACCTAATTGCTATGGGTTAACCTATGGGTTAATCCGGTCCGTTCTCAGATGTGACTTTCATCTCTGTCATGTTACTGTCAAGAAACTATTCAAAATAATTGTTTTTCCATACAAAAAATACATTAGTTAATAGTATTGTTACTCTGCTTTAAAATAACTTTATTCAAACACCAAGAATATTACACTTTAAAACTTTTACAACTTTAACAAAATCACAACTATAAGTGTCAAATACAGTTCATCTATTGTTAACTTTCTCTGTTAATATTCAGTTTCTATACATTTTCTGACGTTCTAAACGTTAGTAGACATAAAAATAAATACTGCAACAAGTGAAGGGTCCGGGACTGTAATACCTCAATGTTCCTATGTGCCTAGTAGGGTGCCGGTTACTGTATGTGTCAAGACTTTGAGAAAGTGATATTGAAATCTCACCGGCCTGGTAATCAAGATACGTTCCTCAGGCCACCGAGGCACGCAAGTTATGTCTCAAATAAAAGTGCAAAAAAAAAATAGCGAATCGGTGTAATATTTGAATGAATAATATTCGCAATGCAAAATATTTAAATGTACAGTTAAAAAACCAGTTTAAAATATCTCAGAGACCATTTATTTGTTATGTTACATCCGTGCTCAACGTGTTCAATACTTTGGGAATGAATACGGTCAATACTACAGTAATTTAGTGCCTTCATGATTGTGAATTATATGTCACATAACGTATAAAAATTAAGCGCAGAAAACTTAAATAACTGTGAAATCTGCGATGAGATTAAATAATGTTGTTCTGAAGCTATTTTCTTGTGGCATTTTTGCAATTAACTAGTTTTGATGGGAAATAAGCCACAATTTTACTAAAAAATGATTTTATTAACGTTTCGACGCCCAAATTGGGGTTGATTTCATGTAATCGAATGAACTATCTTTCAATAAAGTCGTCCCAGGAACGCAACTCATAAATATCGGCAATATCATTTTAAAGTCCTCTACTTTAAAATGCATAATATATGTTTGAATTGCCGATATAAATGAGTCAGATTAAATAAATTATTATAATTTTTTTTACTAAGCAACAACATTTTTGTTTAATTCATTATTTTTTGTATTTTGACAACGACACCCGATTTGGGCGTCGAAACGTTAATAAAATCATTATTTTAGTAAAATTGTAGCTTATTTCCCATCAAAACTAGTTAATTGAGATTAAATAAGGCGTTATGTCACTACTCTCCACAATAAATCAAACTTATTTATGAATATTCAATAGCTAAAATCCTGGCTCCTGATACTCAATTGATATTACAGCTCCCGGACTGAACCATGGCCGGTGAGAGAAATCCTGTCTGCTTAAAGTTTAGGTGGGTGTATAATCGACGTCAGCATTTTTCATCGGCCATGGTTAGCTCCGGAAGCTGTACATACTAATAAAACCTGCTACCAAAAAAATAGTTTATTTTATAATTTTACAGTTTATTCGCAAATAAATGTCTGATAAACTTAAGTTGTCACAAAAAAAATGGTATATAGTATGTAAAAAGAACAATGTATTTTTAGTGTCCATAAGATTCAATTAAAGTCCACTTGTAGTTTACTAAATTAATATTTTATTTTTTGTTTAAATAACTAATACTCTGCATTCAATGAATTTAAGGAGTCAAAGAAAAAACAAAAACCTGTAACTTAATGTATTAATTATTGTCGAATATCGTGACGGACAATTTTTTAAGATCAGAAAAACTTAAACCGGTTTCTCTGAGACGCTGTGAAAGGCTTCAATCGAAAATGATCATAAAAATTATGAATAGCGTTATAGACGGGACTATACCGTCGCCCCCGTTAGCAAAATTATCCCGATTCGATTTTTTTTTGGTACAAACTTACTCAAAAAGAGGTCCTTATAACAAATCCACAGGGTGCCAGGCGGTGCCGTGGTCAAAAATTGTTTAAACAATTTTTTTTAAACAAATTCACAAAAAAAATTTCATTTCGGACAAATTTTTTTTAGGTAATTTAGGTAATTCTGAGCAAAAAAGGTCTCTTGTCCTTTTTTTCTAAAATTGATTGTTGTCGAGTTATAGGTGATTTAAAAATTGAAAAATGCAAAAATGGTCATTTTCAAGGCTTAATTAATAATTAACTCGATTAAACAGAAGGTTTTAACGAAGGTGGAAGATGCAATTGTAAGAATTGCGCTAATGAAATGGAACTGGGTAGGACACGCGGCACGGCAAAACATCGAAAGGTGGACGAGATACATTTACATTGGAGACCACGCAAGCATAGTCGTAGTAGAGGAAGACCACAAAAACGATGGGTAGACGACATCAAAGCAAAAATGGGGAGAAACTGGAATCAAATAGCACAAAACAGAGAAGAATGGAGAACTCATGGGGAGAACTTTGTCCAGGAGTGGATGCAAACAGGCTGAAGAACCTACCTATATATTTGACTAAATGACGCTACATAATACGTAGCGCCATTATATAAAGATAATGGAAATACAAATGCAAAGACACGTTTTGATTTATCTCAAAACTACGTTTTTGGGCTTAGGCCACTGTTGCTCTGATAGCCTCAAATACAGGTTGACTCTCTGATTCTTTACCCGTGCGTCATCATTTAAAGCATACGAAATTACAAGCTACATTTGAAGTAGCTTAATAAATTATTTTAATACCATTAGTGATATTATTAAATATTTGTTACAAAATAAATATTTGAAAATAAAATATTTTCTTTCTGATATTTATTTCCCTTTTACGGAAACTTAAACAAAACCATTCCTTAAATGTGAATGAGGTTAACCTTGCATGTAAATTAATGGTAAAATAAAATACACTTACCATAAAATTTCAAACTCTAGTATATAATTGTAGTATGTTAGTTTGTTATGTATTTAAGAGTCAGAAATACAGAAATAATTCCTCTGATTGAAAAAAAAATGTTTGTTTTTAAAATAACAAAATGCCTGGTTAATTGGCTCGGCCAAGGACATCAAATTCACACAAAAAAAGTATACAATTAATTGGTTGTGAAAATAACTTTTTATTTAATATAAATAACTCCTAAATGCAAAAACAGGACAAAAAATAGCAAAAAATCCAACAAACTGACAGTGACAAGTAAAACAAGAAACGTCACAAATTGTACTTAAAATCTGAAAACGTCCCCAAGCGTCTTTTTTATACCTATCTCTCTTCGATGTACTAGTCTAGAGCGTTTATAAAAATAACATGTGTCTTTACTTAATAACAGGCGGTATCTGGTTTGTCTTTAGTTTCATGCGTGGAAGACAATGATGCTAGACAAAAAGTATGTGTTTTATCTCGTCAGATATTAATGACGCACGGATAAAGAACCCCTGACTCAACTGTATAACACAGTTCATAATATTTTTGATCATTATCAAATTGACGCTTTAGGTACGATTCCGACATCGACGGCAGTTACAGTTGTTACCATGACATACGTATTTATTTTGCACTATTAATTTGTATAATTACTAGCAACTGACGTTCTCCCGGACAGTAATTGAAGTTAGATGTCGGAATCAGTCTCATACAAATTAATAAAGCAAAGTAGTGACGCCTGTTACGGCGACAACTGCAACTGCCGTCCGTGAAAGGAAAATGCCTGAGTTTAAGACTTTCTGACCATAAAAAATTGTGTGAGAATATTTTAGTAATCCTCAAAGTTACTTTCAGCCTGCGTTTTTGCTTCGACTCCTTAGGTTGATGGACTGTAAACTATAAGTCAGGGGTGGCCAAGCTCTTTGATAATCCGAGGAATTTTTAAAATTAGAAATTTTTCGCGAGCCGCTTTAGCAATTATTTAAAAAGTGTAAAAAGGTATTCAATTTTTCCCTCACTGATTGGATTTACAAACTCTAAAGTGAAATAGAATGGTTCACATCGTTGTTTCAAATATTCAAATAATACTACAAGCAGCCTTTACTAATTCAGGATACTTCGATTCTTCATCATCCTTCCATCCTTTTCTGGGAGGGCCTACTGATCTTCTACCGTTAAAAACAGTGTTTTTAACACTCTGTCTTCCTGTGCTCTTACCACCACTGTCCATCTTATCTTAGCTTTTATGTACCATCTCTGACGATGTTTTCAGTACCATACAGTCACCAACTCAGCGTTGCGGCGTCTTCTCCACTTCCCAGTCAATTCATCTCTTTAACGGCCAAATATCATTCTGAGAATTTTCCTTTCAAAAACTATTCCACGTATAGTGCTTTGTTCCACGCAGCTATCCATGCTGATACCTCTTTTTATATGTGGTTGACATCCGAGATGAACGCCCCTAGATATTTAAACTCTTTTACTACTTCGAAGTTGTGGTCATCAATAGTTATGTTCTGCCTAACTCTTGGTCTTGGATTTTTGGTTATTAGAATGTATTTCGTCTTCCCTTCATTTATTCGAAGGCCCAGACTACCTGTTTCTTCCTGGATTTGTCAAAACACCTCTCTCACGCCTCTTGTAGAATTAGCGACTTCACCTAAATCATCACCAAAGGCCAACAATTTAGAATGAGCGACTTCACCTAGATCATCACCAAAGGCCAACAATAGTTTTGATCCTTGATTCACAATCCCCCTGTCAACTCAGATGATATTTTACTTATTACGGATTAACTTTTTACTTATAACGGTAATGAGGGGTCTCCCTGTCCAAGTCCTGATGTTATAATTAGTCTTTTATATTTGCTATCCGTTGGAATTTACCAGCTGAACAGACGGGGTCGTGAAATGTAAGTTTTTGTATTCCCCCTTGTCTTCTTCGCTTCAGCATCCATCTGGCTTGCAAATTTTAGAAGCATGGAGGTGTTACCAGGGAAATGGACCAATAAGTTTTCAATTTAAAAACAAGTTTTCAATTTAAAAATCTTTTAGTAATATTTTTCAATATTATTAATGTTGCTATTATTAGGATTGAAAACTTTACCTTTCTTTTATATTTGTTGTCAGTAATTTAAGACATTTTGAAACACAAAACTTAACAGTAATTCAGGTACATTTATTGAGAGCCCCAAATAATCCTTCAAAGAGCTCGTGAGCCACAATTTGGCCACCCCTGTTATAAGTATTACAACTTTTTGCAGATATCCATACTATTACTTTACACAATCAGTAAATAATAAAATTTCTTCTCTATTACGTATTTACAAAAAATAGTCTATTCTATAACATCGTTAGATTGTTCTAGTACCGCTCCGCTGTACGCTAAATCCCAGTAGTGTTCCACTTTATGTTTTTTAAAATGTTCTCTTGCCATTTTCTCCATAGGACACACTTTAAACTTAAGTTCTCCAAAATTTCTTTGTTTAGCAGTACCCTCCCATACTAGGTTGCACTTGTTGGGTATTTCTTTACCGTCCGGGTCTTTCACTAAATCTTCCTCCCACTTGATTCGGTTCAACATCAACCTGAAATTAAGCACTAGGATTATTATTTATTAGATCTGGATATGTACGAGTAGACCAGGGCATTTAGGAAAAAATAAATCGATTTTTAAATACAGCCTTTTTGGATTGTGTTCGAAATCACATCAGCAAAAAAGTCTATAAATGGAAAATGTTTAATTGCATTTACAGTGCATAACATGCATCCAAAACTGCCTGTCAAAATCAGTATTTATGTATGTATACACCGTTCTTAGGCGTCAACGCCCTTCGGTAGGGATCTATGGAGAAGTATCACCAAGCCGGAAGCCCTTATCCCTTCCCGTACCGCTCCTCCATAGGTCGATCAGACGCCAGTTTATTCCAGACCAAGCCGTAGACCCTATTGAGTTTTATACTACGGCGTTGGCCTTTTATAAATTTCATGACCTAGCTGAGGCTCGAACCAGCGACCGTAAATCGCAAATCCACTAAACTTGTCGATCGACTGAGCCCCAGCTAACTGGACCGTCAAGACCGAAAATCAGTATATTAACCCATTAACCGCAAAGCAAAGAAATACTGTAATAATATGTAATATATTTGATTAACTAGAGTAAAATAAATTTAAACAATCGTAAAAAAATTGTTTTACACTTTGATAATGGCAGGTGTCACAACAACAAAATGGTTCGTTTTCGAACCTTTGGCGGGACTGAGCTATAAAAATTGAAATACACAATTTTATTTTTTGTGAAAAGTCTTAAAACATTTAGAGTGTAAATGGACCTGGCATTTTTGATAAACAAAAATAGTATGGTTAGAACATTGCCTACACCTTCTTGTTTGTCAAAAACGAAGTCGAACGGCCCTTTATCTTTTTTAAAAATTATTTTAGATGTTTCCAGTTTACACTTTTCAATCCTGTATCTCTCACTATGCCAGTTGCATAAAATCGACAAATCGACATATTGTCTACAATTCTACAACACTACACAACCTGCCTTATGTAGCCCCCCCCCCCCCCTTCAGCCCTAGATTATAGCTAAACTGAATACAAGAATACCCGTCTTTCGAAAGGTACGTACCCACTATGTTCGTAATATTGGACCACCAAGGCGGAGCGCGCACTGTTGCACGATCCGGGAGCGCCACTATGTTCACGAACCTGTTGCGCTCCGCGCTCCCTGCAACTGCTCCAATCGATACGGTATGCGCTCCTCTACATATAAACCAACACCAATTGGAACGCCGAGGCAGAGCGCGCACTGTTGCACTGTCCGGGAGCATCAACCATTCACTATGTTTACAAACCTCTTGCGCTCCGCACTCCCTGCAACTGGTCTCATCGATACGGCATGCGCTCCTCTACATATAAACCGCCACCTATTGGACCGCCGGCGCTGGGGCGGAGCGGGCACTGTTGCACGGTACGGGAGCGCCAACATCCACTATGTTCACAAACCTCTTGCGCGCTCCGCGCTCCCTGCAACTGCTCCTATCGAGACGGCATCCGCTCCTCTACATATAAACCGCCCGCCACCTATTGGACCGTTGAGGCGGAGCGCACACTGTTGCATGGTCCGAGAGCGCCAACCATCCACTATGTTCACGAACCTATTGCGCTCCGCGCTCCCTGCAACTGCTCCAATCGATAGGGTATGCGCCCCCTTACATATAAACCGCCACAGATTGGAGCGCCGAGGCAGAGTGCGCACAATTGCACAGTCCGGGAGCGGCAAACACATCCACTATGTGGAGCAGTTGCAGGAGCTCAGAGCGCAAGCATAGTGGATACGTGCTTTTACACATTTTACACATAAAAATATCCAAACAAATTACTGCCTGTGCGTCACCTTGAAATTCCTGATAAGACAGGATTATAAAGCAGGCCACGCACCGAATCGGCATAGAGCGATCGGCTCGGCTAAGAGCAATCGGCAGATTTTGCTATGCATGTAAATAAATGAGCCACCGCGCACCGCTTAAGAACGTTCGACTGTCGAGCGGTGCGCGGTGGGTCATTTATTTACATGCATAGCAAAATCGGCCGATTGCTCTTAGCCGAGCCGACCGCTCTATGCCAATTCGGTGCGTGTGAACCTTACGTCAACTTCCGCCAATGGTTCGTTATCGAACCATTATTTTCAAACACGAGATTTGATGACTCAGATTTTTTAAAATTTTTATAACAATTGATTTACAAACAGGTTAAAAAAATAATGTGTTAATTTATTTGACCACAAAAGTGTTATGCCAATAAAATTACTACAGTAAAAATAAAGTTGTGTCGAAGGATTGAAAATGTCGGACATTTAGAAAATATTTTTGTGATGAAAACATGAGTTTAGAAATGAAACAAAATTAAATTTAGTTACACTTATATCTTCTGGTTGCTTAAAAAATACAAAGATTTAAAAAAAATTCTACAAAAAAATGGTGCGTTTTCGCACCGTTGCACAGTGGTGCAGGAGAGCTAAAAAGTTGGCATAAAATGAAAATACCAAATGCAGTATTTTCTGTCGCATTCATTTTAATTAAATAGTACACAATCCTACATATGATTTGGCATCATTTTTTTCCCATTAAATCCCCCTCCACCAGTTGCGACGCGTCGCAAAGAGCACATGGTCCCGTGTTAACAATGCATAGGCCGCGATAACGTGATTCGACTTACGTTTGATCCACTTATTTCAAGTCAAAAGTTAATTTACCAGTAAAATTGGCTACGGATATTTGATCTTCAGGAAAGTGACAATATTATTACAGATGTGATATAATAATTAAGTAAATACAGTCTGTTATAATATGTTGTTTAAAATTACCTGTACAAAATATCAAAATATGCATTTTTCAAAAAGAGCAAGTGATTTGTTAGTGTTCCCAGACTGATCCAACTTTAATTTTGTTTTATTTTGAAAGCTTGAGTATTATTCTTCAAAAAGTCATTTTAACTTTTTGCTCATATTTGCTCCTTTTTTTATAATTGTATTTTTTGTGAGGTTATGTTGACCTAATTAAATTGAATAACACTCTATTCTAATTTTTGGTTATTTGCATAATTCAATTAAAATAATTCAAGAAAGTGTAGTAGATCCAAAACAAATTAAGATGTATTCCACTTTTTGTGGATTAGTAGTGACCCACTGATCACAAGCAAAAGAAACATAAAAAGAAAGAAATTAGAAGACCTGCCAGTGGAAGCACTGCATATTAGTGCATAATATATTATGTTTCAAATCTCCGAATGTGCAAGATGTTGACGTCACATCTGATGATTCTGATGATGATCTGTAGTTTAAGTTTTTCAATATTTTACTTACGAAATTTTATGTTATTTTTATAAATATGCGGTAAATGGTTTTAAAGAACAATTTGGTTAAACAATTTTTCAAAAATAATGTTAACACAATTGTTTTGAGATATAAATAATATTAGATAATAAATCTACATAAAAACAAGTAAATTAGACTGTAGATTTATTTTAAATTAAAATGACTAAACTTCAAATATCATTTAAATCAATATCGGTAGTAACTACTGACATGCAGCTTTGAAAATTTTGAGCTAAACACTTTTTGAACAAGCCATCCTTCAAGGAAAAATATTTGTAAAGCGAAGCCTAGCAAGAAGAAGAAGAACATCCTGGTTAAAGAACTTCAGAACCTGCTTTAACACAACATCTGTGCAGCTTTTCCGCGCTGCTGCAGATAAAATTAAGATTGCCATGATGATCGCCAACATTCGGCACGGATAGGCACATTGAGAAGAAGAAGAAAACATTGAAAAAAGATCGTTTTTGTTTATGTACACACAACTTATAATATTTGAAAAAAAAAATTGGCCATAATATATCGACAATGATTTAATGCCAACTTATGTTGTCTCTTGCCCCACTGTGCGTTGGCGCTAAATGGGTTAAGGGTCAGATTTTATTACTTAGGGGATTTTCGGGTCGCTGAACATGAACATGCCATGGCGTATTCAACCACCGGGCAGAATGATATCATGGTATCCAACCAGAACCGACCACCGGAGCACCTGCTGCCCAGGGTCACTGCTAAAGCAGGTCATCCGAACTTTAGAGGGCTTTCGGCACTAAATTGCTGTTAACAGATTACTCGGGGGTTGTAGGGTCGCTGAATAAGAATACACCATCACAACCGACCTCCGGTTCAACTAGTGCCTAAAAACCTTCGAAACTTCAGAAGATGACGTGTCTTAGCAGTGACCCTGGGCACCAGATGGTCCGAGGGTCAGTTCTGATGGCGTATTTGTGTTCAGCGACCCCAAAAACCTCTCAGTAATCTGTTTGCATTAATTTAGTGTCAAAAATCTTCGAAACTCCATTACGTGCATTAGCAGTGACCCTAGGCACCAGGTGCTCTGGGTGTCGGTTCGGATGGCGTATTCGTGTTCAAACCCCAAAAACCTTTCAAGAAACCTCTTTGCATCAATTTAGTGTCAAAATCTATCGAAACTCAAGAAGATGACGCGCCTTAGCAGTGACAATGGGCACCAGGTGCTCCGGGGTTGATTCTGATGGCGTATTCTTGTTTAGTGACCTCAAAAAACCGCGAATAACAAATTCGGGCCCTTAATATACTAATTTTGACATTTTTATGCACTTTAAAACGTAATTATGCATTTACACCCATTTTTCTATTGTAGACTTTTTTCTGACGTCATCCTGAACAAAATGCAAAAATTGACGAGTTGATAGGTGTTGTATTTAAAAATCAATTTATTCCTGTATTTTCTGTTCTAAATACCTTGGTCTAATGAAATCGGAGATGTCCAATAGCAGTGAGAATTACCTATCCGTCTTTCGTCATTATCGATCATGGTAACTCGAGTACTCAACAGCCCAGCGGGGGATTCACTAATAAAATCTCAAGTAATCAAGGTATCCAGAGATGAAACGCGAATCCGTTAAAATATAATCATTACTGTCTTCATTCTGGAAGGGGTTTTTCATTGATGTGGCAGTTGTTTTTGTTGTTCGTTTCTCATTAATTCGAATTAATTCTCATTCATTCGAAATCAAAATTGATGAGAAAATAAGCAAGGTTGAGATATCTGGGAATAGATATAACTAGTTACGGAGATGAAGAAGAAGTACGACAACAAAGCTTAAAAGCAAGTAAAGCGGCGGGATCTCTTAATGACACAATCTGGAAGAACAAACACCTAAGACAAGACACAAAAACAAGAATCTATAAAGCAGCAATTAGACCTATAATGACATATATGACGGAGACAAGACCTGACACACCTAAAACGAGACGACTACTAGAAACAACAGAAATGAAAATACTTCGACGAATATCAGGGAAAAGTCTGTTGGATAGGGAGAGAAGCGAAAACATAATAAGAGCATGCAATGTAGAAGACATAAATGGATGGGTGACAAAACGGAAACAGGCGTGGAACGAACACATTAGTAGAATGGCAGAGGATAGGATAGTACGAATAGCACGAGATAAGTCACCAAATGGACGAAGAAGTATTGGCAGACCAAGAAAAAGCATAGTGCAATAATTTAAACAATTTAGGAAGCTAATATTGAAGAAGAAACAGGCTTTAAAGCCTACATACAAGAAGGAAGAAGAAGTTTCCCATTAAGACATTTTTGTCTTTTTATTTTTTGATAGACTGGTGTAGTCTCTTGTACGTATTGGTTTGCTTACCACAGGTGGTTGGTTGGTTTGGTTCCTTGAGGAAGAGGTCGAAAGAGCAGAGAATAAGGGAGATATTGGTAAATGGTTTTTTAGATTTCGTTATTATTTTTAATTATTAGTTTATGAATTCCTTTCAAATATCAATGTATTCGTCAAAGAGTTTGTGGCAGAGACCCGCAATTTAGTGGAAAAGATTCTTTTTGGAATGGTTGACAAATACATAATTGAAAAATGAGCAGAGTGGTTTGGAGGTTTTGGGGTCTGCCTCGAATGGTTTTAAGGGTGTAAACTCCTATGTATATATCTTGTAGGAAAGTGCAAACATGTGTTTACGAGAAGGAATAGTCGTGTCTGCTGTAATTAACTTTACGTATGATTTTTCTTTAAAAATATAGCAGCTTGCGTGTTAAGTCGTCACAGTCACAGAGAGCAAATATTCGTTCTGTAATTCAAGAGCAATTCAAGAAAAGAGAAACAGATAGAGAAAGCAGAATTTTTTAATATAAGTGTGAAACTCTTGTTTCTAGAGTTCATTCTCTCGGTTATTGTTGGGATATTGCGTATATAATGGGTTTCCTGTATATAATGGATTGCGGTACCTTTTGTTGTTTGCTAAATGTATCGAAACCATTCTGCAACAGAATGGGTTGTTTGGACGCCCCTTGGGGTAGTAGGAATTTGCCTTAAGGCGCCGTTGGCTGTACGGAGTTGGATTCCAGACGAAAATGAGAAGTAGTCTTCCTGCTTCTTCATATTCTCGGGATGCCTATTAGTCCACGTGGTGAGACCGCTCCCATCTGAAAAAATTTCTGATTTGGTTTCTTTGTGGATTCCTATTAAAAAATGTCCCATTTAAACAAATCCGAAGGGTGCTGGGCGGAATTTTTGGGCAGAAATTGTAACAATTTTTTTGAACAAATACAAAAGATCACGTTTTTTTGGTCTGGAACATATATTTTTAGGTTTGTTGGATCATTATAAACAAGAAAGGTATAGCCCGGTTATAGATAAATGAGAAATTTAAAGCGATAGACCAATTGGTGTACAAGTGGTAATACCATTTGTACACCAATTGGTCTATCTTTTTAAATTTCTTATTTATCTATAACCGGGCTATATCTTGTAATTTTCCTCAAAAATTGATAATTTTCGAGGTATAGGTGATTTAAAATCTGAAAAATGCGAAAATACGCATTTCAAGGCTTAAAAACTCATATTTATATTAGTGTTTTTGAGGGTGCCAGATATTTAAATTGAAGATTAATCATTCAACTTCAAGATTCTGAAGAGTGATCGCGTCTAACCTTAACTTATACCGTTTTTTAATTGTTAAATATGCGTGTTTATCCGATTTTTTTACCGGTGCGGCGCGCACTATTTCAAAAATCTCATATTTTCCCACGAAAAATATTTTTTCTAGATTCTTTGGGATATTCTAAATAAAATAGGTTTTTTGAAATTTTTCGGAAAAGTTAATAGTTTTAAAGTTATAAGCGATTTAAAAACCGAAAAGTGCCAAAAAACGCATTTTTGGATTTTAAATCGTTTATAACTTTAAAACTATCAACTTTTGAGAAAAATGTCAAGAATCTTATTTTATTTACAATGTCCCAAAGAATCTAGAAAAAATATTTTTCGGAGGAAAATAGGAGATATTTGAAATAGAGCGCGCCGCACCGGTAAAAAATATCGGATGGACATGCATAATTTAACAATTACAAAACAACGGTTTAAATTAACGTTAGACGTGATCACTCTTCAGAATCTTGAAGCTGAATGTTTAAACTTCAATTTAAGTATCTGGCAACCTCAAAAATATTAATTTAAATATGAGTTTTTAAGCCTCGAAAATGCGTATTTTCGCAGTTTTCAGATTTTAAATCGTCTATAACTCGAAAACTAAAAATTTTTAAGAAAAATTACAAGATACCTTTCTTGTTTAGAATAACCCACAAAACTTAAAAATATATGTTCCGGAGCAAAAAACGTGATCATTTGTATTTGTTTAAAAAAATTGTTTAAACAATTTCTGCCCAAAAATTCCGGCCGGCACCCTTCAGATTTGTTTAAAGGGGACATTTTTGAACAGGAATCCACAAAGAAACCCAATCAGAAATTTTTCCAGACGGGAGCGGTCTCACCTCATGGTTTATATGGAGCTATATGCATTCCGATATATTCCGATAATTGAATACTTGAGTTACCGTGATCAACGACCTTCTCCTGCTCCTGAAGCAGCTACCTAGAAATGTATCGAAACGTTGAGATTGATTCACATAAGAATTGTCCAAAAAGACACGGTTCAAACCTGAAAGATGAATGGTGAACTATGACTCTGCGTATGGAAGCCTCCGATTTAATTTAATTACGTGATGGATTATACAGAGTGTTTACTTCCACTATAGTATTCTTGTGTAAAGTTGCCTCCATATTTCTATTGTCCATCATCAGATTCAAACAGATACCACATTTAGTCCATACAATATATTTTTACCACAAAAAAGAGATGTCTTAACCAAATAATGCTTCAAATAATAATATAATTTGCTGAATAATTGTGAATTTCGTCCCGATAATGAACTTGACTTTTTTGTTCTTAAAAGTAGAAAAAAAGTTAATTATTTCCCTCGCGTAATATTTATCCTATAATAATTTTAACTGTACTATATGAGAGTGTCAAGCTTTAAGTTATAAACAATGTTCATGACAATTAACAATGAGTAGGTAATCTAATACGACTTAAAATGCCGGCAAGTGGTTATCTATAAAACCGGTTATTTGTAAAGGACTACACAAAAGCTACACACCAAAAATACGTGTCTCCACTTCACCCCCTGGAGGTGGGGTGGGGGTAACTTTAAAATCTTAAATAGGAGCCCCCATTTTTTATTGCAGAGTTGGATTCCTTACGTAAAAATAAGTAACTTTTATTCGAGACATTTTTTAGAATTATGGATAGATGACGCTATAATCGGAAAAATACTATTTACTAGCACCATCTATCAAAAATTCTAAAAAATGTTTCGAATAAATGTTACTTATTTTTTCATGAGGAATCCAAACCTGCAATAAAACATGGGATTCCTATTCGATTTTAAAGTAACCCCCCACCAAACCTCCAGGGGGCGGAGTGGAGGGTAGTGTTTAATGTTATTCGATAGGTGCTTAAAAAATATTAAACACCTATTCTTTGGTTTTTTATTTGGAAGTGTATTTCTCGGGATATTTCGATAAATCGTTTTTTTGATTATAGCGCCATCTATCCACAATTCGAAAAAATGTCTCAAATAAAAGTTGATTATTTTTACGTAAACAATCCAAACTGCAATAACAAATGGGGATTTCCATTTAAGATTTTAAAGTTACCCCCACCCCATCTCCAAGGGTTGGAGTGGGGGTCGTGTTTAGTATTAATTGATAGATTTAAAAAAACATGAACACGTATTTTTCAGCGTTTCGATCCAATTTTCATTTCGCGAATTATTCGATCGTCCCAGGCGACGAGTTCCACCCTGGGCACCAGGCACCTCGGAGACCATCGTCGTCACAAAATTGGTGTTCAGTGACCTCCAAAACCCCCAAGTATAAAAATTGAACTCATTTCCGTCAAAATTTCCTGAGTTCTAAATTTTTCATTTTCCATCTCTTCGACATGCACTTTGAAAATGCATTTACTTATGCACAAAAATTTTTGCCGGAGATCAATTTAGTTGCATGACGATTCATCTTACTGCACAAAATTCCTAGGTTTTGAGCTTTTTAGTGCTTCGTTGCTTCGTCTATAAACTTAACTTGAACCAAACAAAATGTATAATTTATACCAATAACATTAAAGAAACTAAATTGACATTAAAAATAATAAGCTACGAAAATATCTACCTTTTATACTTCTTTTGTTGCTTTGGTCCACCTTCAACAACTACCACGCAACAATCTGGATACATAACAACACATCCTGTCATAAAAAGCTGCTTGGCGTTCGTTTCTACTTTAAATTTCTTTGATGCTAGTCCTTGTAAATCACGAATTCTGTAGACTGATACATTTATACCTGAAATATTAATTAGATTTATAAACCTGTTAAAAAATAATAAACAGGCGAAATCATTCTTTATTAAGGGGGTAGGCGTAAAATCTTAGTCCAATGCTATTTAAATGCATTAATTTTTTCGAATTCCGAGAATAGAATAGAATAGAATAGAATAGAAATATGCTTTATTGTCATGAAAAATTGTACAATTTTATCGACAAAGCTTATAAAAAGTCAAGACAACAAAACAATAACAATCCAATTTACTAAAATTACATAAATCGTCAATATATTTACAATAATAACAATAATAATGAAGTTAAACAGAAGTAGTCAATTGCAAAATTTAAGTAAACTGCAAATGCATAGTCTACCTAGTAATTAATAAGTTTAAAAGTTAAGCTGCTGTATATGACACCCAAATATAGACAAAAAAATGATAATAAAAATACTACTTGTGCAAAGGGTACTGTAATTTCTTAGTTATTGATTAAGAAAATCTTCTACTGAATAATATGGTCTTTCAGATAGGTAGGCTTTTGTCAGTTTACGGAATTTGGGGAAAGATGCTGCAGATTTAAGTTGTAGAGGGAGATGGTTGTAAAGTTTTTTTGCGGAATATAATATAGATTTCTTTACTAACTCAGAGGACGGGGTCGGCATATAGACGTCAAACGTAGAATTTCTCGTGAAGTAGTCATGATTAGGTCTTGGTGGAAAGACATGTAGATGTTTACGAATTAAGCAAACAGTTTCTAAAATATACAAAGATGGAAGGGTTAAAATTCTGTGATCTTTGAAGTAACTTCTGCAATGTGTTGTTCTTCTGAGGCCAAACAGATATCTAATTGCTCTTTTTTGTAATTTGAAAATAACATCGAATTGGGCAGCTGTACCAGAACCCCAAAAAGGAAGACCATAACGAAGATGTGACTCGAACAAAGAAAAATATGTTATTTCGGAAGATGCTAAATTGAGTTCATTCGAAACAGATCTTATAGCATAGCAAGCTGAGGATAGTTTTTTCCTTAACAAATCGATATGGTGGGACCATTTAAGGTTGCTGTCTAAAAAAATACCAAGAAATTTCACAGAATCAACGGTACTGATCTGGCTGTTATTAAGAGGTAAGGGTTGAAGGACTCCTTTATAAGACAATGCTACTGTTTTATCTACGTTAAACGAGAGTAAATTAGAGTCAGACCAGGTTTTTATTGTAAGTAGATCAGAAGTTATAGTAGCATGAAGAGTTGCAATATTTGAGTTGCTCCAAGTGATACTGGTATCATCAGCAAAAAGAAAGATTTTTCCATCGATTTTTAAACTAGTGATGTCATTAATAAAGATAAGGAAAAGTAGAGGACCCAATACTGAACCTTGAGGTACCCCACATACAATGTTTTTGAGACTAGAGTCTGTATCATTTGCTCTAACCAGTTGTTTCCTATCATCCAAGTAAGATTGGAACCAATCTAAAGAAATACCTCGAATTCCGTAGAAATTTAGTTTTCTTATCAAAATGTTATGATTTACACAATCAAAAGCTTTGGCGTAGTCACAAAAAACGGTGGCAGTGTGAAGATTATTGTTCAGTGCTTGATAAATCTCATGTAGTACAGAAAAGATGGCATCAGTGGTGCATTTATTATTTAAAAAGCCGAACTGATTTTGTGATAAAATGTTGTTTTCAACTAGAAAGGACATAAGTCGGGCTTTTATGAGTCTCTCAATAATTTTGGAGAGTACCGGTAGTAGTGCAATAGGTCTATAATTGCAGGTATTAGATATTTCACCACCCTTATGAAGAGGAATAATGATGGCTGTCTTCAGGCACTCTGGAAATTTACCTTTCTCAAAGGAAACATTAATTAGTGAGATGAGGACTTCTAACACATTTTCTGGGAGATTAGAAAAAATTTTTATCGATAGACCGTCAGTACTGCAGGAGGATTTGCTTTTGATACTATTGATTGCTTGGATCAGTTCAGATTTATCGACTGGTTTTATAAAGAATGAATTCGAGACCTTTCTTGAATTAGGGAGATAAGCAATGGGATCTTGTTGTGGCAAAATAGTTGATGTAATATTTTTACTCACATTAACAAAGTATTCATTTAGATTTTCAGGGTCTGGAAGGGAAATTGTTTTAGCAGTGTGGGTTTTATTTCGAAGATCGTTTATTATGGACCAAGTTTCCTTTGCAACACTTTTTGAGCTTCCCAAACGGTTATGGTAGTAGTCTTTTTTAGCTGATTTTATAAGTTTAAGATAGGTTGCCCTGTACTTGGTGATATATTCAGTGATAGAAACGTTGGTAGTAAATTTCCTGATATAGAGAAGAGAACGCATATTCTTGGAAGATATTCGGATACCTTTAGTAGTCCAGGGTTTGCGATGTTTTGGCTTAATTGCAATTAAAGGAAATGCTTTATTGAAGATACGGACAAGCTTATCCAAAAAAGCACTGAAATTATTATCCACGTCCATAGCAGGAAAGCGCCACTCAGAGGTTAAGCATAAATTTTGGAAATTACGAAAGTTCCGGGTGGAAAAAATCCTGCCTAAACGTCGGGTTTTCGAGGAGGGTTTGCTCAAGATATTAAACTTCGTATAAACTGCTTCATGATCAGATAGTCCAGCATTAATAATTGTAGAGTGGACGTCAAGGGGTGAAAAATCTGAGACAGTATAATCAATTATGGTAGATGAAGTTTTTGTAATCCTTGTAGGAGAATCAACGTGCATTGTTAGACCATACGATTCAAATATGTTGACCAAGGATATTTGTGTAGCACTAGCAGCAGCATAATCAATGTTAAAGTCCCCGCATAAAATTTTTCTACTTTTATGGGGCAGGTCATCTAACAAATTTAGCAGGTTCTGAAAAAATAGTTCCACGGAAGAGTTAGGTGATCTATAAATGCAAATAATATAAAGATTAAGATTCTTATTGTAAATTAACGAAAACTCAAAGAAGGCTTCACTTAGCAGAAAGTCATATTTTGTTACCGAAGAAAAATCATTGCTCGTAGATAGAATTAGGGTGCCTCCGTAAGCTGAGCTTGGACGATCATACCTAGCAATTGTGGTGTATTTTTCTAAAAAAAAAAGGCTCGTTGACTTCAAGCCAGTGCTCTGTAACCGCAACTACCGGGGGAAATCCTAATTCCTCTAGGAACAAAAATAATTCATCAGTTTTGTACCTTATAGAACGAATATTAATCAGAACCATGCTAAAGTTGTTATCACTAAAACAATAAAAACTGAGAAAAATTTTCTGAGAAAACTAATAAGTATTTTTGAAAAATTTAAACTCAGAACCGCAGAATGAAAGATTACATTATTAACGAGGGCCGAAAGTTCCTGAAAACTTCTATAATGTTTATATTAATAAGTTACAGGGTGAAAAAAAAAAAAAAAGAAAAAGTTTAGTGTGATTTTGAATGTAAAATATTCTTTCAAAAGAAACTTTTTGTTTATTCTAAGGGACTTTCGGCAATAATGTAATCTTTCATTCTGCGTTAAAATTTTTCAAAAATATTTATTAGTTTTCTCAGGCTTTGAAAAAAATTAATGCATTTAAAACACATTGGCGCGAAATTTGCGCCTACGCCCTTAAAATAAATTGACACTTTTCGGCAGTGGGCAAAACTTTTGTTTGCCCATTTGACCATCATAAGGATACATTTTTAATGATATAACGGCACAACTGCACATTTTTTAATGAATTTGAAGATTTTTCATAATTTCCTTCCTTCTACTGGTAGATAATACAAAAATATAATCAAATCCAAAAAATTACTTCAATAGATTAAAAACTGAGTGTAATAGTAGACCAGGGCTGATCTGTTTTGAGGTGGCATTCGGATTTTTGCAGATAAAGTTAGGTGACAACTTCAATAATTATAATTGACTTATGCTCCTTCTCAAATATGCCCGAAACATTAATAAAAAAATTTAAATATTTAAATTTTCGAAAAATATCGATTTTTTTCTACTTTCATTGCTTATAACTTTAGATTCATTTTAGAACAAAGTCGTAGGGAAAAAAATAAAGATAATTGAATTTTGTATAATATACGACTGGTTTAAAACGGCTTAAATTATTACACTTTCTGCAAAATAGCAATAAATAGAAAATAAGGGGACAAATAAGACTGTTTTTATTCAATGTTCTTCAACCACTTTGGTTGCACTTAGAACCTTCGTTTTCCGTTTAGAAAATTCTTACAACATACTTAAACCGTCCATCAAATTCCATTAAAATCGACTTAATAGATTTCGCATAATAATTTTGCAATCTAAATTTTTTAAAAAAGTTCAAAATTTTTAAAAACTTTCTGAACAAAAAGTAGGCCATTTAGAAGTTTGCTAATTTTTTTACATGTAAAGAGGTTCCCTACCTATCTAATACACTTTACAGAATTAAAATCGGATTATTTAAGCGGCCTCAGCGGCCAGTTGGAATAAATTCATTTTCTTGAGAATGGGCATCTCTGGAGATAAATCCCGAAACAGATCGATTTTTATTTTTAAATTATAATTTTTTGGCATAAATATCATAATAGTGACGTCATCCATCTGGGTGTGATGACGTAATCTAAATATTGGAATTAATTTAATTCAAATTTTTTTTTAATTCAAACCCTGTATAAATAATTATGTTAATGTTTATATTAGTGAATACAAAATTGAATAACCTTTCGATTGAGCTATCACACGGCACCTATTCTCATTTAAAAAATCATCGGCTACGTCATCATGCCCAGATGGATGACGTCACTAGTATGATATATATACCAAAAAATTTGAATTTAAAAATAAAAATCGACCTGTTTCGGGATTTATCTCCAGAGACGCCTATTCTCGAGAAAATGAATTTATGCCAACTCAAACGTCCTCACTGTATTTGTTTATAAGCCAAATAGTCTGGGCTGATTACCGGAGAATAGGCCATTTTTGGGAAAAGTTATTTACCAGCAATTTTATTGCTGGAATCGAATTATAAGATCCTATATATTAATAATATAGGTATACAAAGTCCTCAGATAGTGTGCTACTTTTTTTATAAACAAAATGGCGCACGAAAATCGTGTTTTTTCAATTATTGCTCTATAACTCCGAAGATTTTAACTTTACAACAAAAATACCCAAATACAAATTCACCGTGATTAAATTCTGCATAGAGACGCGATTTTCCCGATCTGCTCCGACGAAAATGTTCCTCGGAAAATGCGGGTTTTCCCAACAAAATTTTTAATTTTCAAATAAAGTTTTAGATAAGTAATTATCTACCAATAATTAAATAATTTGGTGACTTAAAAGCCTTTTTGGTTTAGATTCTAGTTACAGAAGTTGATGAAAATTAAACGAATATTTTAGCAACAATTCAATTGTTAATTAATAATTTACGGTCGCAATAATAACCAAAATAATTATGATACACTGATCAAGCTTTGAAATCTTATAAAGATGAGATGTCTATTTAATATTTTGTCGACAAAATATGATTTTTTTATTTTTTTGCATAATCTTTAAATGTTTTAAAAAAAAATAGTTATAAACAAATTAACGTTTCTCAGAAAGTTTTTATTATATTATAATTTTAAAAAATAGCTAAAATGCGCATTTTAAATATCTTTAAAATGAATGCTTTAAAACTTTTTTGCAACCATTTGTAAAAAAGTTATGAAACAACAAAATAAACATACGATTACTACTGTGTTTATATATTTTTTTAATTCTTTCAAAGCGTAGAAGTGAGTTTAAAGTACAAGCTAATTATTTACAAAAAATATCGATCTCAGTTTAATGGTTATATATTAATTAAAGATTATAAATATATTTTTTTGTAATTTACACGCGCGAAAGTAGAGTAACACAGTACTGTAGCTAAAATTTTCACTCTGAGCGACGACCAGCCGCGTGATGTACACTTTTAATAAATAATGCATGCTGCGTGTCAGTCGCTTCGAGTGAACATTTTAGCTCCGACTCTGTATCAGGCCTACGTTTGCGCTAAAAATTACAAAAAAAGTATTTTTAATCTTTGATTAAAATATAACCATTGCACTAATTTTTGACATTCTTTGTGAGTAATTAGGTTGTACCATAGACTCACTTTTAAGCTTTGAAACAATTAAAACAAATTATAAACAACGGAGATTTCGTATATTTACTTTGCTGCTTCATAACTTTTTTGCAAATGGTTGGAAAATTTTTTTAAAACATTCATTTTCAAGACCTATGAAATACGCATTTTAAGTATTTTTTTAAATTAGAATATAATAAACAATTTCTGAGAAATGTTAATTTGTTTATAACAATTTTTTTTAAACATTTAAAGATTATGCAAAAAAATGAAAAATTTATATTTTGTCGACAAAATATTAAATAGGCATCACACCTTTATAATCTTTCTAAGTTTGATCAATGTCTCATGATTATTTTGGTTGTTATTGCGACTATAAATTGTTAATTACCAATTGAATTGTTGCTAAAATGTTCGTTTCATTTTTACCGGCTTCTGAATTTATAATCTATAACAAGAAAGCTTTTATTTCACCAAGCTAAATAAATTGATAAATAATTACTGGCCCAAAAAATTTATTTGAAAATTCGAGATTTTGTTGGGAAAACCCACATTTTCCGAGGAAAATTTTCATCGGAGCAAATCGGGAAAAACATGCCTCTATGCAGAATTAAATTGGCGTAAATTTTTATTTGAGTATTTTTGGTGTAAAGTTAAAATCTTCGGAGTTATAGAGCAATAATTGAAAAAAATACGATTTGTCGGCGCCATTTTGTTTATAAAAAAGTAGCACACTATATGCGGACTTTGCATACCTATATTAATAATATATAGGATCTTATAATTCGATTCCAGCAATAAAATTGCTGGTAAATAACCTTTATTTGTACTTTACTAATTAGACCAGCGTATTATAACTATTTTTTTTTCAAAATTTAAAGATTATGCAAAAAAAAGAAAAATTTATATTTTGTCGATAAAATATTAAATAAGCATCTCATCTTTATAATCTTTATAAGTTTGATCAATGTATCATGATTATTTTGGTTATTATTGCGATCGTAATTTGTTAATTAACAATTGAATTGTTGCTAAAATATTCGTTTAATTTTCACCGGCTTCTGGAATTACAATCTATACCAAGAAAGCTTTGATGTCACTAAGTTATTTAATTATTGATGAATAATTACTTACCTAAAACTTTATTTGAAAATTAGAGTTTTTGTTAGGAAAACCCGCATTTTCCGAGGAAAATTTTCGTCGGAGCAAATCGTGAAAAACATATCTCTATGCAGAATTTAATTGCGGTGAATTTTTATTAAGGTGTTTTAGTTGTAAAGTTAAAATCTTCGGAGTTATAGAGCAATAATTGAAAAAATACGATTTTTCGGCGCCATTTTGTTTATTAAAAAAGTAGCACACTATCTGCGGACTTTGCATACCTATATTATTAATATATAGGATCTTATAATTCGATTCCAGCAATAAAATTGCTGGTAAATAACTTTTCCATGAATTTTGCTAATTAGCCCAGAGTAAAAACATTGTTTATAACTTAACAGTGCTGAGGCCACTTAAATAATCTGATTTTAATTCTGTAAAGTGTATTAGATAGGTAGAGAACCTCTTTAGATGTAAAAAATTAGCAAACTTCTAAATGGTCTACTTTTTCTTCAAAAAGTTTTTAAAAAATTTGAACTTTTTTAAAAAAATTTAGATTGCAAAATTATTATGCAAAATCTATTAAGTCGATTTTAATGAAATTTGGTGGATGGTTTAAGTATGTTGTAATAATTTTCTAAGCGAATTACGAAAGTTCTAAGTGCAACCAAAGTGGTTGAAAAACATTGAATAAAAACAGGCATATTTTGCCCCCTTATTTTGTATTTATTGCTATTTTGCAGAAAGGGTAATAATTTAAGACATTCTAACCAGTCGTTTATCATACCAAATTCAATTATCTTTATTTTATTTCTGTACGACTTTGTTCGAAAATGAATCGTTTTAAAGTTATAAGCAAAGAAAGTAGAAAACAATCGATGTTTTTCGAAATTTTTAAATATTTTAATTTTTTTATTAATGTTACGGGCATATTTGAGAAGGAGCATAAGTCAATTATTATTGTTGAAGTTGTCACCTAACTTTATCTGCAAAAATCCGAATGCCACCTCGCACATCCAAAACTAGACGTTTTTTCACAGATCCGCCCTGGTCTATAAGACAGACTTGCGCTATTACTCGAAACTACAAATTAGCATCTGTGTCGGTATCTTTATAAACCGTCGATGTGGACAAAAATGTTCTTCATACATGAAAAAAAAAATAATCTAAATAAAAAGTACTCTAATATAAAGATAAAACTCTCAAACTATTCCGCTTACCTAGAGATGTATCTTCCTTGATTTTCTTAATTTTTTTATCCCGTTTCTGATCACTAGTCAACTTCCTAGCGGCATTGGCATCTTCGTGAGCCTTCTGTCGTTTCGCCATCTGCTCTCTAACATGTGCTTCGATTTTGGTAGGATCCTGTACTGCCTCAGTACCCAAAGCTCTCATCAGATTTGATATACGTAGCTTAGGCTCAGGAGGAGGTTCCAAACCTAACCGAATCTTCTCTTGCTCTTCTTTCCACATCTCTCTTCGGTTTTGACGACGAAGCTTTTTTCTTTCTTTTTTCGTAAGGAACACGGGCATATATACAGGTTTTATTGGATCAGCTAGAAAAAATAAATAAATTGGTTATAGACAAATATACCGGGTGGTGAATTGGAAAACGGGCCATAGGAAACCCAATGTAAAATTCTAAATTGTTGAATTTCTGCTTCCCTAATTATTATACATCAAAAGTCATGAGAAACTATTTGTAGAGGATTAAAATCTGTATTAAAAACAAAAGTTAAAATTGTTCTACGATTTAAACAGAGTCCAAAATTTTGAAAAATAGAATACATTTGCCATACCTAAGTAAGTGCGTAAAAGTAAGGCCACACGTTACTATTTAACTGACAGTACGCAAACTATTGACTGAATAAAACATCTTTATTATTCCTACTTTCTCCTCAACTGAGGACGTGTTTTCGACTTTCTTGTTTTTTAAACAATAAAAACAATAAAATAAAAATACTGACAGTTCAAAATATTGTTAATATAGTAATTTTATTGTGACCGAAGGCAACCTTATACACATTCTTGCAGTATGTGTGGCCTAAATTTGGCAAATACTTTGTTAAAATTTATTATATTTTACAAAATTTTGGAATGTGTTTAATTCGTAGAACAATTTTAACAATTGTTTTCAATAAAGATTTCAATCCTCTACAAATAGTTTCTCATGTCTTTTGATGTAGAATAATTAGGGAAGCAGAAATTCAACAGTTTAGAATTTTACATTTAGTTTCCTATGGCCCGTTTTCCAATTCACCACCCTGTATAGCATAAGAGCTGTGAGACATTTCTGAGTAGATATTTTAGGCAATCTGCGAGAAAATTTTTCAGGTAACTCTTCCATGATAGCCTAATACAAAAATGCCGGTCCAAAAATGCCCTCAAAGATAAAAAAAAAGGGTAAAACTTGTTATTACAAAAAACATCTTCGAGGTGACTTTAAAGTAAATGTAAATATTCAAATATAAAGAATATAAACAAGCGAGGCGATTTGCGAGTGAATTTAACACTGCGAGATGCTTGAATAGGCGTCCCAGTATTATTTTCAGGCGGTGCATCTGAACTTTAGGAGATTACATCTGAATCTATACTTAACATCTATATACTATTAACTAGTATAAAATATACAACTAAATATACAACTTATGTATAGCTATGTGCTTTCTTTCCGGACAGTGGGGTGCAGGTGCTATTTTGACAGGGTATTTTTTAATAATAAAAATAAATATTCTAAAAAACACTGGCCTTCTTTTGCGAGATTTTTTACCTGCCAGGTAATAAAACAAAATTACGCGTGCATGTAAATGAAAAGCGTTATAGGTAAGCTGCAGTGTGACAAAGAGCGTATATCGATAGCTCCAAGCGTCCTCTTTCGTAGCGATTCGCTCGGGCAAAATCACGTGATCTGACGATACCCATGTTGTTGTGCCTCAAAATGTTAAAATCAATTTTGCAAATAAATATGATAGGAAAAGATAAAGTTATTATTATAAATATAACGGGGTAAAAGTATAAAAATAGAAATTAAATTAATTCTGTGTCCGAATCTTGTACTTCGTCTTCAAACTAGGGAGCGTTCAAGTATTACGTAACGCAATTTTTGAAGGTTTTTGACCCCCCCCCCAACCTGCGTTACGTAATACTTGAACGTTCCCCTATCCATCTGAGCTAAAATACTCACTTTCTTCTTCTTTTTCGTCGGACTCCCTTGGACACTCGGATTTCTCTATAGGATCTATAAATAGTTCTTCTTCGTGTGCCTCATCCTTTCAGGACAATGGTGATCATCACGACCCGTTTTATTCTGCAGAATGTTGCAAACATGTTTGCAACGGTGCTGAAGAGTTCCAAGTTTTGTTTTTACACTCCACTACTTTAAATTTTTCAACCAGGATACGCGTCGTCTTCCCGGTTCTCTTTTTCTTCCACTTTTCCTTGTATAATTAATCGCATCAACTCATGTTTTTCATTTCTTAATATGTGATCAAAGTAGCTAATTTTTCTTTCCTTCGTAATGTTTACGTGTTATGTCCATGATATTTTTTACATTCATCGATGACACCACATCTCAAAAATGGCAAGACTTTTTTCAGTTGCGTCCGTGATTATCCAGGCTTCAACTCCATATAAAAGGACAGAGAATACGTAGCAACGAAATTAATTAATTTTTAATATTTTTAATTAATGTTAGATTCATTCAATAAACACAACTATTTACAGATCATATAGAGGAATCCGAGTCTCGATGGGAATCCGAGGAAGAATAAGATGAAGAGTTTGAAGAAGTACAAGATTCGGAATTATAATTAATTTAATTTATATTTTTATACTTTTAAACTTATATATGCATATATAAAATAAATGTATCGTTTTCTATCATATTTGTAAAATTTATTTTATTGTTTGTATTATTTTCTTTTAATTAATAAAAAGATATCTGAAAAATCTAAAATATATAATAATTATTTTGACGCACAACAACATGGTTATCGTGAGGTCACGTGATTTTACCCAAGCGAATGGAATCGCTGCGAACGAGGACGCAAAGAACTATCGACAATACGCTCTTTCTCACACTGCAGCTTACCTATAGCGCTTTTCCTTCACATGCACGTGTAATTTTTTTGATCACCTGGCAGATAGAAAATCTCAACGGAAAAAACCTGTCTTTGGAATAATTATTTTTAATATTAAATAATACCCTGTCAAAGTAGCAATTGCACCCCCCTGTCCGGAAAGAAAGTACCTACATACCTATCTATACATGTATAGGTATATATTTTGTACTGGTTAATAGTATAGATTCAGATGCAATTCCCTAAAGTTCAGATGCACCCCCTGAAAATAATCCTGCGGCGCCTATGCAAGCATCTTGCAGAGTTAAATTCACTCGCAAATCGCCTGGCTTGTTTATTTTCTTTATATTTGCATATTTAAATTTACTTTAAAGTCACATCAAAGATATGTCTTTTGTAATAACAAGTTTTAACCTTTTCTTAACTTTGGGGGCGATTTTGGGGGAAAATAACCGCTACCCTTCAGCCAGACCGTCATTTTTGTATTAGGCTATCATGGAAGAGATACCTAAAAAAATTTCAGATTGTCTAAAATACCTACTCAAAAATGTCTCACAGCTCTCGGACCAATAGTAATCTTACAACAATAATTCGAAAACCCCTGTGTGCCCAAGTACATAATTGAAGTGATGGATGTTTGTGACTATGGACAAGAGAGATATGGTTAAGAAATTCAATCTGAAGTAGAAAAGGGACTATACTGGAAAAAATAAATGACAACTGAAACAGAATCTATCAACTCGCAGCAACATTAAACGTGACATTACTAGCAAAAAAATTCACCATCCAACAACACATAAGGCAACATAAGACATCCATTGAGAAAATCAAATCGGTCACATTCTAGCAACAAAAGAATTAGTTCATAAAATACTAGACACAAGATCTTGCAGAGGGCTAAACGTGAACACACAGTGACCAGCCACTGTCGCTGATCCTCGCTACTAGTGGCGTCTATTACAAAATCATTGGCTCTTCAAAATCACCTGTTTAAGCCACTTTGTGGATCCACTCAGTAGCGCTAAAAAAGTAAAGTTCGTGTAACATTCTGGCTAAGGTCTAGTGTTAGGGTTTTCAGGTCGGGCAAGCGCCCCTAACATGACTTAACGAGTACTTACGTAGCCAGGACTGACAGCTTTACGTGCCCTCCGAAGAACGGTGGCGGCTCAGTTCAATTAGAAATTGAAAAATTTGTCAGTGCCAGGATTCGAACCCAGGCCCTCCAGCTTGTTAAGCCAGTAACTTAGTCACTGTGCTACGGCCGCCACGGTAGAGCTGCAGAGTGGCTCATCTGTTTCTATTTTTAGTGTAATACCGTATATTTGTCTCATAACGCAGACAATGTGTTACGAAAGGGGATGAGAACTTCTTCTTCTTCTTATATTAGGCCTCTTGGCCTGTTCTTAACTGATGTTGTGCTTGTATTTATTCGTAGCTGTGATGTTGACTGCCAGCTATCTCTCTATCTTTTAAAGGGCCTCTCTATTGATCTCTTGTCTGTTGGCTTCGAATCTCTGGCTATATGGGCTATTCTCTCGCTGTCCATTCTCGTCATATGCTGATTCCACTCTTGTCTTCTCGATCTTCCCCACCGTACTATGTCTTGTATGTTACAGAGATCTCTTATTTTGTCATTCGGTTTCTGTCTCTCAGTGTTTTTCCAGTTATTGACATCAACATTCTCATTTCTGAAGTTCTCAGTATCCTCTTGGTTTCTGCTGTGTCACATCTTGTTTCTATCGCATATGTCATGTCTTACACATGATTTATATATGTATACTATCACTTCCAGCCTCATATCTTTATTTCTCTAGATGACATCCCCCAGACATCCTGACATGTAATTGGCTTTATTTGCTTGCTTTCGGACCCTCTCTTTAACCTCTCCGGAGAGAGAGAGAGAGAGAGAGAGAGAGGATGAGAACTAGTTTAGTATATCTGCTAAACTTAAACAAGTCAAATTTGAAAGAAATTTCAAGGGTCTTTTAAGTCTTTTTATATGAAAAATTTATAGTTTGAGTGGGGAGTAGTATGTGATGAATTATAATATCCTGCAGACCATAGATTTATTGGATGTTCAAAAATAGTTTAAAAGGAAACACCAAATAATTTGTTTAATAATAATGGAGAAAGAAAAGATACAGCTACTTACTTGGACATCTCATTTGTGTAGGATGTTCAACCAAAGTATTAATAATAGAATCCTTAATAGCGATTTGATCACCGTCCATTGTATCTAAATTATCTATAAGTATCACTGAATCCCACCACTCCATTTGTGGAATTTCTTCGCTAATTCCTTCTGATTTTGCTATTAAAGCTAGTTTTGTAGCAGATGATATTCCAGTCTTTTTGGCTATTTGGGAGATTTCATTTTGAAGCTTTTCCAATTGTGCCTAAAAAATAAAGTTATAAAGAATTATAACAGATGTATCTACAATAAGAATTATTTACATGGTCTAAATAAAAAGTTCATATATTATTTTCAAAAAAGTATTAATTAAATAAAATTATTTTGTCTCCAAGGTGTGATTCTGAAACATCCAAGCTTAAATACCAAATAGAGGTATGGTATGGACATTAACTGTAGCAACTATGGATCTGCTCCAGGCTTTTGTGGCGTGGTTTATAGGGGTATCCTACATATATCATGTATTCACTGAGTTGCCTATGTAGAAGTCCTTTGCAGAATAGAAAAGAAATGTAAAATTTTGATGACATCAAAAGTTGCTGTTATTACTATGTTACCAAGTTAAGTTTAAAAATACTGGTTAGAATATCTGGAACACATGATGATAAATTAAAAATGTTATGGCCTTTCCCAATTGATTTTCTAGTGGAAGGTAAGTGGTAAGTGTAAATCAAGAAGAAGACAGAAGAAGAAGAATTTCTTGGTTGTAAAATCTATAGAAATTGTGTAAAAAGCCTACTACCGGGCTGTTCCATGCTGTAGCAAACGAAGTAAGATATTAGGGATGGATACCAATATCTGGAATATATAGGCACCATATGAAGATAATATTTACAGCAGTTGAACCCACTTATTGGAATAGCCGTTGTGCGCAGCAAAAGTATTCCTATGACTGGGATATTCTAATAAGCGATCATTGGTGGCTAGTAGAAACATTTCAGCACCTCAAATTTCTATTCCTTAAACTGGGATATTCCTATAACTACTATATACCTTACTACTACCTTTGTCAAAATCTACCATATGCAGAACTGCGCTTTTGCGCTGGTTGTGAAAAAAACCTCATCTAGGGGATGAAATTTTTTTAATCAAAATAACTATGGAAATCGATAGAGTTCTGAGTAAATTTTGTTCTATAAAGTTTTTTTTTGCAAAATTGACACTTTCCAAGTTATTTGCGATTTAAACTATGCAAATTTCATTGACAAAACTAACGTTTTATAACCGGTTTTCATGAATAACTTAAAAAAAATTTAATTTTATAGAAAAAATTATTAAGAACAAAATTGTAGATAATAAAAACAAAGAGATTCGCGTCTGAAAGACCTATGCAAACCCAATAACGACTGAGTTATTGCTCTTTAGGATGGTTATTTTTGAAGAACATTGAAATGGAGAACTTTAATCTCAAATAACTCGAATGTGGTGCAATTCTTTGGGAAAACTTAAGAGACATCTTTTAAAGTTCATTAAAATACCTTTAAAATAAGCTCTGACAAAAGTTTTTTTCTTAAGAACTGACTGACTTATAATGAAAATAAAGTCGCTCTTTGCTTATTTTTTTTTTAAATATAAAAATTAAACCCTCGTCGTTACAATGCTAATAGAAATGAATAGCTTGCCACTTGAAATTACCTTTATTTAGGTATAATTGTTGATTAAACCGAAAATGACATTTTTAAAATTAAAAAGAAATGAATTTTTCTTAAAAAATTCTAAAACTATTCATAATATGGAAAAACGTTTTAAATATTAATTGTAGAATTTCTCTTACTGAAAATTCTAATTTCTTTTTGTTTTTATATCATGAATACTTTAAGGTATATTTAACAGAGGAGTAGTCCCACTCACTTCTGTAACGTGAACAGTCGCGTGTTAGATTTCATCTCACAATACGAATTTAAATACGAATTTACAACAAATTTTTATTTTATAGTATTTTTATTTACTTGCTATGTTAGAAATATTATTTCTAACAAATATTAAAGTTAATTGGCTCTCCCCAAAGCCATAAATTCCACAAAAAGAAAAAGAAAAGAAAAAAAACCTACGCGTTACTACACCCTTCCTCGAGGCACTTACGAAATTTTTTCAAAACTGCAAAATTTTTCATCAAGTTATCGCGAAAAAGGATAAAATGTGAGATTCTATCTAACGGCACGACTACTCGCGGGTTAAGAAAAATGCTCTTTTTTAAAATTATAATACCTCAGCTTGAATGTCAGCAACTGTTCCTATGATATCATTATCTTAACTGAAACCTGGCTCACACCTGAAATTACGGATGCTGAACTTGGGCTTCTCAACTACAACATCTACAGAACTGACCGCTCTAAGGACTCCAGTGTCTTCAGTTAGTAGAGGTGGGGGAGTGTTGATTGCCATTAAGAACTCGATTCCTTCTTATCAAATTCAGTCTGATCCTTCGATTGAACAGTTGTTTGTTCTCTTTAATAACAAATCTATAATCGGTACAGTATATTTTCCACCTAAATCTATAGCTACTTTATACCAATCGTACTTCGAACAGCTTATCACTATAAGCGAGCAATACGATAGAGCAAACCTTTTTCTATTGGGTGATTTTAATCTTCCATCAGCAGTTTGGGATGTCGATGATTATTGTTCCATTGCTTCTCCTCAGCCTACAGCTACACAATCTGAAGCTGATTCTATTGAAACTATATCCAATATCTGTGCTTTTTTCAATCTCTTCCAGACCAACGAAATAACCAACGATAGAGGGGTTACGCTTGATCTCATTTTATCTTCATTGGGTATTGATGTATTGAAGGCTATCGACACTTTAATTCCAGTGGACACACATCATCCTCCGCTTGAATGCAGTTTGCCACTCAAAATCACAAATGATCATTCATCTGGTGAAGAGTATTATTATGACTTTGTTCATGCTGACTATGCAGCAATTCGTTCATCCCTTGAAGCAATTAATTGGGATGGTGCACTTCAAGGAAAAGAGCTCTCTGACATGGTTTCTGTATTTTACGACATTTTTTATTCCATCATTGATCATTTTGTTCCGCTAAAAAAAATCTGTGATAAGAAATATCCATGCTGGTACTCCTCTGAGCTGAAGAAGTTGCTTCACGAGAAGAAATCAGCGCACAAGATATATAAGAGCACAAGGTGTCCAGAAAGTTATGCAGCATTTAGTAACTTAAGAACTAGATGTAAATTTTTATCAAGACAGTGTTATGCTGATTACATTCAACGTACCGAATATTCTATTGTTAATAACGTTAAATCCTTTTGGAAATTTGTAAGTAGTAAAAGGGAAAATAACGCTATACCTAATACAATGACTCTTGGAGATCGTACTGCCTTCAATGGAACTGATATTGCTAATCTTTTTGCTAACCAATTCTCTTCCGTCTATACTAACCAATCCTTATATCCGCATGTAACCCAGATTTCACCTTTGGTTAATGTGTCTAATTATCACATTGAAATTTCAAAAATCTACGAAAAACTGTCTGAACTCAATACCAACAAAGGTCCTGGTCCTGATGGAATTCCCCCCACTTTCCTTAAAACATTCAGCTTCATTCTATCGCGCCCACTTTTTTATATATTTAATAAGTCTATATCAACAGGGGAATTTCCAGACTACTGGAAAAACTCTTATGTCACTCAAATATATAAATCAGGTCGAAAATCAGATATAGGTAACTATCGTCCCATTTGTATTCTTAGTGCTATTCCTAAAGTTCTTGAGAGCATTATTTCTGATTATTTAAGTTATGACTTCTCGCCAATTATAGGGGCCCAACAATTTGGATTTACATCCAAAAAATCAGCAGAATTGGGTCTCATAACATATGTTGATTTTTTGACAGATGCTCTTGAGAGGGGTTTACAAGTTGACTCTGTGTATACTGACTTTTCCAAAGCTTTCGACAAAGTTAATCATGAGCTCTTGATTCATAAACTTTATTTATACGGAGTTGATGGCCTTATATTGAAGTGGCTCAAGAGCTATCTTACGCAAAGATCGCAAATTGTCAGGGTTAATCATCACTATTCTCATACCATCTCTGTTACCTCATGTGTACCACAAGGATCACACTTGGGACCTCTGTTGTTTAATATATTTATCAATGATCTAATACCCTGTTTCCAAGTAAGTGAAACTTTGTTATTCGCTGATGATTTAAAATGTTTTAAAATAATCACATGTGAGGCTGATTCACTTAGTCTACAAGGTGATATTGATCGCCTATCTAACTGGTGTGTGCAAAATGGTATGTGTTTGAATGCATCCAAATGCCATATTTTTCGTTTCCACCGAACTCATCATCCAATCATCTTCGAATATAGTATAAATAATCTGACCTTACATTCTGCCTCTGAAACTAGGGATCTAGGTGTGATCCTTGACTCCGCCCTTAGCTATAAATCACACATTTCCAGTACAATACAGAAGTCTATGAAGATGCTTGGCTTTATAAAAAGAACCACTAGAGACTTTACAAACATCTCAGCTATTAGATCTCTTTATTTCTCCCTGGTTAGATCTCATTTCGATTACTGTTCCACAATTTGGTCCCCCTATTACTTTACTCATAAACTGAAAATTGAGGCTATCCAACACAATTTTCTGAGATATACTGCCACTAAGATGCATGTATACTATGACTATTCTGTATTAGAGCGCATACTGAACTTACCTCCTCTTGAGGTACGCAGAAAACAAAGAGACTTAATTATTTTATTTAAAATTATCAACGGGCTGTGTAACTGCCCCGAACTTCTCTCCAAAATATCTCTATTTGTCCTCAGTCGTTCGACTAGGCAGGTGCAAACCTTTTATGTCTCTTTTCATAGATTCAATTATTCTTACAACACATTTATTCCTAGAACTCTTCGATTAGCTAACTCATTAAATAACCTCGAAATTTTTAATATATCAGTTTCCCGCTTTAAAAACCTAATTTCTTCCCTAACTTTTTAACTTTTTAATATTTTCGGCCAGAGCTTTTGTATTGTGATTAGTGTTTCATGACCTGTATGTATTAGATAACTTAAAACCGTTATACCTTGGAACATTTCCGAATTGGTTTAGGTGATATCTTTTGTTTGTAATTGTACTGACCTAATGTTATCTTATTCTTTTTTGTAACTGTATTACTCATAGAATTATTTTTCCACAAACCACTTTGTTATGTTATATTACGATAATTTATGTTATATAATTGGTTAACATTAATGTTATATAATTGTATAATTATGTTATATAATTTAGAACACTGTAAAATTTATATCTGAATAGGGCTTGCCCGTGAATAAATAAATAAATTACTCTTTAAAATAATAATGTCATTTTCAATTTAATCAACTATTTTTTTCTAAACTAAGCATTCCAAACGGGTCGAATCACATGGATCGTATCAATTATACCTAAATAATGTTAATTTCAAATGGGAAGCTATTCATTTCTATTAGGATTGTATAGTGTTGGAAAATTCTCGAGAATGAAAAATCGGAGAATATTCTCGGGAATATTCTCGATATGAAGAATTTTCTGAGAACGAACCCTATGACGCGCTTAGGGGTATTGTTAACGATGAAAAAGGGTATTAAAAATCATGAAATTATATACAAATTATGAGACAAAAAAACAATGCCCTTTTTATATAAAAAATGCAAAAACAACAGAAAACACAAAATTTATTTGATAAAAAACGAAATTTTCTTCGTAACAGCAAATAATAGATATATGGTGAACTAATATGAGAAAGATGAGGCCTCAGATTCAGAATATATTTCAATCATTAGCTCATCATGGCCATCTTCATTCTGCATTTCAATGTACTGATGAGAAGTTATAGGATTTTGTTTTTCACAAGTCGCCAGCTCAGTCATGGATTGGTCTATGTCTAACAATTTTAAATTGTGAGCTATAAAAGTTACCTTACCAGCACGTTCAGCAGTAAGCCGGTTTCTTTAAGATGAGTTGATAAAAAAAATCATAAGTACTGAAACTTGTTTCAGTCTCTGCTCAGGATGAAGGCATGCTTAATATATCAACTGCCCTTTTAGTTAATTTTGTTCCCAAACATGTAACTTTCAACCATATGATTGGGTCTAGTTTTTCAATTGATTTTACAACATATGGTTTTTCAAAAAATATCTCATTAGACCGATAAAGTTCCAAATCTTCCATTATTTCAGCCAAGTCATAACCATATTTTAAAGTTGCTAAATTATCTATAAACTCAGTTTCCCCAGCCCTGGCTACTTTGTATAAAAGTATCTAATAATAAAATTAATAATGTTTGGTATGCAAAAAATATACTAGGAGAATTGGCAAAAACAATATATGTACATGTTTTTTAAATTATAATAATTTGACCCATATCTAGTTTTTATTTTTATTTCGGTTTTTGTAAAAGAAAATTCTCGCTGAGCATTTTCTGGCCGAGAATATTCTCTTGAGAATATTCTCTGCTTACATCACTAGGATTGTAACGACAAGGGTTTAATTTTTACATTTCAAAAAGAAAAAAGCAGAGAGCGACTTTATTTTCGTCATAAGTCAGTCAGTTCTTATGCAAAAAACTTTTGTTAGAGCTTATTTGAAAGATTTTTTAATAAATTTTAAAAGATGTCTGTCAGGTTTTCCCAAAAAATTGCACCACATTCGAGTTATTTGAGATTGAAGGTTCTCCATTTCGAGGTTCTTCACAAATAACCATCCTTTAAAGAGCAATAACTAAGTCGTTATTGGGTTTACCTAGGTATTTCCGATGTGAATCCCTTTGTTATTAGTCACAATTTTGTCCTTAATGAGTTTTTCTATAATATTAAATTTTTTAAGTTATTCATGAAAAACCGTTATAAAACGTGAGTATTTTCAATAAAAAATGCATAGTTTCAATCGCAAATAACTTGAAAAGTGTCCATTTTGCAGAAAAATTTATAGAATTTGTCACTCTATCGATTACCATAGTTATTTTGATTAAAAAATTTTCATCCCCTAGATGGGGTTGTTTTCACCCCCAGGGCAAAAGCGCAGTTCGGCATAGGGTAGATTTTGAAGAATAGTGTCAACAGAGCTTAAATCCAAATTTTCATTAAAATCGGTGTTGATTCTTAAAATTCCACGGTGTTACAGTTTTTTACAGCTGATGAGTGGTCTACTATTCTAATAAGCAGATTGAACTATATTAACACAAATTGAAACTTACCTTCATCCTTAATCTCTCGGCCAGTTGTTGAAATTTTCCAGGTTCGTGGAACCTCAAAGCCCTTTTGTTTCTTGTAGCTGGTTTAATACCAATCCTAGGGTCAATAAATTTTGTTTCACTGTTGTCTTCACTATGACGCTCAAGACCAGACCCTCTAAAATTTTCCTTTTTCATAGCTCTCATGTTAGCCTTCAAAGTGGGTGCCACATGAGTAAGTTGAATAGTTTTACCTAAAAAAAATAATGTATTAATAGATTCCAGTGGCTGAAATACTTGGGTCGATGGTCTTTTGGTACATAGTATCAATAAAGTAAAAATCTCTCTCTAGATTCCTGCTGTTGAAGACTGAACAAGAAATATGAAACTAAACTATTCAAAATACTTTATACTGAATCCTAGAACAATTTTTCAATTGCAATTAACACATTCACGGACATGACTGCATATGAAGTAACTTTCTCCATAAGAAGATGTATAGTCCGTCTGCTATAACTTTTACCATGCGGTACGATTCATTTTCAATAAAATTAAGTCAAAACAGAAAGTGAAACATATGCCGTGTGTAGTATATAGTATACAGTATACAAAATGTATACAGGGTGTCCAGAAACTCTACCGACAAACGAAGACAGGAGATTCCTCATATGATTTTAAGATAAATTAACCCAATTCATCTAGTCCGAAAATGCTTCCTAAGGGAGCTAGAGCTCTTTGAAGATGGCGTCATGAAATTAGTTTTTCTTAAATACCTCCAGAACGCTTCTATTTACAAAAACGAAAATTGGTATGTCTATTTACTTTTCCGAGATGAATCGATTCCATCCATTATAAATTTCTAGTACCGGTCATAGGGGTCCGTTTTGGGTAGAGCAACAGGTGTTTTATCGCATAACTTTTTTGTCCTTAACTTTTATGCATTTTTGACACCAGATTATTAAATTGTGAGGTATTCTAGTACTAAAAGGTACTTTTGTTTTAAGTCGGTAGGACACACCGTTTTCTAGAAAAATCGATTTGAAAGTTTTTCATTTTTGGAATTTGAAAAAAAAATTGAAAGAACTTTTCAACAAAAAACGAAGTATTTTACCAACATAAAGTAAGAGTAACTTTTAGTACTCGAATACCTCATAATATAATAATCTAATGTCAAAAATGCTCAAAAATTCAAGACAAAAAATTATGCCATAAAATAACTGTTGACCTACCCAAAACGGACGCCTATGATCAGTACTAGAAATTCGAAATTACTGAAATCGATTTATCTCTGGAATATAAATAAATGCACCAAGTTTCGTCTTTCTAAACAGTTTTTTTTTTGATTTTTTTTTTTAATTCAAAAAGCGAAAAATTTTCAAATCGATTTTTCTAGAAAACGGTGTGTCCTACCGATTTAAAATAAGAGTAACTTTTAGTACTAAAATACTTCACAATTTAATAATCCAGTGTGAGAAATGCATAAAAGTTAAAGATAAAAAAGTTATGCGATAAAATAACCGTTGCCCTACCCAAAACGGACGCCTATGATCGGTACTAGAAATTTGCAATGGATGGATTAGATTTATATCTTGAAGATAAATACGTGTACGAATTTTCGTTTTTCTAAATGGAAGCGTTCTGGAGGTATTTAAGAAAAACTAATTACAAGACGCCATCTTCAAAGAGCTCTAGCTCCCTTAGGAAGCATTTTCGGACTAAGTGAATTGGGTTAAATTATCTTAAAATTACCTGGAGAATCTCCTGTCTTAGTTTGTCGGTAGAGTTTCTGGACACCCTGTATACACATCGACATTCATTTCAATTTATGTTTTGACTTAATTTGATCGAAAATGAATTGTACCGCATGGGAAAAGTTATAGAGGATGGACTATATCTACATCTGATGTGTGTCTGCGAATGTGTTAATAAAGAGGTGCTATATAACTGACCACATAAAACATTTATTAAAACTCGTATAGAAATTGCAAAAGGAGCATTTATGAAACTTAGATCTATTCTGAGCAGGGCCGTCTCAACCCGGGGGTGCAAGGGGTGCGAGGAACCCGGGCGCCAAGTCCAAGGGGCGCAAGCCGAACACTTGCTAGGCTCAAAATTGCGCTTTTTGTCCTTAAAAAAATTACTAATAACAAAAACATACAAGTGCACTTTCGCTATTTTTTACAAAGGCTATTAATGCTTACTACTCCTACGAGATGCAAATGAAATATGAAAACCATTTAGATTATTCAGACTATAATTTCAAAAAGGTGACGCGTATTATACACTATTTTGACCAATATTGAATGTCGAATGATAATGACCATCTTGTAAAAATTATTAGTGTATCCGATTCTGCTGACAAAAGCATAATTGCCGTTTGGGGGCCTATGTATGTAAAAGCGACGCATTATGTATAAAAGTAGTCAGTATTTTTTTAAAGGTGGCGGTATAATCTTTTATAATAGGAAAATATAAATGCTGATTTCAAAAACCTAATTCTTCATTCATTGCGTTTGCAACAAGAAAGACGTTCATTGCATTTTTAGAAAGACACAAGAAAAGTTGCAGTCACGTAATTTCTGTAAAAAAATATCTAGATCTAAAAAAGCCTTACACTAGAAAGTCCCTAGAAAGACTAGAAAGTCATACAGTAGACTCTGTCAATCAAGCAGCAGTTGAACGCGAAAGAAAAAGATGGAGGGCGGTTTTAGAAAGAATTATCAGTAGTAATTGCACAAGAGCTCTAAAATTATCGAATTTTTCCCGAGTGACACTTTGACAGTTTTAATTTCACGACCCGAAGGGGAGTGAAATTATGTCAAAGTGGCACGAGGGAAACAATTCGATAATAATTTTAGAGATCGAGTGCAATTTGCTGCGATTATTTCATGAATAAAACTGTTCAAAACCAAAATTTTATTGTAATTTATTTATGTAAGTACAAATTACTACAGTTAAACACACAGTTGTTATACATATGTGACGGTTGAAAGTCATCACTTTTATAACTCTTAAAACAGTAATTGTTATTAATGTCACTGAATGTGTTTTTTCGTAGCAACGAAGGGCATCTGACGTAATATACTTGACGACGGGATATTATCAAAAATTATCACTTTAGTTTTTATTTCTGTAGCTTTCTATTGGTCAGAATGTCCTATGAATAAAATAATCGAAATAATAACATTTTTAGCACAACAAAATTTACCATTAAGAGGAACCAGTCAAAGGTTGTATAAATCGGATAACGGTAGCTTTTTAAAATTAATAAAACGTATTTCCGATTTTGATAATACACTATCAGAACACATTGCACGAATTCAAAGTGTTCAGCATCGTATGCCTAATTATCTTGGACATAATATTTAAAATGAATTGATAAGTGTAATTGGTGGAAAAATTAAATGCACAATTGTTGATCTTTCAAAACAATCTAAATATTATTCTATAATTTTAGATTGCCCACCTGATATTTCATACAAGGAACAACTTACTATTGTTGTTAGGTGCGTTTATCCTAATTCGTCAACAAAGCTTGCCGAAATTAGAGATCATTTTCTAGGTTTTTTACCGGTTACTGATACTACTGGACAAGGATAAGCACATTATTTGTTAGAATTTTTGAAATTAACAAATATTAATTCAGATGATTTCGAGGCCAAATGTATGATAATGGGGCAAATATGAGAGGAAAAAATATTGTCCCTAAAAAATTTTTAGACATGAATCGTCGTGCATTTTATGTTCGTTGTACGGCTCACAGCCTTAATTTAGTACTAAATGATGCCGCTAAATTCTCAATGGAAATAACAAATCTTAAATTGTTAAAGAAATTTGGGTACGTTTTTTCCGCACCAACATTACGGTGGAATGTCATAATGAATGAGATACCCACCTTTACATTAAAACCGCTTTAGCAAAGGTTAATATTGTCAGCAAAACTTTGCAAACGAGCGATATTATTATTTCGGAAACTGTTAAGATGCTTGATCAAGTCAGTAAAGATTTAACCAACAACCGCACTGACACTGTTTGAGCGGATATTAATTGACTCGGTATCAATTGTTAAAGAACTAGATTGCGAAACTAAATTTTCTGAAACTGTTTTCTGTTTCTGAAACAGACGAGCCTCTTTTATACTCAAAACCAAATTTTGATGTTAACTTCTATTATTATTTATTGGACATTGCCATTGCAAAATTAAGTGAAAGATTTGAAATGTTGAGGGAACATAACTATAATTTTTCTTTCTTGGAAAGTTGGTATATTGAGTTAGAGAAACTCCAAAGAAAACTTACAAAAACACAATGTTTAAATTTACAAAAAAAAAAACAGTGCATGGAAATAGGTCTGATATAGATGGTGAAGATCTATTCCATGAGTTAGAATTGTTACTAATATTTTTTATAAATATAGACACAAATCCACTCGATAATTACACTTCCAGTAAAAATAGCTAAAGGAGAAAGATCTTTTTCTAAACTTAAATTGATCAAAAATTATCTGCGCTCAACAATGGACCTTGACAGATTAATAAACCTGGCCTTAGTAATTATAGAGAAGCAAGTAAAATATCACCGAAGCAATAAAAACTTTTGCCAATTTAAATGCTAGAAGCGTTGACTTTGATGTACTAAAAAGTATGATACAGTGTTTTAAGATTGATCATTTTTGAATACTGAAACCATGTTTTTTAATATAAAAATAAATAAAGAAAGCAGACATAATTAGTTTTTAGTTTAGCGTACCTATAACCTATATAACCTTCTGACAAAAGGGGGCGCAAAGATGAGTCTTGCACCCCGGCGCCGTGTATGCTTAAGACGGCCCTGATTCTGAGCAACTCTCAGCTGAACTTACAACTAAGAATCAAGTTCCTAAAATGTTATGTGTATCCTGTATTACTATATGGATGTGAAACCTGGATCATGAAGGTTAACATGATGAACAAATTAGAAGCCTTTATGTGGTCGTATTGTAGAATGCTCAGAATATCTTGGGTTCAACGCATTTCAAACAGAGAAGTTTTAAACAGAGTAGGTCAAGGCGAAGGATATTTAACCAAGCTGACAAAAAAGAGAAAACTTGAATATCTGAGGCATATAACGAGAGGTAGCAGATACAGGATGCTGCAGTTAATACTCAATGGAAAGATCGACGGAAAAAGAGGAATTGGTCGGAAGAAATATTCATGGCTCCGAAATCTTCGTCAATGGACTGGCTTATCAGTAGATCAATTGTTACATGCCGCACAAGATCGAGAACGATATCGACAAATTGTTATGAAAGCTACCCACGACTAAAAATTTGGGCAGGGTACTTAAAGAAGAAGAAAATATTTAGGGATATAGACAATAAACTGAATAGGGTTAAACACACTCACACTATGCTTCTCCTTAACACCTTGGCTGCGTTACGAGACAAATATACCTTTTAAAACACTTATAAATATCTCTAAACGCAGCCAGTGAAAATTATAGAAGACAAAAAATAATAAAAATTCTTTACCTGATTTATCCACAGTTCTTCCATCTTCATCTAATATTAAGGGAGCTGGTTTATTTGGAACTATTGGCATTTGAATTATATTGGGCAAAATTCCAGAGGAAAGTTTATTCTTAATCTGTGCATGGAGCTGCGCTATCTTCCTAGCTTTATCAGCATCTCCTCTATTCAACAGCCCCACAGGTATACCATATATACTAGGTGTAGGAATACTGAGGTTTCCTATGCTTATATTATTTTTACTGGGAGGTGGTAGTTCCCTTTTAGAATTTTCCGTCGGTTTCGGTTTTGTCCGATCAGGCTCCTTACTCTCATATCTAGAACCATTTTTGGACCGCTTTGAATCTCTTTCTCTATCATCTTCATGAGCTCTTTTTTTGGATCTATGAGAACTTCTGAAATCATCCACTAAATCTGCAATTTTATCAGCTAGCTTATTAGCCTTTTTACTATCCAAATAAACCCCAAGTTTATCACTTATCTTTTTCTTGTCATAACCACTAGATACACAATCTGTAGCTGTCCTAAGCACTGAGGAATCACTGCTTCCTAAAAGTTTATATACAACTTTTTCTATTGAAGGCTTCAGGTCATCTAAATCTCTTCTTGATAAATAAGACATTTCTACGGTTTTTCAATAAAATTTTTACAAAATCACCAACAAATAACAAAAACGTTTCGTAACGTAAACGTAAAATTAAGGTTAAGGTTACTTTTGACATCTGTCATTTCTTCTTTCTGTTTTATGGCTGTATAGGTCGTCGGTCGTGGATTTCATCTAAGTATATTTTTCATGCTCTTAAAAAAAAAAGCCGCGTACAAACCAAGTTCGCGAACCGTTAGCGAGCCTGTTCGTGTGGATTACAGTGTGGACTACAGTTCGTAATGGGTTCGCGAACAGTTCGCTGTTCGCTTGGATAGCGGTAACATCAAAGGGTCTGTTCGCGAACAACCAGTTAGTAAACAAAACGGTCTGGACGTATTGAAGTTCGCTTAAACGAAAAGGGGTTATGTTCGTATTTATTTTAGTTTGATGTTAAAATATTTCAACGTGGCTTGCTGCTTTTTTATTGTTGTTTACTACTATCCGCTGTGAGCTCGTACGTAGAGGGGATATTTACAAATTTTCGAGTGCCAGTAGTGGCAAGTCTGTAAACGTTTACCGGAAATTTGACATAAATGTCAAAGTGATTAATGTAAAATTAAAATTAAAAACATTAATTATAAAAAATATTAGTTGGTCAAAGCTGTGGTATATATTTTTACCTTAAATATACTTACGTTTTAAATACTGAATTAAAGTTTTTTTAATGTTCCGTAATATGTAATTATAATTTAATCTAAAAATCTTAGCGCCATCTACACGATAATTGTGAAAGTATCCGAAGTAAGAAATTCATATTTTATCAATAGAACGTCAAAATGATTAGCAAAATCTTAAAAAAATCGATTACAATTTAATTAATTTTTTGCGTTGTAAATGTTAAGCGATAACAATTAAATAATAAATTTAAAAATTACCGGTGAAAGGTAATTCACAGTAAACTGTTTTTTTACTGTGAGATAATTCCAGTAATCCGCTAGGAGCGCCACCAGCGAAGTTCACAGCGTATACGCTGTGAGCTCGTACGTAGAGGGGATATTTACAAATTCGCGAGCGCTAGTAGTGGCAAGTCTGTAAACCTTTACCGGAAATTTGACATAAATGTCAAAGTGATTAATTTAAAATTAAAAGTAAAAACATTAATTATAAAAAATATTAGTTGGTCAAAGCTGTGGTATATATTTTTACCTTAAATATACTTACGTTTGAAATACTGAATTTAAGTTTTTTAGTGTTCCGTAATATGTAATTATAAATTAATCTTAGCGCCATCTACACGATAATTGTGAAAGTACCCGAAGTAAGAAATTCATATTTTATCAATATAACGTTAAAATGATTAGCAAAATCTTAAAAAAATCGACTACAATTTAATTAATTTTTGCGTTGTAAATATTAAGCGATAACAATTAAATAATAAATTTAAAAATTACCGGTGAAAGTTGAATTAGTAATCCGCCAGGAGCGCCACCAGCGAAGCTCAGGGCGTATACCGCTGTGAGCTCGTACGTAGAGGGGATATTTACAAATTCTCGAGCGCCAGTAGTGGCAAGTCTGTAAACGTTTACCGGAAATTTGACATAAATGTCAAAGTGATTAATGTAAAATTAAAATTAAAAACATTAATTATAAAAAATATTAGTTGGTCAAAGCTGTGGTATATATTTTTACCTTAAATATACTTACGTTTTAAATACTGAATTTAAGTTTTTTTAATGTTCCGTAATATGTAATTATAATTTAATCTAAAATTCTTAGCGCCATCTACACGATAATTGTGAAAGTATCCGAAGTAAGAAATTCATATTTTATCAATAGAACGTCAAAATGATTAGCAAAATCTTAAAAAAATCGATTACAATTTAATTAATTTTTTGCGTTGTAAATGTTAAGCGATAACAATTAAATAATAAATTTAAAAATTACCGGTGAAAGATAATTCACAGTAAACTGTTTTTTACTGTGAGATAATTCCAGTAATCCGCTAGGAGCGCCACCAGCGAAGCTCACAGCGTATAGTTAATTAATAAGGTAATGCAGTGCGTAAATCGTTCTGCTGGACATAGAGAATATACATTGAGATCATTGTGGCAACTGCGCTAACCTGTGTTAGTTGAAACTTCTGTTCGAATACGAGTTTCTGGTGCAATAGAGCTGTTACAAGGAATAGAATGAATGATTTTGAATGCAAGGCAGTCCATAAATAAATCAAAAACAAAGATTATGACTGATGAATTAATAATTTTACTTTAATTTTTAAAATATCTTTTATTTAAAAATTAATTTTAAACAGACACAGTTTTTCCATTAGTCAGAAAACGCATGCGCACCTTAAAATAATATAAATAATATCGTTAATAGATAAATGTGTAACGTTACAAACGTCACATCTTTGATATTTTATTTTTAAATAATTATTTTACCATATTTCCTTTAATATTTCATTAATAATTATCTTCTTCTAATTGGTTTACCCATTTTCCCCTTTAAAAATCGGTTGGCGCTCTCTTTTATTACCCTCTTTTATTATCTTCTATTTAATATATCTCTTTCATTTAAATCATCATACTGAACATACCTCGTATATTCATACTCTCCAAATATCTGTATTTTCAATACGGAACATGCCGCTACTTCATAGTACTTGGTTGTCATTTTAAATGTCGTTTTCAATGACAGTGTCACTTCATCGACTTGACCCCCTACTCCCTGACATACACTGGAAGGGAAAAATTAATCCTTAAAAAGGCATGTAATTCGAAAAATAAATCATTTCTATTTCATCAAATCATCTCTTGGGGTAAGGATAACATTATATTGTGATTATATTTCTCCGTCTAACAGTTTTTCTAATTGTTTTTTATCTAACCTAACTTCCAATGTCAGACCATGTGTTCTGATATTTTAGTTTCAAATATAATTATCTTTTAATTTACATGTATGCACGTTTAGTAATCAGAATTTTAACTATTCTCATCTAAATTTCATTTGATTTATTCTTGTCATCTGCTACTCTTTCTGACAATTAGAACGGCAGATGGCACACGTTGGTTTTTCTTCTTGATGATTGATATGTGTCTCTATTTTATAGTTTTTTGGAAAGAAACCACTTTTCTTCCTCCGGGAGTTTCAACAACCCTCAAATCGCCGGCGATACAACAACGAGGACCATGTCATCAGGGCTGCAACCACATAACCAAGACTGCAACGACCAACATCCGTAGGCCTGGTGGAATACAACACCTACAACCCCAGAGCCCGTTGCAGAACCAGCAGCAGTACCACACGACATCAAGAAGATACCATCAGCTACCAAAAGCCATAAGTATAATCCAGAATTGTTAGTTTTTGGCAAGAATTTAAATACATTTGTTAATGCAATTTACTAAGTCATTTTATTTATTATATCTTTATGAACAATAAACATGATTAGTTAAAAACTATGTTTTGTTTGCTTCCATTCCAATTTTCAGAGTTCATTCTAAGGTTAGGACAAGACGAACACACACCTGAGTGACTGAGCTAAGCTAAGGGTGTAACGATGGCTATCTTGGTTAGTTGAGGTAATATTTTCGAATATTATTTCAATTAGCGGGGTAGTCCATCGCTTACTCGTTACAAATGTACAAGGTATATTTACCTATTATAATTTAATAATTAGTTTTTAAGATTAATTAAAAGTAAATATTCCTTGTTTATTTATCTATTAACGATATTATTTATATTAAGTGAGGTTAGAAATTGTCGGCGACAATTTGTCAACTGTACCCGCGAACGCACCTACTGAGGTTAATGCCCCTTAATTTTAACAACAAGTCATTGAGAGAGCGAAGTTGCCACAATTATCTTAATATAATACAATGTACGTATTTATGTAACTAAATATATACAATGTATGTTCCCTATGTCCAGCTGAAAGATTTACGCACTGTATAGTTAAGTTTAATAATTAATACAGTTAATTAATAGTAAATAGTTAATTAATAGTAAGTAGTATCAGTAGTATAATAAATAATATAGTTACTTTAAGTCATAGTTAATTACTGTTTATCGAAAATGGAATGGGCCGATAACGAAATTATTACATTAATAAAGGAATACCGTAAACATTCCAATTTATGGGACCCCAGAAATGCAGAATACAAAAAGAAAATAATTATTATATTATCCATATAACAGCCGTGTTTTAAAATGGGTGCGGACAGCAAAGCAATGCAACCAATGCGAACCGCAGCGTACTGTTCTATAGAACTGTTCGCGAACCACTCCAATTTTTGGTGTAGACGTCTTGTTCGGTTACAGTTAGCGAGCAGCTCGCAATAGTTCGCGAATAGCTCGCGAGCTGTTCGCGAACCGCAAATTTGGTTTGGACGCGCCTAGAACTAGAAATCTATGCATGCATAATTTTTAGGGTCCGCTCGTTCGTAAATACTTAAATACAATAAAAGAAATGAACGGTTTGGCAATATTTACCCTATAAGTAGATTTCTAGGACATTCACAGGCACAATTAACTGCCCACCTTGTATTTCTTTCAATCTGCAGAATTATCAATCTTTGACCTCATTTTATGATAGATAAGGTGAAAATTACCTTTGAGGAAAAGGAAACAATAAAATTGTTGAAAAAATGTTGTTTATCAAGAGATGCTTAGCAAAAATTCAATATTAAAAAATCTTCAAAGAAAATTCAAATATAATATTAATACGTTGTTGCCGCCTTTGGTCCTTAGGACTTTTTGGCGCCGATTCGTCAATCCATTCAAGATATTTTGGATATCCGATTGGAGAATTATGCCAATCCTCTACCCCAGCCCTCTTGAGCCCTTCGCAGGATGTAGGGGCTAAATTACGGTACGGACTGCTATCAGACAATTTCGAGAGACATGTTCATACAACCGCAGTTCAGGTTAAGGCCGACATCGATGTACTACAATTCGAGATGACCGCTTCCATTTGTCAGCAACGTCTGGAGAAATTGCTTTTGCACCGCTCCTGAAGGTCGTACGTATATTTTTGAGGTGACAAATGTTAGTGTGAGTGAACGTACAATTAGAAGAAGACTGACAGAACGAAATTTGAGCTAAACTCGGTTTTGTGCGAGAATATGCTAACATACAGGACAGGAGGAACGATCTAATGTACTTTTATTCATTATACCTGCTATTCGGTATGTTCAGTACTCGAAATTTAATGATAGTCGGTAATTAAATACAAATAATGACTTGGTAATATGATCAAAATACGTTTTTCTAAAATATCTTGAAACGTCCTATACTTTACATTATTGGTGATGAACGAGCATTCGCTATCGATAAAAAATTAAAATATTTACTTAAGATTTGAATTAAATAAGCTTTTAGAAGAGAAGTAAAGGAATATCAGCGAATGAGTAAAGCGCGTGATACACACGCAAACTTTAAGTACCTACGCGGGTTTAAAGATCGCGGACTTACTCGGCTCGCCGTCGGTGATACACGGCAGACTTAAAGTACGCGGTTTTAAAGATCGCGGTCGCCGTCGGTGGTTTGTGCTATTTAGGAATTTTATCGTATTATATACTTCGTATCATATCCTATTAATATCGTGTTATATATTTTTAATATGTACTAATAAAAAAAAAGACGAAATCGAAAAGTGTGGGGAACAAACAAAATATCATAGATAAGAGAGTAATATTTTCATCAGGAGGATAAAACAGCCTATAAATAATTAGGTTTACTCAAAAACAAATAATCAATAAAGCTTAAAATAGTGTTTTACGGTTTTTTTAAAACTTATAAAATGTAACTTGTCTCCTTTAAACTATATAAACAATGGAATTATTTCTAGGCAATTTGCTTAATTAGTGAAAATATAAGTGTAACTTTAAACACAATAACATTATGGCTCGCGGCTCGTGGCTGTGATACACGTACGGGTTACGAGTAAGATTTCAAACTTGTTGGATCGACGGCGCGGCGTACTTACTCGGCGGACTTAAAGTACGCGTACTTGCAGTGATACACGTGCGAAAAAGGTCGTCGAGCCATAAGTTCGCGTACTTACTCGCGTGTGTATCACCCCTTTAAGTTAATAAATAAAATATATCTTATAGAGTGACTACATTCGGATATTTGAAAATAAAAGTCAAAGTTAATCATACCCATTATATTTCAGTTAGATCTATTGCAACGATTTGCTGTCCACCCGGCGTTCAACAGCTCGTCAGCAGAGCACCGAACTCGCTTAGTTACCAGTGCAACGCATGATATTATAAATAATGTATATTGTATTGTTATTTATAGTATCATGGTTCATAGTACAGTCACAGTGTACAGTACAGTTGTGTGGTGGTCTGAAGATATTATTTTGAAAAATATAATCAACCAGAACGTAAAATAATCTCGGTATTCGGAATATAGGTATGTCCATTAGATATTTTTCATGCTCTTCTTACAACTAGAATTAGAAATCTATGCATGCATAATTTTCAGGGTCCTCTCGTCCGTAAATACTTAAATACAATAAAAGAAATGAACGGTTTAGCAATATTTACCATGGAAGTAGTTTTCTAGGACATTCACAGGCACAATTAACTGCCCACCTTGTATTTCTTTCAATCTGCAGAATTATCAATCTTTGACCTCATTTTATGAAAGATACGGTGAAAATTACTTTTGAGGAAAAGGAAACAATAACATTGTTGAAAAAATGTTGTTTATCAAAAAATGCTTAGCAAAAATTCAATATTAAAAAATCTTCAAAGAAAATTCAAATATAATGTTGAAAATTACAGTCCAAAAAAATTATGAGTAATATTAATGCGTGTTGCCGCCTTTGGTCCTTAGGACTTTTTGGCGCCGATTCGTCAATCCATTCAAGATATTTTGGATATCCGATTGGAGAATTATGCCAATCCTCTACCCCAGCCCTCTTGAGCCCTTCGCAGGATGTAGAGGCTAAATTACGGTACGGTAAGCTATCAGATAATTTCGAGAGACAGGTTCATACAACCGCAGGTCAGGTTAAGGCGGACATCAATGTACTACAATTCGAGATGACCGCTTTCATTGTCAGCAACGTCTGAAGAAATTCCTTTTGCACTGCTCCTGAAGGTTGTACGTATATTTTTGAGGTGACAAATGTTAGTGTGAGTGAACGTACAATTAGAAGAAGACTGACAGAACGAAATTTGAGCTAAACTCGGTTTTGTGCTAGAATATGCTAACATACAGGACAGGAGGAACGAGCTAATGTACTTTTATTCATTATACCTGCTATTCAGTATGTTCAGTACTTGAAATTTAATGATAGTCGGTAATTAAATACAAATAATGACTTGGTAATATGATCAAAATACGTTTTTCTAAAATATCTTGAAACGTCCTATACTTTACATTATTGGTGATGAACGACCATTCGCTATCGATAAAAAATTAAAATATTTACTTAAGATTTGAATTAAATAAGCTTTTAGAAGAGAAGTTAAGGAATATCAGCGAATGAGTAAGTTAATAAATAAAATATCTTATCGAGTGACTACATTCGGAAATTTGAAAATAAAATTATCTTTCAGTTAGATCTATTGTAACGATTTGCTGTCCACCCGGCGTTCAACAGCTCGTCAGCAGAGAACCGAACTCGCTTAGTTACCAGTGCAACCACACTAAGTTCCACTTCTACTCCGAAGCATTCAAGGAGGGACGCCGAGAGTGTATTTAAGAACAAAGCTGAGGATCGTAAAGGCAGTTCCACTTAGTGTACTGAACTAAAAAGGAATCAACTTGTGGCTGCCAGCAGGCGGCCGACCAACGGCAGTTATGCGACGGAGTTAGTCGGAACTCTGCCTTATTGGCGAAATCTCTGATCCGGAGTTGGTGTATGCTACTGGAGCTGTATAGCTATTGATATTTTTATTGTGAGAGTATATGTAACTGGATTGAAGTATAAGGGGGCTACCAGCCTGTGTGTAGTTGTTTATATAGGGTGTCCCAAAAGTAGCGGAACGGTCGAATATTTCGCGAAATAAACATCGGACAGAAAAACTGAAAAATACGTGTTCAATAATTTTCAAAAATCTATCCAATGACACCATACACCAATCCCCACTACACCCCCTGGAGGTGGGGTGGGGGGTAACTTAAAAATCTCAAATGGAAACCTCCAGGGGGTGTAACTTAAAATCTCAAATGGAAACCCCGTTTTTCTTGCAGATTTGGATTCTTTACGTAAAAGTAAGCAACTTTTGTTCAAGACATTTTTTAGAACTGTGGATAGATGGCGCTATAATTGGGAAAAACGATTTATCCGGATACCATAGGTAAATTATAGAAACGGTCTAATATCTCGAAAAATACATTTCGAAATGAGAAACCAAAAAACAGGTTTTCAATATTTTTCGAAAAGTGAAACTTAATAAAAAATTTTCTTCTTGGTAAAAGGTGTATTAGATTAAAAAGCCCTAAAGGGCTACAAACATATGAACAAAACGATTTCGCTCCTTAACAAGAGCATCATCAGTATTACAAGAACATTGTGAGCCAAATAAAAAATACAAAGGTCAAAGCCTTTCAAAAAACAGACAAAAGTCTTATATAAATGAAAACATCGAAAAATCCAAAGGATGGATAAAATTCCTAAGGATACGGCCCTAGGGCAACATATGACTCCCACACGTTGTAAGTGGGTCAAAAGGTAACTAGGTCATTCTGTTATAAGAGGTAGCAGGCAACTAATAGATGAGACCAAATACCAGTATCAGTGGTATTTGGGAGTGTTATGTTGGGAGTGGTATTTGGGAGTGTGGGAGTCATATATGACTCCCACACGTTGTAAGTGGGTCAAAAGGTAACTAGGTCATTCTGTTATAAGAGGTGGCAGGCAACTAATAGATGAGACCAAATACTGGTATTTGGTCCCATGGTATTTGGTCTCATCTATTAGTTGCCTGCCACCTCTTATAACAGAATGACCTAGTTACCTTTTGACCCACTTACAACGTGTGGGAGTCATATGTTGCCCTAGGGCCGTATCCTTAGGAATTTTATCCATCCTTTGGATTTTTCGATGTTTTCATTTATATAAGACTTTTGTCTGTTTTTTGGAAGGCTTTGACCTTTATATTTTTTGGTTGGCTCACCATGTTCTTGTAACAATGATGATGCTCTTGTTAAAGAGCGAAAACGTTTTGTTCATATGTTTGTAGCCCTTTAGGGCTTTTTAAACTAATACACCTTTTACCAAGAAGCAAATTTTTTTTATTAAATTACACTTGTAATTAATGGTATACAGTCAACTACGGGAAGTTCTTCCTTGTGGATTTTTCGAAAACCTATCGATAAACAACAAACATGACCTTCCAACCCACCCCCTGGAGGTGGCGTTGGGGGTAACTTTAAAATCTTAAATAGTAACCCCCACTTTTTATTGCAGATTCGAATTTGTCATTAAAAATTAAGCAACATTTATTCGAAACATTTTTTAAACTTGCTGATAGATGGCGCTAGTAAAACGTATTTTTCCAATTAAAGCGCCATCTATCAACAATTCTAAAAAATGTTTCGAATAAATGTTGCTGATTTTTTCATGACGAATTCGAATCTGCAATAAAAAGTGGGGTTGCTATTTAAGATTTTAAAGTTATCCCCCACCCCACCTCCAGGGGGTGAGTAGGAGGGTCATGTTTGGTGTTTACCGATAGCTTTTCGAAAAATATTGACAACCTGTTTTTTGGTTTCTCATTAGGAAGTGCATTTCTCGAGATATTAGACCGTTTCTATAATTTACCTATGGTATCCGGATAAATCGTTTTTCCCAATTATAGCGCCATCTATCCACAGTTCGAAAAAATGTCTTCGAATCCAAATCTGTAAGAAAAACTGGGGGTTTCCATTTGAGATTTTAAAGTTACATTCCACTCCACCTCCAGGGGGTGTACTTGCAAGGGGGTGTTCGAGCACTTGTGCGTTTGTTTTACGATCTGTCCATGATATTTTCAGAATACGTCTATAACACCACATTTCGAATGCTTCCAGGTTTTTAATGTTGGATTGTTTTAGTGTCCATGCCTCCACCCCATACAAAAGGGTGGAGAAAATATAACAACGAAGCATTCTTATCCGGAGCGTTATATTGATATTGCGATTACAGAAAAGTTTCCTCATTCTGTTATAAATGGATCGTGCAATTTCAATGCGGCATCTTATTTCTTTTGTCTGATCAGTCTCTTCTGTGATCCATGCTCCAAGGTATTTGTACGAAGATATTTGCTCAATTTCTGTATTATCCAGTACTAGTCTAACTCTGATGTTTTGTGCTTTTGTAAATACCATGAACTTGGTTTTCTTCAAATTTATTTTTAGTCCATAATCGTTGCAATGTATATTTAGTTGTTGAGCAAGGTGTTGCAATTCTTCTAGTGTTCCCGCTAAAAGTACGGTATCGTCAGCATATCTTATATTATTAAGTGGCTCACCGTTTATTATTAGGCCCTCATTGACTTCGGCCAACGCTAATTCTGAGATGGCTTCACTATATAAATTAAATAACAATGGTGATAAAATACACCCTTGGCGCACCCCACGACGAATCTGGATATCCTCAGTCAGTTCATTTTCAACTTTCACTTTTGCTGTCTGATTCCAATAGAGGTTACATATAATTCTAATGTCTCTACTGTCTATGTTTTTATTTAACAAAATTTCTTTGAGACGATTATGCTGCACTTTGTCAAATGCCTTCTCAAAATCAATGAAACAGGCATATACTTCCTGATTCATATCTAGGCATCTCTGCGAAAGAACACTTACTGCAAACAGTGCATCCCGTGTTCCCAGACCTTTCCTAAATCCCATTTGTGTATCATTTATGCCTTCGTCTAATTTCTTATGTATTCTATTGTGAATCACTTTTAAAAACAATTTCAAGACATGACTCATTAAGGCTATGGTGTGATGTTCATTGCACTCCTTTGCATTGGCTTTTTTTTTTCTCTGTCTACCCCTTTTAAAAGAATATGACGATGTTGAATCGCATATGTTGTAACGGGTAGCTCTGTTAGGTATCAGACTCATAAAAACACAAGTTTAACTTAAATAAATTTCATGTCCACTGCACGATTTTGTTTTAAATCAACACTTTAAGTTCCGGTTTGGGAACCGCTACTTTCAATTCTTTAAATTACAATTCTGTACAGTTACCTAATTATCTATTTTTTATTTTGCAGATATTTGATGAGATATGAGATGCCCAAACCAACTGCATCAAATTATGAAACAGAAGATACAACAAATAATGAAATTAATGATATTGAGGAGAAATCAGAAACAGAATAAAATTCTCATTCCTATACATTACTATACTTAAATACTCTATTAGGTTAAATTTATTGGAGAGCCACTAATTTAACATTATGTTCTATGAACAAAGTTTGTACATATATTTTTTTTACAAATAAAACCATTTCTGTGATATGTATTTTTGTTTCTTTGGTTATACCATTACGATTAAGATATTAACATAAACGTATCTATTAGTCTAGGCGCCAAATAGAGGTCACCGTGTCCTTTTCAATTATGATGGACAAACTCAACGGTTTCTTATGGATTTTTAACTGCTCATTACGAATTTCGAGGGTGGAATTCGATCCGAGTGGTCAAACAATTTCTGGCTCTGGCTCATAAACTAAAAGAGATAATAAAGAATGTTTCAAATAAAATTTATTCGTTAATAAAAAACGAAGAAAAAAACGTTTACTAAACTTAAATCCAACAATTAGAACTCAAGATATTGTAAAATTATCAAAATTCAAATTGCGAAGTAAGTATTTTTCGAAACTTTATCGATCATAACTCAGCTTCTACACATGCAAATGAGCCTTAGAAGGTCTCATTTTAAAAGTTAATGAATATGATTCCAAACAAAGTTTGTTAAATTACTTTGTCTTTATTTGTTTTAAAGTTATATCCGTTTGAAGTTGAAATTTTCTTAAAAAAAATTGTACATTAATTTGTTTATATGGTTTTCAAGCAAATTTGAGCTATAAACATTTATACTTTAATTAACTATAATAATTACAGAACTTAAGAGGAACATTTTGAGCTTAAGAAAATGTTCGTATGTTTATTTTTGGCCAAGATATCGATATTTTAATAGCGCGCTCTGAGGAGCGAGATGGGATCACCGCCTAAAGGGTCACGCGCTAACTTCTTGATGCAAATTATAATATCTGTAGGAAAAATGAAAGAATACCCATGAACGAACATATAAAACACGCTGTATTTTCCTGTCACCGTGTCACACAAAAAATTGGCCAGCGCAAGTACATGTAATAATTATTGTGACATGTACTTGCACTGGACAATTTTCTTTGTGACACGGTGACAGAAAAATACAGCGTGTTTTATATGTTCGTTCATGGGTATTCTTTCATTTTACCGACTGTATTTATATAATATACGTTATCTTCATTGTTAATTTTTGAAGATCCTAATAAAATTTTATCATATAATTTTTATAACTATATCATCATACTGTACCTCGTATCACCTTTCATTCTATTTACTTTGTCTTCTATTTTCTATTTTTTGTACTAAATGAGAAAAAAAAACATTAGGTAAAAACTAATACTTCAGAAATATAACTAAAAAGTAAGTTGATATTATTTATTAATGCTATTTTTACAAACATTATCTTTCATGCATCTGCATCGAGATATACAGAGAATCTCAGCTTTTTTACATCTGCATAAGTTCTTAGAGAAATTTTTACAGTTACATGGTGGTACTGAGTCTGTTCTTGTAGGCAGTAAAACTAAAACTTTCTGGGGCTTCAGAGTCTAATTATCTATATGATATCTATATGAAGTGGATCTAGTTCTTTTGCAACATCATAAGGCGCGTCAATTGTGTGTATGCCGCGACAACATAAATGCTCGTCTTATATGCAATGATGATGCTGTAAAAGAACTCGATTAATTTTTATATGGATATCACATATTGGCTCATTTGCATGCGTAGAAGCCGAGTTATGATCGATAAAGCGTCGAAAAATACTTACATACTTGACTGTGAGCCAATTTTGCGCCTCATAGCGCGCCATTAAAATATCGATATCTTGACCAAAAATAAACTTACGCAGTGGCGTGCTGGCCATATAAATGAATCGGTGCAATCACCGAGAGGCCGCGGCCTCTTGAGGCCGATCAAATAAGTTTTCATTATAAATAATGAATAAAAAATTCTGATGAGAGAAGGTAACATGCGGATGGAAGGTCGCTTTCCTATAAAATCACCGGGCCGCTTGAAAAGTTCCAGCACGCCACTGAACTTACGTACATATTAAAAATCTCAAAATGTTCCTTTTGAGTTTTTCTATCATTATTGTTAATTAAAGTATAAATGTTTACAGACCAAATTTACTTGAAACCCTTATAAACAAATTAATGAACAATTTTTTAAAGAAAATTATAACTTCAAACTGGTATAACTTTAAAACAAATAAAGATAAAGTAATTTAACAAACTTTGTTTAAAAGACTATTAATGAAGCTTTAAAACGAGGCCTTCTAGGGCCCATTTTCTTGCGTAGAAGCTGAGTTACGATCGATAAAGCTTCGAAAAATACTTATTTTGCAATTTGCAATTTGCATTGTGCACTAATTTTACAATATCTTGAGTTCTAACTGTTGGATTTAAGTTTAGTAAACGTTATTTTATTCGCTTTTTATTATCGAACAAATTTTATTTGGAACATTCTTTTTTACCTGTTTTAGTTTATGAGCCAGAGCCTTATAAACAATTTATAAACAATTAAATTGTTTATAACAATTTTTTGACCACTCGGATTGAAATCCACCCTCGAAATTCATAATTAGCAGACAAAAAGCCATAAGAAACCGTTGAGTTTGTCCATCAGAATTGAAAAGAACACGGTGACCCCTCTGACGCCTAGACTATATAGTGTGAAGGGTAGTTCTTTCAGGACAACAGACTCAGTAAAACACAGGTTAAAATAAAATAAATGTGTTAAAGATATACAGAGTAAAATTAAAATAATAAAGTAAATTAATATTCTGTCTTCGCTTCGCTTCGCTTCGAAGAAAGCTCCCTTGGCGGAAGTCTGTAAAAGAAATCTAAATTGTATTTACTATCATCAAGAACGTGACAACAATATTGTTAAAATACAGAAAGCGATCACGCTATTATACGGCGTCAATATACAAGGTGTCCCAAAAGTAGCGGAACGGTCGAATATTTCGCGAACTAAATATCGGATCGAAAAACGGAAAACTACGTGTTCAATCATTTTCAAAAATCTATCTAATGACACCAAACACCAACCCCCACTACACCCCCTGGAGGTGGAGTGGAATGTAACTTTAAAATCTCAAATGGAAACCCCCAGTTTTTCTTACAGATTTGGATTCGAAGACATTTTTTCGAACTGTGGATAGATGGCGCTATAATTGGGAAAAACGATTTATCCGGATACCATAGGTAAATTATAGAAACGGTCTAATATCTCGAGAAATGCACTTCCTAATGAGAAACCAAAAAACAGGTTGTCAATATTTTTCGAAAAGCTATCGATAAACACCAAACATGACCCTCCTACTCACCCCCTGGAGGTGGGGTGGGGGATAACTTTAAAATCTTAAATAGCAACCCCACTTTTTATTGCAGATTCGAATTCGTCATGAAAAATTCAGCAACATTTATTCGAAACATTTTTTAGAATTGTTGATAGATGGCGCTTTAATTGGAAAAATACGTTTTACTAGCGCCATCTATCAGCAAGTTTAAAAAATGTTTCGAATAAATGTTGCTTAATTTTTAATGACAAATTCGAATCTGCAATAAAAAGTGGGGGTTACTCTTTAAGATTTTAAAGTTACCCCCAACGCCACCTCCAGGGGGTGGGTTGGAGGGTCATGTTGTTTGTTGTTTATCGATAGGTTTTCGAAAAATCCACAAGGAAGAACTTCCCGTAGTTGACTGTATACCATTAATTACAAGTGTAATTTAATAAAAAAAATTTGCTTCTTGGTAAAAGGTGTATTAGTTTAAAAAGCCCTAAAGGGCTACAAACATATGAACAAAACGTTTTCGCTCTTTAACAAGAGCATCATCATTGTTACAAGAACATGGTGAGCCAACCAAAAAATATAAAGGTCAAAGCCTTCCAAAAAACAGACAAAAGTCTTATATAAATGAAAACATCGAAAAATCCAAAGGATGGATAAAATTCCTAAGCATACGGCCCTAGGGCAACATATGACTCCCACACGTTGTAAGTGGGTCAAAAGGTAACTAGGTCATTCTGTTATAAGAGGTGGCAGGCAACTAATAGATGAGACCAAATACCATGGGACCAAATACCAGTATTTGGTCTCATCTATTAGTTGCCTGCCACCTCTTATAACAGAATGACCTAGTTACCTTTTGACCCACTTACAACGTGTGGGAGTCATATATGACTCCCACACTCCCAAATACCACTCCCAACATAACACTCCCAAATACCACTGATACTGGTATTTGGTCTCATCTATTAGTTGCCTGCTACCTCTTATAACAGAATGACCTAGTTACCTTTTGACCCACTTACAACGTGTGGGAGTCATATGTTGCCCTAGGGCCGTATCCTTAGGAATTTTATCCATCCTTTGGATTTTTCGATGTTTTCATTTATATAAGACTTTTGTCTGTTTTTTGGAAGGCTTTGACCTTTATATTTTTTGGTTGGCTCACCATGTTCTTGTAACAATGATGATGCTCTTGTTAAAGAGCGAAAACGTTTTGTTCATATGTTTGTAGCCCTTTAGGGCTTTTTAAACTAATACACCTTTTACCAAGAAGCAAATTTTTTTTATTAAATTACACTTGTAATTAATGGTATACAGTCAACTACGGGAAGTTCTTCCTTGTGGATTTTTCGAAAACCTATCGATAAACAACAAACATGACCCTCCAACCCACCCCCTGGAGGTGGCGTTGGGGGTAACTTTAAAATCTTAAATAGTAACCCCCACTTTTTATTGCAGATTCGAATTTGTCATTAAAAATTAAGCAACATTTATTCGAAATATTTTTTAAACTTGCTGATAGATGGCGCTAGTAAAACGTATTTTTCCAGTTAAAGCGCCATCTATCAACAATTCTAAAAAATGTTTCGAATAAATGTTGCTGAATTTTTCATGACGAATTCGAATCTGCAATAAAAAGTTGGGTTGCTATTTAAGATTTTAAAGTTATCCCCCACCCCACCTCCAGGGGGTGAGTAGGAGGGTCATGTTTGGTGTTTATCGATAGCTTTTCGAAAAATATTGACAACCTGTTTTTTGGTTTCTCATTAGGAAGTGCATTTCTCGAGATATTAGACCGTTTCTATAATTTACCTATGGTATCCGGATAAATCGTTTTTCCCAATTATAGCGCCATCTATCCACAGTTCGAAAAAATGTCTTCGAATCCAAATCTGTAAGAAAAACTGGGGGTTTCTATTTGAGATTTTAAAGTTACATTCCACTCCACCTCCAGGGGGTGTAGTGGGGGTTGGTGTTTGGTGTCATTGGATAGATTTTTGAAAATGATTGAACACGTAGTTTTCCGTTTTTCGATCCGATATTTAGTTCGCGAAATATTCGACCGTTCCGCTACTTTTGGGACACCTTGTATATTGTAAAATTAGTGCACAATGCAAATTGCAAATTGCAAAATAAGTATTTTTCGAAGCTTTATCGATCGTAACTCAGCTTCTACGCAAGAAAATGGGCCCTAGAAGGCCTCGTTTTAAAGCTTCATTAATAGTCTTTTAAACAAAGTTTGTTAAATTACTTTATCTTTATTTGTTTTAAAGTTATACCAGTTTGAAGTTATAATTTTCTTTAAAAAATTGTTCATTAATTTGTTTATAAGGGTTTCAAGTAAATTTGGTCTGTAAACATTTATACTTTAATTAACAATAATGATAGAAAAACTCAAAAGGAACATTTTGAGATTTTTAATATGTACGTAAGTTCAGTGGCGTGCTGGAACTTTTCAAGCGGCCCGGTGATTTTATAGGAAAGCGACCTTCCATCCGCATGTTACCTTCTCTCATCAGAATTTTTTATTCATTATTTATAATGAAAACTTATTTGATCGGCCTCAAGAGGCCGCGGCCTCTCGGTGATTGCACCGATTCATTTATATGGCCAGCACGCCACTGCGTAAGTTTATTTTTGGTCAAGATATCGATATTTTAATGGCGCGCTATGAGGCGCAAAATTGGCTCACAGTCAAGTATGTAAGTATTTTTCGACGCTTTATCGATCGTAACTCGGCTTCTACGCATGCAAATGAGCCAATATGTGATATCCATATAAAAATTAATCGAGTTCTTTTACAGCATCATCATTGCATATAAGACGAGCATTTATGTTGTCGCGGCATACACACAATTGACGCGCCTTATGATGTTGCAAAAGAACTAGATCCACTTCATATAGATATCATATAGATAATTAGACTCTGAAGCCCCAGAAAGTTTTAGTTTTACTGCCTACAAGAACAGACTCAGTACCACCATGTAACTGTAAAAATTTCTCTAAGAACTTATGCAGATGTAAAAAAGCTGAGATTCTCTGTATATCTCGATGCAGATGCATGAAAGATAATGTTTGTAAAAATAGCATTAATAAATAATATCAACTTACTTTTTAGTTATATTTCTGAAATATTAGTTTTTACCTAATGTTTTTTTTCTCATTTAGTACAAAAAATAGAAAATAGAAGACAAAGTAAATAGAATGAAAGGTGATACGAGGTACAGTATGATGATATAGTTATAAAAATTATATGATAAAATTTTATTAGGATCTTCAAAAATTAACAATGAAGATAACGTATATTATATAAATACAGTCGGTAAAATGAAAGAATACCCATGAACGAACATATAAAACACGCTGTATTTTTCTGTCACCGTGTCACAAAGAAAATTGTCCAGTGCAAGTACATGTCACAATAATTATTACATGTACTTGCGCTGGCCAATTTTTTGTGTGACACGGTGACAGGAAAATACAGCGTGTTTTATATGTTCGTTCATGGGTATTCTTTCATTTTTCCTACAGATATTATAATTTGCATCAAGAAGTTAGCGCGTGACCCTTTAGGCGGTGATCCCATCTCGCTCCTCAGAGCGCGCTATTAAAATATCGATATCTTGGCCAAAAATAAACATACGAACATTTTCTTAAGCTCAAAATGTTCCTCTTAAGTTCTGTAATTATTATAGTTAATTAAAGTATAAATGTTTATAGCTCAAATTTGCTTGAAAACCATATAAACAAATTAATGTACAATTTTTTTTAAGAAAATTTCAACTTCAAACGGATATAACTTTAAAACAAATAAAGACAAAGTAATTTAACAAACTTTGTTTGGAATCATATTCATTAACTTTTAAAATGAGACCTTCTAAGGCTCATTTGCATGTGTAGAAGCTGAGTTATGATCGATAAAGTTTCGAAAAATACTTACTTCGCAATTTGAATTTTGATAATTTTACAATATCTTGAGTTCTAATTGTTGGATTTAAGTTTAGTAAACGTTTTTTTCTTCGTTTTTTATCATAGGCGTAACCAGGGGGGGGTTTTGGGGGTTGTAACCCCCCCCCATTGGGATGTACTTTGAGCTCTATACGCTTAACACCATAGCCCTCAGAGACCTTCCAGTAGTTGTAACCCCCCCCCCCCTTCAGGTAGTTGTAACCCCCCCCTTAGGATCATCCTGGTTACGCTTATGTTTTTTATTAACGAATAAATTTTATTTGAAACATTCTTTATTATCTCTTTTAGTTTATGAGCCAGAGCCAGACATTTTTTGACCACTCGGATCGAATTCCACCCTCGAAATTCGTAATGAGCAGTTAAAAATCCATAAGAAACCGTTGAGTTTGTCCATCATAATTAAAAAGGACACGGTGACCTCTATTTGGCGCCTAGACTAATAGATACGTTTATGTTAATATCTTAATCGTAATGGTATAACCAAAGAAACAAAAATACATATCACAGAAATGGTTTTATTTGTAAAAAAAATATATGTACAAACTTTGTTCATAGAACATAATGTTAAATTAGTGGCTCTCCAATAAATTTAACCTAATAGAGTATTTAAGTATAGTAATGTATAGGAATGAGAATTTTATTCTGTTTCTGATTTCTCCTCAATATCATTAATTTCATTATTTGTTGTATCTTCTGTTTCATAATTTGATGCAGTTGGTTTGGGCATCTCATATCTCATCAAATATCTGCAAAATAAAAAATAGATAATTAGGTACCTGTACAGAATTGTAATTTAAAGAATTGAAAGTAGCGGTTCCCAAACCGGAACTTAAAGTGTTGATTTAAAACAAAATCGTGCAGTGGACATGAAATTTATTTAAGTTAAACTTGTGTTTTTATGAGTCTGATACCTAACAGAGCTACCCGTTACAACATATGCGATTCAACATCGTCATATTCTTTTAAAAGGGGTAGACAGAGAAAAAAAAAGCCAATGCAAAGGAGTGCAATGAACATCACACCATAGCCTTAATGAGTCATGTCTTGAAATTGTTTTTAAAAGTGATTCACAATAGAATACATAAGAAATTAGACGAAGGCATAAATGATACACAAATGGGATTTAGGAAAGGTCTGGGAACACGGGATGCACTGTTTGCAGTAAGTGTTCTTTCGCAGAGATGCCTAGATATGAATCAGGAAGTATATGCCTGTTTCATTGATTTTGAGAAGGCATTTGACAAAGTGCAGCATAATCGTCTCAAAGAAATTTTGTTAAATAAAAACATAGACAGTAGAGACATTAGAATTATATGTAACCTCTATTGGAATCAGACAGCAAAAGTGAAAGTTGAAAATGAACTGACTGAGGATATCCAGATTCGTCGTGGGGTGCGCCAAGGGTGTATTTTATCACCATTGTTATTTAATTTATATAGTGAAGCCATCTCAGAATTAGCGTTGGCCGAAGTCAATGAGGGCCTAATAATAAACGGTGAGCCACTTAATAATATAAGATATGCTGACGATACCGTACTTTTAGCGGGAACACTAGAAGAATTGCAACACCTTGCTCAACAACTAAATATACATTGCAACGATTATGGACTAAAAATAAATTTGAAGACAACCAAGTTCATGGTATTTACAAAAGCACAAAACATCAGAGTTAGACTAGTACTGGATAATACAGAAATTGAGCAAATATCTTCGTACAAATACCTTGGAGCATGGATCACAGAAGAGACTGATCAGACAAAAGAAATAAGATGCCGTATTGAAATTGCACGATCCATTTATAACAGAATGAGGAAACTTTTCTGTAATCGCAATATCAATATAACGCTCCGGATAAGAATGCTTCGTTGTTATATTTTCTCCACCCTTTTGTATGGGGTGGAGGCATGGACACTAAAACAATCCAACATTAAAAACCTGGAAGCATTCGAAATGTGGTGTTATAGACGTATTCTGAAAATATCATGGACAGATCGTAAAACAAACGCACAAGTGCTCGAACAACTAGGAAAATAATGCGAAGTTTTAAATTCCATAAAAATCAGTAAGTTAGAATACTTGGGGCACATTATGAGAGGTGAAAAATACGAACTATTAAGGAATATAATGCAGGGCAATATCAAAGGCAGAAGAAGCGTAGGAAGACGTAAAATCTCGTGGTTACGCAATCTCCGTGAATGGTTTGGATGCAGCCCAATTGAACTATTCCGGCGCGTAACCAACAAAATTATAATTGCCAGAATGATTTCCAATCTCCGATAGGAGCGGAACTTTAAGAAGAAGAAGAGAATACCCTCAACCAAGTACACCATGGTACACTTTTCACTTTTAGCAAAGACTGCTAAAATACTTATTACAACCAAGTAGCCTCTATCCAAGTTGGAGATAGTAGTACTAAAAAACTATTCATCAAATGTGGGGTACAACAGGGCTGTGTTTTGTCACTCAGTCACCCAGTTTTAATCTGTACTCTGAAGAAATCTTTAAGGAGGCTTTGGATGACAAACAAAGGGAGTAGGTAAGACGGGCCTAGGAAAGTTGGTCGAGAACACTTAGTCGACGGAAAATTAGTCGACAACATTTGGTCGACAAACAGTTGATCGAATGCACAATTCATCGAATGTACAATTCGCCGACGAACTTTTGGTCGAATAGATTTTTCATCGACAGACTGTTATTTATTTATTTTTAGGATAAAGGGATTAATGTTGACAAACGACGGATTATTGGTTTTTTTTTGTTAAGTGGAATATTGTATTATACATACCTGAATTTATTTTTTTTTGGGTTAATTTTGTGGGGTTTGTTAATTTTATTTTCTAAATCTTACTTATTTTTAAATTTAATGAAAAAATGGCCTGCGGTGGGAGAGTAGACAGCAAATATAAACCGATATTTTAATTAGTGATGTTGTACCGCTCTTCTTTTTGGTGTCGGCGCACTTGCGAACGGAGCATTTTCGGACAAGTTAAATTTGGGCGCATTTGCGGACAAGACGAAATATGCGAGATGCTGAGGTAAATAAATTGTTAGGGAATCGAGGCATTTCCGTATAATGAATTTGACCGCAATAATCAGACAATATCAATAAAAAAGTAAAGAAATCGTGAAAATAAACTTCCCTTCACACTTTATCCAAGGCCTAGGACTGGTAATCTATAAAATAATTTTTTTGATACGGTACAAAAAAACTAACTTTATATATTGGCGTGTTTCCGCCATGTATTATTTCCTTTGGGTCTTTGTCAACGAAAAATCCATTCGATCAAATGTTCGTCGACGAATTGTACATTCGATGAATTGTTTGTCGACCAAATGTTGTCGACTAATTTTCCGTTGACGAAGTATTCTCGACCAACTTTCCGACACCGAATAAAACCATAATGCTAAACAAATTAGAAGCATTTGAATTGTAGTGCTATCGACGAATTCTAAAGATATTGTAGGCTTCGCACACTTCCAATGAAAATGTTCTTCAAATGATGAATTCAGAATGTCTGCTCCTAAACATCATATAGACAAGAAAAACAGAATACTTCGGCTATATAATTAGATAACCTAAGTGCCGTCTACTTCGCCTCATGTGGACAAATACAAGGAAAAGTGAAGGGAACGAGATGAATTGGTCGAAAGAAACTTTCATGTTTGCGTAATATTAGACAATGATGTGGCTGCACAGTAGAAGAATTATTTCGCACAGCAGCCGATAGAAAAAGGTTTCAGGAACTTGTAAACATGATGACGGCCACGTCTGAATACGGACACACCTAAAGAAGGGTACTTCTTTAACTTAGCAAAAGAACAATATTTATTATAAGGTATAAGCTCAAAAGCGAAGTTTAAAACATTTGACTAACAGTAAATCAACTACGAAAATGAGGATAATTTTTGGTGGTGCAAAATTTTCGCGGTTAAGTTTCTATATATATGTATATACCATTAATTAGTTTTCACAATATACTCAATTGTTACATAACTCTATAAACCTTGCTTTATATGTATTACTTACAGAACAACCAACGCTAATATAGCATATATGCCCATATTAACGAAATAGAAAATACCACTGTTGATATTTATTGTTGCATTATATATTTGAGGATAAATGCTCATAGAAATCATTCCTACTACACTGTCTAGAACACCAGAAGCAGCGTAAAGTTTTCCCAATTCTTGGCGCTCCACCATGAACGACATTAGTGCTCTAATCATCGATCCAGCAAGCCCACCAAAACAATGAGTAGTATATGCTGAAATGTAAAAAGAATATAATAAGTAAAATAAATAAGTAAAAAGGATACTTCTATCTCCCAAGTTCGTTTGATGTCATCTGTGGGATTTCTATGTGACTACAGTATAATAAACTGCTTAAAATGTTCTTAGTATTTCAAAAGCTACAAAAAAACACATGAATACTCATGTGTATAGAAATATCAGGTACCACAAAACGAAGAACAAACTTGAGAGTTAGTCCAGGGCGCATCTGTTTTGATATGGACGTTTAGAGGTGACTCATATTTGTTTGCAGAAATTTCTTGGAATTAACTCAAATAATAATAATTGAGTTATTCTTCCACTCAAAAAGGTCCGGAACATTGTGTAAACACAGTCAAACCCGCTTATTAGAATACCTCTTAAAGGAATATCCCAGTTTAAGGAATATAAATTTGAGGTCCCGAAACGTTTACGTTTCTACTAGCGACCAATGATCGGTTATTAGAATATCCCACTTATAGAAATACTTTTGATTAGCACGAAGGCTATTCCAATAAGCGGGTTCGACTGTAATCAAAATGTCAAAAAATTAAGGAAAAATTCGATTTTTTTCTTCGTTTTTTGATTATAATTTTAAAAGTATTCACTTCCGAGAAAAGTTGCATTGACATATAAGTTGTGTAATTAAATTTCCTACAATACAGGATTGGTTAAAATTTTAAAAAATTGTCACTTTTGTTGCAAAATTGCAATAATTGCTAAAAAAGCATAAAAAACAAGTATTTGCATTTTACGTTTTCAACCATTTATTCTAAACTTTGGGACCTTCATATTTTACCCAGAAAAACTTTATGATAAAATAAAACAATACTGTAAATTTCATTAAAATCTGCTCAATAGATTTTACAAACTAAATTTTGCAATACAGCTTTACAGCTTTTTTGCAACTCTGCAACCGGAAGTCCGAGATTAAATTTTTCTTTGGGTTATAATATAAGCTCTCATGTGCCATTTTATCTGTTTTAATAACGGAGGAGTTATATTCGCGGACAGACAGGCATTAAACCGTAAGTTTATATTTGTTCGCCTCTTGCTAAGACGTGTCGAATAATACATCGCTTGTACTATTTCGGGACGTTAAAAGAGTACTTCTGTTGCAACGTTAGAATCAGAAGTCCGAGGTCAAATTTCTTATCTCATTTAATATTGTCCTTAGGTTATAAGCTTTCATTCGACACCTCAATTGTCATTATATCGGGTATTTTGAAAGTCCCTGGGGCAGGCGTACATGGATAATTCAACGTTTTCACGTTTTTTCAAAATGGGTGAAAACAATATCTTATATCTTATTTTTCAACCCCATCTGTGGCTCAGTAGTAAAAGCGCCTACCTTTGGACCTAAAGGTCGTGAGTTCGAATCTCATCTGGGCAAAGAATTTTTCATTTATTAAAAATTAAAGAATGAAAATAGTTTCTATCCTTGTGGGATCGGTACTTACCGGAGGGACCGCAGACTTTGCTAAGTAAGAAGACATTTACTCAACACACACTGCACATTATACTAGGTACCCAATTGCATAAATTCACTGTACCATGCCAATGGTCATAAGTTCTCGAGAAACATAGAAAAATAACTTTTCCAGGAAACGTATTTTAGTAATTTTGATAGGTCTTCTTCTTCTTTTTGTGTAGACATGAATCTGCCTTTTTTTCAATGTGCCTCCAGGAAGCTGTCATTCCATCGTTTTCGTGGTCTTCCCACTGATCGTCTTCCTATTGGGGAACCGTCTCTCGCCGTCCTTACTACTCTATTTGTTGTCATTCGGCTTATGTGGTCGTTCTATTCAACTTTTCTGTTTTTTACCCAGTTGTTAATCTAAAATAGTGTTATTAATGTTGTCCACCTTACATCTCCGTCGTATATCTGCACTTCTAGCTCTATCCCATAGTGTCTTACCATCGATATTTGGAAGTGTTTTCATCTCTGCTGTTTCCAGCATTCTTTTTGCCCTTTCTGTATTAGGTCGTGTTTCTGCCGCGTATGTCATTATTGGTCTGAACACTGTTTGTAAATTCTGCCTTTCACTTATTTTCCAATATTTTTATTTCTCCAAATTGTTTTATTAAGGCAACCTGCGGCTCTGTTTGCTTCATTCACTTGATCTTCCACTTCTCTTTCGAGATTTCCGTAGCTAGAGAGTGAGATGCCTAGATACTTAAACTTCACGACTTATTCTACTATCTGACCCTCCAGTTTTAATTTTCACCTTATTAGATTTGCTGTTATAACTATGCATTTAGCCTTTTTTGGGGAAATTAACATGTTAAATTTTCTAGCGGTTATATTAAATGGGTGCAGCATACATTGTAAATTATCTTCACTTTGAGATTAGTATTGCCGCATCTGCATAGCAGATTATTTTAAGTTGTTTTTTTCTCTTTTGGTATCCTTTTTTTGTTCTTATTTTTTATTATTTCATCTATGATCAAGTTGAACAATAGAGGACTCAGGGAGTCTCCCTGTCTTATCCCATTGCCAGCTTCAATTAGGTCAGTTAGTTCTTCATCTACTTTTACTTTTATTGTGTTGTTCTGGTAGATATTTTCGATCGTTTTAATTATTCTCAGAGGTACCTCTCCATTTATTGCGTACAATAAATGGATAACGTCCTTTAATATTTGGATCCTGTCTAATGCCTTCTTAAGGTCTACGAAACATAAGTATGTCGGTTTGTTGTATTTTAATGATTTCTCTTGAACCTGCCTCATTATAAGTATACCTGCCGTTCCAGATCATGCACCGACGCTATATTTATGATGATGCAGGTTGTAGGTAGCAGATGTAGGTAGTGACCACAGACCTTTCACACCTAAGAGAGTGGCACCAACACAAATAAAAATCAGAGTCTTCTTCTTCTTCTTCTTCTTCTTCTTCTTCTTCTTCTTCTTCTTCTTCTTCTTCTTTTATATAGGCAGTACTGCCTGCTTTTCTTCAACGGTGCCTTTCATTCTGCCCCCAAGTTGTCATTCCATCTTTTCCTTGGGCGTCCTATACTTCTCCTGCCTAACGGTGACTTGTCCCTGGCTATTCTAACTATCCTTGATTCAGACATCCTGCTTATGTGCTCATTCCACTCTTCTTTTCTGCTCTTTACCCAGGTATTTATATTGTCTACCCCACATATGCGTCTGATTTCCCCACTTCTTACCCTATCCTGTAGTCTTTTTCCAGCAATCCTTATTAAGACCTTCATTTCGTTGGTTTCCAGATGTCTTCGTGTTTTGCTTGTATCTGGTCTTGTTTCGGCCGTGTAAGTCATAACTGGCCTGATAACTGACATATATTCGGGCCTTTGTTTCCAATCTTAGGTGTTTGTTTTTCCAAATTGTGTCGTTTAGGCATCCGGCCTTTTTACTGGCCTTAATTATTTGGTCTTTTACCTCTTCTTCGATATTGTTGTCGGCTAATAAATTAATTCCCAGATATTTGAAAGTCATTACCTGTTGTATAATTTGATTGTCTAACTCCAATTTGCATCTTATTGGTTCTTTGGCAATTACTAAGCTTTTTGTTTTTTGGGCTGATATTTTCATATTCCTTTCTTTTGCGTTAATGTTGAACTCGTGCAATAATGTTTGTAGGTCGTCTTCGCACTCTGCAACCAACACGGTGTCATCAGCGTAACAGAGTATTTTTATCTCCCTATTGCCCATTTTGTACCCTCTTTTTTTCTTCATTTGTTTTATTATTGCATCCAATAAACAGTAGAGGGCTTGGTGAATCTCCTTGCCTGATTCCTGTGTTTGTTTCTATGGGTTCTGTTATTACTCCATTGACTTTCATTTCTATTTTATTTCTTGCATATATGTTTTATATCGGTTTTATGATATCCAGTGGTAAATTTTTCTCATATAGTAGGTGTATCACATCTTTTAATTTGATTCTATCAAACGCTTTCTCTAGGTCTATGAAACAGAAAAAGGCTGGTTTGGTATATTCTAATGATTTCTTCGCTATTTGCCTTATTACAAAAACTGCATCGTTACATGATCTTTCATCATCGTTACAGAAAAAGAATATTGGAGAAGATTGCTGAGAAGGGAATATTAGAAAAGGATAATATCGAGGAAAGCTGGGAAAAACTCAAGAGTAACATTAAAGCAGCAACGGAATTACTTAGAGAGAGGAAAGTAACGAATATTAACACATCTAAAAAGAAAACCCCATGGTTTAGAGAGGAAGTCAAGATAAAATGTGAAGAAAAGAAGAAAGCCTTTTTATAATACAGAACAAAACAAACACAACAGGCATACAACCACTATAAACGAATCAGAAACGAAACAAACACTTTATTCAGACAAATAAAAAGGGAACACTGGGAGAACTTCTCAAAACAAATGGAACACGACTTCCACAGAACACCAAAGGAAATATGGAGGAATTTTGATAGGTCGCCTGTTTGGAATAAGAATGACGTAACTGCAAAAAGCCAACTTTCTCAGGTAAGCAAAAAAAATCGATTGTTAAATAATTTAAATAGGGATTAAACGAGGAGTAATCGTCAAGGAGCATCGGCATGACGTTCCTTCTTAAAATTTTGGCTTTTATTTTTGTCCCAATTGGTTCGAACTTCATTATATTAATTTAATCCCTCCATTTTCAACCTTATCTACAGTTACGTCATTCTTCATCATAAAATTTTTCTGGACAAAAAAAAAAACGATTTTTAAATATTTAGTATGCCGTTTATTCTTACAGCGATGGCTTGTATTTTCATCCCTATTGGTCCGAATTTCATTATCTTAATTTAATCCGCCTATTTTAAACCCTATTTACAGTTGCGTCATTTTTAATCTAAAACAAGATCTAAAATGGCGCGTATTTCAATAACGACGCAACTACCCTGTAGTGGCTCAGCACATAGTTACAGTTCCGTCGCTTTTGTCAGGGCCGTAGCTATAGACCGGTCTAGTTAGACTCAAAAATAGGAGTGAGGCTACAATAATTACCATCAAGCTGAAAATTGGCAGGATTGTTCAAAATACCATCATAAATGAAATCTAAAAAGTCCTCATAAATCCGACCCCTGCTAAAAAATTTACGCGGTGTCAAAGGTCACCAAATATGGTTTTTAGCGATTTTCAGCGAAACGGTAAGTTTTATCGTAAAATTAGTTCTAACAAAAAATGTAGATTAGATAATTATCTATAAAAAATACCTTAATAGTTTTTTTCCTAAGAGGCACTGTTTTTGAGATACAACGATTCAAAGAGTTGAAAGACTTCTAATCGTCATAATATAATATGTATTAGTACACCAGGTGTATACATCACTGAAGCTGTAATACAAGTAAACATAATATTCTATGGTCAACTTAACTTATATTACACATAATAATATCTCTATCAGCGAGGTTCCTACAGCCTCTGCCGCTTCTCGCATTTCGACCGCCATCGTTTTCTGTCCATCCATTCGTCTTCTTTGATGGCTCTATCTTTCATGATGTGCCGTACATTTTCTTCCCAGGCAACTGAAGGTCTTCCCCTTCTTCTTCTTTGGTGTGGTATGTAATTTAAAGCTTTCTTTGGCCATCTATCTTCATTCATTCGTTTCACGTGACCATACCACACTAGTTGTCTAGTTTCAATTTTATCTACACTGGAATATACAGTATGTGTCCTCCTTCTAATATCTTCATTCCTGATGTGATCTTTTTTAGATATACCACACGCTCTCCTTAGATAATCCATTTCTACTACTTCTATTCTTTTCCTATCTTTTTTTGTCATCTGCCAAACTTCTGCCCCATAAGTCATAATAGGCTCTACCAAGGTACGATAGATTGTCAATTTCGTTTCTTGCCTTATATCTTTAGACCACAGTAGAGAGCTCAGAATGTTTACCGCTTTTTTGCCCTGCTGCGTTCTCTTTTCGATGTCTCTTTTGGTAGTGCCTTCTTTAGATATTATAGATCCGAGATATTTATATTCATTACATCTTTTCGTGGTTCTAATTTCTAACTCTGGATCTTCTTCATCATCCCCTATTTTAAGATACTCTGTCTTTGACATATTCATATTGAGGCCCCACATAATAATATAAGATTATAAATATAATAATGTTTCTACTATACAGCTTGCGGTCTACCGAGGAATGCAATGTATAAGCTGTATTATATTACAATACTAACAAAAAATCTTTACAAAGTGAATGTAAGGCGAAAATAATAAGAATTATTTGAATTTTACGGCTTTATCCCAACAAAAATACACAACAAAATACAATAAATGACAAAGTATTAACTTATAATAATTCTTTTTATTTATGCGCCTTAGTTCAATTTGCAAAGATGGGTTTTGTCGGAATAAACACGTTCGTCAGCTAATCTAATCACCCTACCTATTCTCTTCTCAGAAGGGTTTGAACATAATAATGAAAGACAACTTTCTAGGCAAAATGTTTATTGCTAAGTACTAATAAATACTTATGCAAATTACACTGTAATTTTCCTGGGTGGCGAAATCCTTCAGGTAGATGACACCCTCGAGGTATTAATTAGTCTTGAGTACTACTCCGGAGTGAAAATACGTGTTAAACCTATATTTTTTTTATCGTGTATTTCGTGTTATTTTCATTGTTATAACAAAAATGTCAGAATATTGTTTTATTTGCGCTAAAATTTTAACTGAAGGTGAAATTGTTACCGTTGAACGTGGTATAAAAACATGAATTAATGCAAGTACTGAAAGAGCTGATGGATTTTTTTCTTAAACAGCAGAAATCTGTGACCATACATGTGGAGTGTCGTAAAAGTTATACTCGAAAGTGTTCTATTGCTGCAGCTATTAAAAGACAATATGAAAAACAAGAAGCCAGTACATCGACCAAAAGTACTCCTCTTACTAGAGCACGTGTAAGTGACCAGCTTTTTGTTTTAAAAAACAATGCTTATTTTGCGGCCAGGAATGTAATGAAGAGCGTGAAAAAAACCCAGGATGAACAAGAAGAAGAAGAAGAAGAAGAACAAGAAAAAGAAGAAGAACTAGAAGATGAAGAAGAGGAAGAAGAACAATGAGAAGAAGAACAAGGGAAGCAGAAGTATTAGAAAATTATGAACCAGTTTGATAAATTTCCCTTTTTTTTTTAATTTATACCGCTTTATATAAAGTTTTATCATTTTTAACCCTTGCCAATATCAATTATTAAATAGCTTTAAATTAAACAGAATCATAACAGATCCGTGGAATAGGCCTACTGGGGAAACCACGTTAAAAGAACGCGCTAAGTACACTACCTCAAAGGTGGTGTGGAAACGTGTGCGCATATTATGACGATTACCACTTTTTAAATCGTTATATCTTAAAAACGGTGGCTCCCAGGAAAAAAGTAATAAGGCATTTTTTTATAGATAATTATCTAATCTACATTTTTTGTTAGAACTAATTTTACGATAAAACTTACCGTTTCGCTGAAAATCGCTAAAAACCATATTTGGTGACCTTTGACCCCGCGTAAAATTTTTAGCTGTGGTTGGATTTATTAGGACTTTTTAGATTTCATTTATGATGGTATTTTTAACAATCCTGCCAATTTTCAGCTTGATGGTAATTTTTGTAGCCTCGGATGCGTAAGTTGACCGGAGTACTACCATGTGTGCAAAGTGTACATCGCACACGGGCGGCCGATTATAGGGGCGGCCAAAAGCAGGCCACTGATGATAATACTTTTTTTAAAACGAAAATAAATTCAAAAAATTAAATAGTAATGATTCAGATATTTCTATAAACTCTAATATTCCAAACAATCTAAACAAAAATGCCAGAAAATGATATTTATTATATGAACTGCCCTTTGGCAGCTGTAGTCATAAAGTAGTTAAGGGAATGCTTTTTAGTTCAAAGTAGCTGGCGGATTTCGGACTTTAAGATATTTTTTTTCTTCGTGGCTCATATGCGATTTTTTCAAATTCTGAACTTTTATGATTTTTTAAGAGAGTACGATAGGACAATAGGATACTTTCCGAGAATTTAGATAAGTGCTTGTTAAGTTGCTCTCATTGAGTAATAAAAAAGTCTTTTTTATTACCAGATGGTATAAAAAAATCTTTTTCATTACTCGACGGTTGCTGTTATGATATTGTTCCTTTATGCTTATGTATTGTTATGGATAGGGTTATAGTTCAGTCTAAGTTAAGAATTTCGCTTTTCGCGAAACGCTTTTCTTTTGCACACTACTGTATTTCAAATAGGCCTGGGTCCCGCGTACAAAAAAAAAAGTTGTTTAATAGCAAGCTGAAAACGAGTTAATAGCTTAACAGTGTCTAGTCGGACAAACTTTAATGTACCGGAACAGTTTTAATTGTGGAACAGTTTAAAAATTTGGAACGTCAGATTACGAAAACGTCCCATGTATTTTGTCGAACAGAGCATCCAATTGATTTGTTACCCTTTCATTAAAATCTCATGCAAAAATCAGAGTGATAATATTACTAACCAACATGATTCCTGTCATTTGACATGTTCTTCGTGTTCCACTCATTAAAATACCCAGTTGGTGAAAACCTTAGACCATAAAAACTGATAGACACGCCGTAATACTATTCACTCGTCTCGAGGAGTGAAGCCAACATAAAACGATTCACACAGCTGTGTGTGACGTCAGTTTACGGCAGAAAACGTTAGAGATTAAAAGTGTTTATAGGCGTTGTGAATTAAAATAAAGTATATTTTCTACATCCAGTAACAAATCAAAATATGTAATATTTGACCCTCCACATATGTTAAGACTAATTTGCAATACTTAAGGTTATTTAGGCCAACAAGCATGTTCATGCTTTTAAGACTTTTTTTTACGTTCATTTCATTGTAAGTAAACTGAAATTGTAAATTATTGTAATAACTATTGATTTGAATAAACGTATATTATATTACAAAATTTTGTTGACGGGAATAATAAAGCGATTAAATAGAAATATTTGGAAGAATTAGTAGACATTCAAGAAAAGGAAGGCCTTCATCTTGCAACTAGGATAACCCGAAGGCATTTTAATTGGTATAAGGAAAAAATGAAGGTGAAATTAGCTGCCCAAACATTCAGCCAAAAAGTTGCTAATGCAATACATTATTTGAGAAATAAAAGCTCAAAAGAATTTGTACGTAGCGAAGCTACTCAAAATTTCATTGAACATATCAATGGTATTTTTGATATTTTAAATAGCCGAAATTTATTGGCAAAACACCTGAAATCCAGTTTACAGCAGCAAAATAAACAAGCGATCGATTTTTCAAAAAATTGAAGAATCTATAAAATACCTTAGATCACTTAAATGTTCCAACAATGGTGAACCACTATAATATCCAAGCCAAAGAAAAACGGGTTTTATTGGTATGATCATTAGTTTAAAGTCACTAATGGTAATTTAAAAAAATTACTTCGAGGGTATGAATGGAGGTCTGAAGTTCTTTCGGCCTATAAACTTTCTCAAGATCACTTAGAAGTTTTCTTTATTTCTATTAGGAGTCATGGAGGTTACAACAACAACCCAACGGCAAAACAATTTAAAGCTGCATATAAAAGACTCTTAATGCACACAAGTGTTACAGGATCTACCCAGGTTAATTGTATAGAACAGACATCTTCCATAATTTTAGCAATGAGCACAACAAATACTGTGAAAATGAAAACAGATGATCATCAACTCATTGACAACTTTATAACTGATGAAAATAATAGGGAAACAATAACTAGTAACCATGATTATACTGTAAATAATTTAAGTTTTTCAAAAACATTGTCATCATATGTTTTTTATGTTGTTGACTATATCGCTGGGTTTGTAGTTAAGAAAGTTGAGAAAACAACCTTCTAAAGACGTCATTCGTATTTGCAAAATTGCTGAAAGCGAAATTAGATTTATGTACAATTCAAAAAAATTGAACGATTCTAAATTAATGAGAAGATATGTACATACAAAGAACATATGTTTGATCATGATTTTGAAACAAACCATTTGTTTAATCTAATAAAGATAATTTGTTTCCATTAGATTGCAACATTGCAACAAGTTTCCATTGCAACATCAGATTGTACCACGAAGGTGAAAAACTAAATAATGTAATAAGAGTTAGAAGTAATTTAACAAAAGCTATTTTGTTTTGTGGTCAATAAATTAATAGATTTCCTACATATTTTTTCACCTAACCTGAAACTTCCACCCAAAAGAAAATTACTCTCCTTCAAATGTATTTTTGATTATCAAACAAGAAGAGATATACGAACGATATAATATGTACCCATGATACAAAGAATACAGAAGATATAATCATGCGCATGACGGTGAAGTGGGCGTGTTTATATGGTGTGACGTTGTGACGTAAGTGGAGAGTGAAAACATAATCTGGCTTTAATTTAGCACGCTTAATGCCGTAAGAAGGTGTCATTTGCTTTTATTTTGAATGTTTTCTTGTGTTTTAAGAGGTTTAAATAGTGTAATTGTGTGTTTTTAAAACTTTCGATTACCGAACTAGTATTTTTATTAGTGAAGTGTAGGTTTACCATTGAATTTTTGTAAGCGAAAGATACTCTTTTCGTTATTTAAAGATGAGGATAGATTAAGAAAACTGAATAAAAACTTGCGAAATCAGACAGTCAGCAAAAAAAGAAAAATGTCAAAAATAATATTGTATTTTTTTTTAATAAATAGACGTCTTTTTATTTTTTATATTAGCTACATATTTAAATTTACAATCTGCTTCATCGAAGCTATAAGTAAATAGTTTAAGTGATAAATACATGAGGAAGAAGCTGCCCTATGACAACCCTCCTATTAATTTTTTACATTAGATAGTCTCCTTCTTCTTCTATTAGCTCTATAACTCTGTGAGTTTTTTCCTCTTTACCAATGTTCTTCCATTCTGCCCTGTCAGATGCTTTCCTTCGCCACTGCCTAATGTTCATGGTTTTAAGATCTTTCCCTATGTTGTCTATTCATCTTTTATATAGGGTCTTCCTCTTAATCTATTTCCTTGGGCTTCCATTTCTTGATTACTTTTACAGATCGATTATCTAGCATTCTTTCCAAGTGACGAAACTAGTTTACTCTTTGTGACTTTACAAATCTTACAATATCTGGGCTTTGCATTAGTTTATCTAGCTGGTAGTTCATTTTAATTCTCCATGAACCATCGTTGCAATGGGTGGGCCCAAATACATTAGATCATAAATTTAATTGATTAGGTCTGTTGGTCAGTTGCAATCCGGGAGGAGCGTTTAGCAGTCTTTCTTCATCATTTGGATGACTTCTCAGTCCATCAAAGTAGTTCTTTGTGATTCTTTGAATTTCTTCCTCTACCAAAGGTGTAGCTGAATCCTTGTGTAGGGTTTTATTGCTTACATACCAGGGCGCGTTGAATATATCATTCTCAATATTTTTACTGGACTCTTTACTTTATCTTGATATTTGATGGCTTTGAACAACCCCAGAGGACACCATAGGTCCAAATTAGTTGTATCATAGATTTATGCAGATGCAGTTTATATTCAACGGCGAGTTTTGATTTTTGACCCATTTGTTTTCTTCGCTTAAATATTCTTGAAAATTCAATTTTTCCAATTAATAATTTTGCAGTTAAAAAACAGCCAAAAGTACTAAATACCTCATTTGTTTTGAAGCACGAAAACATATATTATTATAACAAGTGACCATATAATTATTGCAAAGACTTAAAAAAATGTTGTTACATATGTGACAAGGTTTTTGTTACATAGGCTGATTATATGTATCATTATAATCAGTGTTTTTACCCCTCATATTTTTGTGAATTGTATGGGCTTATTTTAATAACGTATGTAGGTACCATTTAAAAACATTACGATGTTTAATTTCTAATTTTAAATGTCAATAAAATGTAAATATATGTACATGATACATAAAACTACTTTTATTTATTTGTATTATAATCGAAATAAAATCATGCTGTATCCGCTAATAAAAGAAGTTTTTAATAATTTCAGCAGACTTTTACATTAATTAGTTTTAAATACCAAAGCCTTGATTTAATATCACCAGTTCTGAATGAACGATGGGCTCCCTTGCTATTTAGTTCCTGGCCCCAAAAAATACTTAATCCGGCGTTTAATATAACACTCATCGTAAAAAAAATAATAAAAACATTTAAACTAACGAAATTAAAGCAGTCCTTCCTTGTATTTTAAGAACGCCACTCTCCACTGACGTCACTGCGCAGAACGGGCGAGACTTGGTCACGCTGTTGACCATATCTTCGTCCTCATTGTATCATGATATGTACCTACTTTTAAATAAAACATTTATTTTTACAAAATTACTTTAAGTCAAAAATATTTATTAATTACTTTGCTAAATTATTTATCTTCCATATTTTTTACAAAATATTGAAGTTATATTAAAATAAATCTAAAATTGGGTAATTTTATTAGTGCTTTGCTAAGGATCCAAACGAGTTCTTGCCGTATTGTGACGTCACTTTCGCGGAAGGTGTTTGCTTCAACGGTTCGGTACAAGGCGTGTCTATCAGTTTTTATGGTCTAAGGTGAAAACACCAGTCTGATTTCTGCATGAGAGTTTAATGGAATGGTAACAAATCAATTGGAAGTTGTGTTGGAAGGGGGCGGCAAATATTAAGTTGCACACGGGCGGCCTACATTTTAGCGGCGGCCCTGGCTTTTGTATCATCTGTACACAGTATTTTAGAAGTTAATTACGCAATAAACAGGAATTGACAAAATTTGCAGTTACGTCATTCTTGTTCCGGACCGTAAAATCTTTTAAGAATAATTCAATCTTACCTGCTATTATAAAATAACTATTAGTTGCCAAAGCCAACAGAAGACTTGTCACAGCTTCCATTGAATATGAAAACACGATAAGTGGCAATTCTTTGATTTTTAGTATCTTATACAAAACTGTGGTCCCAAATACAGTCCCCACAATTAATAAAATACTGTTATAACAGCTAGCGTACGTAATTTGTGGTAATGTCCAGGAAACTTTTTGCCTTACATAAAGCGTTTTGAGAAGAAACTCTCCCCTAAACGCAAAGGAAAAAGCTCCAAGAATTGCCGTAAATATAAGAACGTAGTGTCCTCCTTCTCTCTTCTTAAATGGGACTTTTAAGATATCTGTGATCTTTAACATCGGAATTAGTTCTTTGCAAGATGGTTTCTAAAAAAATATAAAGAATAATAACTATGGATATAATGAAAATAGAAATAAAGTAATTATAAATATTCTTCATACTGATCAATCATGTCATCATCAAATAGGGAACTTGACATTTTTTTTATTTATTTATTTATTGTATTTGTCTACATATAGAAACAACACATACCAAATAGCAACCCTCAAATTGCAATATTTAATTTACAATGAACATTTAAAGTTGTGATCGCCAGCTATCCATTTTTTTTGGCTTAGACTTACCGTCATACTGCCAGACACATAAGGAATACAAGTTATCAAGTTATACAAAACAGGTTTAAAACAAAGATAACAACTAAAAGGTATTAAGTAACACTAAGCTTAACAACTAAAACAACTAACTACCAAAAGTATTAATTAAAAATGTTTAAGGGAATTATAATGATAATTTGCTGTCTTTTAAAAAGTTAATTAAAGAGTTGTATACATCTACAGAACCAAGTGATAATAAATATAGTATATTCCAAGGAGTTGCTACTTTACATTTTAATAAATCATTTATTAATTTAGATGAGTAAATTGTATTTTTAGAACAACCAAAAAATATATTATCTAAATCACTTTCCTCTTCACAATGCTCACATTTATCATTATCCAAAACCTGTATTTTAAATAAATGCTTTGGATAACATGCGTGCCTGAATCGTACTCTAATAATAGAAGTTATGTACTTTCTAGAAGCTCTACAAGACTTGTACCAAGGAAATTTGGGAATATCGGGCTGAATTAACGAGTATCTATTTTGATTCACAAAAGAGTATTCCTTCCACTGGTAGCTCCACTCCCGATGCAGTTTTGACTTGAAAGAGATTATACTATCAGTCAGTGTTATTTTATGTAGAATACTGGTATCGGATGAAACGCTTTCTTTGGCTAATAAGTCGACATACTCATTATGTTCAAATCCTGCGTGTGCTTTAATCCAGATAAAATGTACATTGATTCCTTTGGTTAAAAGATTTTGTTTAATATGTTTAATTTTATAAATGTATGGGCAGTCTTGGATGTTTGGGGGTCCATATTTACCAAGAGATTTCAATACTGCTAAGGAGTCAGACAAAATTATAATATGGGCGAAATCAAATTCAGCTACATATAGTAAAGCTTCATATATTGCAATAGCCTCTGCTGCATAAATTGAAGTCTCCGGTTTCAGTTTGAATTTCTTTTCTATATGTCCCGATGGTATAAAAAAGGCGCATCCAGTTCAATCTGCAGATTTAGACGCATCGGTATATAGAGCTATTGACTCATTGTAATTGTTCGTTATGGATAAAAGAATATTTTTATTTAAATATATGTTTTCACTATAATTTGGTACAATAATATCTGTAGGAGAAAAGAAAGAAGAGTACGCGTAGTTTTTGAATAAGTCGTTCGTTTTATCTATATTTTTAAGAGTACTATATTTTGATTATAAGCTTCACACAGTAAGGGAGATTTCTTTTTTTGCCAATATTTATTGGTTAGATCATGGCAACTCAAAATCACTATTTTTTGGTATAGAAGTTGGTTAAGTAAGTATACTTTCATTAAATATTTTTTAGACAAAAAACTTCGTCTTAGATTTAAAGGAGGTTCCAAGGCTTCCAAATATAAAGCTTGTACTGGAGTGGATCTCATAGCTCCTAGACATACTCGTAAGACTGAATTCTGTAAAACGTTGATTTTGCTTAGTAGTGCATTACTTGCTGATCCATACAAAACACTACCGTAATCGAAAATAGATCGTACGTAAGCTTTATAAAATAATAAACTTACTTCAACATCCGATCCCCACCAAGTTCTATTAATTGATTTAAGAAAGTTTATTCCCTTATTACACCTGTTTAACATGTCGTCAATATGTAACTTCCAGGTCAATTTTTGGTCGAGTATTATTCCAAGATATTTAATTTTATTTTTAAAAGAAAATTTATGCCCACCTAAGGTGATTGTGCTAATATTAGGAAAGTTATGTCTGGTAAATAAACAAACTTGTGATTTACTGCATGATAATTAGAGACTGGAAAATATGCACTAAAAAATGTCTAAAATATGCATGCAATATGCATTTTAAAACAAGCTGAATATGCACAATTAACATGCAAATATGCATTTATATATGCACTTATTTTTATATGAATAATTTTATGGTTTACGTTAAATACATAAATAAATAAAAAATAATAAAAATAAATAAATAGGTTTGAATTTAAACCAAATTGTATTATTATTTCTTAATATATTTTTTTAACTTCAGGTTTTGTGACAAATAAAACGGCAAAATATTTTATTTTGACCACAAGATAAATAAGAGTACAATAAAATAAATGTACATATTTTTATTGTTACAATATTGATTCATATTTTCTAAACTAATATTATAAAAAGAGTACAATAAAACAAATTTACATATTTTTATTGTTACAATAAATAATCATATATTGATTCATATTTTCTAAACTAATATTATGTCTTCTATCTGTTAATATTTGTTTATAGGCAGAAAAAGATCTCTCAACGTCACAAGATGTAATTGGGGCATATTTAAACTTTGCTATTAGAGACGGATCCATATTAATATTTTCATCGAAGTTTCCAAAATTGATTATATTATTTATTGAACGCAATAAAGTGAAACCCTCATTTTTGTTTAAAACGTCATCAAGTTTATCTTTAATTTTTACTCCAATTTCCCCATTCAGATTTGTTATTTTCTGTTTAACCGAATCAACAATAGACATACTATTGTGAAGACATAAATTTTGAGCCTCTAATTTTGTAATTGAACTTTCAATGATATCGAAATTCGATTTTATATACAACAATTGATTTTTAATAGACTTTTCTTTAAAAATATTTTGACAGTTATCAATAGCGGTACAAGTCGGATCAAAACTTGAAATAACGCTTTTGATGTCGTCGTAGTGTTCAGATAAAAATATAGCACTTTTAAGCCAAGTTCCCCATCTGGTTAATACTGGTTCTGGTGGTAAAGGAATATCGGGAAGCATCTCCCTATATACCTGTACACGTAGTGGTGCTGTCAGAAATACTTTTTTTACATTATTTATTAAGGTGTTTACATTGGGAAATTCAATTCTAACTTTCTCTACAACTCTGTTTAGGCCGTGCGCCAAACATGTACAGTGAATTAAATTAGGGAAAAAGATTTTAAGATTGGATGCAGCTTTCATCATATATGAGGCGGCATCACTAAGCATTAATAATATTTTTTCAAATGGTACTTGATCAGGTAAAAAAAAATTTGTTAGGGATTCGTTAACAAATCTAGCTATTGTAGCATAGTTTGTTTTTTCCAAACATTTTACACTAATTAAGTATGAGTTTTTAAAATCGCCAGAGTCGTTAAGAACTCCAACAATTAGATTCGCAATTTGTCGACCCTTTGTATCCGTTGTTTCGTCGACGGAAATCCAAAGATAATCGGCTTTTAACTGATTTTTAATACTCGTCATCACATCTTTGTAACATGCACTGACATATTTTTTCCGAAGAGTTGAAGAACTTGGTATTTGAGCTGGTTTATCTTTAATCTTGCAATAAGTTTTTAAAAAGTTTTGACACGATTTATGTTCTAACTTGTGCAGAGGGATATTGCAGTTCAAAAAAAAATGGCATAAATCCTTTGCAAAGGTTTCTTGCCCAACTGACGTATTCTGAATCTGCAAACTGTTCTGTAGAATCTGCTGGCGAGGTTTATTATCATTTTTTGATAGCTTAGTTTGGTGAAGTGAAGTTTTTATGTGTTGAACTACTTGGAATTTCTTTTGACATGGAATCTGGAATATAATGATAATGAAGTTTTAGATGTTTTCGTAAATAGATACCTACATTAAAATGATCAAACTTTTTAAACCTCCCCCAATTTTTTTTTATTTCTCAAAGTGAAATTGAAATCGTCAAACAATAAAGTACAGTCAGTGTACCGTAGTATACAGGGTGGGCCACTCTCAACACCTCGCTCTGTATAAGCCAAACCGTTGCGAACTTTAAAAAACAGTTTTTGAAGAAATGGGACGGTTTGTCATTTTAGAATAGACAGACACATAGATTTGCAAAGAAGTTTGATAAGTTTAAAAATCTATTGAAGTGGAGAACTTACCTTTTTATCACAAATGGTGCAAAACATACTTTCACTGTCGATAACTTTTAGATGATTGTTACTTCCAATCCAACTTCTGAGAAGACTTGATTTTTCCCTTGCTACTTTAGGCATTTTCACAATAATAATAAAATGATTTTTTTACACAGTATAGTCAATAACTTGCAATCACAAAAGTTGAATAATCGGCGATTGATTTAAGACTAACCATTCATAAAATAAAATAATCTATCCTACCCTTAAAACAGTGTTGCCAACTCGACCAATATAGTATTTGCCAAACCTCACAAGAATGATGGAATGATCAGTTCAACAGTAGGTATTCCATTATCAACTAATAAAAAATCCCTATAGCAAGCATAACCCAGTACAGATAAATTATTTGTTTTAAAAAATGCTGAAACATGATCCTGTAGTTAATAGTAATCTCATGGTCCACAGACATAAGTACTAATATAAACATTATTGAAGGCGAAGGGATTTGCTGATGTAGGTGTGTATGTGTGAATGGTTAAACATTTTTTGTTAGGAATCAGATTTGACTCACTGATATCAGTTTCAAGTTCCTGTGAGAGAGTTCCTAAGTTGTTTTAGTAATTGTAAGGCCAACATAAAAATTTGTTCTGAATTAGAAGATTTTCGATTTTTACTAAATAATTTTTATATTATTTAATATGCTAGAAAATATGCTATATGCTAAACAAGAAATAAATAAGCTAAACAACACAAAAATATGCCAAATCTAGCATAAAATAAGCTAAATTGGCAACGCTGCCTTAAAATTTCGTTTTGGTTGGTTTTCCCAGAATAATTCATAGTTGGCCGACACCAGCAGAAAGTACAGGTAATATTTGTAATGTTATTCAAAATATAATCGGTATTTACTTAGGTAATTTGTAAATTCTGAGAAGTCTATAAATCTTAAATATCCGGATAATGATACCTGCAGCTATAAATAACGCCCATTATGTTTATGGGTACAACAACAAAGGAGCTTAACAGCAAAATATTTACTTTCACATTTTATTTTAATGGATGTTGATGTTACTAATATATACCTTATTTTTAAATGGGGTAGAGTAAATTCCCATCAAAATATGCATTTATATGCTCTTAAATCTCCAAATATGCAAGGCATATGCATTTATGAAAAACATGAGAAATATGCAGCATATATATGCATATGCATTTTGCATATAATCCAGTCTTTAATGATAATTCAAAGCCATTTTCAATAAACCATTTTTTATGGAGACCATAGACACTATTCAAGTTTTCAATGGATTGCTGATATTTCTTGTGTTCTGTGTACAAACAGAAATCGTCAGCATATTGTACAATATTAAATGCAATATTGTTAATAGTGATGTTGTGTAGATCTGCTGTGTAAATGTTAAATAAAATAGGGCTCAAAACGGAGCCCTGAGGTAATCCTTTATTATTAAGTCTAGGGCCTATAAGAGTATGATTATTTTTTAAATAAATTATTCTATTTTTATACAGGTTTACAATGTTAGAAGCAAACTGTGATGGAATATTAAAAAATGTAATCATTTTTTCTTGGAGAATTGAAAGAGAGACAGAGTCATAAGCACTTTCGATGTCTAAAAATAAAGCGGGCACATAACTGTTCCTGGAAAAACTGTTCTGAATGTCTACAACAAGAGTTGTTAAGGAATCTAAAGTTCCATAACCTTTTTTAAAACCATGTTGGTTAGCGGGTAAAGGATTTTGATCCCTTAGCCACCAATCCAACCTGATCTTAACCATCCGTTCGAGAGTCTTCAATATACATGATAATAATGATATCGGTCGGTAAGCTTCAGCTAATTTAGGGTCTTTCCCCGGTTTGGGAATAGGAACGACTATAATACGCTTAAAATCTATTATGCTGTTGCCTTCAATAATTATCTGGTCAAATATATTTAAAAGTAATTGTTTTGCGTTATCTGGTAAATGTTGTATCATAGGATATTTGATTGCATCGTATCCTGGTGAGGTACTAACGCGATTATCAAGGGCAAATTCTAATTCAGCTCTCGAAAAAGGTGTAAGGAGAAAATGATTCTGATCAGATGGAAGCGTTTTAGAATTAATAACATCTAACTGGTTATTTACGTAAGGTGGAGCTATTTTATCGAAAAAATCGTCTACCCATGAGTTACTTAGAGGTAATGAAAAATTAACTTTTTTCCTATTTATTTTTCTTGCTTGATTCCAAATAAGACTAAATGGAGTTTGTTTATTTAATTTTGAACACCATTCAACCCAACTTTGTTTGGCCTTTAATTTCAGCAATTTTTGGACACGAGCATTTACTTCTTTGCATTTACAAAAATTTTCAGGAGAAGAATTGTTTTTATAGTTTATTAATGCCTTCTTTCTTTCTGCAACGGATTGATCACATTCCTAATCCCACCACGGAGGGGAGTCCTTTTGCATTTAAATGGTTTATATTCAGAAATATATTGTTTAGAAGCTTCATTAATACAGTCAATAAGGAAATTATATTTTTCTTGGGTATTTAAGGATGTGTGAGGTTTTTCGTTTAATAAGGTATCAACAAGCTGAGAGTATAATGACCAATTTGCTTTTTTAATGTTCCAATTACTACTGGGATAAATGGTATTAGCATTAGTTCCCAAGACATCGATCACAACCTTTATAACGAAATGATTTGATCCCAAGGTATCAAGATCTACAGACCACGAAGTTTTATCAAAAAGGGATGGTGAGCAAAACGTGACATCAGTCATGGAATCTGAGTTTCCTGGACTCGTTTGGCAAGTTGGTTGTCCATTATTCATTACTACATAATCTAAATTCTGAATTGTCTCCACAATTTGATGGCCTATATTATCATTTTTATATGAGCCCCACAGAGAATTATGTGCATTCATATCTCCTCCAATGATACAAGGGTGTTTTAGTTGAGAAAATAACTTATCCCAATCTTCGGTTTTGGTTTTAGTTTTTGGGCACATATATACAGAGAGTAAACTTAAATAACTTTGTTTATAGTTGATTTTAATACCACAAGCAAGCAAGTCTTGAATATAATTTTTTTTAATTGTTATGCGCTCAAAAGGAATACCAGTTTTAATTAAAATAGCAACTCCAGAATAGCCGTCATCGCGATCTTCGCGTATCACATTATAACCTCTATAAATATATACAACATCCCGTTTAAACCAAGTTTCACTTATTAAAGCTATGTCAATATCTTCGGTTATTAAAAAGTTAATAAGGCTGTTTTTGTTAGCAACAGCTGATCGAGCATTCCATTGTATTATTTTGAGTTTAGATTTGTTTGTCATTAGATGAGTTATTTTTTAAAATATTATCTAGAACATTATTAATACCTTTTGCTAACAAATTCATGTCAAGTGATTTTGCCTCTTCTAAACAATTAATATTTTGAATAAAACTTGAAAAAAGAAGTACTAAGGAATCTACTAACTTATTTTTATCATTGTCTGTATTAGAAAAACTTTCCTTGTTTAAGGGAGGTAAAGGTTGAGACGGTCCAAATCTGAAAGGGATGAGATATGGTGTAGGATCTTCGGAAGTTGGAGATGATACTTTTCTTTTTTTATTTGCACTATACTCAGTGCTTGATGTACTACAGCTTGGTTGGCTAAAATTTTTGGGTTTCTGTAGATGAGGCCTCAATGGCTTGAAATAATGAGATGTACTAACTTCAGAGGAGTTAGTTAATTTTGGAAATTCTTTGTCTGAATTTGACAATATTTCAAATCTGTTATTAGAAATAAGACCAGAAAATGATGAGTCGCTCAATTTTTTTGCCTCCAAATATGAGATTTTATGTTCAATCATGATATTTTTTATTTTTTTTATGTTCGAAAAAAGGACAGTTTTTAGAGATCGATATATGCTTATCAGTTTTACAGTGTATGCAATACTTTTTTGTTTCATCACATGTATGTATGTCATTTTTAATTTGTCCACATTGTATACAGTATTCCTGTTTACCTTTACACTGTCTAGAAATATGTCCATATTTGAGGCATTTATAACATGGCGTCACTTTACCCAACAATTTTTCCATTTGGAAAAATACATAATTTATCACAACATAGTTTGGCAAACAATTGTATTCAAAAGTAATTATAACATTACGTCTAGGGACGTATTCTGTATTTCCATCCTTTTCTACTTTCCTGTGCATTCTTTTAATATCAATAAAGCTATCCAGTTTAACCAAACGAAAAGCTATGTGACGTCACGCTGATCGTTCCAGGAAAAGAGAATAACGAACTGTTAACACTGGAAGATAAACAACTGTTTGTATTTACAAACATTGTGTTTTGAAAGTTAGATAGATTTCGTTCGTGTATATTTCTTTTTATCTGTGCTTTAATAATATTGATTATTTCATTCATAGAAGATTTTGACCAATAGAAAGTTACAGAAATAAAAATTAAACTGATAATTTTAGATAATATCCCGTCGTCAAGTATATTACGTCAGATGCCCTTCGTTGCTAAGAAAAAATACATTCAGTGACATTAATGACAATTAATGTTTTAAAAATTATAAAAGTGATGATTTTCAACCGTCAAATATTTATAACAACTGTGTGTTTAATTGTAGTAATTTGTACTTACATAAATAAATTACAATAAAATTTTGGTTTTGAACAGTTTTATTCATGAAATAATCGCAACAAATTGCACTCGATCTCTAAAATTATTATCGAATTTTTGCCCTCGTGACACTTTGACATAATTTCACTCCCCTTCGGGTCGTGAAATTAAAACTGTCAAAGTGTCACTCGGGAAAAATTCGATAATTTTAGAGCTCTTGTGCAATTACTACTGATAATAATAATCGACGCAACACAAAACCAATATTACAAATCTTGTATCGTTCGCACGTATGTGAGAATCATTTTAAGGTGATACAGTAGCGATCAACAGGTAGCCAAAATGCGTTCCAAGATTGCGGCTGTAATTTTGAATATTTTTTCGAGATATTTGGCACACGTATTCGTAATATAATAAAGAATAGCGGTACAGAGCCCAATTTGAAAAATATATTAATATGTGGAAATTACTCTGTAATTAAATACAATATTAAAAAAACGAGCCTGTACCGCCATTAAGAAGAACAAAAAAATACACTTTCTTCAAATAAACTTTTTTATCCGATGCCTAGATTTTGTGTCATTTTGGAACTACTAATGAAATAAACAATTTTAGTAGTTCCAAAATGACACAAAATCTAGGCATCGGATAAAAAAGTTTATTTGAAGAAATTGTATTTTTTTGTTCTTCTTAATGGCGGTACAAGCTCGTTTTTTTAATATTGTATTTAATTACAGAGTAATTTCCATATATTAATATATTTTTCAAATTGGGCTCTGTACCGCCATTCTTTATTATATTACGAATACGTGTGCCAAATATCTCGAAAAATATTCGCCGCAATCTTGGAACGCGTTTTCGCTACCTGTTGATCGCTACTGTTTCCTCTTAATGTGAGTATAACAATCAGACTCTATTTTCATCTACAATAATTATATACAAGGTATTTACTTACTTATTTTATGTTTATTTCTTTGCTACAATGCAGTAATATTTACTATAGTATTACAAAGAACCTTATGTTTTTAGTTCTTACTATATTTATCACATATTATTCATAATAACACATATTTTTATATGACTAGTTATTTATTTATTTATTCTAGCTGGAATAAGACATGTATACCGTTGCAGCGTTACAATACTAATCGCTTTCGCCCGTTTATAGGGATGACCAATGAACTGATTGACGTCACCACCGATTCCGCCCGTTGAAAGAATAATTTAGATTCTGCAGTTTTTAATTGCTTATATTTATTTCTTAATAATAAAATATGAGTTTTTTTTGTAAACTCATATACTTTCTTTTAACAGAATTATTTAACAGCAAATAACATTTATCAGTAATATTTCTGGAATATAATTTTTATGCAAGTTCTCTACTGTGCCACAGACGTTCGTGGAGCTTGGCTTGCTTCAAAAGGTCCTTCCATTCTTCTATATCCATTTTTCTCCTTCGACCGACTTGAAAGAACGCTTTGAATGTACCGGGTGTCCCAATAAGGATGGCTCTCGGCCATATCTCAGGAACCGCTTATAGTACAGCTTTGAGAAAAAAATATTTATAAAAAAAGGTTGCCTCGGAAAAAGCCTGGAAATTATTTTCTGTAGGTCCACCGCTAGAAGGCGTAACTGAATATCAAAAATTAAAAAATCAAAATTTTACAAAATTTACCTAATGAAAGGGCAATGGAAATCCAATCATCGTATTCTTCATAAAATTATGCGCATATTTGATTTCACAAGTTTAAGTCTACCTTTGCAAATAAGAGGTGGGGGTGAGTGGGAACCTTCTTATGAAAAAATGGCTGTAAGTCCGGTTCTGCTAACTCGAATTTTTTATACTTGGTCTTGTTGAAAACAGCTCTTTTTCGTCAATGTAAGAGTCTTCTTTTCGAAAGAGCCTAATAAGTAATATGCCAGCTAGTAGGCGTTATTTAATTATTTTCGGAAATCTAGTTTTCTTTGGAGAATATTAAATACAAGTATGCATTTTTAATCCTGTATTACAAAATTAGACCAAATTAGTAACATAATACCGAAAACCACATGTCGATACCTTTTTCTATCTCGAGATATCTTAAGAAACGTGTAAATTTTAAACAACTGTTAATGTCACCGGTAAAAGAAGTTAAGGAAAAGTAGTGTGCTATGGAAAAAACAAAGAAACATTTTCCAGATGTAAACGTATATAATTAATTAAAACAACAATAAGACAAACAACACTATAAAATATAACAAAGAAATAAAAGCAACTACTTACTAGTGACGACCTAAAAGTTCAAATTTTTGCTCATCATTTTCGATGTAGATTTTCGATGTAGATTTTCAAAAGAAGATTGAATAGCAGTCTCAATTTCTGCTTTCGCAATGCTTTGAATGGCGTTTCGTATTCTCTAGATTCTAGATCATGTTTTCTCGCGTAGTGGGCCTAGCGGCAAATCAATGTCTTTAATCCGACCCCATAAATAAAAGTCTAAAACAGTTAAATCTGTTGCTATTCAATCTACTCTTGAAAGAGTAAATGCTTGCATCGAAAATGATGGGCAACAATTTGAACATTCAGGCAGTCAATAAGACTAAGTAGTTGCTTTTATTTCTTTGTTATATTTTATAATGCTGTTTGTCTTATTGTTGTTTTAATTAATTATATATGTTTACATCTGGAAAATGTTCATTTGTTTTTTCCATAGCACACTACTTTTCCTTAACCTCGTTTACCGGTGACAGTAACAGTTATGTTTAAAATTTACACATTTCTTAAGATATATCGAGATAGAAAAAAGGTATCGACATGCGGTTTTCGGTATTATGTTTCTAATTTAGTCTAGTTTTGTAATACAGGATTAAAAATGCATACTTATATTTAATATTTTTCAAAGAAAACTAGATTTCTGAAAATAATTAAATACCGCCTCCTAGCTTGCATATTACTTATTAGGCTATTTCGAAAATAAGACACTTACATTGACGAAAAAGGGCTGTTTTCAACAAGACCAAGTATGCAAAATTTGATTTAGCAGAACCGGACTTACAGCCATTTTTTCATAAGAAGATTCCCACTCACCCCCCACCTCTTATTTGCAAAGGTAGACTTAAACTTGTGAAATCAAATATGCGCAGAATTTTATGAAGAGTACGATGATTAGATTTCCAGTGCCCTTTCATTAGGTAAATTTTGTAAAAATTTGATTTTTTAATTTTTGATATTCAATTACGCCATCTAGAGGTGGACCTACAATTATGAAAATAATTTCCAGGCTTTTCCCGAGGCAACTTTTATTATAAAATTTTTTATTTCAAAGCTCTACTATAAACGGTTCCTGAGATATGGCCGAGAGCCATTCTTATTGGGGCACCCGGTACATGGTATGTAAATAAGAAGACCGACTTGTTTAACGTAGATCTTCATCTCATTGATATTTTACATAGAACTTCTACTTATTATACGTACATAGTACATAATGACTGTCCACCCCGATGTGGGGCTTAGTCGAGAAAGCTTTCTAGATCCTCTTTCTTAGGATCAGTCTCTTTTGCTTATGTTATCTTCTTAACGATTTCTCTCCATTTTTTCCTGTCTCTCGTTTTTTCCTGCCAATCTGTGCCACTTTGTCTTGTTTTTCCTCTTTTTTCTTTCTCCTGGATTCCAGTCTATCATAGCATAATGTCACTGCTCACCTATATCTTCTTTAAGTACCTACTTTCCTAATCTCTGGATTTGTTCGGTGTCTATATTCATTTTGCTCTGTTCTGATTGGTCCCGGTATCTGCTCTTACATTTTTACATTCATTGTCCTCTACTATGACCATTCTATCTTTATTTTTATTTTGTTTGTTTTACGTTTGTATTTTTTGGTTTGTGCTTTAACATTTTTATAAAAATGGTATTTCTATTTTCTCTTTCCTGTTCTATTTCCTGCATTTTTTCATATGTCCATTTTCTTTTATTTTGTCTTATAATGTTCTTAGCATCATTTCTTAATTATTCATAACTTTCTCCTGTTTTCTTATTGATCAGTTCTCAGTCATTTAATTCTTGTTTGTACCTTTTCTGCTGTTAGTTCTTTACATTCGTTATTATACCACTTGTTTTTTTATTTTCTTCTGGTGTTTGACTATCTGTTTCGTAGCAGATTCGTCTATTTACTTTTTGATCATCTCCATTTTGATTTGATGTTTCTCGTTTTATATTTCTCTCTTTCTCTTATTTGCATTGTGAGTTCCTCTTCATATTTCTCTCTAATATCTGCATTGTGCAATTTATTGACATTCCATTTTTTCTGTTCATTTTTCTGTTTCGTTTGGGTTTTAACTTTTTGTCTTATAGTGACTGCGACGATATGATATATGGTGCTCTGAATTTGTACACACAACTTCTGAATGTTCTCACGTCCTTCATTGGTGATTGTTTTCTTTTGTTAACGAGTATGTGATCAAATTGACTATACGTTTTTAAATCAGTTGACCTCCACGTAATTTTATGCATTTTAGTATGTTTAAATTTTGTTGAGCTTATTATCATCTTTGTTCTTGTTGCCAAGTTACATAGTCTTAGACTATTCTCATTCGTGTTTTTGTGTAATAGTGTAATTTATTTTTTCCTGCAATTTGCTATAAAAAAATCTTTCGTTTCCACTCTGGGCATTGAGGACTCCTAGTATAAGTGTATTTTGGTATTTTTTCCATCTTTTCTTCTACATTATCATAAAAATTTTCTTTCTCGTCTTCATTGCTTGTTTTTGTTAGTGAGTATAGGTTTAGAGTGATATATTTGTTTATTATTTCTAAGATACGCAATTCTTTCATATATCGGTTTGAAGTTTATGCCTTTTTCTTAGTTATCCTAGAATCAGGAATCCATTCCTTTTTGCCTTTGCTTAATAACATTGTCTAGTTTAACAATTTGTCCTTGTCCATCACATCGTATTTCTTGCAGTGCTGCAATATCATACATATACCTATTTTATATATTTAATTCTTTCAAAACCTCCAAAAAAATAAAGGAAGGATGAAAATTTGGGAACAGCTAGTTGAAATTGTCTTTTATTATATAAGAAAAAGTTTACAACTCTACATCCCCTCCATTTTACAAAAATTGGGAAATACGGGGTGAAAAATATTTTCTCTGGAGTGAAAAAATATACATTTAAAATAGGCCCGGAATTGGATAACATGACTAATTCTAAGCAACTTTTGTTCTATAGAGTTTTTTCACCAAGTCAATACTTATCGAGTTATTTGTGAGTGAATATGTTAATTTTTCATGTTACAAGTTTTTTTTAAAAAACAAAAATAAATTTTTTTTAAGCACTTTAAAAAAGATGAAATGAATTTTCTCCGAAAAGTGCTCCGTTTTTGGGTAATTTCACATTGAAATATTTGATTTGGAATTTGATGAAGAAGAACCTATTTTTCATTAGCTACAACTCTGTTTCTACTGGGTCTACAGACCTCAAGCATACACCATTTTTTCAGATTTTATAAGCTATATTTTTGCTAAGAATGTTTTTTTGGTTAAATACTTACTTTTTCAGTTATCTCCGAAAAAACCGTCCAGAAACATGTTTTTTATTGTTAAAAATGAACATATTCACTTGCAAATAACTCGAAAAGTATTGACTTAAAGAAAAAACTCTATAGAACAAAAGTTGCTTAGAATTACTCATTTTATCGAATTCCGGACTTATTTTTAATGTATATTTTTCACCTTCGAGAGGGGGTATTCCCCTCCATTTGTGAAAAATGGAAGGGATGTAGAATTGTAAACTTTTTCTTATATAATGATAGACAATTTCAACTACCTATTCCCAAATTTTCATCCTTTCTTTATTTTTTTGGGGTCAGATTGTTCTTTGATCGGGCTATTTGCCTGGAACCAACATCGTTGTTATATTCCATGTGCTTATTTTTAGTTCATGTTTTTAATTTTTTGCTTTCGTATTTTATATTTGTTTCCTTCTCTGCTGCTATATATTTCTCTTTTGTGATACATCTACTTACTATGAGTCAGTAATATTCTCCGAACGTCGGCCGATCGCATTGACTCAGAAGGCTGGAAGATTTCTATCAGGGCCTGATTAATGTTGATTTTTTTCGCTATCGACCGTTTATGTATCGCTTCTTTTATACCGGACTGTATCGTCGCCCCGTTGGCGAAATTATTCCGATTCGATTTTTTTGCACAAACTTACTCAAAAATAGGTCCTTATTACAAATCCATAGGGTGCCAGGCGGTGCCGTGGTCAAAAAATTGTTTAAACAATTTTTTTAAACAAATTCACAAAAAAAATCATTTCCAATTTTTTTAGATAATTTGGGTCATTCTGAGTAAAAAAGGTTTCTTGCTATTTTTCTCTAAAATTAATTGTTGTCGAGTTATACGCGATTTAAAATTTACAAAATGCAAAAATGGCCATTTTCAAGACTTAATAACTCGATTAAAAATTATATTATGAAAGTCAGAAAGAGATCAAATCAAAGATTAAAATCCCTCCTTCAAGATCCTAAAGATTTATTACAAAGCTGTTATTTTTAATTATTAACAATTAGCGCTATAATCCAGGCTGTCGCCCCCGATAGCGAAATTATTTCGATTAGATTTATTTGCACAAACTTACTCAAAAATAGGTGCTTATGTCAAATCCACAGGGTGTTAGGCGGTACCTTGGTCAAAAAATTGTTTAAACAATTTTTTTAAACAAATTCACAAAAATTATTTTTTCACTTCGAACAATTTTTTTTAGATAATCTGGGCCATTCTGACCAAAAAAGGTCTCTTTTGATTTTTCTCTAACATTGATTGTTGTTGAGTTATATCGCCATTTTCGTATTTTTCAAATTTTAAATCGCGTAAACTCGACAACTATCAATTTTAGAGTAAAATCAACAGAGACCCTTTTTGCTTAAAATGACCCAAATTATCTAAAAAAAGTGTTCGAAGTGAAAAAAAGTATTTTTGTGAATTAAAAAAAAAATTGTTACATTTATTCGACCAAGGTACCGTCTGTCACCCTGTGGATTTGTTATAAGGACCTCTTTTTGAGTAAGTTTGTGCAAAGAAATCTAATCGAAATAATTTCGCTAACGGAGGCGACGATACAGCGTGGACTATAGCGCTAATTGTTAATAATTAAAACAAGCTTTGTAACGAGATAATGACCAAAATTTCTTTAGAATCTTGACGGGGGTTTTAAGCTTTGATATGATCACTTTCTGACTTTCATAATATAATTTTTAATCGAATTATTATTCCTTGAAAATGGTCATTTTTGCATTTTTCAAATTTTAAATCGCGTATAACTCCACAAAAATCAAGTTTGGAGAAAATGACAAGAGACCTTTTTTGCTCAGAATTACCCAAATTATCTATAAAAATTTGTTAAAAAAAAATATTTTTGTGAATTTGTTTAATAAAATTGTTTAAATAATTTTTCGACCATGGCACCGCCTGGTACCCTCTTTTATAAGAACCTCTTTTTGAGAAAGTTTGTGCAAAAAAACCGAATCGGAATAATTTCGCTAACGTGGGCGACGATACAGCTCCATCTATTTACAGGTAAGGAAGATAGATAAAGAAAGGTTGAGTAGAATTGCAGTGTTAATAGAAACTTATTTGACTCTAACCATTTTTTTTTTGTTTTGTTTTTTGGTCTAGGTTTAGAACCTTTAGACAAGCAATTACATATAAAATTAGTATTCATTCATAAAAAATTGTACAGTATACTCTTATAAAAATAAAGAATAATAAAAAATAAAGCTGACGAATAACAATGTCTACTTATTTGTTTGTCTATTACTATGTTAATAAATACAACTATGCTAATTATATTTTTTCTTTTTTTATTATTATTTTGTTTCTTATTTTTTATTTATTTTTTTACTACGATATGAGCTAAACCCGATTCAACACCTTGGGGTTTTAGAACCTTTTAGTGAGATTTTCTTTTATTTTTTTTCATTTTTTCAACGAAAATTTTCGTTTATAAATTTGCAAAAGTCTGTGTGTTATTGCGTTGCCGCTCCTGCAATACTTAGAGCAGATGTATCTAAAATCTTTTATTAGGAAGTAGGCTACTTTTTTTAATCTGAATTTGTTAAGCAAAGCAAATGTTATTACTTACATTTGAGTTTGACACTTCGTGAATGTCAAACTAAATTTTAAATTATTTAGCTATTAATAAAATATAAATGACATTTTATAGTGAATTTAAATGTATAAAAATGCAATTTGAGTATATTTGAAAGCAATAATACATATTATACATACTATATTAATAATGAATCAGTAGAAACGATTATATTTAAATTTGGTAAATTTAAACTCCACTCGACCAGCGCACAGTGGGCCGAAAAATTCAAAAAGCGGCCATAAATCGATTTCGATGAAAGTATTAGTCTGGCTTTCAGAATTTGTAGGTACTCCGAGAAATAGATAAATAATGTTTTCCTAGAATTTGAAGCAGGTAGAAGGCATATTGCGGCAGCCATCGGTTCTCAAAACCAGACTTTTGTGTTAGGATCATTTCTTTGCGAACATTCATTTAGTGTACTACTAAATGTCAACTAGTGAATGTGTGTTATAAAGTGTCTGACTCAAGTGGTTAATTGTACAGAAAACTTTCTCAAGGTATGTATTTTCATGTTATATAAATACTTATGAATCAAAGTTAAATTAGTATACATATAGATATAATTACTATGTAGTCGATTTTATTGAAAATTTTATATTATACTTTAAAATTATGTTGAGATATAACATATTTTCCGATCCGATCCGGCTTTGAAAAAATATTAAAAAAATAGCTTGATCATTCCCTAATAACATACTAAAATTTGATAGGCGCCTTCAAGCGCCTTTTTGAGATATTTTGGTTTTGCTTATCGATATGCATGAACCATATCCAACGAATGTATTCTGTAACCATAACAGCACATTTTATTTTGTTATTTAAAATGTAACACCTAGTAATTTCTATTTTCTTGTTGCGTTACTTTATTTACCTTGATAGAGAATATAGTTAAGTTTGTTCGTAATGGTGGTTGTAAGTCTTATTTCATTTGCGTCTTCAAAAAATTTTTTTTATGTAATGTTTTTCTATATTTTTCACAGTGAAAATGGTCACCAGAAGGCAACTGTTTGACGTTTTGTATGAAAAGGATAAGTTACAACGTTCCAGTCGCACAGAATATCTGTTCAAGTATTTGGTGAGACACTACAAAATTGAAAATGATGCAGACGCCATGTTAAAAATGAGGATTTTCACTTCAAAGTTTTGCAACGTCGTTTATGCAAAGCTTGATCAATGTGGGAGAAAAACGGATAGATTTGTGAAAAATAATACAGCGTGGTTAAGTGTATGTGTATTTGAAGAAACTGGATTAGAAATTGATCCGAATGCTGAGCCACAACCAGGAACTTCATCTGGAGGTAGGCGTGGTCGTCCAAGCAAAGAATTTTCTGCGAGTAGTGTAAGATCAAAACGTCGAAAGACTTCAAAGCTGTCATCGACGTTCGAAACCGAGGAGCTTACTTTAGCTGCAAGGAGAAAACTAAAGACTGAAGGAAAAGACGATGCCGCAAAACTTGTCTCTGAAGCACTTTTGACTCCGACTCGAGCCGGTAAAATTAGGACAGCTTGGCAGAAAGCTCAGAAGTCAAAAAAAATAATTCCACTCACCCCAGATGAAGCGCTATCAGTAATGATTGAATCAAAAGATACCAAACATTCATATCTTGTTCACAGACGAATAGCAAAAGAACATTTTGCTGATATATATCCGTCTTATCACAAGCTTCGAGAAGCAAAATTACGCTGCTATCCCCGAAAAGAAGGACAAACTGTAAGTGAGTCATGTGCAGAAATATTATTACAGGACCTCTTAGATCATACAGTTAAACGGATAGTAGAATTGCAAAAACCAGTTCTTCGTTCATTATCAACTGAACTTCTAAAGAATTTGAAACTGTTGCTGAAATGGGGATGCGATGGAAGCACCGGTCATTCACAATACAAGCAACTTTTCTCCGATAATAGTTTTGGTGATGGCGATTTATTTCTTACATCCATAGTGCCATTACAGTTATATGCGGAGCAACCTGGACAAGATAAAATTATTGTGTGGCAAAATCCCCGTCCATCGTCAACTCGATTTTGTAGACCTATGATACGCTTTCAGTTTAAGAAAGAAACGAAAGAGCTGACGGTACAGGAGACATCATATATAGAAAATCAAATTTCAGAACTTCAACCCACTATTGGTATGCTGGATAGTGAAGAAATTGCAGTTTCTCATGTTTGTGTGATGACGATGATAGACGGCAAAGTGTGTAATGCAATAACGGAAACAGCTTCTTCACAAACATGTTATATATGTAAAGCAACCCCCAAACAAATGAATGACATCGAAAAACTATTAAAGAGGGAAGTTGTCCAAGAAAATTTGAAATTTGGATTGTCAACTCTACATGCCTGGATCAGGTTTTTCGAATGTTTGCTGCACATTTCCTATAGATTAGAAGTTAAAGTTTGGCAAATTCGAGGAAGTAACAACAGAGCAGTTTTTGAAAACAAGAAACGTACCATACAACAAATTTTCAGAGACAGAACAGGTTTGCTTGTGGATATACCTAAGAGTGGAGGTAGTGGAACTACTAATGACGGCAACACAGCTCGACGATTTTTTGCTGACCCCTCACTGTCTAGTGAAATTACTGGCATAGATAAAGATGTCATTATGCGATTTGGTATTATATTACGCACCTTATCTTGTGGCTATGCAATCGATGTGCGAGCTTTTGAAGAGTATTGTTTGGAAACCGCAAAACTGTATGTCGCTAAATATTCATGGTATTATATGCCTTCTAGCGTGCATAAAATATTACTCCATGGAGCCATAGTAATCAAGGAGGCTATTCTGCCTATCGGTCAATTGTCAGAAGAAGCCCAAGAATCAAGAAATAAGGATCTCAAAAGTTTTAGGGAGAAACATACACGAAAAATTTCGAGAATATCAGGAAATCAAGATTTGTTAAACAGGCTCCTTATAACTTCAGATCCAGTAATTTCATCTTTGCGGCAGTACCCACTCCGAAAAAGTTCAAACATATCTTCTGAAGTTGTATCCTTGTTGAAGGCGCCCTCGTTAGAATCAATGGAAGCAGATTCTCTTAGAGCTCTACAACTTAATATGGAAAGCCGCCAAGTTTCTTCATCCGACGAGGAAGACGACAGCGCGAGCGACGTAGATTTTTAGTGGTAAGCATACTATTGTATTTACAAGGGCGGATCTAAGGGGGCCCAGGGGCCCATACCCCCCTTGGGATTCACATTTTGAACTGATTATAAAGTTAAAAATTAAATTTTAGTATTTAAGTATATCAAAGTAAGTTATAAGTATAATCTTTTAAGCACTAATATATTAGATTTTAAATAGACTTTATTTCATGCCATTTTTACCCCCTCCCTTGCTAGATTTTTCTATCGCTATGCCCCCCCTTGAGACTTTTCTGGATCCGCCCTTGTTTATTTATTTAGAAGCTAATAAACTTGTTACAGAGCGGAATTTTTATTTTTATACCTATTACCAAACATATTTTGATAAATTTCTCTAAGTTTTTTCGAATTTGTACCTAAATAATTTATAATCTTACTATACTTAGTAACAAGTAACGTATTTTACGGTAATTCATTTTATTTTGTTAATATTTTTTAACCATATAAACAATTAATTGCATAAAGATCGAAAAGTCTACTCAATGTAATTATTAACCTTATGGCCCCCCTAAAAGTTACGCCTGGGTAGTTTAATTTTTTTTATTATTTTTTCCTTTAAAAGACTACAATTTTAAAGCCCTTCAGCCCATTTTCAGATTTTTGACCGCTTTTTGCATTTTCTGGCCCACTGTGCAGCGCAGGACCACTCGAAACACAAGTACGCAAATACGGTTGCGTGAAGCGTGGCGCAAAGCCGTGGAGTTTACGCGACTCGCTCGGTCTGTAGATCCAAGTAAAGTTCACCAGTAAAAAGTATCTTTATCATGTATGTATTATTTATTTTACAATATTGGAAAATTGTTATTTAAAATGTGGTTTGGAATAAAAAAGTATGTTCTGATATATGAAATTACATCCTTCTAAAATGGAAAAAAATATTTGACGAATTTTCTCAAATTATGGATACCAACATCATTTTCATTTATAACTCTTGTATTTTTAATTTGACGAAGAAAAGTTATTCTTCATAAAAATCTCTTCTTGGTAGGGGAGCCCAAGCGGGGATTTTTGCAGTTACTCGAGCGCGTCAGATTAGCATATGGGAGAAACCTGGTACCCTGCAGATGTACCTCTACCATATATTGGCTCTTAACACAGGGAAGTTCGTTAAGGGGGGCCCGAAAAAAAATCTATCATTAAAAATACTCGAAATTATCAGATTAAGATAAGGTAAGTTAAGTACACGCAAAAGAGTGTATATTTCAAAAATCTGACGATTTGAACCGGGCGTAAGGAAATGGGTGAGTCCCAAAGTTTCACAAGAAAAAAGCGAATATTTCGCGAAATAAATGACAGATCGAAAAACTAAAAAATTTGTGCTCAATATATTTTAAAAATCTATCGAATGATACCAAACACGACTTCCCACGGAGAGCGGTGGGGGGTAAATTTAATATTTTAAATACGAATCCCGTGATATTTCGCGAAATACACATCAAATCGAAAAACTGTAAAATACACTTATTCGATACTTTTAAAAAATCTATCGAATGTCACTAAACACGACCCCCCAAGGAAGTGGGGTGGGGGGTTACTTTAAAATCTTAAATAGAAGCCCCCATTTTTTATTGCAGATTTGGATTCCTTACGTAAAAATAAGTAACTTTTATTCAAAGCATTTTTTCGAATTATGGATAGATGGCGTTATAATCGGAAAAAACGATTATTAGAAATGGAAAATTAAATTAAAAAATGGCAAGCGCCCACTAAAATGGAAAACTTTACCGATTGACCGATTGCGGCCTATTTTTATAATTCCGTGTAAACATTTTTTTGTGTACCTAAGCGAGGATAATTTTTGACCCGTGTTTGATTGTAAACATTTTTAGGCCCTTTTTAAATTTTACTGGAGAATTCGATTTATCTGTTTTGATATACATACTATGTACCTAAATAATTGTTTTCATTCTTAACCCGTCGATTTTACTGGAGAAAGGTTGTTTGTTTTATGAATATTCGAGAAATTTATGTTAGTAGAATATGAGACGATTTGATATTAAAGGCAGTCTTTCTTTTATAAAGCCTGACCGGGTACTTTTTTCGAACGTATGTTTTGACGGTATCTTTGAAATGATTTGTACACTTGAGTCCACGAGTTTTTACGCGTGCGTCATTAATATCTGACGACATAAAACACATACTTTTTATCCAGCATCATTCTCCTCCACGCATGAAACTAATGACAAACCAGTTACCGCCTGTTATTAAGTAAAAACACATGTTATTTTTAAGAACGATCTAGCCTCAGTGTTTTGAAAAGAGATAGGTACAAAAAAGACGATTGGGGATGTTTTCACATTTTAAGTAAAATTTCTGACGTTTCGGTTGGTTTACTTTTGTGGCTGTAAGTTTGTTGAATTTTATTTTGTTATTTTGTCAAATTTTTGCATTTTGAAGTTTTTTATAGTACACAAACAGTGGTTTTGACAACTAATTTTATATTGGAGTTTGAAATTTTATGGTAAGTTTATGTTATTTTACTATTAATTTTGACAACGTACCAAGCTAACCTCATTGACACGCTTAAGGAATGCTTGTGTTTAATGTTCCGCCAAAGTGAATAAAATAACAAAAAGAATATATGTTATTGAATTTTTTTATAAATTGTTTAATTATTTATTAATCAATGATATTAACAGAATTGTTTAAGCTACTTCAAATGTAGCTGTAATTCTGCACCAAAATTTTTAAACAAAACTTGCTTTGACGTTTTATTTTTTGATAACGTCAAATTTTAACCCGTGATCAGAGGAGTAGCTACTTACTGTCACTTGTTGTTGCGTTTAGTAAATTTCTGACTTATTTCGTATGCTTTAAATGATGACGCCCGGGTAAAGACTCGTGGACTCAACTGTAAATAGATAATTTTGTAACGTATAATATAAATTAGATACTTATTGCAGTATTTCTAATAAATTAAGTGTTAAGCGTTTATTGTTTTTGTAATGTTAGTGTTGCAAATAAAACAATATGAAGTAAAATATTACCTACACTATCTTATAATACCAAACAAGTGTAGATAGACATTTTTACGAGTATATTTATAATAAAGTAAATTTATTAATAGGTACTTACTTTAGTTTCTGTGTGAAGAGATTCAGGTAGCAAAATTATTACGTAAAGAACACTCGTAATTAACAGTATCGTTGATATTAGATATACCATCGTATAACTAGTAGCGTACAGTACGTAAGAAGAAGCGAGACTTGCAAGTATATTAGCAGCGGACATCGATGCATCATAAAGTCCCATTCTGCAAAAATAGATTTTTATGTTTATTTACAATAAAAGATAAATATAATACATTCTATTCATACGCACTATTAGAGCAGGGCATTTAACACAAAATAAATCTATTTTTCAATATATATATATATATATATATATATATATATATATATATATATATATATATAAAATTTTCCCAGCCCGAAATGGTGGATGTGTGAATTGTTCGTAAGGGGATTTTTCCACATTCTCTATTTCATCTGTTTTATATATATATATATATATATATATATATATATATATATATATATATATATATATATATATATATACATCATTCTATCATTGTTGCGTCTGATAACATCCCAATTACATACATTATTGATACCTTCGAATTATTGCGTCCGTATATCGGACGCAATAATGTCAAGCCATAATTTTCGTTGTTCCTGTCGTTTTTCAAGTATCATTGCTACTCTGTAAGTTGACAAAATATTCAAACTTCTCCTTTTTAATTTCAATTTGGCAACATATAATCAGATGACAGATATATTTTATGATTTAAATTTTGTATCAGGACGCAATAATGTTAGCAACCAGTTTATTGTTAGTTCATCGATTTTCCGTGTTGGCGCTAAGATAATATACTACTCCAAGTATACATTTGACAAAGCACGCATATTATTGCTTCCGAAATGTGGCAGCTCTGTTATCTATTTTTACTTTAATAGATATACATATTTGAGATCCGTATTGTACGTGGATTTTTAAGAAAATAGTTTTCTTAAAAACAGTTTACTATCAATATGAATCGTGGGAAGCGAATATTAAATGAGTGCCTAAAACAAGGTTATAGAATAGAAATATGCCTTGATGTCATGAACAATTTAAACAATTTTATAGACAAAGCTTACAAGAATCATAAATAAAAACAATAATAAATACAATTTACTAAAATTATACAAATCGTCAATATAAATTAAACATAATAAAGTGAAATAAAAATCATTACCCTAACAATATATTGCAAAATTTAAAAAAAATTGCAAATTGCGTAATCTACCTAAAAAATTTAATAAGTTATGCTGCTGCATATGACACTCAAATATAGATTAAGATTCTACTTATACATAAGAATACTGTAATTTCTTAGTTATTGGTTAAGAAACTCTGCTATTGAATAATATTGGTCTTTCCGATAAATAGGCTTTTGTCATTTTAAGTTGCAGAGGGAGATGGTTGTATAGTTTTTTGCAGAATATAATATAGATTTCTTTACTAACTCGCTGGACGGGATCGGTAAATAGATGTCAAAGGTAGAATTTCTGGTGGAATAGTCATGTCTAGGTCTTGCTGGAAAGACATGTAGATGTTTACGAATTAAGCAAACAGTTTCTAAAATATATAAAGAGGGTAGTGTTAGAATCCTGTGACCTTTGAAGTAGCTTTTGCAATGTGTTGTTCTTCTGAGGCCAAACAGATATCTAATTGCTCTTTTTTGTAATTTCAAAACAACATCGGATTGGGCAGCTGTACCAGAACCCCAAAAAGGCAGACCATATCGAAGATGGGACTCGAACAATGAAAAGTATGTTATTTTCGAAGAGGCTAAATTCATTTCCTTCGAAACAGATCTTATTGCAAAGCAAGCTGAGGATAGTTTCTTGCTTAACACATCGATATGAAGGGACCATTTAAGGTTGCTATCTAAAAAAATACCAAGAAACTTTACAGAATCAACGATATTGATCTGGCTGTTATAAAGAGGTAAGGGTTGAAGAGTTCCTTTATAGGATAATGCTACTAATCTACGTTAAAAAATGGTAAATTAGAATCGGACCAGGATTTTATTGTGAGTAGATCAGAAGTTATAGTAGCATGAAGAGTTGCGATATTTGAGTTGCTCCAAGTGATACTGGTATCGTTAGCAAAAAGAAAAACTTTTCCATCGTTTTTTAAACTAGTGATGTCATTAGTAAAGATAAGGAAAAGTAGAGGACCCAATAATGAACCTTGTGAACCACATACAACATTTTTGAGACTAGAGTCTGTATCATTTGCTCTAACCCGTTGTTTCCTATTATCCAAGTAAGATTAAAACCAGTTCAAAGAAAGACCTTGAATTCCATAGAAATCTAGTTTTTTTATCAAAATGTCGTGATTTACACAATCAAAAGCTTTGACATAATCACAAAAAACAGTGGCAGTGTGCAGATTATTGTTTAATGCTTGATAAACCTCATGTAGTACAGAAAACATGGCATCGATGGTACATTTATTATTTAAAAAGCCGAACTGATTTTGTGATAAAATCTTGTTATCAACGAGAAAGGAAATAAGTCGGGCTTTTATGAATCTCTCAATAATTTTGGAGAGTACCGGTAGTAATGCAATAGGTCTATAATTGCAGGCATTAGATTTTTCACCATCCTTATGAAGAGGAATAATGATGGCCGTCTTTAGGCACTCTGGAAATTTACCTTTCTCAAAAGAATTATTAATTAGAGAGATGAGGACTCCAAACACATTGTCTGGGAGATTTGAGAAAATTTTTATGGATAGTCCATCGGTACTACAGGAAGAGTTGCTTTTGATACTATTGATTGTTTGGATCAGTTCAGATTTATCAACCGGTCTTATAAAGAATGAATTCGAAACCTTTCTTGAATTAGGGAGATAGGAAATGGGATCTTGTTGTGACACAATAGTTGATGTTATATTTTTACTCACATTAACAAAGTATTCATTTAGATTTTCTGGGTCTGGAAGGGAAAATGTTTGAGTTGTGTGAGTTTTATTTCGAAGATCGTTTATTATGGACCAAGTTTCTTTTGCAACACTTTTAGAGCTTCTGAGACGATTTTGATAGTAAAATTTTTTAGCTGATTTTATAAGTTTTAAATAGATTGCCCTGTACTTGGTGATATATTCAGTAACAGAGACGTTGGTAGTAAATTTCTTGATGTAGACTAGTGAACGCATATTTTTGGCTGATATGCGGACACCTTTGGTAGTCCAGGGTTTGCGATGTTTTGGCTTAATTGTGATTAAAGGAAATGCTTTATTGAAGATACAGACAAGCTTATTTAACAAATCACTGAAATTATAATTGACGTCCATAGAAGGAAAATGCCACTCAGAGGTTAAGCATAAATTTTGGAATTTACGAAAGTTCCGACCGGAAAAAATCCTGCTTAACGTCGAGTTTTCGAGGAGGACTTGCTAAAGATGTTATAAACTTCGTATAAACCGCTTCATGATCAGATAGTCCCGCATTAACAGTTGTAGCGCAGACATCACGGGGTGAGAAATCTGAGACAATATAATCAATTATGGTAGATGAAGTTTTTGTAATCCTTGTAGGAGAATTAATGTGCATTGATAGACCATATGATTCAAATATGTTGACCAGGGATATTTGTGTAGCACAAGTAGCAGGATAATTAATATTAAAGTCACCGCATTGAATTTTTCTGCTTTTATGAGGCAGGTCATCTAACAAATTTAGCAGGTTCTGAAATAATAGTTCCACGGAAGAGTCAGGTGATCTATAAATGCAAATAATATAAAGATTAAGGTTCTTACTGTAAACTAAGGAAAACTCAAAGAATGCTTCACTTAATAGAAAGTCATATTTTGTTACCAGAGAAAAATCATTATTTGTAGAAAGGATTTGGGTGCCTCCATGAGCTGAACTTAGACGGTCATACCTAGCAATAGTGGAATATTTTTCTACAAAAAAAGGCTCGTTGACTTCAAGCCAGTGCTCAGTAACCGCAACTATCGGTGGAAACCCTAATTCCTCTAGAAACAGAAATAATTCATCAGTTTTATAGAACGAATATTTATCAGGACAATGCTAAATTTGTTATCACTAAAATTATTTGAGGATTCTAGTCCCTCAGAATACGTCGTGATGTTTAAAAATTTCGTCTTGGAGAGGCAGCGAAATAGTAGTTTCGGTGGCATTCCCTTGATTTTTGCAGGTAAATAATTCTTTCCGAAGTTAGAAAAGACCTAAAAGCAGCAAGATCAGCGTCTACCTCATCTGAACCAATTCCATAAGCATCATTAAAATCTAGAAGAATTTTTCATAGATCTTCACTCTTTGTAGGAAGTCCTTCGGAAGCCAGAAACAGTTTAACACTTGTGTTGGTATACCCATCATAAAATACTAATGCAGGTTGGTCGTGTAGAAAAGCAAGATGAAGTTTAATGGCCTTTAAGATATCCGGTTCCCTTAATCTGGCTAACAGATATCGACTATTAGAGTTATTGGTTAATCTAACTCTTGGTGGGGTCAATGGATCCAGATTAGTAGATGGTTCTAAAGTATCTTTCTTAATGAAATTAATATGGGTATGGAACGGATTCTTAGTTTTGCAAATTTCGATGGCCTGTGTGTCTGTATGTATGTTTGTGCTCTGAACTTCATCTTTGTTGTTGCATAAACTGCTATTTGAAAGCGTTGGTTCGAAATATGAAGATTCGATAGACCATTTAATGTTTACACCAGGTGGCCAAATGCCCTTATTAAGTAATATGTTAATAGATGTTCTAGATTTTATACCTATTTTGAATGAAGAACCAGTTCTTGTGTCAGCGTCTTTAAGGAGGATATAACGTCTTATATATTCCTTGATACCTAGCTTCTTTTTAATATAGTGAACCACTTGTATAGGGGGTGTATATTGGGCTCAAGTTACTAATAACTACAAAGTGACACTTATCTTCTGTAATTTTTGACTTTTGCTCTGGACTTTCTTCGAAATGTTGAGGCTCTTCAGTTTGGGTACTTGAGGTGGCATAACATGTATTTTTCTTCAATACCTCTTTTTTCGTTGTTATGGTAGATAGACTTTTGATTAGATTGCTCATTTGATTCGATATTTCATTGATGTTTGAAGAGAGCCTTTCTGGGCCATACATCCTGTGTTCATCGAAGTTCCTATCGCCTCCCAGATGATGTTTACCCAACAGCTAAAATCTCCAAGCTGTTGATGGTTATGGAAAAAGGCGGAGCAGACCAATACAAAGAAAAATCTATAGATGACATAGGAGATGACAATACGGAAGAAAATCTTCTGGAACTTAATTATCATGACAGTGATGAGGGTGAAAATGATATGTTGGATGATTTAGTAAATAGCAATGGTACCGAAATGTCGACCAGTGATAGCAATGCAGATAATACACTAATTAAAACAATTGCACCCAAATTAAAAAAGAAAATTATTAGGAAAGTCGTCCCGTGGACTAAAGAACAGAAGGAAGTAACATTAAAGTACTTTAAAAATCATATAAAAGTAAAGAAAGCCCCTAAAAGACTAGAGTGTGATTAGTTTAAGTAAAAGTTTAAAAAAATAATATACAACAAAGATTGGTTAAAAATCAAAATTTTTATACAAAATGCATATAAAGACAAGTAAGAAAATAATTAAAATCTGCTTTAGTATTTTTTTAGTATTTCCTTAAATGGTGGAGTTGAGTTTAATATTGTATATCATTTGGTTTCTAAGACATCCCAGGGGGTGATTTTATATGTGGCCATGTTTCATTTTTTTTATGGCTATTTATTTAAAATCCTTAGTTTAGCTTCAGGTTAGGTATGGTGGAATGAAAGAACCTCATTTAAATTACTTTATCTTCTGTTCATAATTATACCTACAATCTGATTACTGCTTATCAAATAAATTATTAAATTGTTCCTGTTTTTAAATATGTTCAGAAAAAAAGTTTAGGTCTATTTATGCATTTTATTTTTGTATTGTTAATGTTCACAACAAGAAGTACCTATGTATATACCTAAATATATATAAATTTTGTTGCGCTATGAGAGCATTTCTATCAAATTTTTTTCCCATAGATGAATAGCCGTTCTCCCTTTCCGAAGCATGGAATTTTACTGCCTTATATATTTTTGTCCGTCAATTTTTTTCTGTATAATTCGAAAAATTCAGAATAATTTATTACACAAATGATTCTGTTAACACAATTTTCGGTTTATCTCTAGATGCAATTATTAATTGTTTTCGGTTGCACTTGCTTCCATGCACTTACGGTCCAAATTAAGGAGTTGGTAATATTTATAGACTTTTTAATCTCCTTTGTAGAATCATATTCGTCCATTGACGACAGTAGCCTTCAAATCAAAAATGGTCGGCAGTATGTTTTAAAACATTTTATAATCCATTGATCCAGGGGTTGCATTCTGATGTAGTATTTGGTGGTAGAAATATTATTTCAACATTGGATAAAACAAGTTGTGGATGAGACGTATTACCATTGTCTAGAAACAAAAGAACTTTTCGATTTTCTCTCTGCATTCTTCTATCAAATTTATTTAGCCAGTCTGTCATGATTTCCCTTGTCATCCGCGACTTCTTATGGCTATACCATTCGATAGGTAATTTTTCTATGTGTGAAACCTTGAAACAACGGGGTTTTTTACTTTTTCCAATTACTGAGTGGCCTTTCTTTGTCCCCTATTATGTTGGTGCAAAATAGCATTGTGACTCTTTCTTTGGAAGCCTTATTTGCAGTGCATCTTTCTCCTTTTAGGTATAAGTTTTGATGGGTAATGCTCTAAAAAATAATCCCGTCTCATCTGCGTTAAAAATGTCTCGCGGAGAGAGAGCAAGCAGTTTCTCTTTCCAGTCAGAAACCACTAATAAATCTACAGCAGCTGCTTACGCACATATGGATTTCAAGGAAATATTATGACGCTTACAAAATTTCTCGAGCCATCCGCCAGAAGCTTTCATAATATCGAGACTTAGTTCCTTTGCAACTTCTAATGCTTTTTCTTGAATAATTTTACCACAAACAGGAATATTTTTAGACCTCACTTTACAAAACCAATCGAAAACGAAAACAATTTGGTCTCATGCAGCACCCTACGTTTTCAAAAATTTTATTTTCGCTTCCAGGTTTCCGCTCTCAGAAAATTAATTAATTTAATCACATGTTTCAAAATTTCACTAGCTTGAGTTTTTCCAATTCCAAATTTCACTAGCTTGAGTTTTTCCAATTCCAAATTTTTCTGCTAACTTTCTAACACTTAACTTATGCATCTCTGCATAATGAACCATATCGACTTTTTCTTTTAAACCTAAAAACTTCCTTTTGGTGGACGCCATATTATTTACGTTGCAAAACCTTCAAAACTAAAATTATTTCAGTTTTACTAATTTTACATAGGTCGATATTCAGATAAAATCTATTACGAAATTTAATCCGAAAGTAACAAAAATTAAGTTGAGTTTTTGAATATTTTGCTTCATCTGATATTTCCGTTAAAATTGTATTCTAGACAAAATACAATAACTTCATCATAAAATTTAATGTTCCTGGCATCGGCATTCGCGTCATCGGTCACACACAGGATATTAGTAAAATGTATTATTTTGCTTGCTTTGCTTACAGTTTGTTAATGTAAAGTGGAATTATCAAACTTTTATTACTTGGTGCCGCTAACGAAAACAGTTATATCAAATATCACCCATCTCATGGACATCTGTATTGATTTGAAATAATAAATCTATACTAAATTTACAATGAAGATGCAGTAGAAATAAACAAACCAAGACACGTTAAATGCTACTTAGTAGCACTCCCGAATCATAATTTACAATGTATAAACTTTGGAAATCATGATTTGGGATTTACAATGTATATACATTGTAAATTATGATTCGGGAGTGCTCCTAGTAGAATTTAACGTGTCTTGGTTTGTTTAATTCTACTGAATCTTGATTGTAAATTTAGTATAGGTAGCTTTATTATATAACATTAGAATGTAAAATATTTGGATAAAAAATTTTTATTTTTCCATTTGCTGTCCGCATTTGCACAGGCCGTTGAAGGGAGTTAAAGAGTACAGGTTCACATATCGCCGAATGATTTTTGTTTTAAAAATCGTCCGTATAGAGGAGGTGTCCGGCGAAGAAAGGTGTCCGTTAAGAGAGAGTTTACTATATAAAACTATAAATAAATGAAATATTACTTAATACGTTCTCAATAAATAAGGATCATTTTTATATGTAGATATCACAATTGTATCAAAATTGTATAGATATCATAATTGAATATAACAAGCAGTTCGAAAATTCCAACTCGTATTACAATTTCGCTACGAAGCTCAAATACCGGTAATTTAATATATTTTTTGTTTCATTTTATGTATAATGTATTTCTAAATATTAGTGCGTCCTTCAGTTTGGCAACATTGAATGGACGCAACTGTGTATGGTTGGAGGTATATACGGAGTTAACAAAGCCGCCTGTTATAAAGATGCAATAATGGTTTAAAATAAACGAAAATTCGAATATTTAAAAAATTAAAATATAATAAAACAAAGTATAGTTCCATATTAGAAATTAAATTTTAAACCAATATTCGTCGGAAAATTATCAATTTTCCTTGTATTTCCAGGAGACGCAATAAGATCGCTTTGTTATACGGACGCAGTAATGGTAACATGATGTGTATATATATATATATATATATATATACACCGTTCTTAGGCGTCAACGCCCTTCGATAGGGATCTATGGAGGCGTATCACCAAGCCGCAAGCCCTATCCCTTGCCGTACCGCTCCTTCATAGGCCGATCAGACGCCAGTTTATTCCAGACCAAGTCGTAGATTCTGTTGAATTTTATACTACGACGTTGGCCTTTTTATTAATTTCAAATGGCCTGGCTGAGGATTGAACCTCGATCGCAAATCCACTAAACTTGTCGGTCTACTGCACCTCAGCTAATTGGGACGTGTAGACCGACCGATTTTTAAATACAGCACCTAAAGACTTACAACTTTTTGCATTGTGTTCAGGATTATGTCAGGAAAAACGTCAACATGGGTGGAAATACATAGTTCCATTTTAAAGTGTAGGGAAAACCAAAATAAGTGTAGGGAAAACCGGGGCAAAACGAGGCTCGGGGCAGAACGGGAAATGCATGCATCGGTGTGCAAACCTTATAGTAGTCATAATATCGGCAATAGCGCCATTCGAAAGAGTGTGGGTTGACTCACTTCAGTCATTAGAAAGAAACTTCTAGTCACGTAGTGTGCTTCTATACATACATAAAATTCGTTTTCCTTTGTTTTGTTAAAAAATTTAGTTATATTTATAGAAATGCTATAAGGTGGGTAAGCAAGTTTTATCACGTTTTTCATTCCAATATGATAGATATGTTACTGAATTTTAATAATGCGTGCTGTATTAGTCCTGTCGCCAGGGGGTACAACGGCCTCCTTAATTGAGATGGACTTACCCAAGTTTTTTTTATATATTTTGACCCGCAGAATACGAATTTTTTTAGTAACAGTTGATCCGGATGTCGGTAAGATTGTTATAGACAAAGAACTTGAGGAATTACAAAACAGCGATTACTCGCAAAACAAAACATCGTTTTGTATTTTTTGGGTCATTTTAAGCAAAAAATATTCCTACAAGTTTTTTCGTAGAATGCATAGTTTTCGAGATAACCGCGGTTGAACTTTCAAAAAATCGAAAAATTGCAATTTTTGAACCCGAATAACTTTGATTAAAAAATAAAGTATCAATTCTGCTTACTGCATTTGAAAGTTTAAGTCAAATTATATCGGTTTTGAATATTTGCATTGCTAAAAATTAATTTTTTTATTATTAAAACACATTATAAACACATAGTGTTTCCCGTGCCGAATACATGCGTTTTAACGCATTCTACGTAGAAATTGCATCGCTTGCACTTGTAGCTACTCTACCTACTCGTTCGATTTTAACTGAGAAATCATTGAAAACATCACTCACGCACTAGATGTTTATAGCTTTGTTTAACAATAAAATATTAAATTTTTAGCAATGCAAATAATCAAAACCGATATAATTTGACTTAAACGTTCAAATGCGGTAAGCAGAATTGCTACTTTATTTTTTAATCAAAAGTTATTCGGGTTCAAAAATTGCAATTTTTCAATTTTTTGAAAGTTCAACCGCGGTTATCTTGAAAACTATGCATCCTACGAAAAAACTTGTCAGAGCATTTTTTGCCTAGAATGACCCAAAAAATGCAAAAAGATGTTTTGTTTTGCGAGAAGTAATTCCTCAAGTTCTTTATCTATAACAATCTTATCGACATCCGGATCAACTGTTACTAAAAAAATTCGTATTCTGCGGGTCAAAATATATAAAAAAAAAACTTGGGTAAGCCCATCTGAATTAAGGAGGCCGTTGTACCCCCCTGGCGACAGGACTATATACCGTTTTATATCTTTTACATTAGAAATGACTAATTTTATTTGAAAAGATGTCTGTTGGGGTAAAGCGGTCGGGGCAAAACGGGACTATCCCATTCTATATTGCCACTACTTTACAGCAATTAAACTTTGTAAAAAGAACCTAACTAAAACTGAAACTAATAAAAAAGATCAAAGAAAACTAAAGAAGAAAACGAGATGGACACTGACTCATCAGAAGAAGATGAGAGATATTGTTGTTGTATCTACTGTGGATAATTTATTAATTTGCAGTCAACTGAAGGATGGGTAATGTATAGTGTCTGCCATGGATGGGCTCATAATTCCTAAGCAGGTGTTGAGGATGAAGAAGAAGGTGCTCATATTTGTGAACTCTGCCAGCCTGACTAAAATACATTCCCATTTTGCCCCGTAGCATTTCCCATTTTGCCCCGTAACCGGGGCAAAATGGGAATCTGGGACTGATAAGTTAAGTTCTTTATAACCAAATAACTAAGTAATTTACATTATAAATAAAGTAAGTTGTATGAACTTTAGTAGCAAGTGTTCCTGTCTGACTTTGTCATTTTTTAATACACGCTTTAATTTTCTTTCTATGATGTTTTCTTTCTTAAGTATCCCGTTTTGCCCCGGTCTCCCCTATTAAGGACCAGATTTTGTTATTGAGAGGGTTTTTGCGATCGCTGAAGACGAATACGCTATCAGGACCGACCACCGGAGTACCTGGTACGCAGGTTCACTGCTAAGGCACGTGACCCCAGAAAGATAGCATAACTTAGCAGCGACCTTGGGCACCAGGTAGTCCGGAGGTCCGTTCTGATGGATTATTCAGCAACCCAAAAAACTACCTAGTAATCTAATTGCATGCATTTAAGGACGAAAACCTTCGAAACTCCAGAAGATGACGTTCCTTAGCAGAGACCGTGGCACCAGGTGCTTGGGGGGACAGTTATGATGGCATATTTTAGTTCAGTAACCCCAAAAATCCCTCGTATAATCTGTTTGCATTGAGACGATGAGACGTGACCCTAGGCACCAGGTGCTACGTGTGTCGGTTCTGAAGGCGTATTCGTTTTCAGAAATCCCAAAAATCGCCCTAGTAATCTATTTGCATCAATTTAATGCCGAAAATCCTCGAGACTCCAGAAGATGTCGTGCCTTAGCAGTGACATTGAGCACAAGGTGTTCCCGAGATCGGTTCTGATGGCGCAGTTATGTTCAGCGACCTTAGCAACAAGATCAGGCTCTTAATATGCTTATTTTGGCATGACTGTGCACTTTTGGATGCATTTTATGTGCACTTTATTATTAAATTTTTATATAGTAGACCTTTTTCTGACATCATCCTGAATATTATGCAAAATGTTGAATGTCTCTAGGTGCTGTATTTCAAAATCGATTTATTCGTGCGTTTTTAGTGCTAAATTCTTTGGTATGAGATATGTGAATACTTTTTGTGCTACCTAGATATTCCAAATTATGTTCTACATTCCAGATAACACACTATTCAAGAATGACGAAGCTGACGTCATATCATATTTTTTAGGTCTATATTTCGTCTTTGCGCTTACTTTTCGGGCTGGATAGTTTAGACCACAGTATAAAGAGGGACAGTAGAACCACTCTCCGAAAAATTGGAAGTAAAATCTGTAGTCGCGCATGGCGACCGCGCAATGTTCTTAGTCGCTTTTGCCCCACTCTCACATTGCTAGTCGCAGAGAAACATACGGATTTTAACAGGGAAAACCCGCATCCACCACTGGTGTATTACCAATTAATACTGCCGGTATTACTTCTTGAGATCAAAGCGCCGACAGAGGAGTGGTTTTACTGTGGAACCTCTATATACCTACTGTGCTTAGGCGGTAGACTGTTTCTTTTGCACGCAGAAGGCCGGGAATCGAATCCGAGGGCATTTGTCACATCTAGATAATATTTTAAAAATCTGCATGTCCTACGTGCACGGGCGCCCATATAAAAATTTTTAGGGGGGCCAGACGTGAAGATGTTGCACATTATATTTTGTATACTTTGGATAATCATATATAGTTTAAATGCATCCGAAAAGCTAGGTGGGGCAACGGCCCCCCCTACCCATGGGTATGGGCCCCCATGCCTACGTGGACTCCGCTCGAATGGAATGCATACCTTGGGTAAAACGAGAGGTAATAATAGGCGGTTGAAGCGTATCACTGGTCCTGTTACCTTCATTGTATACCATATTATGCTCAAGAGATATTATAGTCAGTTCGCTGGACTCAGACACAACTGGCTAGTGATTTTAGTAAATAATTTTGCCACTTTTACCAAAATATTAAATAGTTAATAATTACTAAATAGTTAGTAATTTTGCCCATTTTGGCAAAATTTCCCAAAAACAAAAAAATTACCTACTAAAATCAAAAGCCAGTTGTGTCTGAGTTTAGCGAACAGACTATATCAGACACTATGTATTTTCTACTATAAAAAAAAACAAAATTCGAACAATACAGAGGACAATGGAACGGTCCATGTTGGGATTATTCCTAAGCGAGCTCGCACATCAAAACAATATCCTACATCGCATATAATATAATTATATAATGTTATATACAATGTATATAACATACATTGTGGAAAGATAGGCACTGAGTGTCACATCTGGTGAACGAAATTCCAGCGAAAACCAGATGTGACACTCAGTGTGTATCTTTTCGCAATGTAGGATATTGCTTTGGTGTGCGAGTCCCCTATAGTTTAAGAGCTAGTGAACTCTCCGACTACGGTCTTCCTGTAAGGCTAGAAATTTGTATAGTGATAATTCATAGCACACCAAGGCTAAAAACCATGACCTGGCAGGCATCAGCCCTGCACGTGTATCTACCAGGTGAATCGAAAAGTGTATAGTTATGGGAAAAAAAACTTTTTCCTGTAAAGTTCAAATTTACGTATGTGTTTAAGTAAGCCATTTAGAAGAAACGTGTACAATGACAGGCGATTCTGAACAGCATAAGACCTTGCCAGGCGAGGGGAAAGATTAAGGTTTTTTCCTAAAATGATTTTTTTTGCATCGAACCAAGTTTTTTTAGATTTTTTGAATCATTCCAAAGAGAAAAGTTTTTTAGTGAGTTTCTCTTAGGTTAATAATTTTTGACATATAAGCGATTAAAAATTTAAAAATTGCGAAGTCGGCTATTTTTAACCCTGAATCGGACATTTAACTGAAAATTTCAATGTTGCCAAGGTAGGTAGATATTCTTTAAACATCGATTGATGACATTCCGAAGAGTTTTTTGCAATACAATATCGAAAACCCCTTTGTTTTTTAATTGCTAACAAGCGGGCGCGATACTGTAGTATAAGTGAGGACGTTTGAGTTTGCATAAATTCACGATCTCGAGAATGGGCAAATTTGAATGGAAATCCTCAGACGATTTTTATTTTTAAATTAGGACTTTTTGGCATATATAAAATACTAGTGACGTCATCCATCTGAGCGTGATGATGTAATCGACGATTTTTTAAATGGGAGTTGGGGTCGTGTGATAGCTCATTCTAAAGATTATTTAATTCTCTATTCGGTAATACCATAATTCTTAACATAATTATTTATACAGGGTGTGCAAAAGGTATTCTTCTTTTTGTGTAAATTAATTTAATAATTTTTTTTGTACACCCTGTATAAACAATTATGTTAATGTTTATATTATCGAATAGAGAATTAAATAAGCTTTCAAATGAGCTATAACACAACCCCTATTCTCATTTAAAAAAATCATCGATTACGTCATCACGCCCAGATGGATGACGTCACTAGTAATATGTATATGTTAAAAAGTCCTAATTTAAAAATAAAAATCGACCTATCCAATGATTTTTCTTAAAATTTGCCCATTCTCGAGATAATGAATTTAAGCAAACTCAAACGTCCTCACTTATACTACAGTGTCGCACCCGCTTGATTAGCAATTAAAAGACAAAGGGGTTTTCGATATTATATTGCCAAAAACTCTTCGGGATTATATTAATCGATGTTTAAAGAATATCTACCTACCTTGGCAACATTGAAATTTCCAGTTAAATGTCCGATTCAGGGTTAAAAATGACCGATTTCGCAATTTTTAAATTATTAATCGCTTATATGTCAAAAACTATTAACCTAAGAGAAAAGTCACTAAAGACCAGTTCTGTTTAGAATGATTCAAGAATCCTAAAAAAACTTTGTTCGATGCAAAATAAATATTTTAGGAAAAAACCCTAATCTTTCCCCTCGCCTGGCAAGGTCTTATGCTGTTCAGAATCTCCTGTCATTGTACACATTTCTTCTAAGTGACTTACTCAAACACATACTTAAATTTGAACTTTACAGCACAAAGTTTTTTTCCCTTAACTATGCACTTTTCGATTCACCTGGTAGACACGTGCAGGGCTGATGCCTGCCAGGTCATGGTTTTTAGCCTTGATGTGCTATGAATTATCACTATACAAATTTCTAGCCTTACAGGAAGACCGTTACTCGGAGGGTTCACTAGCTTTTAGACTACTAAAAGACCGAATAACCAACACATAATTGCGCCGTAGATCGGGAGTATTCGACGCAATCAAAAGAATATCGACCTTATAATGGAACTGGTCAGGGCATGTTGCGCGAACGAAGGACGGCAGATGGACGAAACGTATTTTCGAGTGGAGACCCAGACAGCACGCATTTCGAAGTAAAGGACGACCACAAACAAGATGGACAGATGACCTGAAGCGGATATGTCAAAATTGGGTGCAAACGGCTTAGGACAGGAATTTGTGGGGTGAACTTCGGGAAGCCTATGTTCAGCAGTGGACAATTATAAGCTGAATGATGATGATGATACGGAGTGAGGCGTGGAAACTTTCTGAAGCTTCTTTAAGAAAACTTGAGGTCTTGGAGATGGGGTCTTACAGACGCATTTTGAGAATTTCATGAGTGGATCGTGCGATTATTAATTGTTGAGGTCATACGTAGAATGGGCAAGAAATGCGAGATTATTACCACAATCAAAGAGCCCAAATTGGAACATATTGGTCAAGTTATCAGAAATTATCAGTAGTAATGGCACAAGAGCTCTAAAATTATATATTAATTTTAGAGATCGAGTGCAATTTGTTGCGATTATTTCATGAATAAAACTGTTCAAAACCAAAATTTTATTGTAATTTATATATCTAAGTACAAATATTAGTACAATTATTAAACACACAGTTGTTATAAATATTTTACGGTTGAAAGTCATCACTTTTAAATTTTTAAAACATCAATTGTCATTAATGTCACTGAATGTATTTTTTCATAGCACAAAGGGCATCTGACGTAATATACTTGACGACGGGAAATTATCAGTAGTAATTGCACAAGAGCTCTAACATTCTATATTTATTTTAAAGATCGAGTGCAATTTGTTGCGATTATTTCATGAATAAAACTGTTCAAAACCAAAATTTTATTGTAATTTATTTATGTAAGTACAAATTAGTACAATTAAACACACAGTTGTTATAAATATTTTACGGTTGAAAGTCATCACTTTTATATTTTTTAAAACATTAATTGTCATTAATGTCACTAAATGTATTTTTTCATAGCAACGAAGGGCATCTGACGTAATATACTTGACGACGGGAAATTATCAAAAATTATCAATTTAATTTAGATTTCCGTAGCTTTCTATTGGTCAGAATCTCCTATGAATGAAATAATCAGTAGTAATTGCACAAGAGCTCTAAAATTCTATATTAATTTTAGAGATCGAGTGCAATTTGTTGCGATTATTTCATGAATAAAACTGTTGAAACCAAAATTTTATTGTAATTTATTTATGTAAGTACAAATTAGTACAATTAAACACTCAGTTTTTATAAATATTTAACGGTTGTTAGCCATCACTTTTATAATTTTTAAAACATTAATTGTCATTAATGTCACTGAATGTATTTTTTCGTAGCAACGAAGGGCATCTGACGTAATATACTTGACGACGGGCAATTATCAAAAATTATCAGTTAAATTTAGATTTCTGTAGCTTTCTATTGGTCAGAATCTCCTATGAATGAAATAATCAGTAGTAATTGCACAAGAGCTCTAAAATTATTGAATTTTTCCCGAGTGACACTTTGACAGTTTTAATTTCACGAGCAGAAGGCGAGTAAAATTATGTCAAAGTGTCACGAGGGCAAAAATTCTATATTAATTTTAGAGATCGAGTGCAATTTGTTGCGATTATTTCATGAATAAAACTGTTCAAAACCAAAATTTTATTGTAATTTATTTATGTACTTAAGTACAAATTAGTACAATCAAACACACAGTTGTTATAAATATTTGACGGTGGTTGAAAGTCATCACTTTTATAATTTTTAAAACACTAATTGTCATTAATGTCACTGAATGTATTTTTTCATAGCAACGAAGGGCATCTGACGTAATATACTTGACGACGGGAAATTATCAAAACTTATCAGTCTAATTTTGATTTCTGTAGCTTTCTATTGGTCAGAATCTCCTATGAATGAAATAATAAAAAATTATCAATTTAATTTAGATTTCTGTAGCTTTCTATTGGTCAGAATCTCCTATGAATGAAATAATCAGAAATATAGCTTGTTACAACTCATTCTTCAGGGCAAGGTATTTGTAAAAGAGAAGAAGAATATATTGGCTTCAAAAACTGAGAAAGTGGTTCAATACGTCTACAACAGAACTATTCCGAATAGCTGTAGTACATTAGTTGACGGTTTTTTCTGTAAATTTTAAAGAACCATTTGTATTGACATTAAATTTGGCATACGCATAGCCAACATGTCAAAGAAAAAAAGTGATATTGTGCCGATGTGTGCTTTTGCTTCTCGGGGGTGAAATACATACCTTCAAAATAAGTCCAAAATTCGATAAAATGCCTAAATCTAAGCAACTTTTATTCTATACAGTTTTTTCACCAAGTTAGTACTTTTCGAGTTATTTGCGAGTGAATATGTTCATCTTTCAACAAAACAAACACGTTTTTAGACAATTATTCGCAAATAATTCAAAAAGTAAGTATTTTATCGAAAAACCCGATGTTAGCAAAACATAGCTTGTAAAAAAGTAAAAAAAAATGGTGTATACATGAAGTCTCTAGACCTAGTAGAAGCAGAGTTATAGCTAAAGGAAAATAGGTTCATATTCGCCAAAGTTCAAATAAATATATTTCAACGTGAAATAACCAAAAAATGAAGCACTTTTTGGAAAAAACTCATTACAAATTTTTTAAAGAGTTTAAAAAACTTTATGTCCATTTTTATAAAGTAACAAATAGACTTCCGAACGGTAAGGTTGTATCCGAGACGTTCTTATCAAAGAGTAGTTAAATTAGTATATTATTAAGGATATTATTTATCGTGAGTGATGTCCGACGATCCAATTAAATGGTCGTTATGTTATCACGAAACCAGAAACCAAAAGTCGATTAATAAGTAAGTTTTTACTTTTATTTTTATTAAAAATAAAGGAACAATTATTATTTTAAAATGTTTCCTAATCAGACGCCAACTGAGGCAATATTAGTCCAGGTAAAGAACGTTTTATTTTCAGAAAATGCACAACGTTCGAAAAATGAACAAGCATTATATAATGCATGGGTTCAATCAGAAAATAATGTTCAAAAACTTAATATAGATAATCAGCGCCTAAATCAAATAATTATCACAATGGAGCAAAGATTAGCAAAGCTTGAGAATACCCAACAAGATATAGGGTCAACAGCAAGCGCCGATAAAACAAAAACCAAAACAGACAAATCTGAATATTTTATCGATGAAGAAGATTTAGCCAACGAAACGGAGTGGATAAGACAAGAGAACAGGAGGACCAAAAAACGCAAAATGGATATTTCATTATCTCCTCCCTCTCCAGAGAAAGCAACAGCTGTAAAGCAAATTCAAAAGCCAAAACTGCCACCTCCGGTTGTAGTAGAAGGTTTCGAAGATGCTGCCAACTTAAGTAAGACTCTAGTCGATGCTAGTATTAAATTCACCATGAAAATAGTAAACAGTGAAGTCATAAAAATAAATACACCCGACAGTAATGAGTATAGAAAACTAATAAACAGTTTAAACACGAGTAAACTTTCCTATCACACATATGAAAATAAACAAGAAAGACCAATCAGAGTAATGGTTAAGAAACTGCATCATTCCTATCAGCCTAATGACATAGTAAAGGAGCTACAAAGAAGAGGATATAAAGCTATACAAGCTGATAAGAAATTGAAGTGGAGAACTAAAAAACCTCTTGATATGTTCATCCTGACGTTCACGCAAGATGAAGATATAAACAAAATCTTTGTAATAACTGACATTTTGAGCATGAGAGTAGAAATTGAACCACTAAGGAGCTTGAAGCTGGTACCACAGTGCAAAAGATGCCAGGCCTATGGTCATACCTGGAAATATTGTAATAAGGAACCAAGATGTGTTAAATGCATCGGTAAGCACCTTACCAAAGATTGTCAGAAACCACTAAAAGAGGAACCAAAGTGTATCCATTGTGGTGAAAATCATCCTGCAAGCTACCGAGGATGTTATGTAGCCAAAAAAATACAAAAGCTGAGAAATCAGAGAACAAATAAGGCCAGTCTACCAAAACCACCACAAAGGGTCAATGAGAAGGAAAAGCCAAAAGCACAAAACGTCACTGCAAATAGAAAATACAGTGATGTAGTTAATAATGTAAAACAAACGGACCAAGAATTGGAAACCGAGAATACATTGAAAATAATAATAGAAAAACTCATCAAGATAGATGACAAAATAACACAAATAGATATACGCGTTACTAGGCTGGAACATAGCGCTAAAGGAGCTATACCGAAAATTCGAAATGGCTAAGCAACTACGAATCATGGAATGGAATGCCAATGGGCTTCTACAACATAAAAATGAACTGCAAACTATCCTAGATACAGAAGAAGTTGATTTATGTCTCATAGCTGAAACACATTTCACGAAACAATCTTTTATAAAGCTTAGAGGATACAGGGTATACCACACTATACATCCTGACAATGCAGCCAAAGGAGGCAGCGCACTAATAATAAAAGATAACATTGAACATTATGAGGAGCTAAAATATGAAACAGAACACATACAAGCAACTACGGTATGTGTCAAACTCAAAACTAATTGCGAAGTTAATGTAAGCTCAATTTATAGCCCCCTAGGCATTCCATTAAAAAAGAACAGTATGTAGAATACTTGAAAAGTTTGCGAAAAAGATATATCATCGGAGGTGACTTTAATGCAAAGCACACCCAATGGGGATCAAGATTAACAACAACTAAAGGAAAAGAGTTACTGGCAGCCATAAAAGAACAGAAATGTGAAGTAATATCAACAGGTAGACCGACTTATTGGCCAACAGATACAAACAAAATACCGGACTTAATTGATTTCTTTGTTATTAAAAATATTTCATCCAACTATGTAGATATTAATGAAGGTTGGGATATGAATTCAGATCATTCACCCATAATACTCACTGTGAGTGACACGATTATCAGAAAGGATTGTAACCCAATACTAACAAATAAACTAACAGACTGGGAAAGTTTTAGATCAATCCTTGAAGATAGAATTGAACTAGCAGTACCATTAAAAAAACTTGAACAACTAGATGAGGAAGTTGAGTTGCTTGTACAAAATATACAAAAATCAGCATGGGAAAGTACTCCTACTATAAGATCAAACGTCAAAGGAAACAACTATCCGAAAGAAATTAAAAAGTTAATTAAAGAGAAAAGAAAACTTAGAAGGAAGTGGCAACAAACCAGAGCACCCCAAGATAAAACAAATTTAAACAATGCTAGTCAAAAACTTAAAAGAGAGATTCAAAATATAAAAAATGAGTCAATCAGTTATTACCTGAGAGAGTTGACGGATAATAGTAGCACAGAGTACTCTCTATGGAAAGCTACAAAAAGGCTAAAAAGACAAGTAACCCATTCTCCACCCATTAAACTAGAAGATGGTAGCTGGGCTAGAAGTAATGAGCAAAAGGCAGAGAGATTTGCCACATATTTAGAAAATACATTTAAACCGCATGATGACCAAAATAATGATCAAATATCGATAGAGCCTAATCAGACAGAGGAGAGAATCAGACCAACATCCCCGAAGGAAGTAGCTGATGAAATAAAAGACAATATAAATCCTAAGAAGGCACCAGGATATGATCTAATTACTGGAGAATTACTAAAAAACCTGCCTCGTAAAGCCATAGTCAAATTGACCAACATCATCAATGCTGCATTTAGATTGAGATATGTTCCAAAGTTATGGAAAATAGCTGAGGTTATAATGATACCAAAACCAGGAAAATCACCAAATGAAGTGTCTTCATATAGACCATTATCACTTTTACCAGTGATGTCGAAGCTTTTTGAGAAACTTCTGCTAAAAAGAATAAAACCAATAATAGAAGAGAAAAAAATGATTCCAAACCACCAATTTGGCTTCAGAAATAAACATTCTACGATTGATCAGGTACACAGAATGACTAACATAATTGAGAAATCATTAGAAGAAAAGAAAGTCTGTTCTACAATCTTTTTAGACGTAGCTAAGGCCTTCGACAAAGTTTGGCATGAAGGTTTAGTCTACAAACTCAAAATTCTTATGCCTAAACAATATTCAGAAATTTTACAATCATATATATCTGACAGATATTTCAGAATTAAGCAAGAAGACGTGTACAATGATCTAAAAGAAATCAGAGCAGGAGTCCCTCAAGGAAGCGTATTAGGTCCTGTTCTCTACCTGTTATACACATACGATATACCTGAAATGGAAAATGATACTATAGCCACATTTGCAGATGACACCGCTATCTTAGCAGTAGGTGATACCAGCGAAGAAGCAGCAGAAAAATTACAGTTGGCAATCAATAAAATACACAACTGGACTAAAAAATGGAAAATCAAATTAAATGAATCTAAATCTATTCATGTCAATTTTACAAATAAAAAAATCGAAAACATTCCAATTAGAATAAATGATGCCCAAATACCATATGCATCTTCTGCAAAATATTTAGGTATCACACTTGATGCAAGGCTTCGCTGGAAAGTCCACATTAAAAAGAAAAGGGAAGAATTAGGTATCCGTTACAAAAAAATGTATTGGCTGATGGGAAGAAACTCTGCATTGTCCACATATAACAAAATACTTTTATACAAACAAATACTTAGACCAGTATGGATGTATGGTTGCCAACTCTGGGGCTGTGCCAATTCAAGTAATATTCAGATTATCCAGAGATTCCAGAATAAAGTATTACGGAACATCGTTGATGCTCCTTGGTATATCCGAAATGTCGACCTCCACAAGGATCTTGAGATGGAAGATGTAGAAAAAGTTATCAAGAAGATGGCAGGTAGTCACGAACAACGGCTCCATAGTCATGTAAACATCGAGGCCATCCAGCTCCTCGATAATACTGGGCTAGAAAGAAGACTCAAACGAAGAAAACCATTTGAGTTAGTGTAAAGTGTTAGTGTAAAAGCAGAGCATAGTGTTGTATTGTGTGTTAGTTTTAGTATTAAAATTTCATACTTGTTAAAAAAAATAAGAGGACACCATAGGGTTAAGATCTTAGATTATGTATCATTTAGTAATATAAGTTAAAGAAGAACTGATAATTGGTCAACTGATGACCAGATTTCAGTAGTCTAAACACAGCATGTGTTTAATAATAAAAAAAAAAAAATTTATAAAAAAATATTCTGCCATCAAATGTGAGCAAGTTACGCTCAAAATACAGTTGGTCCGTTTTGATTTGGCATAAAAAAATCGGGAAAATCACCCCCTAATTAACAAATTAAATAGAATTAATCGTTACTGCTTCACATGTTGCTTTATTTATGCTGTGTCTATATGATCTGTAAATTTCATCGATACAACGTGCTTATTTTTGAAAAAAAAAATGGTTTTAAAATAAAATTTTTAATTTTGAAAAAATGCTCTTTTTCAAAATAACTTAATAATTAGTAATACCAAATATCTCAAGAAGTAATAAAATGTACGTTTTGCTTTTCTTAATACTTTGGACTTTTTGTTTTCCTGTTAGACAAAAATCGGTTATGCTATGGTTGTTCAAATTTTGCATACACTCGGGATTAGTGACTCGTTCAAGCTATTTTAACTACAGCCTTTTCAAGAATAAGCACTTTGAGCAGCTGCGACTTTCAGATCGTATAAAGAATAAATAAGTAAAGTAACTTGTGAAGCGGTAACGATTAATTTTATTTGATATGCTAATTAGGGGGTGTTTTTGGCGATTCTTTTTACCAAAAAATAACCAACAATATTTTCAGCATAACTCACTTACTTTTAAGGTTGGAAGTTTTTTTAAAAAACAAGAATAAACCTTTTTTTAAACACTTTAAAAAAGTTGAAATGAGTGTTCCCTGAAAAGTGTTCCGTTTTTTGGTTATTTCTAGATGAAATATTCGATTTGGAATTTGACGAATAAGAACCTACTTTTCATTAGCTACAACTTTGCTTGTACTGGGTCTACAGACTTAATATACGCACCATTTTGTTCATTTCTTTATAGGCTATATTTTTATTAAGAATATTGTTTTCGACAAAGTACTTACTTTTTGAGTTATTTGCGAAAAACCGTCTAAAAACGTGGTTATTTTGTTTAAAAATGAACAAATTCACTCGCAAATAACTCGAGAAGTATTGACTTAGTGAAAAAACACTATAGAACAAAAATTGCTTAGAATAAGCCGGTTTATCGAATTCCGAATTTTTTTGGACATATACTTTTTCACCCCCGAGAAGGGGTGAAAGTCACCCCCAGGGCAAAAGCACACATCGGCACAATATCACTTTTTTCTTTGACTTGTTAGCTATGTGTATGCCAAATTTAATGTCAATCCAAGCGGTTCTTTAAAATTTAGAGGATTTGCAATATTTTACCGTTAAAGAACGTACTACTGGAAGCAAAGTCAGGATATATCCGGAACGGATAGGCACCGTAAGAAGAAGAAGAGAAAGCAAGCAGACTACGCCACGATAATCATAAAGCAGCACTAGTGGTAAAATTGTACTATTATTTTTGTTCTGGTAATGCATAGAAAAAAATAATCAAAAAAATTCGGCATGGTTACACTCTGATGGATTCAAATGGGTCAAATATACTGCTCGTCAAAAGTTAGGGATATAGAAAATTATGCTGATTTTCATAGTTGATTTTTCGCGAACAGACGGATTCCGCTATCTTTTTTATTTTAGACTTTTTTTTAGTATTTACACAATTGTGCAAAGGTTTACTCAAACTTATTTTTTGCACGTATACCGGGTGGAAGAAAAAAATATATTTGTGTTAAGTTTGAGACACCCTGTAGGGATAACGAGGTACAAATGTGAGTATACATCAGAATAATATTGTAGTCTTATATTTTGTGAATATGCTGTTGTTTGAATGCCCCTGATATCTTTAGAAACAAAAAAATAGACGGTTTTTTAATTTAACATGTGTTTTAACCGAAACAATAGTTTGAGACACCTTGTAGGGAGAAAAAGGAACAAAGGTGAGTATATCCCGATATTTTGTTGTAGTCTCATATTTTTTCAATATTTTATTTTTTAATTTCTCTGATATCTTTAATAACAAAGAAACTAGACGGTATTACTCTTTAATATGTTTTTCTATGTTTCACATGTGTGATGTGACGCATGTCGTCAGTTAAAACACATATTAAAGAGTAATATCGTCTAGTTTCTTTGTTATTAAAGATATCAGAAAAATTAAAAAAATAAAATATTCACAAAATATGAGACTAAAACAAAATATCGCGGTATACTCACCTTTGTTCCTTTTTCTCCCTACAGGGTGTCTCAAACTTTTGTTTCGGTTAAAACACATGTTAAATTACAAAAACGTCTATTTTTTTTACTTCTAAAGATATCAGGGACATTCAAAAAACAAAATGTTCACAAAACATAAGACTACAATACGATTTCGATATATACTACCATTTGTACCTCGTCCTCCCTACAGGGCGTCTCAAACTTAACATAAGAAAAACATTTCTTTTCTTCCACCCGGTATAAGTACAAAAAATAAGTTTGAGTAAATCTTTGCATAACTGTGTAAATACTAAATAAAAGTCTAAAATAATAAAAAAAATTAGCGGAATCCGTTAATCTGTTAATCCGAAAAAATCTACTATAAAAATTCAGCAGAATTTTCTATATCCCTAACTTTTGACGAGCAGTTTATTATGTGCGTCCATAAAGTAACGCATAAATTCGTTATTTTGTAAACCGGCGACTTTAAGGAAAAATCCCGAAACAGGTCGATTTTCATTTTTAAATTACGATGTTAATCGATGATTTTTTTAAATGAGAATAGGGGTCATCTGATAGCTCATTTGAAAGGGTATTCAATTCTCCATTCACTGATGTAAACATTAACATAATTATTTATACAGGGTGTTCAAAAAACATTTTTTTAATTAAAATAATTGAGGCAAAAAGAAGAATGTATGTAATTTATTTAATTCAAAATGCGTTTTACTACTGTCAGAAAACAGAAAAAAAATTTATTTGACAAATAAACATTGATTTTCGCTTAAACGAAATGGTCAAACTGGCAAGAGGCAAGTGCGGCACAGCTTTAACATTGAATTTAAGCGAAAAACAATAATTATTTGTCAAATAAACACTTTTTTTCCTGTTTTCTAACAATATTAAAACGTATTATAAATTAGATAAATTACATACAGTGGAACCTCGATAACTCGGATTAATCGGGACCTCGGCCGATCCGGGTTATCGAAAATCCGAGATAGCCGGAGAATATGGTAAAAATTAATAAAATACGGTATACTTACAGATAAACTCCGTTAGAATTGAAATAACATGAAATATATGTATAAATATGCACAGTACCTACACATCAAAATTACTGAAAAAAAAACACCAAACACAAACGTAAGCAAACGGAAGCGAACAATACAAGACACACAATACAGTCACAACGATGTAATGTTATTTAAGAACAGTGAAAACTAAAGACCATTGTTTATAAAAGAATTTTTTAAATAGTATTTCCTAAACAATGCTAAGACAGTTTGAAATAAAAAGGGAATAGGTACTACACACAGGTGCCTGTTGTTTCTGCGGCGTGTGCTATGAGTCATTTTTACTATCGACTATCGTATAGTTCAAATTACACACATACACATCTCTCAAATATTATATTACATACATTTTTATTGTTGAAAGGTTTGTCTGATAATTAACTATTTTGATGGGAAATAAGCCACAATTAAATTGAAAAATAATTTTATTAACGTTTCGACGCCCAAATCGGGTCGTTGTCAAAATACAAAATATTGAAAATCAAAATGTTTATCTGATGAAAATCGGTCCGGGTTAGCCGGACTTCCGGGTTATCGGGGGCCGACTTATCGGGGTTCCACTGTACATTCTTTTTGTTAAAAAAAAAAAATAAAAATGTGTATCATTTTTAATTTTTATTCGGTTGCGATGCGAAGGCAAACCAATCTTACTTTTTAATTAGAATACGGAGTGCAGTCCAGTTCCTTTAACCGCGATTTTCTGCTCTTATTGGAGCTTCATCAGAAGAAACGTAGGCACTGTTCTCCATACTCCAACTAAATTGCATCGAGAGGTTTTCCCACACATCGCAACCAAATGGATGATAATAGGTGGCTAGCGCCATCTGGCAATTGAAAGACGAAGCAAGTTTTCAATCCTAATAGTAAATTAATAATATTGAAAAATATTAAAAATCACTAAAAGATTTTTAAATTGAAAACTTATTGGTACATTTTCATGGTAACACCTCCAAGACTTCTATAATTTGCAAGTCATATGGATGCTGCAGTGAAGACGAGAGGGAAGGAATTCTACACTTTGCAATTCACATCCCCCGTCTGCAGCCGGCAAAGTTCCAACTGAAAGATGCACCTGGTTACTCTACGGAGTAGAGTGTAGAGTGCAAAATAAAATAAAAATGTGTACCATTTTCATTCGGTTGCGATGCGAAGGCAAACCAATCTTACTTTTTAATTAGAATACGGAGTGCAGTCCAGTTCCTTTAACCGCGATTTTCTGCTCTTATTGGAGCTTCATCAGAAGAAACGTAGGCACTGTTCTCCATACTCCAACTAAATTGCATCGAGAGGTTTTCCCACACATCGCAACCAAATGGATGATAATAGGTGGCTAGCGCCATCTGGCAATTGAAAGACGAAGCAAGTTTTCAATCCTAATAGTAAATTAATAATATTGAAAAATATTAAAAATCACTAAAAGATTTTTAAATTGAAAACTTATTGGTACATTTTCATGGTAACACCTCCAAGACTTCTATAATTTGCAAGTCATATGGATGCTGCAGCGAAGACGAGAGGGAAGGAATTCTACACTTTGCAATTCACATCCCCCGTCTGCAGCCGGCAAAGTTCCAACTGAAAGATGCACCTGGTTACTCTACGGAGTAATACGAAAATAAAATAAAAATGTGTACCATTTTTATTCGGTTGCGATGCGAAGGCAAACCAATCTTACTTTTTACTTAGAATACGGAGTGCAGTCCAAATCGCGGTTAAAGGAACTGGACTGCACTCCGTATTCTAATTAAAAAGTAAGATTGGTTTGCCTTCGCATCGCAACCGAATAAAAATGGTACACATTTTTATTTTATTTTCGTATTACTCTGTAGAGTAACCAGGTGCATCTTTCAGTTGGAACTTTGCCGGCTGCAGACGGGGGATGTGAATTGCAAAGTGTAGAATTCCTTCCCTCTCGTCTTTACTGCAGCATCCATATGACTTGCAAATTATAGAAGTCTTGGAGGTGTTACCATGAAAATGTACCAATAAGTTTTCAATTTAAAAATCTTTTAGTGATTTTTAATATTTTTCAATATTATTAATTTACTATTAGGACTGAAAACTTGCTTCGTCTTTCAATTGCCAGATGGCGCTAGCCACCTATTATCATCCATTTGGTTGCCATGTGTGGGAAAACCTCTCGATGCAATTTAGTTGGAGTATGGAGAACAGTGCCTACGTTTCTTCTGATGAAGCTCCAATAAGAGCAGAAAATCGCGGTTAAAGGAACTGGACTGCACTCCGTATTCTAATTAAAAAGTAAGATTGGTTTGCCTTCGCATCGCAACCGAATAAAAATGGTACACATTTTTATTTTATTTTCGTATTACTCCGTAGAGTAACCAGGTGCATCTTTCAGTTGGAACTTTGCCGGCTGCAGACGGGGGATGTGAATTGCAAAGTGTAGAATTCCTTCCCTCTCGTCTTCACTGCAGCATCCATATGACTTGCAAATTATAGAAGTCTTGGAGGTGTTACCATGAAAATATACCAATAAGTTTTCAATTTAAAAATCTTTTAGTGATTTTTAATATTTTTCAACATTATTAATTTACTATTAGGATTGAAAACTTGCTTCGTCTTTTTGTTTCAATTATTTTAATTAAAAAATGTTTTTTTGAACACCTTGTATAAATAATTATGTTAATGTTTATATTATGGAATAGAGAATTGAATACCCTTTCAAATGAGCTATCACATGACCCCTATTCTCATTAAAAAAAAATTATCGATTACGTCATCACGCCCAGATGGATGACATCACTAGTATGAAATATATGCCAAAAAATCGGAAATTAAAAATAAAAATTGACCTGTGTTGGGATTTTTCCTTAAAGTCGCCGGTTTACGAAATAATAAATTTATGCGTTACTTTATGGAGGCACTGTATAGCATATTTTTTTATTGACAGCATTAATTGGATGGGTACGTAGTTTCGGCTCCAATGCTGTTTAAATGGGATTAATTTTTTTCGAATCCTGAGAAAACTAATAAGTATTTTTGAAAATTTTAAACGCAGAATAAAAGCTTACGTTCTTACCGAGGGCCGAAAGTCCCTGAAAACTTCTGTAATGTTTATTTTAATAAGTTACAGGGGTGACAAACTATTAGAAAATGTAGTGTGATTTTTAATTTCAAATATCTCATTCAAAAGAAACTTTTTATTTATTCTAAGGGACTTTCGGCCCTCGATAATAATTTAGTCTTTCGTTCTGCGTTTAAATTTTTTAAAAATATTTATTAGTTTTTTCAGGATTCGAAAAAAAAAAAGTGGACACCATGTTCGTGATAATTGTTTCCAAATCGAACTTTCGCTATCTTTGTTATACAACGCACCGAGTCGAATAGATTAATGGTGACCAGACAGTGACAATTTTAAATATTTGACATGGCATCGGGAATATCTTGAGTTGTTAATTAAATAATATTGATAGTGTATTTGATAATATTTGGTTTAAGACGTGAACTTAATAAAAAGTTATTAATTGTTTATTATTTATGGAAGATCCAAGCAGAGAATACAGCAGGATATATACTGTGATCCAAGTGTTTTGTTGTTAAAGAAGTTCAAAATTGTAAGCGTTTCATAATAACAATATATTATTAAAAAAATCACTTTATCACTTTTCCTCTTTTATCGATTGAGTATTAGTTTTTGTTGTACAGTATATAAATTATTACAACCACTAAATACATAGTTAGTGAACAAATTATCATAATATATTAATTAACTGAATTAATGATGTAATTATACAAGTAACAGTTATTAAAGAACATTCAAAAGCCATCTCTTTAAAGTTAATGATGACATTTGTCAAGTAATGTTTACATATCCATACCAGTGAGAATTTTACTACACGTAATTTGCCGTGCAAGACAGAAAACGTAGGGATAGCCGTAAAATATTTGCGCCCATGCCCTTAAACAAAAAATTACAAACAAATTATTTGATAGAATCAGGTGCGTTAATACGATTAGTTAGTTAGTTATGTTAGTTCTTATACATGATACCAAGGCTTAAAATCATATTTACCTAACAACCCTTGTCTTTGGAGTTGTTGTATCTGCCAAAATCATGCCTGCTATAAGAGATACTGTACCAAACGATCCAGTCAAGACTGACGGCATTGATGTTGCAATAAAAAACCAAGGTGAAATATTTTCAAAATGCGCAACCAATGTATTTAGAGCATTTGATACTGTAAGCCCTAAAAATGATAAAGTATGATAATGATCGTATTTGAGGGGTATTGGTGCTGTGTTCTGATTAATTATACTTTGGTATCCACATAAATCATTACTTAGTTAGACAATCGGATAACTAAAGGCGCATTCTCACGGTTCGATTTTAGTTGATCAACTTTAGTGGATCCACTAAAATCGTCGAATGATAATAGCTGTAAGAACATATGTTTCAATTTTAATTGGTCAACTTTTGTCGATTCAACAAAAGATTGATCAAGTCAATAGAAGACACACTACCACCATCATTAGAATGCGCACGGGCCATTGTTTAATAAAACAACGTCTGTATAAAATGAATATAAAAGATAATCCTTTTTGTGAATGTGGTCGTCTCGAGGATCTAAACCATATCTTTTTTGAATGTCCGATTAATGTGATTCCTAATTTTGATCATCATCATCATTCTCTTTGTCTTATCCCTATGCGGGGTCGGCTTCCCTAATTGCATTTGTCCATACAGTTCTATCTTGGGTCATATTAATATTAATCTCCTTTACCAACATATCCTGCCTAATCGTCTTCTTTGGTCTTCCTCTGCTACTCCTTCCAGGAATATGCACTTCAGCAATTCTTTGTATTGGGTAATTAGCGTCTCGACGTTGAACATGACCAAACGATCTCAACCTATGCTCTCTCATTTTGGCATCAATTGGTGCCACACCTAGACTTCCCCTAATATACTCATTTTTAATTTTATCTTTTTTGTCACTGCACTCATCCATCTAAGCATTCTCATTTCCGCCACATGCACTCGTTGTTTCTCTTTCTTTTTCACTGCCCAACATTCAGTTCCGTACATCATAGCCGGTCTTATGGCTGTTTTATAGAATTTTCCCTTCAACTTCATTGGACTATTCCTGTCACACAGCACACACTCGCTTCCTTCCACTTCATCCATCCAGCCCTAATTCTACTGCATGCATCTCCATCTATGTCTCCATTACTCTGTAATACCGATCCCAGGTTCTTAAAAATATTGCTTTTTACAATCAGTTCACCATCCAAAGATACCATTTTATTTGTAGTAACTCCATCTTTAAATGAACATTGCAAATACTCTGTCTTTGGCCTACTAAGTTTTAAACCTTTTTCCTCCAGAGCTTATCTCCACTGTTCCAGTTTTTGTTCTAAGTCTCTTTTACTATTTCCTACTAACACGACATCATCAGCATACATTAAGCACCATGGAATGTTACCCTGTAGTTTCGCTGTTATCTGGTCCAAAACTAATGAGAATAAATAAGGACTAAGCACCGAGCCTTGGTGCAATCCTACTTTCACATGAAATTTATCAGTCTCTCTCACTCCTGTCCTAACACTAGTCGTTACTCCCTCATACATATTCCTCACAATCTTTACATATTCACCAGGGACTCCTTTCCTATTAAGTGCCCACCACAGAATCTCTCGAGGAACTCTATCATATGCTTTCTCAAGATCAATGAATACCATATGAGCGTTTGTTTCTTTACTCCTGTATTTTTCCATCAACTGCCTTATAATGAAAATTGCATGTGTTGTTGATCTGGCCTGCATAAAGCCAAATTGATTTTTGGATATTTCGGTCTCTTCACGTATCCGTCTATCAATAACTCTTTCCCATATTTTCATGGTGTGGCTAAGCAGTTTTATAGCCCTGTAGTTTGTACATTGTTGTATATCTCCCTTGCTTTTGTAGACAGGTACTAGTATACTGCTTCTCCATTCGTCTGTCATTTGTCCAACTTCCATAATTCTATTAAATAAACTTGCTAGCTACTTTGTTCCTTTCTCTCCTAATGCTCTCCATACTTCCCCAGGAATATCATCTGGTCCTACCGCTTTTCCTTTCTTTATTTTTTGAAGCGCTTGAGTCACTTCCTCGTTTGTTATTTTGGTGACCATTGCTTCTACTGTCTCCGTTGACTCTACAGGCTGTCTGTCAAATTCTTCATTTAATGAGCTGTCAAAGTACTTTCTCCATCTCCTTTTGACATCCTTTTCGTGAACTAGTATTTTATTATTTTCATCTCGGATACATCTAATCTGATTAAAATATTTTGGTTTCTTTGCTCTCTGTTGGGCTATTTTATATATCTTCGTTTCGCCTTCCCAAGTTGATCGTATAGGTTTGAATACGCTTCTGCTTTGGCTTTTGCTACTGCTACTTTCGCTTCCTTTTTCGCCACCATATAGTTTTGAAGATCTGTGTCGGATCTGGTTTCTTGCCACATTTTATATAATTTTCCCTTCTCTTTTATTTTTCCTTGTAATTCGTTTGACCACCACCAAGTCTCTTTATCCTCAAACTTTTTTCCGGACGTTTTTCCAAGTATTTCAATAGCAGTCTCTCTAGTACTACTGGCCATTTTTGTCCAAATTGTATTAGGGTTTCCTTTCATGTTCCAACAAATTTTGTCTACTATTCTTTCCCTGAATAGGCATTCCTTCTCATCTTTTAGCATCCACCACTTTATTTTTTGTGGTCCTCCCCGATATTTTGGTTTAGCTTCCCTTTTTACTTCAATGTCCAGAACAAGCAGCTTATGTTGTTGGCTTACTGTCTCACTAACTATTACCTTGCAGTCCTTGCATTCACGTATGTCTTATCATGAAAGACTGTTTCCTTATCATGAAATAGTCTATTTGGGATTGATGTTGTCCACTTTTTACGTTATAAGATGAGTTTCTCTCTTTTTAAAGAATGTGTTAACAATCGCCAGGTCTAGTGCTGTTGCTAATTCAAGCATATCATCTTGAGCTTCATTTGTAGATCCAAAGACCGTAGTATTGCTTCGTATCCTGCCTTGGCTTGGTGATTCGTATCCTGCCTTGCCGTGATTCCTAATTTTGATATATACACAAAATTCATTTCCATGAACTTCAAAACACCGCTCTCTATATACAATACTCTAAGTTCCTTAATGGAAGAATCAGTCAATGGAATTATGCGTTTTCTGGCAATTAACCAAATAAGCTTGTAAACTGCAATGCGTTTTCTAGCAATTAACAAAGTAAGCTTACAAATTGCAAGGCTCAACTGTTTATATGTATTCGTGGTATATAAATATGTTGCTATTTGTCATTTAATTTATGTTTCAATCATACTTAACCTGACCCAATCAATTTCATTTAATTATATCACACCTCATCAAAAGCTTCTTACAAGAACATAGTCAGCGATTTTGGTATGGCTTAAAGCCAGACTACATCAAGATCGCCTATAAATCGTGCTGGTAATCGCCTTGCAGCGAAACCAAAAATAAAAAGAACTTGACATTTTTCAGACCAGTTGAATCACGTTTGAAACGTATGAACATTTGTTGGTCGACTTGAATCAATATTATCTCGTCAGTCTGCGTAAACATTTATCCTTCAAATCAACAAAATGAGTTTAAAGTGGTCAGAGAGTGTTATGTTCAGATCTTTGTATCCTTCACTATCTTCCAAAGCAAGTTCTTTTAGCAGAGTTTCTGACCCACCACATTCAGTTCTTCTTTTAATCCAATTTCGTATTCAAAAACGACGTTTTTTATGTTCTTTATTCCATCTTGACATCATTTTCGTGAGTTGCTGAATCAGTAAACTATTAATAATATTTATACTTTGCGTATACGCTGTGAGCTCGTACGTAGAGGGGATATTTACAAATTCGCGAGCGCCAGTAGTGGCAAGTCTGTAAACGTTTACCGGAAATTTGACATAAATGTCGAAGTGATTAATTTAAAATTAAAATTAAAAACATTAATTATAAAAAATATTAGTTGGTAAATTGATTTAAAAGTGATTTAGGATTGATTTAGGATTATTTAGTGTTGTGAATGTTGTTTGTGTACAAAGGACACAGAAGGATTTTGATTTAACATTTTGCGAGCGGTAAGTGATTTTTTAATTAGTAATGGTTTTATAAATTTGACCTAGTTGAAATCGGTGTCAAATTCCTCGTGCATAAACAATTTGAATTAAACCTTTACTGTAAATAGCAAATTGATTGCAAAACATATATTTATTTTATAAATAAAAACAAACAACATTCAGATAGAAATAGGAATACCAGTAAAATACAGTCAAACAATTAATTATAATAGTAATTGAAATTAAGATGACTGACAGCGGCAGCGACACTTATTTATCAGAGGATGGTAAAAGGAAAGGAAATGAATTTGACGGAATCTTTAGTAAGAGCAGAAAAGTATATCGATCTCCCGATACAAAGAATGCTGGAGGTAGAGAGAATGAAATTACGGAACTGATGAAAACGTTAATAACTGATAATAAAAAGAAAGATAAGGAACTAGAGGATATAAAAAACATGGTAGGTGAGTTGGTAGGAGAAATGAAAGAACTCAGAAAAGAGAATAGCGAGTACAAAGAAAAGATTAAACAAATAATTCAAGAAAATGAAAATTTAAAAAAGGAAATGATGAGTATGAAACAAAAAATGGATAAATTAGAGCTAACTTTAGAAATCTGCCAAAAAGAAAGAAAGAAAAATAATTTAATAATGAAGGGTTTGCCAATAAGTACGTCTGATATGGAACAGCTTAAGAATGAAATAGGAAACTTTTTAAATAAAGAGCTACGAATAATGGCAGAGTTAAATAAGGTACAAAAGATCAACGACAATATGTGCATTATTGAGTTTAGTAAGTTTGAAGACAAACTAAGAGTACTAAAAGCAAAAAGTAATCTTAGAAGTTATAGACAACACCGCGTATACATTGAATGCGATTTAACACTTAAAGAGATTGAGATGCAGAAAAATCTTAGACATATAGCAGCAAAAGAAAAGGCAAATGGCAAAAGAATAAAAATGGGTTATGGTTTTATCGTTATTGAAGACACCAAATGGAGATGGAACCATAGTACGAATAATATAGAAATAGTCAGAGATAATGTAGCAGCAACTGGTTTAAAAAACTACTAGTTAATGCAAATTCGAGGATGGATATGGATACGAACATGGCACAGATTATGGACATGAGAAAATATAACAAAATCGATGCGAGTCTTGACAAAAATATGCAAAAACTAAACCGTAAAAATACAGACAATGAAAGAACTATGAATGCAAAAAATGAAAAGCAAAATAAGTAATGGAAAATTGGGTTGTGGAATATACAAAGTCTAAATGGTAAAGAAGAGGAACTTATTGATGAGTTTGAAAACACAAAAATGGATTTTTTAGCATTAACTGAAACAAAGAGAAAAGGTAGTGGATGTATTAAAATGAGAAATGAGCACTACATGATTTTTGGAGGTGTTACTGAGTCAGAACGTGCGAGGGCAGGAGTTGCCCTAATGGTTCACAGAAATGAGCATAAAAATATCACTAGATGGAAAAATATTTCGGAAAGACTCCTTAGAATAGATATGAGTAAAAACGAGAAGACAACAATTATTGTTGGGTATGGACCATCGGAAAATGAAGCCAAGGAACTCAAAGATAGCTTCTGGGAACAATTGCAGGACGAAATGGACCAAATAAATCATAAGGTCATAATAGTAGGCGATTTTAATGGGCGAGTGGGGTCAAGCAATGAATATGACTACCCTATAGGACCATATGGAGAAATGGTCAGGAATAATAATGGACAAAGAGTCATCGAGTTTTGCATCATGAATGATATGCAAGTTAGTAACACATTTTTTCAACACAAGGAGATTCATAAATACACACGAGTGATGGATTCGCGGAACGAAAAATCCGTTATTGACCTAGTATTAGTACAGAACAGATACAAAAATGAAATAGCGGACGTGCGTGTTAAAAGAGGCTATGAGATCAGCTCGGATCATTTTCTCGTTGAAACTAAAGTAAAGACAAGGAGAGAACAGGCATTTAATATTAAAAATGAAGAAAATCGCTACGAACAACCAAGTATTAAAGTATACAAACTTCAGTCTGAAAATATTAGGAAAGAATACTGTCGTAAATTAAATGAAGAAATACGAAAAACAAATTGGAAAAATGAGGAGGATATAGAAATATTATGGAACACTTTTAAGAAGCTGGTGTACGCAACTGGGAGTAAAGTATGTGGGGTAACGAAAGGAAGATATCTGAAAGGTACAGCTTGGTGGAATAATGACATAAAATTGGAAGTTTCGAAGAAGAAAAAATTGTGGAAAAAGTATATAAGTAATAAAAGTGAAAGTAATTATCAAGAATATAAGGAACAGAGAATACTGGTTAAAAATAAAATTAAAGAAGCTAAGAATCGACAATGGGAAGAATTTGGAAATAAAATGGAAAGTGATAGTAAGGGGAATGCGAAGTTGCTTTATAGGACTTTAAAAAATCTAAGACAAAAAAAAATCAAACGGATTAACAGGTTTAGAGGACAAAGATGGTAACATATTATTAAAAAATGAAGAGATTACCGAAAGATGGCGAGAACATTTTATGGAGTTATTAATGGGAGACAACAACGAAATAGAGAATGACAGGGAGGAGTACAATTTAAATGAACAACAAGATGATGATGACATAACATACGAAGAATACAGGGAAGCAATTTTAAAATTAAAAAATGGCAAGGCTGCAGGACACGATAATATTAAGGCTGAGCTAATTAAATATATGGAAGGAGAAGGATTACAATTACTATGGAAGATCATAAGGAGCTGTTGGCGTACCGGATGCATACCTAGAGATTGGACGCTTGCAACTATTCTACCATTACACAAAAAAGGCGATAAACATAAGTGTTCTAACTATAGAGGAATATCATTGTTGGTAGTTGCTAGTAAAATCTACGAAATAATACTAGAGAAAAAGCTGCGAGAAAAGATCGAGGCCACACTGGATGACAGCCAATGCGGCTTTAGGCCAGGGCGAGGTACAACCGATCTCATATTCACGGTGAGACAGTTATCAGAAAAAGCCCTAGAGCATAACAGTAAGTTGTATCTCTGTTTTGTGGACTTGGAAAAAGCATTTGATCGGGCGCCACGTAACAAGATCTGGGAAATATTAAACCGTAGAAATGTGAAACCGAAGTTAATCCAAGCAATAAAGAGTATATATAAATGTACACGTAATAATGTAAGAACGAACAATTGCTCATCTCTTGAATTCTACACAAGGACAGGTGTAAGACAAGGTGGTGTTCTGAGTCCTTTGTTATTTATCACTCTAATGGACGAAATTGCAAAAGAATGCAGGGGTAAGGTAAAAAGAACTAGGGTTGGGGTGTATAAACTTCAACAAGTTTGCGTGTCAGAGTTGATATATGCCGATGACCTGGTTATTGTGGCAAAATCAGAAAAAGACTTGCAAGTAAATGTGAATGTTTGGAATGAAGCATTTAAGAAATTTGGGATGAGAATAAATATTGAAAAAACAGAAGCTTTAGTAATATCGAAAACACAAGAAAATATAAATGTTAAGTTGAATAATGAGACCATTACACAAGTTGAGGACTTCAAGTATCTAGGATCAACAATGAATGGGCAAGGAAATATAGAACCAGAAATAAACAGCAGGGTAATGAGTGCAACAAAATTATACTATGCACTAAATAAAAGTTTTATTAGGAAGAAAGAAGTAAGCCTGAAAACAAAAATGAAAGTATTTCAAACCGTATACGAGCCGGTGCTACTCTACGGTAGTGAAACGTGGACAGTGAACGACAACATCCGTAGTAAAATCCAAGCATGCGAAATGCGATATTTACGTGCGGTATCCGGGGTGACCAGACGTGATCGTATAAGAAATGAAGACATACGTGAAAGGTGCGGTGTTGGAAGGACCTTAGACAGACTTGAAACGAAACAGTTATCATGGTTCGGACATATGGCGAGAATGAGTGAAGGTAGAACTGTAAAGAGGGTATGGAAAGCGGCATCTGACAACAAGCGAAGAAGAGGCAGGCCAGCAAGAACGTGGAATGCAAATATTGGAAAGGCTTGCGGAAAAAGAAATATTGGGTGGAGAGAAGCAGAAAGACTAGCTACCGACCGAAAGGCATGGAGACGTCTCATTTCTCCACTTACCTCGACACCGTAAGGTACAAGAGGACGGCTTAAGTAAGTAAGTAAGTAATTAGTTGGTCAAAGCTGAGGTATATATTTTTATCTTAAATATACTTACGTTTTAAATACTGAATTTAAGTTTTTTAATGTTATGTAATATGTAATTATAATTTAATCTAAAAATCTTAGCGCCATCTACACGATAATTGTGAAAGTATCCGAAGAAAAAAATTCATATTTTATCAATAGAACGTCAAAATGATTAGCAAAATCTTAAAAAAATCGATTACAATTTAATTACTTTTTTGCGTTGTAAATGTTAAGCGATAACAATTAAATAATAAATTTAAAAATTACCGGTGAAAGTTGAATTAGTAATCCGCTAGGAGCGCCACCAGCGAAGCTCAGAGCGTATAACTACACTTGGCGCCATTTTATTAAAACTAATTTCTTCAATTTTGTTTGAAATGTGTGAACAAAAACTTGACCGATTTTCCGATCCACTAATATAAAGTTGATCAACTTAAATCGAACCGTGAGAATGGGCCTTAAGGTACACAGGTTTTATGAACATTTTAGTGACGTAATGATTCAAAATGGCAAATGGGCTACATTTTGTAAAAGTAATTTATATTTTTGACTACGTTAATGTACGATTATTAAATTAACCTGTTATATTGGATTTGCAACATAGTGGTAAAACCAAAAAGTACATATATACAGCAGTGGTATGGTTGATAAAATTGCAGCAATAAATCCTCAAACAAAGTAAGGTGCAACGACTAGATTGCCTTTGAATCACAGGAGCTCTAATGTTCACAGTAACAGCAGCTATGGAGGCTCTACTGGACCTTCCTCTTTTTGTACATGGTTATAATGGGGTAGGCAAGCAACTGAAAACCTTGGAAACTTAATGGTTGGATCCGGACATAAGAACATTATAAATTCAATCAAAGATACCAAGTGGTTGATGATTTTTGTTAATACGGTACCCAGATACAGTTTCACAGGTAGAGATTTAAAGTCAAAGTAGAGATTGCAATGTGCAATCGATATTAACATAAAGGCTTTCGAACTGAAGTGAATTAAGTAAAATATGTACAGATACACAAGCGGCGATAGGTGCACTTAGAAGAACTAAGATGGGATCTCGGATAGTCAGGGAATGTTAAGAAGAAGCCGACAGACGGAATATAACAATGACACGTTAGTATGGGTGCCAGATCACCAGAAATGCACGGCAATAAAAGAGCTGACCAGAAGAGCATCGATTACAATATCGGAGTATCCGATAGCTTCATTGTGAATAAGGGACTACCACAGGGATACAGCTTTTCGCCTACCCTCTTTAAAATCTATTTAAATGAGGTTTTTAATAAATGGCGGAAATCATATTCTGGCATGGGAATAAAACCAAATGATGAATCAACACTATACACACTACATTTTGCTGATGATCAAGTGCTGATTGCTCAGGATAAAGATGATCTAATATTTATGACAAACTGGCTGTGTCGAGAATATAAAAAATTGGGCCTATTAGGCAAGCGGCACCCCCCTAATTTTTAGGCTTAGAAACCGAAAAAGCGACCATGATGGGTGAATGGCAAAATTTTATCATTCTTAAATTTTTGAAGTCGCTGAATCCGAATATGGAGGTTATTTTTATCTAGAATTGGTGTAACACGTTCAAAAATCAAATTTTATGCAAAAATGCGAAAAATTAATTTTGATGATTTTTCATATTTACCTCGCTGTATCTTTGGTCGCTGTAAATATTTCCTTTTGAAAATTTTACTGTGTCATCCTTGAAGTATTCAGATAACAACGAGTTGTTCAAAATGTTTAAACAAATTAAAAGAGGAGTAATTTTTAAACATTTTGTCGTCAGATTTCGTTAGTTTTTTGTTTATTTAAAAAAGATGAGTGACAAACTTTTTAGTTTATAATTTTAACCAATATACCAATAAAATACAATTCATAAAGAAGTTTTATGGAAAATTTCAAATCAAAATATGCAAAAGGAAAAAAGGAGTGGCACCCCCCCCCCAAAAACTCGTAATTTCTCGAGATACTGACCACGGTGTGGTGAATGGCTAATTTTGGTCTAACTTTATATTTTTGATCATGCTGAAAACGAAAATGAGGTTTGATTTGAATTTTAGATGGGGTAACACTATCAAAATCGCAATTTTAACCTGAAAATAATAAAAAAAATGAAATCACGTTTTTCTTAAAATTGAAAGTCGCACCTTTTTTTTCTATAAAACATTTTATTCACTGTACCCTATATTTTAACAAAAACTTGATTAAAAAGCTTTTTATAACTTTTGTAACTTAATTTTTGCGATTAAACTTTGCAATTCAGGAATATTCATCTTTTACTTTAAACAATTCATATCTTTTATTATAATAAGACAGAAAGATTGAAACAGGTACCGTTGTCTTTAGAAAGATAACAAATATATACTATACGAATTTCAGAAAAAAATATTAAAATGAAACAGAGTTGTAACGAGTTAAACTAAAAAAAAAAATGTGATTTATTTTTTTTTTACTTTTAGGGTGAAATTGGAATTTTGCTAATGTTCCCCCACATAAAATTCAAAATAAATATAATTTTTATTTTCATCACTATCAATAGCATACAGTGTGACCAAAAATTAGCCATTCACCACACCGCGGTTATCACACCACACAGCATCTCGAGAAATATGTAAGCATTTTTTGGAGTGTACCTCTCGTTTATAAAGTAACATAATTTTTTCCTGTTGCATATTTTGACTTAAAATTTACCAGAAAACTTCTTCAAAGATTATGTATTATCGCTGTGTTAGTTAAAAGTATAAAATAAAAAGTTTGTCACTCAACTTTTTTAGTTAACATTAAACTAACGAAATCTGACGACAAAATGTTTAAAAATGAACAACTCCTCTTTCAATTTGTTTAAATATTTCAAACAAAGCTCATTATTATCTATATACTTCAAATATAACATTAAAATTTGCGATAGGAAATATTTACAGCGAACAAATATACAGCGAGGTAAATTTAAAAAATTATCAAAATTAATTTTTCTAATTTTTCCATAAAATTTGATTTTTAAACATGTTCCACCAACTCTAGATAAAAATAAACTTCATATTCAGATTCAGCGACTTCGAAAACATAAAGAATCACTAAAATTGGCCATTCACCTTAAAGTTGATTTTCGTGGTCGGTATAATGTACATAGTTGCCGCTCGCCTATATAGGTCAATATAGAGAAAACCAAATATAATGTGTATAGGAGGACATAAAAATGAGTTACAACCAATTATTGAGCCAAGCTCCGATTATGTATATCTTGACGCGAGATTCCAAGAAAGTGGAAGGACAGAATTCAAAATGGAGGAACGAATTATAAAAGTAAAGAAAATAATAGGAGCTTTGAACTCACTTCTTTGGTCAAGAACCATATCAAAGAAAACACAACTGTATAATAGCATCTTTAAAAGCGTAGTACTGTATGGATGTGAAACTTGGCAACTGAATAGCCAACAAAACAGTCGCCCGCACTGGAAATGGACTTCTGGCGAAGATCGGCCTGCGTCTCTAGAGTCTCACACATAACGAATAAACAAGTACGAGATATTATGAATAGGAAAATAAACATAATAGAAGAAATCCAAGAAAAACAACTTCGTTGGTATGGCCATGTATGTACAAAGAATGGAGGAACATCGACTTCCAAATTGATACTGGAAGGGCAACCACCGGAAAGAAGAAAAAGGGGCAGACCGAAAACTACCTGGACAAGTACCAGGCGATTGGACAGATCGATGCGGCTGGAAAATTGGAAACGGAAGGCGCAGGATGCTATAAACCGGTATTATATATAAAAATGGAAATATGCATAAAAAAATATATAAATATAATAACCTGCAATACATAGAACTAAGAATGGTTTTCGTCCTATTTTATCAGATATTATTCCAACACAAATACTAAATATAATTGGAAAAATCGATTCCGATATCATCATAATGGTTTCAATATTATTAACTGTCGGCTGAACTAACGGTTCCAGTCTTTTGGTAATATTATTACTTTCGTTTCCCAACTGTTCACATTCCGATTTATTGTAATTCAATATAACGTAACAGGTTCTGTAGATAAAAAGATTCGTCGAAATTGGACCTAAAAATTATATTTATTATTATACAATGTTGAGCGTGCTAATAACCGGCAAAATAACGTAACTGATGGAAAAATAATACTGTAACAAAAACGAGCGTTCGGGTATTTATTTACGACTTTATTATTAATTTATACAAGTTTACTTTACAAACTTTAGCTTAAGACTAAACTCTAATAACAGCGCGCTCCGCTTAAATAGCCAATAGGTCCTGTTCTCGAAATGTCTACATATCCCTCGGCCTAATGAATATTCTGGAGATCTTCGCTCACAGCGCCGTCGCTTCTGTGACGTCACGGCTACTGTTATTTCGACGGTTGGAATTCTCCCAAGCCGGGGACTGCTTATTGCGCCGATTCGAAATTCTTTCGTTACACTGCTCCCCTCTTAAGATCTGAGCGTCCCGATCAGCAACTCTAGATGAAGGCCCAGGATGGCGGAATCTACACGACTCTCCAGCTTTGCATACACCCTTCAAGAAGAAATAACCGTCTACTGTCTTTGAAGGATCCGACATCTTCGGGTTCATGCAACACACAGTAATTCGTACGTCAGTTTCTCTGAAAACCACTTCAAGCATACTTCTCACAATCTTCCAATCCAGATTTTCTACTGCATGGCCTATTTTTGGTAAAGCCAAATCTTTGATGTCATAATTACACACGATTTTCTTCAAATTAGTTAGAGTACGCCATATGTTCTCGTAGCTTGGCGTGTCCGTATAAGACTTCCTGGTCACCATATAGAGCAAAGATCGAGTACCATCTTCCAATCGCAGTACTCTTCCAATTTTAGGTTGTTGATTTCTTAACTCGTCCAGGCGGCCGAACTTTCTATTGAATACGGACGAGATTCCTTTAAGGCCCCGTCTCACCATCAAATAATTGACAGTTATTTGATCAAACTTGACAGTCAAACTTGACTAGTGACACAAACTATACGTACTAACTGTCACTTTGTGTCACTAACTGTCAAGTTTGATCAAATAACTGTCAATTATTTGATGGTGAGACGGGGCCTTTAGTCATCTCGAGGTCTTGGACAACACAGTGGGCTAGAGAGACGTTTTCTGGAACACCAAACAGATCTTGCTGAACTTCTGTGGTCACGCCGAATCTAGCACTCTTTCTCGCTGCGTAATTTGACATAAATTGATTAAAACTTGGCTGTGCGGAGTCTTTCATCTCCTGTTGGAGGACTCGGGCTTCTTCTGTTTCATTTGAGCCAGCATATGGTGCAAGACGATTTATGTGAATAACTTTTGGTTTACCGTTTGGCAACTTCTTAATTCTGTATATTACGTCATTTATTTTCTTCTTAACTTCATACGGATCTTCCCATTGTCTTTGCAGTTTAGGACACAAGCCGCGACGACGTTGTGGATTATAAAGCCAGACAAGATCACCTACTTCGAAGCTTTCATTCTTGCATCGAGAATCATATTGATCTTTCATTCTGTCACTGGCTATCTGGATGTGTTGTCGGGCAAGTTCATGAATGTTGTTCATTCGTAACTTCAGGCGGTCGATGTATTCTTCGCCTGCAACATGTTCCTCGGAAGGTCTGCAGCCAAACTCTAGGTCGCAGGGCAAACGAACTTCACGACCCAACATCAGGCAGGTTGGTGTTTGGCCTGTAGTTTCATTTACGGCCGAGCGGTAGGCCATCAGGAATAAATGGATGTGTTGGTCCCAATCTCGCTGATGTTCAGATACAACTTTGGACAAGTGTTTACCCATTGTTCGGTTCATCCTCTCGACCATCCCATCTGATTGAGGATGCAGGGGTGTTGTTCTGGTCTTATTGACACCAATCAATTTACAAACGTTTTGGAAAAGAGCTGACTCAAAGTTTCGCCCTTGGTATGAGTGGATCTCCAAGGGAACACCAAATCGGCTGAAGAATTCTTTAACAAGTACCTCTGCAACGGTAGCAGCTCCTTGATTCGGTAATGCATAGGCCTCGGTCCATTTCGTAAAATAATCCATGGCTAGCAGGATGTATTTATTTCCAGCATCGGTTTCTGGAAATGGAGCTGCAATGTCGATTGCTACTCTTTCCATAGGACTGCCAACATTATACTGTCTCATGGGTGCTCTCTTTTTACCAACTGGACCATTACCAGATGCACACAGTTCACATTTCCGGCACCATCTTCTTACATCATCTTTACAGTTCACCCAATAGAACCGTTCTCGACCCTTTTGCAGAGTCTTCGTAATACCAAAGTGTCCACCTGATGTACCGTCATGCAACTGACGCAATACTTCTGACACTTCACTTTTAGGTACAATCAACTGAAGCTTCGATTCTGTACCATCATCGTTCTCAAAGGTTCTATACAGAAGATCATCTTTTAGTACCAGGCAATTCCATTGGCTCCAGTAGGCCTTGACTTCCGGACTACATGCACTAATATTTTGCCAACTAGGTCCCTCACCTTGCCGCATCCAATCCAATACTCTTTTTATACATGGATCGTCTTATTGGGCGTCTTGTAACTGTTGGGGTTGCCATTGCTCATTAACGACGGTAGTTCGTCTCATAGGGCAAAGCTGTTCATCTGCTTTAAGCCGGTGATTACAAGTTTCACCGCATGGCCGTATCGAGGAAGCATCTGTATTTGCACCAACTCTTCCAGCCCTCTTCATGCGTCTCTTCGGGATCGTGTCACGAATCACCCTCCGTACCATTTCCACCAAACGTTCATCTTTTCTCTTATTGCCTTTTTCCACGGTTATTACTCGATTGTTTCGTGAAGCTTGGCTAGCTGCTTCGTGTTCCAAGGCAATAGCAAGTGCTTCATCTAAAACTTTCGGTCTTGCTAGTCGTAAAGCTTTCTGTAGTTCACTATCTTTCAGCCCATTGACGAAGGTGTCTACTACAATTTCTTCTAAAACGCTGTCTGGCACCTCTGGATAAGCCAACCGCACCACACGAGCCACATCTGCTTCAAATCCTTGCAGATTCTCACTTGCTCGTTGACTTCTACTTCTCAGTTGTGCTTTGTATACTTGTTGTAGATGGGCATCTCCATAGCGTTTTTCTAGACGAGTGAACAAGGTCTGGTAACATTTTTCTTGACCCTTAGGAATTGATCTTAATATATCTGCAGCATCACATCGCAAAGCAGCAGTCAAGGAAACAGCCTTTTCTTGTTCGGTCCAATGATTGGCGGTCGCAATAGCTTCGAATTGTCTAAGATATATAGACCAAGAGGACTTTACATCAAATGGTGGTAATTTGAATCTCATATTATGCGACATTTCGTCTCTCGGTAGTTCATCTTTCACTATAGGATCTAAAGCTACTGCATGAACTGACGGTTGCACTTTTGTATCGGTTATCATGCTCTCTAATTCTTTGATCTTCTCTTCTACGGCCAAAACTACTGCATTAACTGAAGGTAGAACTTTCGTATTGGTTACCATAGTCTCTAGTTATTTGATCTTCTCTTCTAACATTTCTTTATTGTCGTCTACACTTTTCTGTATCTTATCGAATGTTCTAGAAACTTCTTCAAATTTCTCGTCATTCTGTCTACAAACGTCTTTAATTACTTGAGAAACACTTTCAAATTTCTCGTCGCTTTTTCTAGAAGTTTCATCGATCTTTTGAGAAACACTTTCAAATTTCTCGTTGTTCTGGCTACTAACTTCTTCAAGTTTTTCGTTGTTCTTTCTAGAAGTTTCATCGATCGTTTCAGAAACCGTTTTTAATTTCGATAAGATTACTTGTTCTGCTGACTGGAAGTGGAACGTCTCTGGGTCATCTCCGTTCTTCGTGAGGACATCCTTGAGTCGTGCTTGTAGGACTATCTTGCACCCACTGCTGTCTAATTCGTACTCTTCTAATTGTTCACGGAGCTGTTTTATGGTCAGTTCTTGTAGCAACATCTTTGGTCGGCACGCACGTACTTTTCAAAATGTCTTTTAAAAGTCTTTCCGAATACCGAACAATCAACGCACTTTAACTATTCCCGACGAATAAAGTCCAAAATCTTTTAAAGTCTTTCCAAATTCACTTATTTATATCGCACTAAGTTTACTGTATTTTTACCGAACACCGACACCACTGTAACAAAAACGAGCGTTCGGGTATTTATTTACGACTTTATTATTTATTTATACAAGTTTACTTTACAAACTTTAGCTTAAGACTAAACTCTAATAACAGCGCGCTCCGCTTAAATATCCAATAGGTCCTGTTCTCGAAATGTCTACATATCCCTCGGCCTAATGAATATTCTGGAGATCTTCGCTCACAGCGCCGTCGCTTCTGTGACGTCACGGCTACTGTTATTCCGAAGGTTGGAATTCTCCCAAGCCGGGGACTGTTTATTGCGCCGATTCGAAACTCTTTCGTTACAATACGTTGTGACATAGAATGGGATGAAACTATTAGTACAGGTGTAAAATTATCGATAGAAACCTAAACAGTATATTACATAGTTTCCCATCTTTAGACGTCTGTGACAGGAGAATCTTATAAAATTCGCCTGTCACAGTGACAGTTGTCATACTCCTCCGATACATCTAAAGGTGGGAAACTATGTAATGTAATGTAAATTAAAATTTATATGTTCCTATTTATAATTTTAGACCTCTGCTAGTTTCATCTTTTTGAAGTTATACTTCTTTAGGCACGAGGGTGAATTTTTACATTCCCTGGCGCATGCGCCCACCGACAGTATGTTAGTCGCTACATCTTTATGTAGCGCAAATAAGGTGTGAGTGAAAAGTATATATTATTAGTGTTTTTAGTAAATATATTTATTATAATTTTTGTGTCTTTGGATTTGTCTTTTTCCGGAATAAGATATTTTATAATAATAGTAAGTATATTTAAAGTATATTTGTATACTTCACTTGGTCTATTAAATTTGTCAGTATTTATGAGAAATCTGTCAAACCAAAGGGAGTATAGCGCAGTGGTAGAGCGCGTGACCGGAGATCGAGAGGTCCCCGGTTCGAATCCCCGTGTGTTTTCTAATTTTTTTTATTTTTCTTATTGTTTTAATAAAAATTTTTGGAAAGTAGTAAGTAAAAATTAGTTTAATCTTTAAATAAAATACAAATAACCTGTTGAAAGTATATTTGTTTCGTTGAAATCATATAATAGAATTATAACTTCTTACGTTAGTACAAAGTACACACACATTCTTTTTTTTATTTCACAACGTATTATGTTTTCCTTATTTTGCGTTATTTTGTCGGTTCTTAGCGAGTTGAAAATTGATGGAGGTTCAACGAAACCGGAGGTGAAAAACTTTAGTGACTGCACTAAAAAAGAAGGAAAGAATTGGTCAAAGATATACTTACCCAATAAAACTTGACTAATAACACATAGTAATACAGGAATTTCCACAGGAAAAAAAAACTTACAGCCCATTTTGAAAATGAGATGAGAAAACTAGCGTGATTGAGATCTAATATAACTACTACATCCAAAATTAAGATGTTGGGAATATATACCTTAATCATAATTGGTAAAAGATAATCTTTAATTTCATGCGTATAGTATTTTTTAACCACCTTTTTTCAACAACTATGCAAAATAGTATTTTTATTTTAATATGATTATAAATATCTCAATTGTTTGAAAATATCTACTTTGATCAAATACTGATTGTTTCGTTTTAAAATCTTTCATTAAGTTTTCTGATAAAAATTACTAGGTGATTCTTATACATGAAAATATTCCATAGTTAAGATTGGCCAGGTGTTGATTCTAGCTCCTTAGTCATCATAATTCGAAATATTTTCAACCTAAACTTTTTATAAAATTTGTAATTGAAAACATATGCACCTTCAAGTGGTTTTATCTCATCTGAGAAAGATTTAAATATTTTGTAATAAAATACCTATTGTAAAATACATTTCGTCTGACCATTAATAGTTTGTCATTCCCAGTCACCAAGAAAAATATAAAAGTTAATTTTATTAAAATTTATGTTACCCCATTGGGGATTTACTTTTGGATACATTTCGAAGTGATAAAGTGTGCTTCCATTAAAAACTTAATATGAACCATGCGGGGAGACCTGCAGATAAACCATTAGATATTAAGGTACGTATCCATACAAGGGTGAACCCTGCTCCGTGTAGTAGCTCCACGTAGTGGATACGTCGGTGAACTCCGCTCGGCGCTCTCCCTCTTCGATTCAACCGGTTTGCGGTTTATATGTAGGGGAGCGTATGCCTTATCCATTTGAGCAGCTATACGGAGCGGGGTTCACCCTTGTATGTATACGTACATTTAGAATCAAAAATGATTAACACATGTCACGGTAAATCTAAAAATAACGAAGAAACTGCAAGTAACAGACCTTTGGATAATTCTACAGAAAATTTAAGGGAAAGTTTCCTTAGGTTTCCTTAGGTGATATAGCAGTGATATAGGTCCTTTTTATGTCTATATAGAAAATAGTACTCCGCTTTTTAAAGCTAAACTCATTTGTATACTTTCCAATTTTTTAGATTTAGATAACAAAATTACTAATAGTATTGATTTATTCGGAAAAATTAGAATCACAATTAAATTGAAAGACTATCAATCAACCAACTTTGTAATCAGTAAAAAACTTACTCATTATTTACAAACATGTTTATGTTTATGTTCCGAAGTTTGTAATTCACAAAGAGGGTGTAATTTGAGACATATTCTAAATTTTCAACATTAATGTCACAAGAGAGTTAGAATAAATTAAAAATAATATGTAGATTTTTCGATATTATTTCGCATTTCATTAACTTGTTACCTGGCAATAGACACAAGAGCCTTTGCATCGATCATCAGTTTCCTGCCGAAGCTCAGACAATAAACATGTCATCCGTGATAGAAGACGACGATGTGCTTGCGATAGCCTGGCTTGTTTTGTCCAAAAACAGAAGACAATCAAGGAGTCTGTAGTCTGTGGTGTAAGGATTGACTTCTCAAAAGAAAGACATACTCTCACTTAAAAGCCATAACGGGATCTTCTACTTGATGTGACTATCCGTGACTAATGTTGGCGATCATCATGGCAATCTTTATTTTATCTACATCAACGCGGAAAAGCTGCACAGATGTTGTGTTGAACCAGGTTCCGAGGTTCTTTAACAAGGATGTTCTTCTTCCTGGACTCCGCATTCCAAATATTTTTCCTTGAGACTGGCCTGTAGGCAGGCATATCTGGATTCGTTTCTCATAATGTGTCCAAAGTATTCCAACTTTAGAGATTTGATGGTGGTTAGTACCTCTCGGTCCTTCTTCATTATTCCAAGGACCTTCTAATTTGTGACACGGTATAGGGGGATAAGGTCATAACTGCCCCGCAACGATCAGATCAGCCCTGTGATTTTTGATTTTGATAAAGCCTATAAAAATATACCTTTATACAACTTTTTAGCTTTACAGATGCCATAGAGCCTCTTGAATGGAGAAGAGTAACTTTTTTGACTTCACTTTTGACAATATGAATTATTTAAGGAATATGCGAAGAAAGTTACAAGATTTCTCAGCTACTCGCGCACGATCGTTTTTCGTATCCCCCCCAAGTACTTGCAAACAGCGAATACCGAATTACAACAAAAAAATCGATATGGATGCAATAGTGACATCTGCTAAAAACATTAATTGTTATTGTAGTTATTGCTATCGTAAATTACATTATAGTTTGTAGTTTACTCATTAAAATTTTTACCTTTTCCATTTCGTATTTCTCGTTTTAAATCAGTATTATTAGTACTGAATTATTAATTTATACCTATACCATTGTTGGAAATGGGTCCCATCATACTTCTTAATGTCTTTCTTTCAAAAGTGTTAAGAAGGTTTATTGCCCTTTCTGTCATGATCCGTGCTTCTACACCATATGCTGTTAAGTGTTGGTAGTATGATGGTTTTATATATGTATTTTAAACTTTATTTCGTTATGATCAGGTGACCAACTATTTTTTGTTCAAAAAGAGTACACTTTGCAAGTATTTCATAGGTGAAAAAAAAAAGAAGAAAAAAGGATAAAAACTTTATTTTCTTTAAAAAAACATATTTTTCTTTGGAGTGGATTTTTTTGCTAAATAAGGGTGTTCGTCTAATAATGTAGCCACATCCGAACAACTTTCATTTTGCATATTAAATTTGACTGTTAAGACGGCAGATAATGTTTTTACAGAAAGTTGTGACTTCCCACTGCTGTAATAATCATTCCCTAGTGCAAACCATAGGCGTAACCAGGGGGGTTTTGAAGGTTATAATCCCCCCTCCCCCCATATGGATGTACTTTGAGCGCTATACGCTTAACACCATTACTATTCCATTCCCCCTAGAGACCATCCAGTAGTTGTAACCCCCCCTTAGGATTACCCTGGTTACACCGTTGGTGGGATAAATTCAAAATTTTCATGTGGGATATGTTCTACTCTAAAATGCCGAAAGGTTTCTACCCATTTTTTATCAAGTTCTATTTTCTCATCGTTTCATTTCTTCAATTTTTCTTCACTTAAATATAAATTTACTCTTCGAATTTCTTCAAAGAAACTACAATGAACGAAACTCTTTTACCGCCCTGATGACGTGCCGGAAAGAGCAAGCAATATGCGTGCGTGAAATTCAAATCACTGTCAAAATAATTTGAAATATTTAATTAATAAAGTTGAAATAAATAGTATTTTCGGCTTATCCCAAATACTTGAGAAAAGAACACTGAGATCTCGAGAAGTGCATTTACTCTTAGTCGATTTAACAAAAGCATATGACACCGTGCCTGTTGCGAAGTTATGGAAAGTATTGGAGAAAACCAGTATCAGCGTTACACTAATCGATGCTATTAAAGAGCTTTATAAGAACACAATAGCTTAAGTTAAAATAGGAAAAGAGGTGTCTAATGGTTTTCAGGTAACAAAAGGACTGAAGCAAGGTTGTTGTTTATCTCCCATACTGTTCAACATATATATATATATATATATATATATATATATATATATATATATATATATATATATATATTGTTATATTTCTATTTGATATAAAAATTAAAATTTGATAATTATAAACAAAATTCACTTTAATATAAAATATTTTCAATTTTCTCAACCACGGGCATATAAATTTAAAACAACCTGTATACAACAAATTGTTATATGTAATTTTAAGAAGTGATTAGAATAAGCGTACGAAACTCGGAACAATGTGCTTAGAATAAACAAAGTGAATGACGCGTACCATTATCGTTTCTTCGCGGAAGGTCGATCATTAGCCTATGCTAAATAAAACTCAGTGAAATAGATGATAGTTCATTATCGTTTTTCGCGGAAGGTTTCGATCATTAGCCTATGCTGAATAAGACTCATTTGAAAGAGAGAATAGGTCATTAAAATTTGTAAATAATAGAAAGTAAGTTAGAATGGGAATTAAATATTTTCTTTTGAAATCCATTAAGCATATTTAGAAAGATTAAAAATTGGTTTTGGGGAATACTGCGAATGAGAGTTGGTGGTGGAAGATTGATTTGTGAATCTGGAAGGGATATTTAGAAAGTAGGTGAATGAATGACAAAGTAAGATCAGAATGTTTTGAGCTGTTGAGAAGTGAAGTCCAGTAGTAGACGGTAGTGTACGGAGAGTGAGAAAGCCGGTGTAGTTCCGTGAGTGTGGAGTATCTATCGTGGAACGAGAGGTAGGTCAGGTTGAGAGTAAAAGAACCTCCTTGAGCCAAGAGTTCCCGGTAGCTGATTGCAGTTTCAAAAAAGGTAGAACACAGCATCACGACAGAAGCAGGAAACGAGAGCTATACGAGCTAGTTTCAGAGGAGAACATTACTGGAAGCCAGGACGAGGTTTTGATTGCAGCCAAGGACAGCAGGAAACGGGTCTTGTGTGAAGACATTCTCAGTTCACCAGAAAAAGGTCAGTCTCATTTGTTTGGACATGAATGTATGGGTTTTTCGTATTAAATACCACATTTAAAATTTAAGAAACATAATCAATAATATCAGAAAAGCTTCATCAAACTTAAATAGAATTGTTGCTAATAAATCATAATAGTTAAATGTTAATAAAAACTTTCAATTGGAAACCAAAAGGAAATAAGATTCCCATGTGTAAATGTTATGTTTAAGAATAATAAGATATAGCAAATATTAAGCAGCGATTGCCATTTAAATAAAATAAACAATATTTTGATTACAATTGTAACCCATATGTGTTATTATTTTACTCTTTTCTTTCCTATCCCGATTAGGAACCATTGAGAAATACTTAGAAGCCACGTATGTAAGTAATTAATTTTATAAAAAGCCCTGAGATTGAAAACATATTGATATGTGATCTGGTAAATTAATTAGATTATTATTAATGTATTGATTAAATTAAATGACATATAAAAATATTATCTCATATCAATAATCAAGATCACATCAACTGGCGCCCAACGTGGGGCATTGTAAAGTATTTCTAGTGGCAAATTTGAAGGATAGAAAGAGTAAAGCCGGTATTTGAAAATTTATGTGCCTGTGGTAAAAAGTGAGATACTTACATTTGATAACATAAAATTTTAGATCTCTTTAGGTACAAATTTTACATAACTGATTTAATATTTTATTTTTACGATATTTGCATTTGATATATTTATTGACAATTTATAATATTTGGGTGAGAAAAAGTCGTCTTGGTAACATACTAGTAAAATTTCATATTTGGCGGGGACAGTACTTCTTGAAAACAAATGTCTGTGACAAGAAGCCAAAGCAAAGACAACAAAAAACAAAAAGAACATTCAAATCAAGAGAATAATTCAGACCAAGAAGACATTTTAGACACGACAATCATGGCATCAGAACAGCAAGAATTATCAGGAATAGATAAAATATTACAAATGATGCAACTCCAGTCACAAAGAATGGAACAAAAACTGGATGAAAATCAACGTGAAACGAAACAAGCCATGGAAGAAACATCAAAGAAAATGGATAAAGTGGATCAAAAAATGGATGAAACACAACAAAAATTGGATAAAAAAATGGATGAAACACAACAAAAAATGAAACAAGCAATAGAAGAGAACAACAAGAAAATGGAGGAACGCATAGGAAAGTATGAAAAGGAAGTAAAAGGATGTTTGACAATGATCAAGAACGATATGGGACAACAAGAGACAGAGATTAAAGAAATCAAAAGCAAAATAAAGGAGATAACGAATTGCCAGAAAAAAGAAATGGAAAGTTTGGAAAACAAGTTGCAAAACGCTATTCAAGCAGACATAGAAGAAGTGGAAAGAAAGATTGCGGAAATCAATACTCAACAAAATGTCGGAGAAAGAAGAGAAATGGTTATACATAGCACAGATGACGTGAAGATAAGGTTTGGCGGGGACGTAAGAAGATTACACCCAGTGCCGTTCATAAATAGCCTGAAAAAGAAAATACAGCACATCGGAAATTTCGAAACAGCAAAAGAAACTATCAGAAACCATCTCAAATATGAAGCAAGCCTATGGTTCGATAGTAAAGAAGAAGAATTCGGCAATTGGCAACAATTTGAACAAAAATTTTTGAATTATTTCTGGGGAAAGGTCCAACAATTGGAAATTAACAAGGAATTGCAAAATGGGAAATACAATGATAGGATGGGTGTATCAGAAAGGACATATGCTTTGCAAATTTACAATAATGCAAAACATTTACAATATAATTACTCATCGGAACAATTAGTCGAACTGATTGCAAGACATTTCGAGGAAACGCTGGAAGACCATATCACATTGCAAAATTACAAAGACATAGATAGTTTATGCCAATTCCTACAAATAAGAGAATCACGTCTAAGAGAAAGAAAATCAAGAAGGTCGCGAGAAGATTACAGGCCCCGAGAAACACAAGATTACAGAGATAGAAATCAAAATAGGAGGGACTATACAAGACGAGATTTTAATCCCAGAAGGGAAAACGAAAATAGAGACAACGGAAGAGGAAATTATGAACAAAGAAATAGGCAATGGAATGAGGACAGAAATCGAGAATACCAGAATAGAAACACCACACGCTCAAATCAAGAAAACAGAAATAATGGTAGACAAAATGAACAGGGATATCGAGAAAACCGAAACAGATCCGACAGACCAAGAGAAAATAGAAGAGAAGTAAATAATACCCAGACAGATGAATATGACGGAGAGAGACATTATGACGAAAATATAAACAACGATGAGCAACCGGCGTCTTTTCACGACGGCGCTCACTAAAAACCAAAAATCAAACAGGAATCTTTTGTCACCCCAAGGAGTTTATTAAATTGGCAGGAAACAACGAAAAGAAAAATGGAGTTAATTTAAAATTTGTGGATGGATTTATCAACGAGAAACCAATTAAAATTATGATAGACACTGGATCTGAAATAACATTGGTCAACAGAAAACTAATAGAAGAAGTTAACTTAACAAATTTAATTTATAAAATACCTAGGGTAAATTTAGTGGGCGCAAACAAACGGACATTGGCAACTATAAATGAAGGCATACGAGTAATGGTACGACTGGGCAAGAATATGTATGCACTACAATGTGTAATAATGCCAAACATGTCACATGACATGATAGTAGGAGTGGACGAATTGGCAGAAAAACATGTAGTGATAGATTTTAAAAATAATACGATGAAACTAACAGAAGAAAAAGAAAAAGAACAGGACAAGGAACATGAGAAACAAAATACGGACGAATCAGGTAAAGAACAAACAGTGGAAATGAATTTGGCAGCGAAGCAAGGACAAAGAAAAAAAAGGAGAAAAGGTCAGAAAAAGATAAAAGAAAATGAAACCTGTGGCTCCTCAAAAGAAGAGTTGAGCCCAGAAGAAGAAAATTTGAGAGTATCAGAAACAAAGGAAACCTGGGATTCCTCAAAAGAAGAGACGGGCTCAGGAGAAGAAGAAATAAAGCTAAAAAATGAAAGTGAAAAGAATATGATTGAAACAGTGGTATTTGAAGAGGAGGTATATGCAAACGAGGATGCAGAATGCACGGTAAACATGTGTGAAGAATCTGAGAAAAAAGACAGAAAATTGATATGTGGAGAAGGGAAAGAAAAAGAATTGCGGATGATGTTAAGAAACTACGAAAATTTGATCAATGAGGAAAACAGAGTGGCTAAAAAGTACGAACATTCATTTGAGGTGAAAAACTTGGGAAATTTTCGATCAAAGACTTACCCGATTCCATACAAGTATCGACAAGAGGTGAAAGAAGAAATAAATAAAATGTTGGAAGATCAAATCATCGAAAGATGTGATTCACCGTATGTTAACCCGATTGTGATAGTAAAGAAAAGCAGTGGAGAATTGAGATTATGTTTAGATGCCAGGAATATCAACCAGCACACTGTATCACAATATGAATCACCTCTAAACATCGAGGCCATTTTTGGAAGAATCACGGGGTCACACATATTTTCGAAAATTGACTTAAAACACAGTTTTTGGTTGATACCGTTAGCTGAAAAGTGTAGAAACTACACCGCTTTTTCTATTGATGGTATTGTCTACCGGTTTAAGGTAGTGCCGTTTGGATTGCAGAGTGCTTGTGCTGCACTCGTCCGAGCTCTACATACCATTTTGAATCGCCACGAAGATTTCATAGTTCATTATATCGATGATTTATTAATTTTTTCACAAGATACTCAGAGTCATCTGAAACACATAGAAATAATTCTGCAAGAATTGGACACAGCGGGATTGAAATTAAACATTGAAAAATGTCAATTTTTTCAAAAAGAAGTCATTTATTTGGGTTTTCAATTGGACACCAAAACAGTGAGATTATCCGAAGACAGAGTCAAGCTCATAGATGAATACCCAAGACCAACGAATTTGAAAACATTGAGAGGTTTTCTTGGCACGATTAATTATTTTAAAAAACTGATTCCCGATTTGAGCCAAAAGGAAATCCCTCTGATAAAGTTGCTTAAAAAAGGAATAAAATGGAATTGGAAAGAAGAACAGGAGGAAGCTTTCGAAACATTAAAACGAGAATTCGCAAAAGGAACGAAAATATACCACCCCATTTACAATTTACCTTTTATACTCCGAACTGATGCGTCCATACAAAAATTTGCAGGAGTTCTGTCTCAAATACAAAACGACCAAGAAGTGCCGATATGTTTTATATCGCGAGTGACTAAAACACATGAGAGAAAATATAGTGTTACAGAATTGGAGTTTGCCAGTGTACTATATTGCGTAAACAAATTGAGGTTTTACTTATTGGGAGCAAAATTCACAATCGAAACAGACCATGCAGCTTTAGTACATATCATGAAGAATAGATTAGTAAATAATAGAATACATAGAGGCATTCTATTATTACAGGAGTATGATTTTGAGTTCCGATATATAAAAGGAAAAGACAACATAATAGCCGACGCTCTAACACGGGATGAGGACACGGGAAAAAAGGAAACAATTACTCTACAGGTGGGACTAAATAGATTAATACAAGAAGAAGGGATATATTCGTTAAATGAGATGAGGACAAACCAAGAAGACCTAGAGGAAAGAGAGAAAAGAAGAGCGGAAGTAGAAAATGACATATATTTTAAGAGAATAGACGGAAAGGAACTATATTTAGTGACACAGACATTGGCCGAAAAGATAATAAAGAAATTACATGAGGACAATGGGCATATCGGTAGCAGAAAAGTTTGGCTCGTTTTTAGGGAAAATTACATCAGCCGACAGGATTACCGCATTGCAAAGGAAATTACCCAGAAGTGCGATGTATGTCAAAAATATAAGAGTCGGAATTTCAAAAACGAAAATGTTGCCAAAAATATTGAAGCCCGAAACAAACTAGACATTGTGGCAATAGATATGTTAAGCGATCTAATTATGACCACTAAAAGGAACAAACATATTCTGGTAATGGTGGATGTGTTTTCAAAATACGTAAAATTATATAGTTGCCGCACCACAAAGGGGGAGGAAATATTAAGAAAAATCGACAATTTTATAGCCATGGTAGGAACACCAAAAAAGATCCTACTGGACAATGCAACGTATTTCCGAAATGATCGTTTCAAAGGACAACTTCGAGAACGAGGAATAGAGACAAATTTTGTCAGCATCAGGCATCCACAGAGTAATCCTTCGGAACGATTCATACAGGAAGTGACGAAATTTCTTCGCATTGCAACAGATGGTCAACATCGCCACTGGGACAGGAAAATGGCGGAAATAGAAAGGTATCTAAATACAATTCCGAGCACAGTAACAAAGGAGACCCCAGAATACATCATGAAGGGTGTAATGCCGATAAGGCCATGGGAAGACCAAGAGCCAAAAGAATATCAACAGGTCATTGAAACCGTACAGAGAAGATTACGGCGAAGCAACGAAAAATATATCCAAAGACAGGAACAAAATAGAAAAAAAGACCAGTGACTTTCCAAAAGGGTGAAAAAGTACTCGTGAGGGCATTACGAGTATCAAATCTTCCTGGCGGCATTTGCGCAAAGTTGATGCCTGTTTTCGAAGGCCCGTACATCGTGAATAATGAAAATGGGATAAATAGTTATGAGTTGAGGCACAGGAACTCGGAAAAGAACCGAGGAATTTATAATATTCACGATGTATACAAATATCACGAATAAAAGACAGAATTACATGAAGTAGATAGTAAGTTAGGATATAAGACATAGATTAAAGTAAGAAAATATACAGGGAGTTGGTTTTGCCTCGAGAAAATTTATTTAAAAATGCAGATAAATTTTATCGAATACAAGGCGGGGATTTGTTATATTTCTATTTGATATAAAAATTAAAATTTGATAATTATAAACAAAATTCACTTTAATATAAAATATTTTCAATTTTCTCAACCACGGGCATATAAATTTAAAACAACCTGTATACAACAAATTGTTATATGTAATTTTAAGAAGTGATTAGAATAAGCGTACGAAACTCGGAACAATGTGCTTAGAATAAACAAAGTGAATGACGCGTACCATTATCGTTTCTTCGCGGAAGGTCGATCATTAGCCTATGCTAAATAAAACTCAGTGAAATAGATGATAGTTCATTATCGTTTTTCGCGGAAGGTTTCGATCATTAGCCTATGCTGAATAAGACTCATTTGAAAGAGAGAATAGGTCATTAAAATTTGTAAATAATAGAAAGTAAGTTAGAATGGGAATTAAATATTTTCTTTTGAAATCCATTAAGCATATTTAGAAAGATTAAAAATTGGTTTTGGGGAATACTGCGAATGAGAGTTGGTGGTGGAAGATTGATTTGTGAATCTGGAAGGGATATTTAGAAAGTAGGTGAATGAATGACAAAGTAAGATCAGAATGTTTTGAGCTGTTGAGAAGTGAAGTCCAGTAGTAGACGGTAGTGTACGGAGAGTGAGAAAGCCGGTGTAGTTCCGTGAGTGTGGAGTATCTATCGTGGAACGAGAGGTAGGCCAGGTTGAGAGTAAAAGAACCTCCTTGAGCCAAGAGTTCCCGGTAGCTGATTGCAGTTTCAAAAAAGGTAGAACACAGCATCACGACAGAAGCAGGAAACGAGAGCTATACGAGCTAGTTTCAGAGGAGAACATTACTGGAAGCCAGGACGAGGTTTTGATTGCAGCCAAGGACAGCAGGAAACGGGTCTTGTGTGAAGACATTCTCAGTTCACCAGAAAAAGGTCAGTCTCATTTGTTTGGACATGAATGTATGGGTTTTTCGTATTAAATACCACATTTAAAATTTAAGAAACATAATCAATAATATCAGAAAAGCTTCATCAAACTTAAATAGAATTGTTGCTAATAAATCATAATAGTTAAATGTTAATAAAAACTTTCAATTGGAAACCAAAAGGAAATAAGATTCCCATGTGTAAATGTTATGTTTAAGAATAATAAGATATAGCAAATATTAAGCAGTGATTGCCATTTAAATAAAATAAACAATATTTTGATTACAATTGTAACCCATATGTGTTATTATTTTACTCTTTTCTTTCCTATCCCGATTAGGAACCATTGAGAAATACTTAGAAGCCACGTATGTAAGTAATTAATTTTATAAAATGCCCTGAGATTGAAAACATATTGATATGTGATCTGGTAAATTAATTAGATTATTATTAATGTATTGATTAAATTAAATGACATATAAAAATATTATCTCATATCAATAATCAAGATCACATCAATATATATATATATATATATATATATATATATATATATATATATATATATATATATATATATATATATATATATGAAAGGAAACGGCGATTGCATTTTATTTCACTTCGACCACCACCGATATTCTACACGACGTGTTTCGAGCTCATGTCAAGCTCTCGTCAGGAACATCTAGGTGGATGGTCGAGGTGTAAGAAAATGCTTTTGGCCTTTCTGGTAATAATAAAATAACCAGACTTCAGTACACTTAATACGACATCTATATGAATTAAACGAAAAGATTTCTCTGGTATACAGAAGAAATCTTTTCCGTAGCGGACGCGAAAATGTAAATTTCAAAGTCTTCATAAAAGACGATGAACGACAAAAGACACCTCTTTGTGTCACATATTTGTCTACAAAGCCACGTTATTCGCTACACATTCGTCAATAACGGAGAAAAACCGTGATATGAAAGGAAACGGCGATTGCATTTTATTTCACTTCGACCACCACCGATATTCTACACGACGTGTTTCGAGCTCATGTCAAGCTCTCGTCAGGAACATCTAGGTGGATGGTCGAGGTGTAAGAAAATGCCAAGTGTACTGAAGTCTGGTTATTTTATTATTACCAGAAAGGCCAAAAGCATTTTCTTACACCTCGACCATCCACCTAGATGTTCCTGACGAGAGCTTGACATGAGCTCGAAACACGTCGTGTAGAATATCGGTGGTGGTCGAAGTGAAATAAAATGCAATCGCCGTTTCCTTTCATATCACGGTTTTTCTCCGTTATTGACGAATGTGTAGCGAATAACGTGGCTTTGTAGACAAATATGTGACACAAAGAGGTGTCTTTTGTCGTTCATCGTCTTTTATGAAGACTTTGAAATTTACATTTTCGCGTCCGCTACGGAAAAGATTTCTTCTGTATACCAGAGAAATCTTTTCGTTTAATTCATATATATATATATATATATATATATATATATATATATATATATATATATATATATATATATATATATATATATATATATATATATATATAGTAAAGTTTTGAATATTGGGGAAATCTGCAAACCAAAACTCAATGCGTATCAATTGTACGGCCTAACGTTTTCGTGAATGATTATTCACTTCTTCAGGGCTGAAATAAAGAAAATGTTAATTAGCCATATATATTCCATGCAAAATGTTAGTTTTCATTACCAATACGTAGAATTGTAGAGTTAGGTTGTTAAGTAATAAAAAAGACGATATGTATAAAAACATATCTCTTTTTGTCTGAAGTAAAAAGAAAACACAACACTTCAACTTGGAAAACTATGGCTGTATGGTTACAATCAATGAATTATTTACTCAAGGAACCAATTACACTAGCATATAACTACATTTTATGTTGGAAGTAACTTTACATGTAGATGAGAACAATGAATGTTTAAATATGTCCTTCTTTTTTTTGAACTTTCCCGTTCGGTGTTAACTATATTGAGCGCATGCTCATGAATAGACATGTAGGTTCATTTGACCTACGCATAGAAGTACCAAACACCCAATCGGTACGGACAAAAGGTATTATTAAACAAAAATATTAAGGTTTATTTATCTAAATATTACAAGAGGATGTACCGCAACATAAGTGTCATGTTACATAATTACATATTCTATTTATTTAAAGGTTTTTTTTTAAAAAATTTTAAAATTATTGTTGATTATTGGCAAACAAAAATTACTTTTTATTCTAAGAACTATTAATATTGACAATTACGTATTATCAGTCAAGTTGGAGTCATGCAAATTCGATCTATGGCTGTATCTGATCTGAGTAAAAGATGATAAATATCACTCAGATTTTTGAAGTCACCTTTAACATTAATAGAGGAATCATTAAGGAAGATATAGGACATTTCAATAAATTCCCTTTTAAATTTATTGTTCTCTTGATGAAGAACGAGGGTGTTTTCAAAGTCCATGGAATGACCTGTGGTATGGACGTGTTTAGCCAATGCACAACGGTCGGGCTGAAGACGTGAATCACTTTTGTGTAAAGTGATCCTAAATTTAAGAAGTTGAGAAGTTTGACCAATGTACGATTTGTTACAAGAAGAACAGGGAACTTTGTAGACAATATTACTAAGCTTACCTATTTCTGTTTTATCCTTAACTTTTGAAAAAAGGTTGTTAATTGTTAAAGCTGATCTGAAAGCCACATTGATTTTAAAATGATTATCATTGTTGTTATTGTTACTTTCTAAATTATTAAATATCCTAGTCAACCCCGGAGTAATATCTTTGATATAAGGTATTGAAAAATATCTATTTAAAGTTGGAGTATTAGAGACCCTGTCATTGCCTAAGCCATCAAGGTCAACATTGTTAGTCGCGGGGGAAGGTGTTAAGTCTTCATTATGGACTGTGTTAAACAAGATCTTATTTATTAGTGTGGTTGGATAAGAATTTGAGATGAACAATTTAGTTAGTATTTGCAGGTTTTTGTTATGGAAGGAAGGATCTGATAATTTGATGACTCTGCTTTTCATCTGTTTTACTAAATTAACTTTGGTGGAATGTTTGTGATATGAATGGTAGTTTAAATACCTGCCCGAATGAGTAGGTTTCTGATACCAATCAATTTTAATTATATTGTTTGCATCCCTTATCATTCTGATGTCTAGAAAGGGTACTGAAAAGTTAGTATCCTCTTTCTCTATAGTAAATTGGATATTTGGGATGAAACTGTTGAAGGTGTTTAATAATTCATCAGTTTTATCAGATGGCACAGCCAAGATTATGTCATCAACATATTTTTTGATGAAGGGAATGTTGAAGGATAAGACAGGAATGACAGTGTCTAACACATAATCCATAACATAAGCAGCAATAATAGGAGAGATCTTTGCTCCCATAGGAGTACCGAAAGTTTGTTGATAGAATTTGTTGTTAAATGAGAAATAAGTGTTAGTAAACAAAAATTCGACGATGTTGATAAAGTTGTCAAAAGAAATGGAACAACAACCTCCAATACGGTCCCAATTAGCTTCTATGACCATTAAGCTTATTCTTAAGTAAACATTACTAAATAAGGATACGACATCCAGGCTGACGAGAACATAGTTATCTGGTAATTTGTAACCATTAAATTTTTCCACCATTTGAAAAGAATCTTTTACATAATACCTACTTTCACAATCGTACGCTTTAGTAAGAATGTCTGTGACAAAGGCAGAGATGTATTCAGTAGGGGTTCCAATTGAAGCTACTATTGGACGCACTGATAGAATCGGTTTGTGGATTTTGGGCAATGCATAAAATTTTGCAATTGTGCCATTATAAGTGGTAAGTTTCTTTTTTGTGTTGTTATCGATTTGTTTAGAAACAGCTAGGGATGAAATCAGTGCATTACATTTTCTTTGTAACGTGGGAGTGGGATCAGAAGAAATAGGTTTATATGATCCATCATTATCAATAAGAGAAGAACAGAGCTCTAGATACTGTGTTTTGTCTAGAATGACAGTGACGTTTCCTTTGTCTGCTTTGGTAACCACCAGGTCAGGATTAGATTTTAGGAATTGCCTGGTTTTAAAATATAAGTTGTTGAAAAAGGTATAAGATGATCTGGAAGTGTTCAGAATATGGTTGGTAATGATGTTCGTAGATCTAGCACGAACTGAGTTTTGTTCTAATTCAGATGGTAATGAACTAATGATCTGTTCCAAGTCAGCAAGGAGAGATTTGATTTGAAGATCTTTTCCTAATTTAGGTTCAATACTAAATTTGTTTCCCAATGCTAGAAAACCCAAAATATCGTTTGGAATAATTGAAGTAGATAAATTCTTAATCCATTTAGGATCTGTTTTTAGAAAAGTTTTACAACAAGACTGGTAAAGTGTGTCAATTTTCTTTAAGTTGTCAGATTTAATAGAAAAAAATAATTTATTATAATTAATAGATTGTGTATGTGAGAATTGTAACCAAATATTTTCAGAAGTAGATTGAATGATATTATTTTTCAATAAAGATAATGAATTCTCTAGTTTTTTAAGATTTTTGTGATTGGTTGCAATCTCAACATTTAAAAGTTTACTGTCTAACCTGATCAATTGTTGACATCCTTCCAGTTGCCAAAATTCATTTCTGTGTATGTAATTATGAACAGATGTAGTGGCATGACAAATATGATTAGGTGTGATACCTTTACTTCTACATGAAAGCAAGAAAAGTCTCCGATTCCTTTCCTTGGCCAGTTTTAAATTGGTTCTTTGGTAATCCTTGAGAAACCTCACCGATTGTTCACCATACTCTACCCTTATTGTGTTGTAAAACCCCATGTTCCTATAAAATAAAGAAAGATTAATCTTTGCAGATAAGTTAAACAGTAAAGTTTTGAATATTGGGGAAATCTGCAAACCAAAACTCAATGCGTATCAATTGTACGGCCTAACGTTTTCGTGAATGATTATTCACTTCTTCAGGGCTGAAATAAAGAAAATGTTAATTAGCCATATATATTCCATGCAAAATGTTAGTTTTCATTACCAATACGTAGAATTGTAGAGTTACGTTGTTAAGTAATAAAAAAGACGATATGTATAAAAACATATCTCTTTTTTTCTGAAGTAAAAAGAAAACACAACACTTCAACTTGGAAAACTATGGCTGTATGGTTCTGGTCTTCTTTATTTCTTTCTTTATATATATATATATATATATATATATATATATATATATATATATATATATATATATATATATATACATCCCGCTATCATTATGTCATCTTTTCATGTTGCAGTCATTTGGCATCACCAAGAAATACTATCATTTTCGAATTTTAATTCGTGTATGTTTGTTGAGCGCATTTTTTAACGCCCTGTATCGTTCTCAGTTTTCTAAAATTTTAATTTTAAAAATTTAAATTATATACAAAAATTTTTACACTTCATAACCATTTTGACTTCCACCACATAAAAATGTGTATTTCCCATCATTTTGCCGCTTTTCGACGTTGCCACGAGTTAAAAATACCGATCTTTTGAGGACAGGTAGAAAAGGTCTATGGTAAACTTAGAGTATGGAATATTTTGGTAAAATATTCCATCCTCTCAGATTATAAACTACATAAAAGGTAGGTTCTTTACCTGTTCAGCTGGATTACCAAGCAAGGGTCTAAATATTTTACGAGTTGAATTGTGTTTATTTGATTTCATCTGTTAAATTAAAATTTCTCATACCGACTTAAAATATTTGTTTGAAAAATTCATTTTATATTTTCGTTTAATTTACTTAGGGTTTTTGGTCAGAATTTTGAAGAAACGCTTGGTTTGACATATAATTTGGGACACGTACCTATAGCTAATATGTTAAAGAAAAAAAGTGATATTGTGCCGATATGTGCTTTTGATCTGGAGGTGAGTTTCGTCGGTTATAGTGTATGAAAACAAATACGTTCAAATAAGTCCGGAATTGGATAAACTGACTAATTCTAAGCAACTTCTATTTTATAGCGTTTTTCACTAAGTCAATACTTTTAGAGATATTTGCGAGTGAATATGTTCATTTTTCAACAAAAAAAAAACGTTTTTATACGGTTTTTCGCAAATAACTCAAAAAGTAGGTACTTTATTGAAAAAAAATTAGCAAATAGTAAATATAGCTTATAAAAAAGTGAAAAAATGGTATATGTGTCAGGTCTGTAGACCCAGTAGAAGCAGAGTTATTGCTAAGCTTTGTTTTAAAACCAAGAGGAGTAGGTAAACTAAATGGCAGATTCACACCCAAGAAAGTCACTAGAAATATCATCAGATAAATCTTCTTTTTTGGTTGATCATATCGGCCTTTGACGGTAATCTTGACTAAAAATCTAAAAATAAAAGGAAGAACGCAGAAAATACAAAAATTGCTGATAAAATAAATAAACTGACCTATGAAATGCCAATAGTGTCAAAATTTGATATGAGTAAAATTGCCTGAGGTTGTACCAATTACAAACAAGGTGTACGGCGCGGGAAATTTGAATGACTCCTCTTGTTTAAAAACAGACTATAGTGAAAAATAAGCTCTTATATCTCAAATTCCAAATCGAATATTTTAACGTGAAATAAAAAAAATGAAACACTTTTCTGGGAAAACTTATTACAACTTTCTTAAAGTGTTTAAGAAAACGTTTATTTTTATTTTTTTTAAAGTTTCCAGCAGCAAGAGTAAGCAGGTTACGCTCAAAATACAGTTGTTCCTTTTTTTTTGGTTAAAAATATTCTAAAAACTCCCTCTAATTAACAGCCCAAATGGAATTAATCGTTACCACTTCACAAGTAACTTTATGTATTGTTTGTGTTTGTAAGTTTCATCAGTTCAAAGTGCTTATTTGTGGAAAAATTTGGTTTTAAAGTAAATTTTTTTAAATCTTTAATTTTGAAAAAAAGACTTTTGTCAAAATAACTTAAAAATTATTAGTGATACCAAATATCTTAAAGAGTAAAAAATGTAGGTGTTGCTTTTTTAAATATTTGGAATTTTTTGATTTTCTGGAAGACAAAAATTGGTTAAGATATGGCTGTTCAAAATTTGCATATACATACTCGTGACTAGTGATTCGTTCGAGGCCTTTCAACAAAACCCCTTTCAAAAATAAGCATTTTGAACCAATGCAACTTACAGATCATATACAGGGTTTCCCCGAAAATAGTGCGTTCCTTAAAGGTATAGATAGAAAGCACAATGTAGAGCAAAAAATCTTATAACATTTTATTCTAAATTCAGCCGTTTGACGAAAAAACGAAAATACATTTTGATATGCAAATTGATACTCAATTAGTAAATAAACAAGGGGTCCCATTAGATTAAATTTCACAGTCACAGGTTCTTCTACGCCATGTTGCCAGGTCATATAAATTTATGAAAATAAAAATTTACTCTTATGGAGAACAACGTAATTTTTGTTGAAACGGTTAACTTTAGGAAAAAATGTTACAACACCTTTTTGTTCTAAATTGTGTATTATATCCACACCTTAAAGGAACGCACTATTTTCGGAGACCCCCTGTATAAACAATACATTTATCTAAAGTAACGTGTGAAGCGGTAACAATTAATTTTCATGACTTTCTTTTGCCAAAAAAAAGGGAACGATTTTATTTTCAGCGTAACTTGCTTACTTTTCACGCTAGAAACTGTTTTAAAAACACCAAAAAAAATTTTTTTTAAACACTTTAAAAAAGTTATGATGAGTGTTTCCCGAAAAGTGCTTTATTTTTTTGGTTATTTTACGTTGAAATATTCGATTTGGTATTTGACGAATAAGAACCTATTTTTCATTAGCTGCAACCCTGCTTCTACTGGGTCTACAGACCTTATACTGACACCTCTTTTTCATAAGCTATATTATTGCTAGGAATATTTTCTTCGATAAAATATGTACATACTTACTTTTTGAGTTATTTGCGAAAATCCGTCCAAAACGTGTTTTTCTATGAAAAATAAACATATTCACTCGCACATACCTCGAAAAGTATTGACCTAAAACTTTTATAGAACAAAATTTGCTTAGAATTAGAATTAGTCAGTTTATCCAATTCCGGACTTATTTTGCACGTATGTTTTTTCACCTCCAAGAAGGGGTGAAAGTCACATCCAGGACAAGAGAACATATCGGCATAATCTCACTTTTTTCTTTGGCATTTTAGCTACGTGTGTGCCAAATTTTATGTCAATCCAAGCGGTTCTTTAAAATCTGGAGGTTTTGCGATATTTTATCGTGAGTGAATGGAATAATAATTATTACAACGGCAATTATTGCCGTTGTCACTTTTAGATAAGAAGTCATTATCACAATGATATAGTCAGGTTAACTGAATTGTATAATTATTGTTTTTATCATTAAATGTGAAAACCTAGAATTATCCATGTCTGTCCGTCAATAAACACAACTCGTCTATTAGTAGGACAGAAAGAATGACAAATAAGGTGTCAAATGAAAGCCTATAACCAAAATATGATATTACATGTGAGAAGTTTGACCTCGGACTGCCTGTTCCAGAGTTGCAACCGAAAGTACTGTTTTAAATTCGTCGAAATAGTACAAACTATTGGTCAACACGACTAAGAAAGACCAGAACAAATACATACTTCCGGTTTCATGCCTGTCTGTTCGTCCATATCTGTAGGTGAACAAAATTCATCCGTCATATCAGCTGACAAAAAGTTACACGAAGGGTTCAAATATCGACTGCCGGTTCAACTTCCGGTCACTTTTTGTGAAAAATTAGAACTTACGATGTCCAATTGCTTGTTACAATTTTTTTTATAAGTGTTCTACTCTATCTATTCTGACTTTTCATTAACTTACTTAGATCACATATAATTTAATACAGTTTTGATGTCAGGGTCTTCAAAATTTATGTGGTGAGTTCCGGTATGTGATGAATGAAAAACGACTCCATAAGCAGAAGAAAAAAGTGTTCTCAAGACCTAAGACAATACATCGACTCACAAGAGCGTTGTGACAGTAGCAAAAATTCGAGTTGGGGTTCTAATTACTTTCTCATGCGGCTTACTCTCCTGACTTGGCCCCCTCCGATTATTAAGTGTTCCCAAATCTGAAGAAATGATGGGCGAGTCACAAAGTTTCACAAAAAAGCGAATATTTCGCGAAATGAACGTCAGATCGAAAAACTAAAAAATGCGTGTTCAATATTTTTCAAAAGTCTATCGAATGATACCAAAAACGAACCCCCACGGAAAGGGGTGAGGAGTAAATTAAAAATTTTAAATACGAACCCTGCGATATTTCGCGAAATGAACATCAGAGTGCCAGTGTGTGCTTTTTTTCTGGGGATGAGTACCACCCCCTTCTCGAGTGTGAAAAAATATAGGTCCAAATAAGTCCGTAAGTGGATAAACTAATTAAATTCCTTGTAACTTTTGTTTTTAGATGGTTTTTCGCAAATAAATCAAAAAGTAAGTATTTGATCGAAAAACTATTCCTAGCACATATAAAGCTTATAAAACAGTAAAAAAAATGATGTATGTATGAAGTCTGGACACACAATAAAAACAGAGTTGGAGCTAATCAAAAGTTGGTTCTTATTCATCAAATTCCAAATCGACTAGTTCAACGTAAAATGTCCAAAAAATAACGCACTTTTCGGGGAAAACCCGCCACAAATTTTTTAAAGAGTTTAAAAAAAGTTTTATTTTTGTTATATAAAAAGTATCTATTCTATCACCATCAGCATCAAAAGTAGACCGGGCAGTATCGTCGCCCCCGCTAGCGAAATTATTCCGATTCGATTTTTTTGCACAAACTTACTCAAAAAGAGGTCCTTATAACATATCCAAAGGGTGCCGGGCGGTGCATTGGTCGAAAAATTGTTTAAAAAATTTTTTTGAAACAAATTCACAAAAACAATTTTTTCATTTCGAACAATTTTTTTTAGATAACTTGTGTCATTCTGGGCAAAAAAGGTGTGTTGCCATTTTTGTTTAAAATTGATTGTTGTCGAGTTATATGCGATTAAAAATTTGAAAAATGCGAAAATGGCCATTTTTAAGTCTTAATAACTCGATTAAAAGTTATTATTATGAAATTAAAAAGTGAGCAGATCAAGTTTCAAACCCTTGCTTCAAGGTCCTTAAGAGATTTTTGTCATTATTTTATTACAAAGCTGTTATTTTTAATTATTAATAATTAGCGCTATAGTCCCGGATTTATCGTCGCCCCTGTTAGTGAAATTATTCCGATTCGATTTTTTTGCACAAACTTACTCAAAAAGAGGTCCTTATAACATATTCACAAGGTGCCGTGGTCGAAAAATTGTTTAAACAATTTTTTAAACAAATCCACAAAAATAATTTTTTCACTTTGAACAATTTTTTTTTAGATAATTTTGGACATTCTGAACAAAAAAGGTCTCTTGTCAATTTTCTCTAAAATTGATTGTTGTCGAGTTATACGCGATTTAAAACCTGAAAAATGCGAAAATGGACATATAACTCGACAAAAATCAATTTTAGAGAAAAATCTCAAGATACCTTTTTTGCTCAGAATAACCCAACTTATCTAAAAAATCGTTCGTAATGAAAAAATTATTTTTGTGAATTTGTTTAAAAAATTGTTTAAGGTGATACAGTAGCGATCAACAGGTAGCCAAAACGCGTTCCAAGATTGCGGCTGTAATTTTGAATATTTTTTCAAGATATTTGGCACACGTATCCGTAATATAATAAAGAATGGCGGTACAGAGCCCAATTTGAAAAATATATTAGGTAATATTTGAAAATTATTCTGTAATTAAATACAATATTAAAAAAACGAGCCTGTACCGCCATTAAGAAGAACAAAAAAATACACTTTCTTCAAATAAACTTTTTTATCCGATGCCTAGATTTTGTGTCATTTTGGAACTACTAAAATGTTTTATTTCATTAGTCCAAAACAAAATTTAAATTTTTTAATTCGACAAAATATTTCCACGCACAGGCTGTGGTCTGTATTAATTCGAGAACCAAGAGAGACAGCTCATTAACCGCCTTTCATTTTTTCTTAGAAAATAAACTATTTCTACACAAAGTACTTATAGGATAATACGCCGCCGTTATGAAATGATTGTAGGATGTTAAAATGACGAAGGATGTTTTACCCGGAAATCCGAATTTTATATACTTTTGTTATATTTAATACCCTAATAGCACACGACGTCCTTTGGACGTCCAAAATAGGTCAATTTTTGGTCCTAACGTCCATGGACCATAAACGGACGTCCTTTGGACGTCCGACGCTTGACGTACTTCGGGTGTACTAAATATGTACGTCCTTTGGACGTCCGGCGTTGGACGTCCTTCAGGTGGACTAAATATGTACGTCCTTTGGACGTCCGGCGTTGGACGTCCTTCGGGTGGACTAAATATGTACGTCCTTCGGACGTCTGATCGGTGAATTCTGATCGGTAAATTATTCGTTATGTCCACTCTACATCAACAATAAATTGAACAAGAAATTGACTAAGTTATTCAAGGCCAAATTTGACGAGTACAAAATGTATGATTTGTAAAAGAAAATGAAGGAATTTGATGAAATAGAACAATTGGATATGTTTTATTTTGTCAAATTTCTTTATTTTCTGTTTATTCACGGCAAAATTGGAAGTAGAATTGTGTTTTGTATAAGCCAAATTTGACCTTGAATAACTTGTCGTCAATTTGTTGTTCAATTATTGTTGATGTAAAGTGGACTTTATAATGTTTTATTATTCTCGTTACCAAGATGATAGAAGTTTGGTGGTTAATTCTAATAAGCAAAAATATAATTTTTATTAATGTATCCTTACTACAGATGAATATTGAGAGCATCTTTTTGAAGTTGAGCGTACGTGTGCCCAAAAGAGGTCCAGTTTTAGTCCTAATGCGGATGGACTATAAATGAACGTCCTTCGGACGTCCGACGTTGGACGTACTTACGTGTTGAATAAATATGAACGTCCTTTGGACGTCCATTGGACGTCCGTGCTCGGACGTCCGTTGGACATTGACATCGATCCGTGAGCGTCATCTGCAAAGAAGAAAATCACAAGCCAGGACAACCAATCCAAATAGTGAGTGTTTCAAACTTTTGTGTTGTGTTGTCAAAAGTTTATTTAATTATTTATGTTTTTCCTTACATACTTACATATTTTTTCAAGCTTTTTGGTATATTTTTCATATTTTTTACTATATTTCGATAAAAAAATTCTTCGCAGTTTTATCCTAATCAACATCATCATCATTCTATCCAAAAAGGCAAATCGCCAAAATCGCAATTTTATCATAATATGATATGTATATTTGCATTTTACCACATTTTTTCGATGTTTTGAAACATTTTTGTATATCTTTTGTGTATCTATCTATATTTTGTATATCACCCCTCCTCGGGGTGAAACTCACCCCCCAAATTCACATACTAATTTGTAAGTACACATACTTTGTAAGTATGGAATAAAGGTTGCTTAATATTAATCAGTTTATCGAAGTCCGGATTTATTTTGAACGTTTTTCACCCCAGAGAAAGAGTGAAACTCACCCCAGGGCAATAGCACACATTGGCACAATATCACTTTTTTTCTTTGGCATGTTAGCTATGTGTATGCCAAATTTCATGTCAATCCTTTAAAATTTACAGCAAAAACCATCAAAGAATGTAGTAATACTTGTTTTCATGAAGTCGGTGATAGAGTTTGACAAATCTTTATGGTTGTTAAATATCTTTTAATTTGTGTATTCGATTTTTAAAGGTAGGTACTATATAAGTCCATTTGGCACAATAAAAAATAACCTTCGACCGGTACATATTGCTTGTATCGATGCTCGGTGCATTGTTCAGTCATAAATTTTACCTGTCCCTATAGCGTCGGCCGTCGGGTCCTATTGTAAATTATTATAATAATAGTCCGTCTCGGTATTTTATTATTTCTGTCATAAGTATCTCTGTGGAAATGCAAATGCTGCTTGTAACATCCCAAAAACCAGCTCTACTATTAATTGTACTCGTATAAATAAGTGTATAATATGTACCTACCTACTTATTTATTGTATTCATTTATAGACCTGGATCCCGCGTAATAAAAAAAGTTGATTAACGGCAAGCTGAAAATTTGTTAATAGCTTCACGGTGTCTAGTCGGACAAACTTTGATGTACGGGAATACTGGAACCGGGGAAGTTTTAATTGTGGAACAGGTTAAAAACTTGGAACATCAGACTACCGAAAACGTTCCATGTATTTTGTCGGACAGAACTTCCAATTGATTTGTTGCCATTTCATTAAACTCTTATGCAAAAATCAGACTGCGTACCAGTCTACTTTTATTCTCTTAATATTTTTACTTAAAAAAAGTGTACTACAATCATCTCGCTAAACTTAATATAACTGTTTTCGAGATAAACCCATTTTAAATCTGCGATATAACATAATTTTTTGCATAATATTGTAGTTAAATCCGAAAAATCAACTTAAAACCATAATAATACTTGTGCCAATTCTCATTTATGTCATTTATATTTTTGGAGATTTTTATGGTTTATAAGTTATTTTTCGAGTTTAGCGAGACGAATGTAGTATATATTTTTTAAGTAATAATATTAAGAGAATAAAAGTTTTGATTCGAAAAGTATATGTAATGTAGAGTTCCCTCAGCGATGTGATATAATATTATTACAGTATAGCTCCCCGTGCATGACAAGCTTATGGAGGTAGCCCATATAGCCTAGGCTATAATATTATTAAAAAAATCACTTAGATGGGACAATGGCTTTAGGAAATTCGAGACATCAAAAATGGCCCATTTTTAAGGTGGTGCGTTAATTTCTTGGAGAAATGTAATTATAATTTAATGTAAATAATCTAATATCCAATAATTGTAAATTAATATAAGATGTAATATAAGTTCCTTAAAAAATATATTTTTTATTTCCCACAATACATTCTCCACAGGTATAAATATCGTCTCTAGACGTCCACCGAACGTCCTCCCAGGACGTTAGATGGATGATCGGCAGCAATACATTGGACAAACTGGGACGTCCTATGAAGGCCCAATTGACGTCCACCGAACGTCCCTTCGGACGTTAGGTGGACCTCCATTGGGCGTTTGGCAACGTGGAATTTGGACCAAAATTGGACGTCCTGTTAAGGTCCAATTCACGTCCCCTAAGACGTCCGATTAAGATCCAATTTACTCCGATTAAGGTCCAATTTACGTCCAATTAAGGTCCCATTTACGTCCGATTAAGGTCCAATTTACGTCCGATTAAAGTCCAATTTACGTCCGATTAAGGTTCAATTTACGTCCGATTAAGGTCCAATTTACGTCCGATTAAGGTTCAATTTACGTCCGATTAAGGTCCAATTTACGTCCGATTAGGGTCCAATTTACGTCCCCTAGGACGTCCGATTAAGGTCCAATTTACGTCCGATTAAGATCCAATATATGTCCCCTCGGACATTAGATGGACGTCCAATGGACGTTCGGTAGCGCGACATTTGGACCAAAATAGGACGTATAAAGGACGTTCCTCGGACGAAAACGGACGTCCAATGGACGTCCCTAAAGTCCGTGAAGGACGTCCATTGGACGTCCTTGTGCTATTAGGGTAGGTACCTACCTATAATTCTGGTGATTTTTTAAATCCTCTATTGTTAAGAGAATTTACACCTTTAGCCAAAGTTTTACGATTTTCTAACGGAAATTAACAAGTTATTTTAAATACGCACCAATTATCGATGTTGAAAGGAGTTTTTCAAGTTATAAAAATATTTTGTCTGATCAAAGAATATGTTTCCTCGTAAAGAATTTGGAAAAACACATTGTAGTGAATTATAATCAAAGATATATTTATAGTGATATTGTTGTTTTATTTTAAATAGGTAACTATTGGTAGCAGTTTTTGTAAAAACTGTGAATAAATTGCATATATAAAAAAGTATTTTATTTGAAAAATAATAAATAAGATTACTAAATAAGACAGAAAATTTGTGGTTTCCCGAAATGCGCATTTTTTGAATTTTTGTGCATATCTTGCGCATATTTCGTAATTTTTTACCGCATATATATGCGAATATTTCATCAAAATTGATCGCATATAAATCCGCTCCCTAGTCATTGTATTCTGTTGGCTGATTCCAATGATTTGAGCCGCCGTACGACACGTTGGGACCAATGGGAGTGAAGATACGTAACTAATACCTATCAAGAGGTTTACTCAAACTTCTTTTCTGTACTTATACCTACCACTCAGTATAAGTACAAAAAAGAAGTTTGTGTAAACCTTTGCACAACTGTGTAAATACTAAAGAAAAATCTAAAATATTAAAAAAAAATAGTGGAATCCGTTAATCTGTTCTCGAAAAAATTAGCTATGAAAATGAGCATAATTTTCTATATCCCTAACTTTTGACGAGCAGTTTAGCTTAAATGGGGAAAAGCGGTAAGCTTAGACCAAACACCAGTAGGAGGCATTCAATTAATTGAGGAAAAAAATTAAATGGATAACAATATTCATTTCAGTTATAGAAAAGGCATTGCCCCGCTAGAATGGTTGAAATCACAAGTAACAATTAATAGTCCTACAAAAAAGACAGGCGCTTGAAAGTGATAAGACCATTGAACAATAAGCCTGCGAACTGCCTTTTAAACACATTCTTAAAAATAATCCATAACACAATTAAAAAAAGGTTTGTTAAGAAATTCTTTTATAGACTTCAGAAATTCAACAACTTCTCCTGATTATGTTTAAAAAACGTACGGAATGCACTAAATGAAAAAAAGAAGAAAAAGATTTATCATACCGTTATACTCTAATATATTCTTACGTTGAATATTTGATGCTTCCCTGTAGAGTATAAAACGGACAGTTGTGTTTTTCCCGTGAGCTGCCTTGTTTAGTCTTCTTTGTCGTTCTATTCGTTAAATCCTATCCTCTCAAGTCACAGCGTCAGAAAGCAGTGGGTATATGCAGTGAACGGGAGGCCTATGTCGAGCAGTGAACGTTGGGGCCCTTTCGCGTTTATCATATGTAGAGAAGTCGCTTGTCAAAAACTGGACGTATGTAATCGTATTCTATTTGTTAAATACTCTCACCTAATATGTCATACCATGTGTGTTAATCCATTTTATTTCTACAATTTTAAAGTGTTATTACATGCCGTCATTTTCATTTGTCTACACCATCTTATTCTGCCAGTTAAGTCCCATCATTTCAGACGCTGTACGTCACGATTGAACCAATAGAACCGTAGATACAAGACTAAGGCCCTTTTGACATGATGCTGTAATTGATTTTCATACGTCATTGTATTATATTAGTCAAATCCAGTTATTTTAGGTGCTGTACGCCACGATTGGACCAATAGGAGCGAAGATACGTAAATAAGGCCCTTTTGACATATTGCTGTATTTGATTTTTCTGTGTCATTGTATTCTGTTCATTAAACCCTACCATTTGAGCTGCAGTACGTCACAATTGGACCAATAGGACTAGATATACATAACTAGGGCCCTTTTGACTTGTTGCTGTATTTGATGTTTCTGTGTCATTGTATTTTATTTGTCAAGTCCTATTATTTGAGATGCCGTACGTCACGATTGGTCTTATAGGACCGAAGATAAGCGACTAAGGCCCTTTTGACATGAGGTTGTATTTGATTTTTCTCTCATTGTATTCTGTTTGTCAAATCCTATCATTTGAGGTGCTATACATCACGATTGGACCAACAGGACCGAAGATACATAACTAAGGCCCTTTTGACATATTGCTTGTTTGATTTTTCTGTGTCATTGTCTTCTATGATGTCTAAGGCATATCTCTGATATGCCCCATTTTTAAATTGGACTTCGTAAGTCCTAGGTTTTCACCCACAAGCTTTTATTTGACACCTCATTTGTCATTCTACCCGGTATAATGGCGGAGGAGTTATATTGGCGGTCGTACGGACCGACAGAAAGAGTACCCAGCTCAAATATCTCACCTTTAGTACCATCCTTGGATTATAAGCTTTCATTTGACACCTCATTTATTATTATAGCTGGTATAATGATAGAGGAGTTACATTCGCGGTCGGACGGACCCACCGACAGACCGCCTAGGTCAAATATCTCACCTTTAGTACCATCCTTGTATTACCAGCTTACATTTGACACCTTATTTGTCGTTCTACCTGGTATAATGACGGAGAAGTTATATTCGCGGTCGTACGGACCGACAGAAAGATTGTCTAGGCCAAATATCTCACTTTTAGTACCATCCTTGGATTATAAGCTTTCATTTGACACCTTATTTATCATTCTACTTGGTATAAAGACGCAGAAGTTATAGTCGCGGTCGTACGGACCGGCGGAAAGACAGCTTAGGTCAAATCGCTCACCTGTAGTACCATCATTGGATTATCAGCTTTCATTTGACACCTCATTTGTCATTCTACTTGGTATAAAGACGCAGAAGTTATAGTCGCGGTCGTACGGACCGGCGGAAAGACAGCCTAGGTCAAATCGCTCACCTGTAGTACTATCATTGGATTATCAGCTTTCATTTGACACCTCATTTGTCATTCTACCTGGTATAACGACGGAGGGGTTATATGCGCGGTCGTACGGACCGACGGAAAGACAGCCTGGGTCAAATATCTCACCTTTAGTACCATCCTTGGAATATAAGCTTTCATTTGACACCTCATTTGTCATTCTACCTGGTATAATGACGGAGAAGTTATATTCGCGGTCGTACGGACCGACAGAAAGATTGCCTAGGCCAAATATCTCACCTTTAGTACCATCCTTGGATTATAAGCTTTCATTTGACACCTCATTTATCATTCTACCTGGTATAATGATTGAGGAGTTATACTCGCGGTCGGACGGACCGACGGACAGACCATGTAGGTCAAATATCTCACCTTTAGTACCATCCTTGGAATATCAGCCTTCATTTGACACCTCATTTCTCATTCTACATGGTATAATGACGGAGGAGTTATATTCCCGGTCGTACGGACCGTCGGAAAGACAGCCTAGGTCAAATATCTCACCTTTATTACCATCCTTGGAATATAAGCTTTCATTTGACACCTCATTTGTCATTCTACCTGGTATAATGATGGAGGAGTTATATTGGCGGTCGGAGGGACCGGCGCACAGATCGACTAAGTTAAATATCTCACCTTTAGTACCATCCTTGTATTATAAGCTTTCTTTTGACACCTCATTTGTCATTCTACCTGGTATAATGACGGAGGAGTTATATTCGCGGTCGGAGGGACCGACGGAAAGACAGCCTAGGTCAAATATCTCACCTTTAGTACCATCCTAGGATTATCAGCTTTCATTTGACACCTCATTTGTCATTCTACCTGGTATAATGACGGATAAGTTATATTCGCGGTCGGAGGGACCGAGTCACAGACCGCCTAAGTCAAATATCTCACCTTTAGTACCATCCTTGTATTATAAGCTTTCTTTTGACACCTCATTTGTCATTCTACCTGGTATAATGACGGAGGAGTTATATTTGCGGTCGGAGGGACCGACGGAAAGACAGCCTAGGTCAAATATCTCACCGTTAGTACCATCCTTGGATTATATGCTTTCATTTGACACCTCATTTGTCATTCTACCTGGTATAATGATGGAGGAGTTATATTCGCGGTCGTAAAGACCGACGGACAGACCGCCAAGGTCAAATATCTCACCTTTAGTACCATCCTTGGATTATCAGCTTTCATTTGATACCTCATTTGTCATTCTAGCTGGTATATTGACGGAGGAGTTGTGGTTACAGACAGACGGACAGACGGACGTGGATAATACAAAGTTTTCACATTTTTTCAAAATTGGGTGAAAACAATAAAACATGATGCCAGACTGATTTCTTTATGAAAATAATATATACATTCTCAAATTGTCTATTTTTCGTTGTGAATAATATTGTATTCAACAGTGATGCCAAATTTCTGATGCCAAAATGATTGATAATGAAAGTGGGATATACGTTTTCATGTATATAACGGCAGCGACAAAACGGTAAAACTCTGAACTAAATGTATATAATATTTTCACTGTACGATCATTTTGGACTCAAACATTTTATGGAATAAACTTATATAACTTAGTAAGAGGTAAACAAGGAAAGCTGATATATTAAAGTAACATCAAGGAATCAAATCTCTAACTACCGAGCTGATTAGACTTCTGGTAGCAAGTACAGGAATAAAGTTATTAAGGTAGTGTAAAGTGGCATCGATATACAGATGCCACTTTGCAAGACGATGCCAAATCGATGGTAAATGCATAATGTATCGATGCCAAATTGATAGTAGGATGTATATATATATATATATATATATATATATATATATATATATATATATATATATACAGTATGTCCCTGTAAGTTGTTTCCATATGGAAAACTTTTTTATTATTAATTTTACGAAAAAAAGTTATTCTTCATAAAAAGCTCTGCATGGTCCAAATATTATACGAGGTATGTCAAAAAATTTGAATTTCACTCAAGAGTAAAGTAGCTTTATTTTTCACAATATTGAAATTTGCTATTATGAAAAGTTGTTTGGAAATAAAAACTATATTCTAATATGCAATTACATCCTTCTAATTGAAAAACATTTTTTTTTGAAAAATTATGAATAACTAACATTATTTTCAGTAATTTTAATTCTAATAATTCTTTTATTATTAATTTGACGAGAAAGTGATTCGTAATAAAAAGTTCTGCATGGTCTAAAATACTCTAAAACCTAAAATACAACCATCTTATGTCAATTTTATACGAGGTGTGTCAAAAAAGATAAATTTAGATCAAAAGTAAAGTACCTTTATAGTTCAAAATATTTTAATATGAAGGATTATATAGATGTAATTACATACTGAAACACGGTTTTTAATTCTTAATAACTTTTCATAATAACAATTTTCGATATTGTCAAAAATAAAGGTATTTTACCCTGAGCCAAATTCATATTTTTTGACATACCTTGTATAAAATTGATAAAATTTGACATAAGATGGTTGTACTTTAGGTTTCAGACCATGCAGAAGTTTTTATGAAGAATAACTTTTTTTCGTAAAATTAATAATAAAAGAGTTATCAGAATTTAAATAACTGAAAATAATGTTAGTTATCCATAATTTTTCAAAAAAAAAAAAAAAAAATTCAATTAGAAGGATGTAATTGCATATTAGAATATAGTTTTTAATTCCAAACAACTTTTCGTAATAGCAATTTTCAATATTGTGAACAATAATGCTACTTTACTCTTGAGTGAAATTCAAACTTTTTGACATAACTCGTATAATATTCATAAAATTTTATATCTGATGGTTGAGTCTTAGGTTTTTGACCACGCAGAGCTTTTTATGAAGAATGACTTTTTTTCGTAAAATTAATAATAAAAAAGTTTTCCATATGGATACAACTTACAGGGACATACTGTATATATGAAATAAAATAATCTAAAAAATGTTTTAGAAATACAAATGATTACAAAATTTACAAATGAGTACTTTCAGAGACCCGCGTTGAGCTGCCCCCCCCCCCACTTACAAAAATCAAAAAACAAATAGCCCTGATTTATGAGCTATTTATGAGCTCTCATATTCCGCAAACTAAAAATTTTGAGCTCGTTCCACTGAGCAGGAATTTGATGCTTTAGTGGGGGGGGGGGGGCTGAGTCAGCCTCCCCACTACTTAAAAATAGGAATAATGAATCGGTTTTTGCGGCAGAATTACGAGCTATTTATGAGCTCTTGAAATTATTTAGTTTCGATTTTTGAGCTCATCCCCTTCACCCCCAAACAACCCTTTAATTGATTTAACTTACGAGAAAAATGCTGAGAAAACTTAAAATATATCGTATTGCGGATATAATTCCTATAGCGTATATACTCTAAGAATAAACTATTAAATCACGTGTATTTCGATTATTGAGCTACAACCCCTTCGCAAGAAAACCACCCTATCTTCCCGGCTTAAGAGAAAGTTGTACTTGAAATGCATTAAATTAATTATTTGGCGACTACATATCATTTAATAATTTATAAGGTTCCAAATTATGCGCATTCAAGTCAGTAAATTGCAATTTATTTTGTATAGTGCAGTCACTGAAAGTAAAAACCAACGATTACCTTCAATTTCGGTGAACCTTCATCGATTTTTACGAAAATTGGTCAGTGGTTAGAGGATACCTCAAGAAACAAAGGGGACATGGTACCACCTTGCGCCTTTACCCTGAGGGTGGATACCGCCCCTTCTCGGGGGTGAAAATTATTGTATAAAAAATAACTGCACAAATCTATAAAAGAACAAATTATAAGCAAAATTTATTATATAAAGTTATTAAAATAAGTCAATACTTTTTAAGTTATTAAAGATCAAAAAGTTTAATTATTCGTGAAAAAAATGCATGGTTTGAAGCGGTTTTTCGTAAATCACTGAAAAACTGTAAGTTTTTACAAAAAAGTTAATAGTAGTTTTATTCGTATAGCTTATATTCTAAGAATAAACTCTTAAATCACGCGCCTTTCGATTATTGAGCTACAACCCCTTCGCAAAAAAACCATCCCCTATTCCCGGCTTAAGAGAGAGTTGTACTTAAAATAATTTAAATTAATTATTTGGCGACTATATATCGTTTAATAATTTATGAGCTCGCTAAATATACGCATCTCAATTATTGAATTGCCATTTTCTTTCTATAGTGCAGTCACTGAAGGTAAAAATCAAATATGACCTTCGTTTTCTGTAAATCTCCATTCATTTTCACGAAAATTGGTGAGAAGATTTTGATGCTATTAACTTTTTCTAGAGCTCATTTTTGATAGGTATTTCTAAGTACTTTGACAAGTATTTAGTACCTAAGTGTTATAAAATGCATCTCTTTCCCGTTATTTAACCCTCCGTTAAGCGCGTGGTCTACAATCGTAGACCACTCTCCTTTAAGTGGTCGCCAATTGCATAAAACTGCACATACGCCCCCATCCCGCTTAGTAGCTGTCACTAATACTTCCAACTTACTCTTCAGTTTGCTAAACGCCGCCGATCTGTTTGCATTATTTTTTTACCATTATTCAAAGAGCACTGGTCTACAACCGTAGACCACGCGACTAAGCGCGTTCCAGTTTTTAGTTGTATATATAAAGCTAATATGTAGCCTGCTGTGTATATAAAGCTAATAACATAAATGAAAATGTTTCAAGAAGCGACTTCATTGAAAACTTAGCATGGGAACTAATCAAACAGCAAATTGAATATGGATCAACTATGCCTTCCCTGCTAAGAGAACTTAGACGACGAGCTCGCGTACTGCTCGGAGTTCAAGCAGTCGTACCCCCTTCCCCTAATATTCCAACAAATTACGTGGGACGAAGTTGTATTTGTGCATGAATTTGCAATATGTCAACAAGAAGGGCATGCCAAATATGTGACACATTTGCATTTAAGGATCATTTTGGGGATATTTGCACTGAATGTTTGACGGACTAAAATTGTGCCACTTTGACCATTTAATAGTTTTGTTCTTTTTTTACTTTTTAGTTCTATTCTTTATTATTTATCCCTATTGGTCATTCTATAAGTTCAAAGATAAAAAATATTTTGTGTTTTTTACTAAATTGAGCTTATTTTTGGACCATTTTCATTTACTTGCGAATAAAGACCCAAAAAATCATGACTTGGTTTTTAATTTTACCACTGTCAAAATGAGAAAAGCCAAGGAACAAAACTTATTTAATATCAAAGTGCGAACATAAATAAACATGTTATTAACCACTAATTTGTTAATTTTGCCAAAATCCGGTATTATACGACAAAAAACTATTGGTCTACAATCGTAGACCACGCGCCTAAGCTTGTCAGCAATAACGACGCGCCTAACGTAGGGTTAAGCTTGAATCCTTAGATTTGAAGAGTCACATAAAAAAATATACATTTAATTGCCAATAACTAACTTTAAATTAACATTAAAGGGTTTTCAAGTAAGCAATTTATTATATTTTTTATTAGCTTCAATGTTAGTGATAAACACTTTTTTGTAAAAACTTACAGTTTTTGAGTTATTTATGAAAAATCGCTTTAAAGCATGCATTTTCTTTCACAAAAATTAAAATATTTGATCTTTAATAACTCAAAAAGTATTGATTTATTTTAATCACATTATATAACAAATTTTGCTTACAATTTGCCCCTCTCTCGATTTGTGGGGTTATTTTTAATAAAGTAATTTTCACCCCCGAGAAGGGGTGACATATACCCCAGGTTAAAACCTCAAATTGTTATTGTTAATTCGTGAAAATTAATGGAGATTTACCGAAATCGAAGGTCATAGTTGATTTTTACCTTCAGTGACTGCACTATAGAAAGAAAATGGCAATTCAATAATTGAGATGCGTATATTTTGCAAGCTCATAAATTATTAAACGATATGTATTGGGGTGGTTTTCTTGCGAAGGGGTTGTAGATCTATAATCGAAAGGCGCGTGATATAAGAGTTTATTCTTAGAATATAAGCTATACGAATTAAACTACTATTAACTTTATTGTAAAAATTTACAGTTTTTCAGTGATTTACGCAAAATTGCTTCATAACATGCATTTTTTTCACGAATAATTAAAATCTTTAATCTTTAATAACTTAAAAAGTATTGACTTATTTTATTAACTGTATATAATAAATTTTACTTTTAATTTGTTCTTTTATTGATTTGTGGAGTTATTTTTTATAAAATAATTTTCACCCCCGAGAAGGGGCGGTATGCACCCTCAGGGTAAAGGCGCAAGGTAGTATTATGTCACCTTTGTTTCTTGACGTATCCTCTAACCACTGACCAATTTTCGTGAAAATCGATAAAGGTTCACCGAAATTGAAGGTAATCGTTGATTTTTACTTTCAGTGACTGCACTATACAAAATAAATTGCAATTTACTGATCTAAATGCGCGTAATTTGGAAGCTTATAAATTATTCAATGATATGTTGTCGCCAAATAATTAGTTTAATGCATTTTAAGTACAACTTTCTCTTAAGCCGGGAAGATAGGGTGGTTTTCTTGCGAAGGGGTTGTAGCTCAATAATCGAAATGCACGTGATTTAATAGTTTATTTTTAGAGTATATAAGCTATAGGAATTATATCCGCAATACGATATATTTTAAGTTATCTCAGCATTTTTCTCTTAAGTTAATTCAATTAAAGGGTTGTTTGGGGGTGAAGGGGATGAGCTCAAAAATCGAAACTATATAATTTCAAGAGCTCATAAATAGCTCGTAATTCTGCCGCAAAAACCGCTTCAATATTCCTATTTTTAAGTAGTGGGGGGCTGACTCAGCCCTCCCCACTAAAGTATCAAATTCCTGCTCAGTGGAACGAGCTCAAAATTTTTAGTTTGCGGAATATGAGAGCTCATAAATAGCTCATAAATCAGGGCTATTTGGTTTTTGATTTTTGCAAGTGGGGGGGGGGGGGCAGCTCAACACGGGTCTTTCAGAGTACAGGATTTGAAAAGAGTACGGTTTGCGAAAAAAGAGTACAAAACACAGTAAATGGGTACAGTTGGTCAACTTAGTTAGCGATGTTTTTAGATCCAAACACCTGCGACAGAGATAAATGCGTTGTTGGCAAGCATTATGACTTGACTGGTCTTGTACAAGTCAAGGCGTCAAACAGGGATGCGTGCTGAGTTAATTGCTATTCTCAGTGGTACTGGATGAAGCGATAAAAAAAGCCAAGAGAAGAATGAGAAAACTAATATTAGGATACTGGCAAATGAAAGGGACTCAACTATCGGAGCTACTATTTGCAGACGACATGGTATTGATAGCAGAAAACAAAGAAGACTTACAGAACAATCTTGAAATTTTAGAAGAAGAACTGTCAAACATAAATATGAAAATTAATACAGAGAAAACAAAAACAAATAATAACAAATGATAATTCCAAATACGAGGAAGACACACGCAATAGAATTAGACGGGAAACAACTAGAGCAAGTGGAATATTTTAAATACCGAATCAAATGGTAAACAAGACATGGAAATAAATGAGAGAATGGGACGAACAGGAAGCTTATTCAACACTATGAAAACAACATTTTTGGGAAAAAAGAGATACCGGAGAAAGTAAAAACGGCAGTCGTTAAATCAGTAGTCAGACCAACAATCATGTATAGCAGCGAGACATGGACATTGACGGGGAGACAAAAATCCAGAGTCAATGCTATGGAAATGAGGTTCCTGAGGAAAATAGCAAACAGAAGGAGGACAGACAAAATACGAAACGAAACAATTAGACAAAACCTAAAACTAGAACCAATCAATGAAAACATAGTAGAAGGACAACTTAGATGGTTCGGGCACGTGTGTAGAATGTCGAACGAGAGGCTAACAAAACGAGTGTTCGAAACGAGAGTGCACGGAAAAAACAAAAGAGGAAGACCAAAAGTTACGTGGGTAGATGAAATCAGGAAAGAAGTCGAGAAGAAGGGATTGACATTGGAAACTACAAAAAACCTAAAATAAGATCGGAAAGCATGGAGACTACAATGCCAAACTCAACTCCACCAGCCTGACACCTAAAGGTTCATCATCCTCGCTGCCGTCCTCAGTTATCTGTACACCCAGATATGTGAGCTGTTTTACTACTTCAATGTTAGCGTCGTCTATTGTCAAATTCTGCAAGTTTTGTTGTTTTCTTGCTTATATTAGGACTTTAATTTTATCTACGTTAACGGCTAGCTCTATTTCTTTCGCATTTTCTTCAAGCTCAACATAAAGTTCTGTGATGTCTCTTGTGGTTCTTCCCATCAAGTTTACATCTTCTGCGTACATGACAATCTGCATAGACTTATTACAGTAATTTTTTTGGGTTTACGGATATTTTTCTTATAACATATTACATACCTACATACAGTGAGGACGTTTGAGTTGGAATAAATTCATTTTCTTAGGAATGGGCGACTCTAGAGATAAATCACGAAACAAGTCAATTTTTATTTTTGAATTATAATTTTTTGTCGTATATATCATACTAGTGACGTAGAGACGTAGAGCGTGATGACGTAATCGATGATTTTTTAAATGAGAATAGGGGTCGTGTAATAGCTCATTCGAAAGGTTATCCAATGCTCTATTCATTAAAATTAACATTAACATAATAATTTAAATAGGGTGCCCAAAAAAAATTTTTGTAATTAAATTTATTGACACAAAAAGAAGAATCTATTTAATTTGACAGATATTTTACTGTTGTCCGAAAACAGGAAAAATGTTAATTGTTTTTTTACAACCACGATTCAAAATTCACTTTTCTGCACAGTTTTATGTTAAGAAAGTTGACATTTTCTCACAGTATATGATATACGACATTAGTGTGTAGAAAAGTGACATTTCTGTACCGGAATAGTATATTGTAGGTACAACAAGTGAAAAAAAGATATATTTCTCGCAAATCAAGCGAGGGAGAAATATGTCAATTAATTTAATTAAAAAATTTTTTTTTGGCCACCCTGTATAAATAATTATCTTAATGTTTATACTAGTGAATAGAGAATTAAATTACATTTCGAAACAGCTATCACACGGCCCCTATTCTCATTTAAAAAAAATCATCGATTACGTCATCACGTCCAGGTGGATGACGTCACTAGTATGATATACCTACATATATGCTAAAAAATTATAATAAAAAAACATCGAAATTTATCAGAAAATGAATTTATTCCAACTCAAACGTACTCACTGTATATTAAATAGAGCCAGTGCCAGCCTATATTTCTGTTTTAGCCTTTTAGTTATTTAGAAGGTATCTGTCAATTGACTTTGAACTCGTACTTGCGCTTCTGTGTAAGTCATGGTGGCTTAAACTAACTTTACCAATTTCCTTTGTATACAAAATTTTTGCATTATTAAATATACTTATGTATATTTTATCTCTATTTACGTTATCACAGGCTTGTCGAAAATATACAAAGATTTGGTAGATATCTATGTCATGCTCCCAGTCTGTAGCTAATATTTGTTTTATCCCACATAACAATGATGTTCGCAACATTCGATAGAGTATATTCTTTTTAGTACATGCATAGTACAAGCGTAGCATGTACCATAAAAACATTCTAAATTTCATGTTCTTTACATATACTTTAAAGAATATTCTCGTACCGAATATACTGAGCACATTCGTTTACGGAGTATTTCAGAATATTCGTAAAAGCACATTCTTGGAATATACCTTCATCGAATATACTTTAAAAGTATGTGCTTAACACATACTTGTACGTATGCACTTTTAAAATTTCTTAAAAAAATATGTTTGTATAGGAAGAAAAATGTTACTCTTATAGATATCAACTTATTATTTTTATAATAATTAATAAAATTTATGTATGTACATAGGTATCCCAGACGAAATCATTTCTCAAAATTGGTTTAATTGTAGGTATGGTAAAAAAGTTTAAAAATTAATTTGTATTAAAGAAAAAAAAATCGTTTTCATTTTGATTCTACCATGAGTATTTTTACATCGTTGGAATTTAAAGTTTGGAAAGAATACACCATAACCAGATCGTAAAAGATCGAAATAATGTAAACGGAAATGACCCTTCTCATTCTACCTGCGTAGGAATTAACAAAGGTTTTATGAAAATGAAAACACAAACATTAAACAGGCACAGAGCACAGGCATTATTTGTATTTGTATCCAATCTATGCTTGATGCTGTTAGGAGGAAGACGAACGACAAAGTATATTAGGAACTAGGACTAGGAACACACATAATATCTTTATTTTGTTTGTGGTGCTTGAAAATATTAAATTTATTTTGGTAACTCAATATTACTTAAATAGTAGGTAAGTACAAAATACATAAATTTTAGTTATAGTTTAGTTTCACTAAATATTATATAATATTTATATTTAGGTATTATATTTATAAATTAAATATATACATACACCGTTTTTAGGCGTCAACGCCCTTCCCGTAGGGATCTATGGAGGAGTGTCACCTAGCCGCAAGCCCTTATCCCTTGCCGTACCGCTCCTCCATAGGCCGATCAGACACCAGCTTATTCCAGACCAAGTCGTAGATTCTTTTTAGAATTTTAGACTACGACGTCAGCCTTTTTACTTTTCTATTCACCGGGCTGAGGCTCGAACCTCGATCGCCTCGACCGCATATCCACTAGATTTGTCAATCGTGCGCCTCAGTCCGCTTGGCTAATCTGATCGACGATAAATACTCTGGACTAATTACCAAAATACAAGGAAAAGTTATTTACCAGCAATTTTATTGCTGGAATCGAATCTTATTATTGTATGTATTAATAATACAGATATGCAAAGTCCGCAGATAGTGTGCTACTTTTTTTATAAACAAAATGGCGCCCGAAAACCGTGTTTTTTTCAATTTTTGCTCTATAACTCCGAAGATTTTAACTTGAGACCAAAAACACCCAAATAAAAATTCACCGCAATTAAATTCTGCATATAGACGTGTTTTTCGATTTACTTCGACGAAAACTTTCCCCGGAAAAAGCGGGTTTTTCCAACAAAATCTTTAATTTTCAACTAAACTTTTAGATAAGTAGTTGTTAATCAATAATTAAATAACTTGGTAACGTAAAAGCCCTTTCCGTATATATTATAACTCCAGAAGTCTATGGAAATTGAATGAACAGTTTAGCAACAATTAAAATGTTAATTAAAAATTTACGGTCCCTATAATAACGACAATAATTATGATGCATAAGAATATTTATGATTTTTTCATAAAAAGATGCTATACCTATCTAATGTACTTTACGGAATTGAAATTGGACTATTTAAGCGGCCTTAGGAATATTTTAAAATTATAAACAATTTTTTGGTTTATAAACAAATAGAATATCTCGGGAAATATTCAACTAAATAAAATTGTGACAACGGTATTCGAAAGACAACGGCAGGAAGCTTCTTTTAAAAGAAAAAACGTTTAATTATTAAGAGTGGTTCCTGACATACAATCGGTCAAATTTGCCCGGAATTTACGGCAAAGATATAAACAACAGGATCATAATTTTCAAACCATAACCATTTTTATTTTTGTCCTCTTTCTCCAAACCAATTTTCATATCTTTAAATTCCTTATAACATATATTATTATAATAAAAACTATCGATAATACGTGTGAAAATTGCCAAAAACAGCAAAATTCCAATCAAAAATTAGGTTGGAGAAAATGTAACCCTCAAAGTTTAAAATCGGTATACGTTAACAAAATGCATTTTCTCGGCTTCCCATGGAGCAATTTCCTTCATTCTTTTTTTGTTCCCTAATAACTCGAGTAGAGCCATCGAACGAACGCATTATTAAATGTCAAACTTACTTTTGTTTTGTTATAATAGATTAATTTATTTATAAGAACAGAAAATTACATATTTTTTCCAGTTGTAGGCTTTTTTTTAAATGAACTTACTACAGGTGTACCTTTTAAAGTTAAAAACATAAATATTCTCATTTGAAAGCTGTATAATTATTTAAACAATTTTTATTTAAACAAATTAAAATATTGTGTTATAATAAATAAATAAATTTATTATAACCAAACAAAAGCAAGTTTGACATTAAATAATGCGTTAGTTCGATGGCTCTACTCGAGTTACTTGGGAACAAAAAAAGAATGAAGGAAATTGCTCCATGGGAAGCCGAGAAAATGCATTTTTTTTTAACGTATACCGATTTTGAACTTTGAGGGTTACATTTTCCCCAACCTAATTTTTGACTAGAATTTTGCTATTTTTGGCAATTTTCACACGTATTATCGATAGTTTTTATTATAATAATATATGTTATGAGGATTTTAAAGATATGAAAATTGGTGTGGAGAAAGAGGACAAAAACAAAAAGGTGATGGTTTGAAAATTATGATCCTATTGTTTATATCTTTGCCGTAAATTTCGGTCAACTTTGACCAGTTATATCTCAACAACAACTCGTCATAATTAAACGTTTTTTCTTTTAAAAGAAGCGTCCTGCCGTTGTATTTCGAATACCGTTTTTACAATTTAATTTGGTTTAATATTTCCCGAGATATTCTATTTGTTTTTAGGCCAAAAAATTGTTTATAATTTTAAAATATTCCTGAGGCCGCTTAAATAGTCCAATTTCAATTCTGTAAAGTACATTAAATAGGTATAGTGTCTTTTTATGAAAAAATCATAGCTATTCTTATGCATCATAATTATTGTTGTTATTATAGCGACCGTAAATTTTTAATTAACATTTCAATTGTTGCTAAACTGTTCATTCAGTTTCCATCAACTTCTGAAATTATAATATATACGGAAAGGGCTTTTAAGTTACCAAGTTATTTAATTATTGATTAACAACTACTTATCTAAAAGTTTAGTTGAAAATTAAAGATTTTGTTGTAAAAACCCGCTTTTTCCGGGGAAAGTTTTCGTCGGAGTATATCGGAAAAAACACGTTTCTATGCAGAATTTAATTGCGGTGAATTTTTATTTGGGTGCTTTTGGTTTAAAGTTAAAATATTTGGAGTTATAGAGCAAAAATTGAAAAAAACACGATTTTCGGGCGCCATTTTGTTTATAAAAAAAGTAGCACACTATCTGCGGACTTTGCATATCTATAATATTAATATATACAATCATAAGATTCGATTCCAGCAATAAAATTGCTGGTAAATAACTTTTCCCAAAAATGGCCTATTCTCCGATAATCAGCCCAGACTAAAATGATATTACCACATAATACATAAATATAATTTAAGTAAGTATATATTATATACTTACCTATATAATATTTATATAAGTAACTAAAATTTATATGTACCTACTTACTTTTTAAGTAATATTTGTAAAATGTACTTATTACATTCTCGTATGCAATTTGAATATGTAAATATGATAGTTGGTAGAACCAAGGATGAGATTAGGTGATTCTGAAAACATACTTTTGAGCAATATAGCATTGGCTTGGAATAATCTTAAAAGTATATTCTTCCCACATACTAAAAAGATGTGCAGTAGTATATTCTAAGTAAGTATTTAAATAGAAGGTTTATAGCACTTCCTTGGAATATTATAAAAAGTACGTTCCTGGTATAAACTAAAAAGATGTGCGGTAGTACGTTCTAAGTATATAAATGGAAGGTTTATAGTACTTCCTTGGAATTTTCTAAAAAGTACATTCTTGGTATTATACTGAAAAGAAGTACATTCTAAGTATATACATAGAAAGTTTAAGTACTGCAATGCAGTATATACTCAGCATCTGCTTTGCACATTCGTAATGGTAATTACGCATATTCTCAGCATATACTTTTTCTGAAAAGTATGTTCTATGAATCTTCTAAGAACATGAAATTGTTATGTGGGATGTTAAATAGCTGGTCAATAGTAGACCGTTCTGGTCCGAATACGGTCTGGTATTCTCCTATGATCTCTGTTCTGTGAAGTGACTCTTTTGCAAATATTATAATACTAAAAATTTAAGAAGTTACTAGAAATAGATTGTTCCTTTATCCAAATGTCTTTCATTTTGTAATATTTTTTTACCTTGTGTATGTAGTGCAAGGTAAAAAATAAATAAGTGCCTTGAACTTTCTACTGTTTTCTACAAATTTAAAGGCATAATACTATTGGTGTATGGCTTATCTCTAAAAATCACTTAAAAAAAGTAAGTGTATCGAGATTCTACACTAAACGTATTGGAAATGATAAATCAACAATTTTAATATGTAGCTGATTGATATAATCGATGATATAAATTTAGGGCCCCTTAAAGGAATTTTAAAAACCATTATCTGCATAGATTTTGGTTCTGATTTGGTTTTATCTAAATATCGCAATTTGTTGTTTTCACTCATTTTGAAAAAATGTGAAAACGTTGAATTATTATCAACATCCGTCTGCACAAGGGACATTCTATATAAAACTCCTCCGTCACTGTCACTAAATCAGATAGAATGACAAATGAGGTGTTGAATGAAAGCTTATAACCCAAGCATGGTACTAAAGGTACGAAATGTCATATCGGACTTCTGGTTTTAGAGTCCCAACCGGAAGTACTACTTTAAAGGCGCCTAAATAGTGCAAGTGATATATTATTCGATGCGCCTGAACAAGACGAGAACAAATACAGTCCGTCTAATTTACTTACCGTTGCACGTCATTATCTACGCCAGAGATCTAAGTTGACATAGTTGCCAAAGTATAAAAAATCCTGAATCCATTTTAAATCAAATAGATCACATAATTATTGTAAACATGGACTATACAACAAAACAAATTAATATTCAATGTAAATAAGTAAAAACTTAAGAAATAGAGAACAAGAATTAAGTTATAATTTTTAACATATGCAGTGCAAGCTTTTTTGCACTGCATTGTTAATATTTAAAAAACGGCTCCGAACTCTTGGCATGAAGCCGGTAGGTTTCTTTGTATATGTTTACAAATAACAACTAAAAAAGTTGTCACATAAGTTCCTCGATTATTCCAAGTCGTGATAAAATTAGGTGAAATTTATATTTTTATAGTAGATAATCTTTTTATAGTAAAGTAAATAATACAAACAGTAAATATAATACAACAGATACTTATAATAAAGAATATAAACAAATATGAAGTGTCACCACCGCAACTGTCAAATAAATGTTACCAATTTATTCTAAAATGTCACCTTCGTTCGATTACAGTAATCCCGTGCTTAGCGAAAACGCCGTATCTGCAAAAATCTGAAAAAATTAAACTCTTACTTCTTTCTAACCCAAATGTTCATATCTATCTTATTTCCTTACTAAAAATGACGTAAGTTAAGCCAAAACACATTAAACACACCGCATCTTCTGCAGTATCCTGTATAAATGTATACGAACTCCTAAACAAAAATCGATTTTACTCGAATGAGATGTCTCTGTAGATACGGCGTTTTGGCTAAGCACAGCAGAGTTACAGTGTGTTCCGAACAAATGTGCATCATAAAAATGCTTTATAATCCATTTATACAAATTAAATGAAACATATTATTGTGTATTTCTTTAGGTTAACATTAATAGAAATCTTCAAATATTATTTCTACACGTATATAATAAAATATGTATAGTGGCTGCAATTCCAGTGTACTCGGCAAAGTGATTCTAAAAAAGAACACACCTAATGCCTAAATATTTCGTGTTGGTATCATGCGACGTCACAGGTTATGCCGCGGATGACGTGCAACGGTTAGTAAATTAGACGAAGTATATATACTTCAGGTTTTCTGCCTGTCTGCCCGTCCGTTTGTCTGTCCATGAATATAATTACTACGTTATTAAAACAGATAGAAAGACAAATGATGTGTCGAATGAGAGCTTATAACCCAAATGTGGTATTAATGGTGAGACTTTGTACTTCCGATTCCATGGTTTCAACCAGAAGTACGATATATTCGGCGCCCCTTAGTGAGATTAGATGTTTTTATATAATTTCCGGTTAAAGAATCCTAACCAGAAGAACCATATTATAGTCGCAGTAATAGTAGATTGTGATATATCAATCGAAGGGTATTAAAAAGTCGAGCTTGAATCCTTAGTTACGGTAAAATGATTCAATATTAGTGAAATCGTATATCAATCGATTCAAAGTTACAAAAGAGTTCAAATATTGGGTTCCGGTTCTACTTTCGGTCACGTTAAGTGACAACCTAGGAGTCACGAAGTCCAATTACTTGTTTATTGTTGTCACTGGTAGTGTCTGTTAATGATCATAAATTTTTCTGTTTTGTCAGGAAATTGTGGTACCTTAAGAATATGGGCGTAATGAACACAAAACTTAAGAAATGTTAAATATTCCGTTTAAGTGAGATTTATCCAGTGGATTGTAATGACAATTAAAATTTTACCCACAAAGATTTATAAAAGTTTGGATTTCAACTCCGGAAATCGTCTTCAAAAGATTAATAAAGAAAGAAAAATGTAATAAACCATCATTTCGTTGTGATTCGAAACAAAAGCCGTCTTACTTTAGTTAATTCAGAGAGCGACAAAAGTGCTCTAACTAGTTTCGACTCTTGTTAGAGTCTCTTCAGAGAGCACATATTTGATTCTCTCTGAACCACTAAAATTTTGGCCGTCAGCGTCGACCCACAAACGAAAGATTATGATGATATGTTTTACTTTTAATATTAACAACATTAAAAATAAAACTTTATCAGAACTAATCTTTTGGATACACTATTCGTGGCTTCTAAAATTTGCAAGCCAACGAATTGCTGGAGCAAAGAAGGCAGAGGGAGATCTATCAAGTTGCATCTCACAACTCGCCTGTCCAGCACGGTAAAATTCCAACAAAAATTAGTTACCAATAGGGACTTAGAATAGGAGTAGAACTAATAAAAATAAATAATCATTTCGTTGTGAATCGAAACAGAAGCCGTCTTACTTTAGTTAGTGTAGAGAGTGCCAAAAGTGCTTTAACTAGTTTCGACTCTTGTTAGAGTCTCTTCAGAGAGCACATACTTGAAAAAAAAAATGTGTTAAAACAATATATTATAACCACCAAGATGCTGTTGAGGTTAAGTGTTCTCACAAAATTAAAAATTGACAAATGTATAAACATTTTAAATTTATTTGCAACACGAAAATGCAGCAGCTGCATAATACTCTGGTTAAATCGGAGAGTGCAGGAAGTGTCTATACAGGTTTCAGAGGTCTTGTCCCCCTCATCAGTAGTCCCATATCGTCTTCTCTCCGATTTCTCCAGGTATCACACTTTGGGCCTTTCCGAATTGCAAAGAAAGAAATGGCACGGATGAACTAAAGCCATCTATCGAAAAACAAAGTAAGTTATCAATCGAAGTAGCACAGAAAAGGACAATAAATATCGTTCCCATACCACCAGATTGACAACAGGTGGAATAATTTCTTTGATTACACCTCCTGAGATTTTCAAAATTTATAAACCAAACAGGATGCCGAGGAAATTAAGATGAGAGAATCTTAAATAATTCACAACTCATCTGCGTACTCACTTACCACTCAGCGTGGTAAAAATTCCAACAAAAGGATTCCTTAATACTCCTACAAAAGAGTAAATGAATTAAAAATGTATAAACATTTTCAATTTCTTTGCAACACGAAAATGAAGCAGCTGCATAATACTCTGGTTAAATCGGAGAGTGCAGGAAGAGTATATACCGGTTTCAGAGGTCTTTTGCCCCTCATCAGTAGTCCCATATCCTCTTCTCTCCGATTTCTCCAGGTATCACACTTTGGGCCTTTCCGAATTGCAAAGAAAGAAATGTCACGGATGAACTAGAGCCATCTACCGAAAAACAAAGTAAGTTATCATTCGAAGTAGCACAGAAAACGACAATAAATATCGTTCCGATACCACCAGATTGACAACAGCTGGAATACTTTCTTTGGTTACACCTCCTTAGATTTTCAAAATTTATAAATCAAACAGGATGCCGAGGAAATTAAGATGAGAGAATTTTAAATAATTCAAAACTCATCTGCTCAGCGTGGTAAAAATTCCAACAAGAACGATTCCTTAATACTTCTACAAAAGAATAAATTCTCTTATTTAAAATTCTCTCATCTTAATTTCCTCGACATCTTTTTGATTTATAAATTTTGAAAATCTCGGGAGGTGTAACCAAAAAAAGTATTCCACCTGTTGACAATTTGGTGGTATGCGAACGATATTTATTGTCGTTTTCTGTGCTACTTCGAATGATAATTTACTTTGTTTTTCGGTAGATGGCTCTAGTTCATCCGTGACATTTCTTTCTTTGCAATTCGGAAAGGCCCAAAGTGTGATACCTGGAGAAATAGGAGAGAAGAGGATATGGGACTACTGATGAGGGGGAAAAGACCTCCGAAACCGGTATAGACTCGTCCTGCACTCTCCGATTTAATCAGAGTATTATGCAGCTGCTGCATTTTCGTGTTCCAAAGAAATTGAAAATATTTATACATTTTTAATTCATTTACTCTTTTGTAGGAGTATCAAGGAATCTTTCTGGTTGGAATTTTACCACGCTGAGCAGATGCGTTGTGAATTATTTAAAATTCTCTCATCTAAATTTCCTCGGCATCCTGTATGATTTATAATTTTTGAAAATCTCGGGAGGTTGTAACCAACGAAAGTATTCTACCTGTTGTGAATCTGGTGGTATGGGAACGATATTTATTGTCGTTTTCTGTGCTACTTCGATTGATAACTTACTTTGTTTAAAAATTGAGGTTTGATGTATTTTCATATAGTGTTGGACAACTTCCAGAGCCGTGCGGTACATCTTTTAAATATGATGCTCCTTCTTCTTTATGTGCCGTCTTCTACCGAAGGTTGGCGACCATCAAACGATAGGTTCCTCTGTTTTGTGCCGCATGTATTATGTTCGCAGCTTCTGGTATTTGAAACCATTCTCTCAAGTTTCTCAGCCAGGATTTCTTCTTCCTGCCCAAACCTCTTCTACCTTCAATCTTGCCTTCGACGATAAGCTGTAGCAGACTGTACTTATCATTACGGAACACATGGCCCAGGTATGACGCTTTCCTCCTTTTAACAGTTGTTAACAATTCCAACTCTTTACCCATTCGTCTCAATACCTCTGTGTTGGTCACTCTGTCTGTCCAAGGAATTCTCAGTATGCGTCGATACAGCCACATTTCTAGAGCCGCTAACTTCTTTATAGTTGCTGCTGTTAACGTCCACCCTTCTACTCCGTAAAGTAGCGTAGAGAGTACATAGCATTTTGTGGCGCGCCATCGGAGGTTAACGCTTAGGTTGCGGTTGCTTAAGAGCTTTCTCATTTTTATGAATTTGGATCTTGCTATTTCAATTCGGATCCTAATCTCTACGTCTGGGTCCCACTTATCATTTACTGTATATCCCAGATATTTAAATCGGTGTACTCTTTCAATACGTTCGGCTTCAATATTCAGGTCGATATGTTGAATGTTCTTTTTACTGATCACCATAAATTTAGTTTTCTTTCTATTGATCTTCAGTCCAAATTGGTTGCCAGTTATATTTACTCTATTTAGCATCATCTGTAAATCTTCGATGTTATCGGCTAGTATAACTGCATATCGAAAATTACTTATTGGTACGCCATTAATCTTGATGCCCTCATTGTACTCTTCTAGTGCCTCTAGAAATATTTGTTCCGTGTACACGTTGAAAAGCAGTGGCGAAAGAATACAGCCCTGTCTAACCCCTCTAGAAATGGTTATGTTTTCACTCACCATATGTCCATTCTTTATGTGGGCTGTTTGATTCCAATATAGATTTTTTATAATCTGGATGTCCTTAGTGTCAAGTCCTGAAAGATGTAATAGTTCTATGAGTTTGTCATGTTTGATAGTATCAAATGCTTTCTCATAGTCGATAAAACAGGCGTAAACATCTTTCTGTTGATCCAGGCATTTTTGAATCAAGACTTGTATTGCAAATAGGGGCTCTCGAGTTCCAAAACCGCATCTAAAACCGAACTGTGTTTTACTTATGCTGTGTTCTAATTTTGCTCGTATTCTGGAATGGATAATACGCAAGAATACTTTAAGGGTATGACTCATTAAACTTATAAGGCGATATTCGCTACACGTCTTAGAATTGGATTTCTTGGGAAGGGGCACAAATGTAGATTTCAGCCAGTCCGATGGAATTTGACCAGTATCGTATATCTTATTGAACAGTTTCAATACTACATTCATGTTGTTCTCGTTAAAAACTTTTAAAAATTCGACTGGTATTTCATCGCATCCTGTTGCTTTCCCATCTTTCGTTTGATCTATAGCTTTTATCACCTCACTTTTCAATATTTTTGGTCCATTCAGATCAAGAGAGTTCGTAGAAATATGACGATAATCCGTAAACAAATCTTTTATGTAAATTGCCCAAGTCTGTAACTGTTCTTCTTTATCTACAATAAGTTTGTTGTTCTCGTCTATTAACTTACCAAACTGTTTTTTCTTGTAAGTATAAGAAAACTCCTTAATTTTTTTATGCATGTTAAAACTATCGTGTCTTCGTTCTAGCTCTTCTATCTCTTGACATTTTTCTTATAACCATTTCTCTTTGGATTCTTTTATCTTTCTGCTGACAGTTCTATCCAGTTCTTTATATTGTTCGGGATTATTCTTATTTTCCCTCCTTCTGTCCATGAGGTGTAATATTTCATCTGTCATCCATTCGTTCTTCTTCTTCCGCTCGTAGTCACCAATTACTTCTTTCGCACCGTTGCATATAGCGTCCCTTAAGTTGATCCAGTCTCTTTCAATATCATCCGTATTTGTTGTTAAAGCAACATTACTATTAATGCTATTTGTAAGCTTGACTTTTATCTCGGGATTTCTAAGTTGATCCATATCTAATCTTTTGTTATTCTGTTTCTGGATTAAGGTTTTTAGTCTGACTCGTAATTGGGCTACAAGAGGATTATGGTCAGAGTTTATATCAGCTCCAGGATATGTTTTGGCTGATATTATTGCGTTACGGAATCGTTTGTTGATTGTTATAAAGTCTATCTGATTTCTAACGATGTACCCAGACTTGTCCTGTGGTGACCTCCAAGTGTGCAATCTTCTTAATGGTAACTTAAACCAAGTATTAGTGATAATTAAGTTTTTCTCCTGGCAAAACTGTATTAGTCGATCACCTCGTTCATTTCTTGTTCCCAACCCATACTTGCCAACTACATCACTGACTTCGCCTTTTCCTATTTTGGAGTTAAAATCTCCCATTACCATGGTTATGTCTTGTTTCTTTAGGTTTTTTATGATTTCGTCTAATTGTTCGTAAAACTCTTCAATTTCTTCATCAGTACTCTCAGATGTGGGAGCATAAACCTAAATTATATTTATGTCTAGAGGGTGCGCACTTATCTGGATCAACATGCAGCGTTCTGAATATGGAATAAAATTTTTTATATGTTTTCTGATTTTATTATTTACTAGAACCGCTACTCCATGCCTATGGTTGACATCTTCTTCTCTGCTGCCTGAAAAAAATATTGTTGCATCCTCCTTCTCGCACTTACCATTACCTGGCCATCTTATTTCACTCATCCCCAGAATATCAATTTTGAGCCTCTTCATTTCATTAATTGCGTTGTTTAGTTTTCCAGTCTGATAAAGAGTTCTTACGTTCCAAGGCCTGGTTCCCACCGTTGCGTGGCCGGTCTCTGATTTCACATCGTCCAGCCCGGAAACTCGACGACGCCGGTTGCTAATCGGGTCGCATGGCATATCATCTTTAAATCTCCTACTCGTCATGATGGTTTTACTAGGGATATATAATGTGGTAGTCATCCCGTGGCTTTCCACAAAATATGATGCAAGTCTTCGAAATGTCGCCCCTTAAATATTATTGAAACTTAACTTTTATTTTTATTAAATGAAACTACACAAAATGAACCAAAACTTTTATTTTAAAAACAAAAAATACTTTAAATTAAATGAAATATGTATTAACACTACGTTAAGTGGCTAGGCGCAAAATTTGCTTGTAATGCTTTTTAAATGCATTCATTTTTTTTCGAATCCTGAGAAAACTAATTAGTATTTTTGAAAAATTTAAACGCAGAATAATATATTACATTATTACCGAGGGCAGAATGTCCCTGAAAATTTCTATAATGTTTATTTGAAGTTACAGAGTGAAAAAAAAAAGAGAAAATTAAGTGTAATTTTTAATTTCAAATATATTATTCAAAATAAACCTTTTCTTTATTCTAAGGGACTTTCGGCCCTCGGTAATATTTTCGTCTTTCACTCTGTGTTTAAATTTTTCAAAAATATTTATTAGTTTTTTCAGGATTCGAAAAAAGTGAATGCATTTAAAAAGCATTGCAAGCAAATTTTGCGCCTATGCTCTTAAGTAACATTTAAAAAAATATAATTTTACACTTCTGACTTTAATTTTGGCAAACTCGTCAATCAGATTGGTGTAGTCTAGTGGGGATAGATAGGTGTAGCAGCTAGTGAGAACTCTATTGAAATAAGTGTTAAATTTTTTAGCTTTGTTTGTCTTATATAATATAATAGTTTTTAATTTTGAAAAACTCCTCTTCCCACTAGCTACCGAGACAGGGAGTATTTATAAAATTCTTAGTTTACAGCTACGTTTGGGTATAAAGAAATTATTATATTTTGGCACAAATAGTTCAAAACCTCTAAAGGTTTCATGGAGTATGGTATAATTTGAAATATATCACGCAATTCTTCTAGAAGATCATTATATCATCAGATTTTTTTTTCTTTTTCTATTGAAAGTATTGAATGAAATATTTTTCTAGTGTTTTATAACGGCAATATCTAAAATATAGATGAACAAATTTATTTTAAATTTAGCTTCATCTGTTAAGAGCTCGTCCAAAGATTTTTCGTAATCAAATAAACGCTTTTTTCTTCTGGCTCGAATTTCATTTTCAGCCGGAAATTCGGAACTTACATCAAAATTTTCATCAGCCATATTGTCTGTAAGTTTTCACTTTTTCTATAGTTTCTGACAACATTTTCACACAATCTGACATTATTTTTATTTTACTGATTATGCCGCCCCTCTTGTGATGCCGCCTGATGCGACTGCCTCGCCGCATCATAGCACGGCACGGCCCTGACAACTTCCATGTTTCGACTGAAAAGATATGAGAGTGGAAGTTTCATGCCCTACGATAAATCCAATTCTGATTATTCTGTGTGTTGATACATTATTTCTACTTACGTCTTACGTGTAATGCGATTCTGTGTTTGCGAGTTTTCTTAAATTGTTAGTTATTAGTGTGTAAATTCTCAAATTGTATATGTACGTATTTTGTGTTGCATAAGTATTGCTATGATTGAGAACCGTGTGTTATATTTTCTGATCCGCTATTGTTGGTATATTCTTGTCGTTCACTTCTTGTTCTTTGGCAACCAAAGACTGCTGCATTTTGGTTTTGCTACACATTTTTTTCATTTAGTACCTAATATAAGGGCTGCTTCTTCACTGTTGTCTGTGTTCATTGTCACATAGTCATTGTCATAGTCATTGTCACTAGCACACAAAACAAGAGCATACATTAAAAACTCAAAATACTTCCTGCAAAACCTAGTAGAAACACATTACACAGTTATAGATAATATACTAAATTCGCTCTATCGAGATTCACTTTGACACTGACGTTAGTAATTTCTTTTTTAAAAAGTTCAGTTGTCAGAAGTGACTGGAAATTACTACAAAACCAACGCACCTGCTCATATCCAATATTATTAATAGTAAACAGACATAAAAATAACATAAACCTTACGTCAATCAATAATTATTTATTTGCACCATTATAATGTATTGATAACAAATGAGAAAATTATTTATTGTACAAAATAAAAATATTTTGTAGAAATAAACTTCACGAAGTTTTATGAGATTAGTAGACACTCCCACTATTTCTAATAATTCTTCTTTTTTTAATGAAAGATTAAGTTGATTTGAGTTGATTTTAGCAGTTAATAGTGTGAGGTAGGAATTTTTGTGTTGTATGTTTCCTATTCCGAATGTGTCAAAAAAAATCTCGCGAGAGCGAATGTAGTATATCATTCTAGTCAGTTTTGGCATCACCAACCTTTTTCCAATGTACCTTTGGAGGGAACGCCAAAAATAATACGAGTTAAAATAGATAAGGACATTGGCAACTTTGACATCTCTTGTGTGTTGTTGGGTTTGGTTTTGGACAGGATGGATCCGAGCTTGTTGGTTATTTTAAATGTTGTTGTGATATATTTATTTCTTATCCTTTGCATATTTCCTATCCTAATAGCCGGAACAAATTGACTGATAGTAGGTAGGAGTTGGGAAAGGCCTATATAAAAAATGAACTACAGAAGGTTAAGAAAAAGAAGAAGAAGAGAGGCTGCTGCGACGAGTATGATTTTATTATCCATTGTTATATGATTAAACTGTCCGTTTACCATCTTTACCCAGCTCTATATTCACCAATAGTTTTGGTATTCTTCTTTTTAATTTTTTATAAATGTCCCAATTATCTCAATCTTTATGATTGTACAACTTCTAATATCGCAGGCTCTTTAAAAAGACTCCTGACCTCGACACTGTTCTTCTTCTCTATACCTCTCCCTCTTTAACACCTTCAAAAATTATTTTCAATATTTTTCTTTCCCATACATTTATTTTTTCATCTTCTGTTTAGTATATCACCCATTTTTTGCGTGCATAGATAGAGGGCCATCAGTCTCAAAACTATTTTGTATAAAATATGCATTTTTTTCGTCTCGACACATGTCATGTTAAGATGTATTTTCGAGTATTGGGACCGTGAAAGTTCGGAAAAGCGACACTTGGTTTCATAGTTCGGCAATATTTTTCGCACTTTTAATTATTTGGCCAATCATATTGGTCCTGGTTACTAGATAATTGTTAAGGCCATAGCCCAAAAAAATTAAAAGAAGAAAAAGTAATATTAAGGTTACCTATGTTATTAAAAGGTAAACAATTGTATGTAGTAAATAAAATTAATTATTAAAATGCACTACTACAAGCAAAATACAATTAATTAAATTTACTTTTATATAATAATTGCATATCATATTAATATTGTGGGGCACCATATAATTTTTCTTCTTCATTGACAGTAGATATATGAAATATACGTCAATTTGACAATTTCAATTGACAATGAATTATTTAAGAAAGTTGCAAGATTTCTTCGCTATTTGCGCATGATCGTTTCTCGTAGTACTTGCACAAGGCGAATAAGTTAAATAGTAATGGAACAGTAAGTTGCATATTATGCGAGGAGTAATAATTATTCTGGATACCCACATAACAATTTCATGTTCTTAGTAGATTCATAGAACATACTTTTCAGAAAAAGTATATACTAAGAATATGCGTAATTACCATTGCGAATGTGCAGAGCACATATTGAGTATATACTACATTACAGTACTTAAACGTTCTATGTATACACTTAGAATGTACTACCGCACTTCTTTTCAGTATACACTAAGAATATACTTTTTAGAACATTCCAAGGACGTGCTATAAACCTTCTATTTATATACTTAGAACGTACTACCGCACATCTTTTTAGTTTATACTAAGAACGTATTTTTTAGAATATTCCAAGGGAGTGCTATAAACCTTCTATTTATATAATTAGAACATACTACTGCACATCTTTGTATTAGAAGAATATATTTTTAAGGATATTCTAAGAAGGTGCTATCAAGTGCTATATTTCTCAGAAGTATGTTTTCAGCATCACCTAATCTCATCTTAGTTTCTACTGGTTCTACCAAATATCTATTATATTTACATATTTTAATGGCAAATGAGAATGTAGTTAGTACTACATTCTGCAATATTACTTAAAAAGTAAGTGCATATTTATAAATTTTAGTTATCTATATAAACTATTATATTATAATATTTAGCTAAACTAAACTATGTATGAGTAACTAAAATTTATACTTATACTTATATGTACTTACTTATATGTATTTACTAAATAATATTGAGTTACCAAAATAGATTATTACTAGTACTTTATTATCATTCGTCTTCATCCTTAACACTGCCACACTGCGCCATAGATACATATTTTCGATTTCATACTTGACCGTTGTTTCCTACCTTGATCCATTCATTTAAGAAATGGTCAGAATAAGACAAGACGGGGTTAGGGGGATATGTATTGTGGAAGTGGAATAACAACATCGGTGCACCGGTGAGTGTTGCCAAACGGAGGGAAATTTCACTTTTTGCGGGAATTTTTAACATAAAAGGTGATAAAGTAAAAAGTTAACTCAAAAGGGAATTTTTGTTCCAGTCCAAATTATGAAATATCAAAAAAAATCAAAATATTTGAAAATTATTAAACATATCTTTTCAGATTTTGTAAACAGGAGGGAATTTTTTTATAAAAGTGGGAATTTTTAAGTTTGACGGAAAAAGCTTACTCGATGCTTGGCAACACCAAAGCCTTTGGTTGTGGGTTTTGGCACGTTTTGGCATGCATTGGTTCTGGAATGGCCCGTATCAGAGCCTCCCGTATTGAATTGAATGTACCTAAATTCAAATTCCAATGATGTAAAAATACTCGCGATAAACTCGAAATGGTAAAATTATTTCAATTATGAAAACGAATTTTTAATAATAAACGTTAATACAATTAATGTTTAAACTTTTTTACCATACAACAATTTTGAAATAAAATTCGTCCAATACTACCTACATACATAAATTTTATTAATTATTCTAAAATATAACGAAGTTGATAATCTATAAGGCTAATATTATACTTCCTATACATACATATTATTTTTAAGATATTTATAAGATATCTACTTATAAGTATGTGTTAAGAATGTACTTATAAGTATGTGCTAAGAATATTCGATAAAGGTATATTCTAAGAATAAACTTTTACGAATATTCCGAGTTACTACGTACCCAAATGTACTCAGTATATTCGGTACGAGAATATACTTTAAAGTTTATGCAAAGAACATGAAATTTAGAATGTTTTTAAGGTACAAGCTATGCTTGTACTTAAAAGAATATACTCCGACGAATGTTGGTAGTATATGCTTAGAACATGATACGAACATCATTGTTATGTGGGTATTGCCAAAATATCATCAAAATAAAATTACTACAATTGGACTCAGCTCCAACATTCAAATATTCTTTAATTTTTGTAGATACTTGCTCATGAAAATAATACCGTGGGTTGTTTTGTGAGAGAAAATATTTTGATTAGTTTGTTTCAAGCTGTTGAACATACATATTTATGTAATTTGGATCTTGAAGTATCGTTTTAAGGATTCTTATGGCCTGAAAAAATATCTAAAAATGATACAAATATTGATGGTGCAATGGTGAAATTAACAGTATTGTTAGTTTTTATAAAGTTGTGTATTTTTAACTTACAGTTACCTAAGATACAGTTGTTAAATTTTGTGACTTATTAATTTATTAACTTTATCCAAGTAATAGTTATTTACGTTACAAGACCGGGAAATGGTATTTTTCTTTTCGAGCCAAGCAGATTCCACAACCAGCCCTGCAATATTGGGGAGACCTGAAAAACACTAATTTTCGGTCGCGTGACGTACATGTTTTTTAAGACCGACACTTTGATGTAACTTTAATTTTTATTTTATTTTACTTTATATACCAATGATTAACAAATACTAAAACTAAATACTGAATATAACTGCATAAACTGAATAAATAAGTAAGTACATTACTTTGAGTATTTATGTTAAATGTACAATTGTAAATGTTAAATATCTGAAGGGAAGATTAATATTTTTAAATTTGCGAACTCACCAAACAAGTTTAACAACTAAGAAATTAAAAATCAACTGGCACTTCTCACTTCATAACAAATCGCAAAGTTGTTGTCATAGTAACAGATAGAATGTTGATAAATGTTGATAGAATCAAGGCAGTCTGTGTTATGAAATATCGATTGGAAAATAAAATATAGGGACCGGAAAATAATAGTGTATTGTACAATAAGTGAGAAGAAAGACATATTTCTCACGAGCGCAGAAGTTTGTTGGCACGGCAAGTTCCGCAAATCAAGTGAGAGATAATTATGTCAATTTCTCATGTGTTGTACACTGTACTTTTTCTATGGATGCGGTTTTGTCAAGAGTTCAAAGTTCAAAATTAAATAAATTAGGTTCTTTTAGTTATATTATATGCATAAATTGAAATAAAATACATAATATACATATAGGTATTTAATATTCTTAAAATTTATATAAGTACTTACGTTATTTATTTAAAATTCTAATTGACAGTTATTTTCGAACAGTTTTGAAAGGTAATTCCTGGTAAGTTTTGCTTCAATACATTTTATTTGACAATATTATTTGTGTTTGTATTGTGCATGTTACCACGGAAACGGTGATCATATATGGAAAACCGTAGGAGAACCCGTGACAAAAATATTTCTCACTGCAATGGCCGACTTTTCTCACTCCATGAGAAATTGTTCGTTTTGAATGTATGTAAGTAGTGAGAGAAGTTGTACATTGTATAGCATCCATAGAGAAAGATATTTGCTGGTTCCTAACGTTCACTTTCCAGGCTTGACCGGCAAAACGGTATTTTCTGAACAACAAATTATCCAGAAAGTGTACATTTTCTGGTCGGTCTTAAAAAAAGCTTTTTTCCTTGATTCCGTTACTATGGCACCAAGCAACGTTGAGATTTATTATAAAATAGCCAGTGGAAAATAAAATATAGGGACCGAAAAAAGATATTTGCCGGTTGTGACATGTGCCAGTTGATTTTTAATTTATCGGTTGTCAAACTTGTTTAGTGAGTTCGCCAATTTAAAAATATGGATTCAGATTTTGAATTATTGTCCGAACTTAAAACGGTATGGAGGATGGAAACTATAGCAGAAGACTGCCTTAAAGATTCAATAAGAAAAAAGATTAATATTTCAAAATAAATCAATGCAAAATATTCCAAAAACATTACACAGGAAACTAATTTTGTTAATGCCACTACAAAAAATATAACAATTCCCAGCATTTTAGAAACATCTTCCCTTCAGATATTTATCAGTAATAATTGTACATTTAACATAAAGATTCAAAAGTAATGTACCTATTTATTTAGTTTATGCAGTTATATTCAGTATGTAGTTTTAGTACTTGTTAATCATTTTATTATATTATAAAGTAAAATAAAATAAAGAATTAAGTTTACATCAAAGTGTCGGTCTTAAAAAAATATTGTACGTCACGATACCGGAAATTGGTCTCCCCAATCTGCTTGGCTCGACCTGAAAAATACCACTTTCCAGCCTGGTAACGTAAATAACTAGTTCCGTCCCCAACGATCATTTTCCGGTCTTGACCGGCAAAACGGTATTTTCTCGACAAAAATTATCCAAAAAGGGTAAATTTTCTGATCTGTCTTAAAAAATATATATGTTACAGTTCAAGTTGATTCTCAGTTAGAGTTGACTCCAACTAGTTGGAGTCAACTCCAACTGAAACGAGCAGTAAAAGTTGATTTTAAAAATATAAATCAACTTTTACTAGTTGGAGTTGACTCTTCCTGGATCGATTCAGTAAATGTTGATTATACGAGAATCTCAAGTGCATTTTTGATGAGTGTGCGTTTCTTTGTTTTGACCGTTTCAACTACTTATTAGTATAGTATGTAACGTCGCCCCCGTTAGGTAAATTATTCTGATTCGATTTTTTGCACAAACTTACTCAGAGAAATACATCCGTATAACAATCCTTATAACAAATACACAGGGTGTCACGCGGTACCGCGGTCGAAAAATTGTTTAACCAATTTTTGTTAACCAAATTCACAAAAATAATTTTTATCTACTCTATCTCATATTATGTAAAAATGTAAAGGTTTTATTGTGTGAAAATTGTAAATATAGATAGCAGTACATGAAGAGTTTAAAGTGTGTCTGAAGTAACAATGTATTTTAAATGGGTTTTACTTTTTCGCACTGTTTTTTTAGCACTTTCATATAATTAAACATCCTTAACTTTCGTCTTCGGGAGGAAATCAGACACGCCCTAACAACGGCAACTGAAATGCTCACAAAACAGCGACCACGGAACCAAAGATGGATGACAGAGGAAATATTGGATTTAATGGATGAAAGAAGAAAGTGCAGCACAAAGCAATGTACACAGCATTAAATAGAACCATTAAACAAAAAATAAAAATTGCAAAAGAAAAATGGTTAACAGAACAATGTGAAGAAATTGAAAACTTATATAAAAAACATGATGACTTCCATCTGTATAAGAAACTCAAGGAATTCACAGGCACAATATACTCACAAGGACCAAATAATCTAATCAACGCAGAAGGCAAACTGATTTCAAGCCCTGAAGAACAAATAAACATGTGGGAAGACTATATAAAGGAACTCTTCTATGACATCAGAGAACCTCCTACATTAAATACCGAAAACGACGAAGGTCTTCCAATACTAAATTCCGACCTGGAATATACTCTACGTCAACTAAAAAACAACAAATCTGTAGGAAAAGATGAAATACCAGCTGAGCTATTGAAGTTAATCAACGAGGAAAACTTAGACCATCTTCTTGGACTATTTATTAATGTTTACAATACAGGGACTATTCCTAAAATATGGCTTGAATCAGTCTTCATACCACTACCTAAAAATAAGAACGCCAAATTATGCCAGGACTTCCGCCTTATAAGTCTATTAAATAACATTCTGAAGCTTTTCTTGCGTATCATACAGAACAGAATATATTATAAAAAATGTGATGAGGTCACCGGTCAAGAACAATTTGGCTTCAGGAAAGGTATGGGGACACGAGAAGCAATATTCTGTCTTCAAACTCTGGCACAAAGATAAAAAGATCAGCAAGCAGACCTTTTTATCTGTTTCATAGATTTTGAGAAAGCGTTCGATAGGGTGAAGCACAAGACCTTGATAGAAAGATTGAATGACATCGGAGTCGACAAAAGAGATTCTAAAATTATAGAGGCTATTTATTGGAATCAGACAGCAATCATAAAGACCAATGGTAATACGTCAAGGCCAATTGAAATACAAAGAGGTGTTAGACAGGGTTCTGTGCTATCACCCATACTTTTAACGTCTACTCTGAGGTAATATTTGCAAACTCTTTATCGCACCCTTCAGAAGGAATCAGGATAAACGGTTAGAGAGTAAATAACATCCTCTATGCAGATGACACAGTATTAATGACTGATTCGGACCATAGTCTGCAGATACTGTTGGATAGGGTTATTGAGAGTTGTGAAAAAATGGGGATGAAGATCAATACTGCGAAAACCAAAGTTATAAGAATATCAAGGAACAAAAATTTACCTCTTCCAAATGTGAAACAACAACAGCTTGAATACGTAAGCCAGTACAAATATCTTGGTTGCTGGTTCAACAATCAACTTGATTAAAAATAAGAAGTCAAGAGCGAGAATAGAGGTAGCCCGACAGGGGTTTATTAAAATGAAAAGCTTATTTTGTAACAGTAGCATTAATATCAGCCTTAGATGTCATTTTCTGCATTGCTATGTGTGGTCAATACTTTTGTATGGAACGGAGGCCTGGACACAACACAACACTGATGAACAAGTTGGACGCCTTTGAACTCTGGCTTTATAGAAGAGACTTGAAAATACCTTGGACAACCCACACCACCAACGAATATGTTCTGAGGAGAATAGGTACAGATAGGGAACTGCTAAAAATCATTAAAGTCAAAAAAGTTAGCTACCTGGGACACATAATGAGAAACGAAAAGTACCGTCTCACGCAACTGACCATCCCGGGAGAGGATAAGAGACTGGACCGGCCTTGATTCAACATCTTTGTTTAGAGCCGCATTGGACAGATACAGATTTGCCAGTGTATCGCTAAACTCCACTAAAGGAGAAAGCACCACAAGAAGAAGAACTTTCGCCTTGTCATGGTGATGACATGTGAGCAATAAATTACAAAAAAAGTTTTGACAGTTTTGTGGTTTGACAAAAGTTTGAATTTTAAAATGTCAAAATGGTGCAATGGTGCATCTCACTCGCACTCACATTGATAGCTGCATCAATACGCTCCTAGCGCTCATTGTTAATAGTTAAAAATAACCGCTTAGTAATAAAATAATAACAAAAACTTCTTCAGTATCTTGTAGGGGGGTCGTTAAAATTTTATTTGGTGACTTTCATAATAATAATTTTTAACTGAGTTATTAAGCCTTGAAAATGGCCATTTTCGTATTTTGCAAATTTCAAATCGCGTATAACTCGAGAACAAGAAAATTTTACGGAGAAATCACAAAAGACCTCTTTTGCTCCGAATGACCCAAATGATGTAAAGAAAATTGTCCTAAATAATTTTTTTTGTGAGCTTGTTTAAAAAAATTGTTTAAACAATTTTTCGACCACAGTACCATCTGACACCCTGTCGATTCGTTATTTGGTCGAAGAGAACCTCTTTTTTTAGTAAGTTTGTGCAAAAAAATCGAACTGGAATAATTTACCTAACGGGGACGACGATACAGCCTAGACTAATTTGAACATATTCAGTAACATTTAATTTCTAGGATGGGCTGTTTGTGTGAATCAGAATCAACTTTTACTAAATGGCATTGGGAAGAGTATACTTTTCCTAGTTGGAGTCTACTTTTACTAGTAAATGTTGAATATAAATCTTCATTTTATATTTATAATCAACTTTTACTGAAACCAGCCGTTAGAGTCGACTCCAACTAGTTGGAGTCAACTCCAACTGGATAATAAACTTGAACTGTAACATATATATATATATATATATATATATATATATATATATATATATATATATATATATATATCAAACAAATGAAATAGAGAATGTGGAAAAATCCCCTTACGAACAATTCACACAAATGGTGGATGTGTGAATTGTTCGTAAGGGGATTTTTCCACATTCTCTATTTCATTTGTTTGATTTAGTTACGATTGGTCAGTAAACCAATAACTTAGATCTTTTGATCACTGAGTGTGTTTCAAAGATTTACATCTTTATATATATATATATATATATATATATATATATATATATATATATATATATATATATATATATATATATATATATATTTGTACAAATATTTTCGACCGTACTGTGTTAAATAGTGATTTTTTGAATAACGGCAATTCGGTCAGATGAAATAAAACTCTATTTGTTCTAGGTCTCAATATTTCGTCATTATTTGGTGACTTCTTCAGGAGAAAACTGTAAATTTATTAAGATTAGATATGGACAAAAGACAAAACATTTCATTACTTACAACTATAAGAGTGATAATTTAAATTCGTTTAACATATTATATTGAACATTGACTTGAGAAATGACTGATGTTATTTTGACATATATTTCGGAGTTATGGTAACTGCAATATATTTTATGTTAATAGAATATTGTCTAATATTGAAAAAAATTTTTTTTTATGATATAATATGCAGTGTACCCTTTAACCACGTCGAGACAGTAAAAACAATATTTAATTCACTTCATCAAAATATTCAGTTTACTGTCGAATATGAAAATCAAAATAGTGTACCTTTTTTAGATACCAAAGTGATAAGAACAAATGATAACAAAATCATATTAGATTGGTATCAAAAAGATACTGCATCCGGCAGATTTATAAATTATTATTCGAATCATCCTAGAAATCAAAAATTTAACACAATCATATCCATGAAAAATCGGATAACGACAATTTGTAATCGAAGTTTCTTAGATATCAATCTTAATAAACTTTTTGAAATGTTTTTGAACAATGGCTACCCAAAACACATTTTAAAAAAACTTATTTATAACACCAACTCATCTAATAGACCTTTGATTAATAATCCACAGCCAGTTATTTACAAAAAAATACCTTATGTCCAAAATTTAACAGACCAGATTGTCCCACTTTTCAAAATTTTTCCCAACATCAAATTAGTTAAGTACAATCCACTTCTAAATTCAATGTTGTTCTCAAAAACTAAAGCTAATACTCCAAATACATTAAAGAACAACATAATTTACAAAATAAATTGCATTGAATGTCAAGGTTGTTATATTGGTCAAAGTAAACAGTGGCTTAAGCAACGCGTCACTCAACATAAAAGTGACTGCAACATCAAAAAAAACTGTTGTGCCTTAGTAGATCACCACTTAAATACAGGACATAAATTTGATTTTAATAATGTAAAAATTTTGGAACAAGTTGACAACTATAAAAAACGACTCTTCCTTGAGATGGTACATATTAACAAAACTCCAGAATCAATTAATTATAAGACTGACACTAACCATTTTAGTAATATCTACTGTAATATTCTAAGTAATTCATAACATTCTTTCCCAAAATTTAAAAAATACAAACAAATTACTCAATTATTCAAGTTCTGAATACCAGTCTTACACTAACTCATTACGTACCATCGATTACATTTTATAGTCAATTTAAAATACTTCAAGTCCTTTTTCATTTATCTACTATTACCTTTCCACCTTAAAATTTCGCAAATACTTTTTCTTGTTTACTTTGACGTATTCACTAAAAATTTTTTTCAATATTAGACAATATTCTATTAACATAAAATATATTGCAGTTACCATAACTCCGAAATATATGTCAAAATAACATCAGTCATTTCTCAAGTCAATGTTCAATATAATATGTTAAACGAATTTAAATTATCACTCTTATAGTTGTAAGTAATGAAATGTTTTGTCTTTTGTCCATATCTAATCTTAATAAATTTACAGTTTTCTCCTGAAGAAGTCACCAAATAGTGACGAAATATTGAGACCTAGAACAAATAGAGTTTTATTTCATCTGACCGAATTGCCGTTATTCAAAAAATCACTATATATATATATATATATATATATATATATATATTTCAATTTACCTTTAAATTGTTTATAGAAATAATGGTAGTACAGCGTTTTTTATGTTGCAGTGTACATACATTGATTGACTTATAAATTAATTAAACAAATCAGGCATGTTCATGGAACATAATAATTTATGTTTTACTTAATGGTGCGTTGAGTAATGAGATTTCTATTCCTTTCCGCTAAAATTTTTCGATATCTTTGGTGTTAAAAATGATGTCAGACTCAATTTTATTGACTTTTCCTAAATCTTCTTTTTCTGGTTCACTATTTCTGGGTATAGGGTGCCTCATAAGATACCTAAAATATTAAATAATAATTTAAATTTTATAAACTGGCATAAAACTATGAATGTGAGCAGTAAACAAACAATACCTATTATGTAGGTATGTAGAATAATAGTTATTAATTTATGAATATGGTTCTTTTCATGAGCATTTTTCAGTGCGTCACAGTTTTTCGATTTCTCTCTAACGCATTAAATTGTATGTAACAGAAAAAAACGCACGTTTCTGATTACATTTCGTCGCTGACATTTATAACATTTAATCTAGTTGTCAATAGATGGCGCTAATAATATAATATTAAATATTATTATATTATTCTATATAAAAAAAAAATAATCTGTACAATTTATAAGACTATACAAATCAAAGAAAATACCATTTTATAAATGCAATAAACAAAATTGATTTGTTTTTATACCAAATTGCAAATAAAATGTGACAACTGTCAGATTTAACTAAAATGTCATGTTAGAATAAATGTCATAAATGTGTATTTATCACGGACTAACCTTTTTTTCTATCATTTGTGACGCACTGAAAAATGCTTATGAAAAGAACCATATACGTGTTAAACGTACAATTTTAAGGCACGCATGTGAAGGTTTGCAGAATGAGCGAAGCGAATTCTGCAATTCACATGTTCCTTAAAAATGTACTTTTAACACGTATATCATACAATATTTTTTCTACAAACATGTTAAAAATGTAATAATACAGTTTAAATTAAATTTAAGAAAACCTTTAATACATTGAAAGGAGACAGTTTTAAATTTCATCTTATATTACGGATTTTAGCAACCATTGTTGACTTAATTGTTTTCGGAGGTTTTGAAGCATCTGTCAGACGTCTGTTAACCATGGAAAATGGTAAAATTGCAGTGCAAGAAATTCATTTTTCAAATTGCGCAAATTGTACTATTAATACAGGGTGTAACGAAAATACAGGTCATAAATTAAGTCACATATTCTGAGACCAAAAATAGTCCGAATGAACCTAACTTACCTTAGTACAAATATGCACATAAAAAAAGTTACAGCCCTTTGAAGTTACAAAATGAAAATCGATTTTCTCGAATATATCGAAAACTATTAGAGATTTTTTATTGAAAATGGACATGTGGCATTTTTATGGCAGGAAAATCTTAAAAAAAAATTATAGTGAAATTTGTGCACCCCATAAAAATTTTATGGGGGTTTTGTTCCCTTAAACCCCCCCAAACTTTTGTGTACGTTCCAATTAAATTATTATTGTGGTACCATTAGTTAAATTCAATATCTCTAAAACATTTTTGCCCCTTAGTAATTTTTCGATAAGGCAGTTTTTATCCAGTTGCGGCTTCTTTTTAATATGTTTACATAAAAATTTTATGGGGGTTTTGTTCCTTTAAACCCCCCAAATGTTTGTGTATGTTCCAATTAAACTTTTACTGCGGCACCATTAGTTAAACACAGTGTTTTTAAAAGTTTTTTGCCTCTTTGTATTTTTTCGAGAAAGCACTTTTTATCGAGATGTGACTTCTTTTTTAATATGGGTCAAAATATACCTAAAAATGTAAATCATAAATAAATTTTCATATTATTACAAAGTCTCCATAATCGTATTTAGCCATATACAAATATGTGGTGGATTTGACAAATATTCAAAATATCTCGATAAAAACTGACTTTTCGAAAAAGTACTAAGAGGCAAAAAAGTTTTTAAAGTAGTGTGTTTAACTAATGGTACTACAATAATAATTAAATTGGAACGTACACAAAAGTTTGGGGTGGTTTAAAGGAACAAAACCCCCATAAAATTTTTATGGGATGTCCAAATTTCACTATAATTTTTGCTTAAGATACTACTACCATAAGAATGCCACATGTCTATTTTCAATAAAGGATCTCTAATAGTTTTCGATATATTGGAAAAAATCGATTTTCATTTTGTAACTTCAAAGGGCTGTAACTTTTTTTATGTGCACATTTGTACTAAGGTAAGTTAGGTTCAATCGAACTATTCTTGGTCCTAGAATCTGTCAGTAAATTTAGGACCTGTATTTTTGTTACACCCTGTATATATTAATGTTAATAAATAAAATATAAAAATTTTGACGTTTGCTTTCAAAATTTGACATTTTTCACTTTTAACTGCAGTGCAGTGCCGGTTTAACACAGTCTGCCGCCCGGTGCTGATATGGATGCCGCGCCCAGGCTCAAAAATATTTCTTAACTTTATTTCAATTAATAATTAAAACCGGTATAATTTGACTTAAACTTTCAATTGCTGTCAGCAGAATTGCTATTTTATTTTTTAATCAAACGTTATTCGCGTTCAAAAATTGCAATTTCTCGATTTTTTGAAAGTTCCACCGCGTTTATCTCGAAAACTATGCATCCTACGAAAAAACTTGTAAGAACATTTTTTGCTTAGAATTACCCAAGAAATACAAAAAAATGTTTTATTTTGCGAAAAATCGATTTTGTGTAATTCCTCAAGTTCTTTGTTTATAACAATCTTATCGACATCCGGATCAACTGTTACCCAAAAAATTCGTGTTCTACGGGTCAAAATACATAAAAAAAACTTGGGTAAGTCGATATAAATAAAGGAGCCCGTAGCACCCCCTCCTGGACACAGCACTAATTTGTTTACATACATAATGTTCTTGAACTCCTAAGTGGAGCATAGAGCTTCAGTGAAAACGCGCCATCGGGTTCTATTTTGCGCTAGGGCCTTCACCTCATTCCAAGACTTTCCTTGACTTCTTATCTCGTCCATGATGGATCTTCTCCAAGTTTGTGCTGGGCGACCTCTTTTTCTCTTTCCTTGGGGATTCCACTCTAGGGCATTTTTTGCAATACTGGAACTATCTTTTCGGAGTGTGTGACCTATCCACCCCCACTTTCTGTATTTGATTTCATTTTCTACCCTCTTTTGTTGGGTCAGGTGTAGCAGATCTTCGTTTCTGATGGTGTTTGGCCAGAAAATACGAACAATTCTTCGTAGACATTTGTTAACAAAGACCTGCAATTTGTCTGTAAGGTATTTTGTCACTTTCCAGGTTTCACATCCATAGAGTAGAACAGACATAACATTTGACTGGAATATTCGGATCTTTGTCCTTGTAGTATATTCTCCAGACCTCCAAACAGGGTTAAGAATGCTGAAAGCTTGTTGAGCTTTTCGTATCCTCATACGAATATCGTCTTCTGTACCTCCACTTTCTGTTATGACACTTCCAAGGTACGTGAAGTTCTCCACATTTTCAATCTGCTTGTTGTCGATATTAAATAGCGTGTTGTTCCTTGCATTTATTCTCATCGACTTGGTTTTACCAATATTGATTTTTAAACCTATTTTATTGGCCTCAGTGGATAGTGTTTCCAATTGGTCGGCCACATCCTGGAACCTTTGTCAAATTATACCGGTTTTAATTATTTGCATTGCTAAAAATTAATTTTTTTATTATTAAACAAAGCTATTTGTTTATAAGCCAAAAAATTGTTTATAACTTTAAAACATTGCTGAGGCTGTTTAAATAATCCGATTTCAATTCTGTAAAGTGCATTAGATAGGTGGAGTACTTCTTTATATGTAAAAAAATTGACAAATCTTTGTATGTTCTAGTTTTTGTTGTGCAATATTTTAAAATTTTAATTTTTTAAAAAAGTTTAGATTTCAAAATTATTATGCAAAATCTAGTAAGTTAATTTTAATGAAATTTGGTGTACGGTCTTAGCACATTAAAAAAATTTTCTAAGCGAATTAGGAAGGTTCCAAGTGTAACCTAAGTGATGGAAAATAATTGAATAAGGACAGGTTTGTTTTGCCCCCTTATTTTATATTTATTGCTATTTTGAAGCAAGGGTGATAGATTAAGACATTGTTAACAAATCGCATCTGATATAAAATTGAATTATCTTTGTTTTATTCCTATAGGACTTTGTTCTAAAATGAATAGTTTTTAAGTTATAAGCAAAAAAAGTAGAAAAAAACGAAAAAGTTTTGAAATTTTTAAATATTTTATTTTTTTATTAATGTTCCGGGCATACTTGAGAAGGAGCATAAATTAATTATTATTAACGAAGTTATCACCTAACTTTATCCGCAAAAATCTGAATGCCACCTCTCACATCCACCTAAAAACAGATTCTTACTGGTCTAATTATATTCTTAAACGCTGTAAAATGATATAATTTTACGGCGCGCGGCATGTTTGTACGTTATCTGACATTTAGATAACATAAACTGAACACAGTGCATAAACCATATAGGTACGTCGACGTTAATAATAATAATTTATTTATAAATTATTGTTAAGTTTTCAAGTTAATGATCAACCAGAAAATTTTTTATTATTATATCATGTGGATTTGTATGCAAATTTTATTTTACCATAATCATATAATTTCGGAACAGCACGCGCTTCGCGCGTGCCGCCCTAGAACCTTCAACCGCCCGGTGCTACAGCACCCAAAAGACCCCTGGTTAAACCGGCGCTGCTGCAGTGCCTTAAAAATTTTAAAGCATCCAGTAATATAAAGTGATATTTTTAAGGCTCATATGAAGTGCTAAAAATTGCATTTTTTACACATTTGTAGAAAAAATATGTTTAATACTAATCAGCAAATCATGAGCACAACGCATTTGTAGTTAAATATCTGTTGTATTTTTTACAAATTTTTCACAAAAACAGTGTAAATGTCAGTGTAAAAACAGTGTAAAACAGTTTGGCCTGGGCCAAACTACACTTGAGTGCAAAATAATCGACTCACTCGCTGAATTGTACACGTTAGATGTTTGGAATTTTATAAATCTGTTGTCCGATTTGAGTGATTTTATAATGTAAATGTCATTTTATACCAGGTGTAATAATCATACTGTGTTTTTTTTTAAGTTCGGAACGCCCTGTGGAATATTCTAGCACACATATATAAAATATTGAAAGTAAAACTCAATTGTAGCATGAATCTTTATTAACATTTTTTTATGTTGTTCTGAAGCAATTTTCTTGTGGCATTTTTGCAATTAACTAGTTTTAAGGGGAAATAAGCCACAATTTTACTAAAAAAATGGTTTTATTAACGTTTCGACGCCCAAATCGGGTGTCGTTGTCAAAATAAAAAAAATATTAATGAATTAAACAAATATCTTGTTGCTGAGTAAAAAAATTCTTCTAATAATTTATTTAATCTGACTCATTTATATCGGCAGTTCAGACAAACATCATAAATTTTAAAGTAGAAGACTTTAAAATAATATTGCCAATATTTATGAGCTGCGTTCCTGGTACGACTTTATTGAAAGATAGTTCATTCAATTAGATGAAATCAACCCCAACTCAAGAATATCCGTCACAAAAAAAAACCATAACCTGTGATCTGTCTAAAAAGTAAACCACATGCAATGGTGAGCGTAAAATTCTACTTTAAAATGTATAATATTTGTCTGAATTACCGATATAAATGATTCAGATTAAATAAATTATTAGAATAATTTTTTTACTAAGCAACAACATTTTTGTTTAATTCATTAATATTTTTTGTATTTTGACAACGTCACCCGATTTGGGCGTCGAAACGTTAATAAAATTATTTTTTAGTAAAATTGTAGCTTATTTTCCATCAAAACTAGTTAACATTTTTTTTGACTCATTTGTTTATGTTGAATAATAAAAAAGTTAGGTACGTTAACAACTACCAATGTTTTTCATCAATAAATCCTCATTTTCTGCTTAGTTTATATACGAGGCAACAAAGCATTAAACCTAGGAATTTTGTGCAGTAAGACGAATCGTCATGCAACATTTTGCATTCGATTCGAGAGAGTGTTAGGCCATTTTGTGAACTAAATTGACCTCCGACAAAAATGTTTGTGCATGAGAAAATGCATTTTCGAAGTGCATCTCGAAGAAATGGAAAATGAAAAATTTAGAACTAAGGAAATATTGACGGAAATGAGTTCAATTTTTATACTTGTAGGTTTTGGAGGTCACTGAACACGAATTTCATGACGGCGAAGGTCTCCGAGGTACCTGGTACCCAGAGTGGAACTCGTCGCCTGGGACGATTGAATAATTCGCGAAATGAAGATTGGATCGAAAAACTGAAAAATACGTGTTCAATATTTTTCAATAGCCTGTCGAATGACACTAAACATGACCCCCTACTCCACCCCCTGGAGGTGGGGTGAGGGTAACATTAAAATCTTAAATGGAAACCCCCATTTGTTATTACAGATTTAGATTCCTTACATAAAAATAAGCAACTTTTATTTGAGACATATTTTCGAATTGTGGATAGATGGAGCTATAATCGGAAAAAACGATTTATCGCGATACCATAGGTAAATATCTAATTGAAACGGTCTAATATCTCCAGAAATACATTTTCAAAGATAAACTGCAATAACAAATGGCGGTTTCTATTTAAGATTTTAAAATTATATCCCTCCCACTCCGCATCTCCAGGGGGTGGAGTAGGGGGTCGTGTTTAGTGTCATTCGATAGATTTTTGAAAAGTATTGAACACGTATTTTTCAGTATTTCAGATCGTCCCAGGCGACGAGTTCCACCCTGGGCACCAGGTACCTCGGAAACCATCGCCGTTATAAAATTCGTGTTCAGTGACCTCCAAAACCCCTACGAATAAAAACTGAACTCATTTCCGTCAATATTTACTGAGTTATACATTTTTCATTTTCCATTTCTTCGAAATGCACTTTGAAATTGCATTTTCTTATGCACAAAAATTTTTGCCGGAGATCAATTTATTTCACAAAATTGCCTGACCATCTCTCGAATCGAATGCAAAAAGTGGCGTGATGATTCATCTTACTGCACAAAACTCCTAGGTTTTGGGCTTTTTAGTGCTTCGTTGCTTCGCCTCTTAATAAACAAGTCTAAAGTAGGACATGATAAACTAACAATTTAATGGATGTCAAATTGTTAACAGTCAAAAAGTGTCTGGTTTGTTGTGAAAATTAGTAGATTTATTATTTGAAGTTTCAATTAAGTCCGTATTTTTTGTTGTTGTTTGGTGGAAATGGAACGCGCTACAAGCAATTTGACCCGCGATGAGTGTGTTCAAGCAGTGATCTTACATAGCGAAGAATTAGCTACCATGTTATCGGCTTCTTATAATTGTAACAGTTTTTTGCTAATGCACGATAATGCAAGACCTCATGTTCACGAACTGTAACTGAATATTTACAACAGGTAGGACTTTGAATCGGCCATCGCATAGTCCAGATCTTAACCGGATCGAACATTTGTGGGACATAATTGGCAGAAAACTACGACATCGTTTGTCTCACCCTAGAACCTTACAAGAGGTAGAAACAGTAGCTCTCGAAATTTGGAATATTATTGATCATAATATAGCCAAATATACGAGACAGCATACCTCATTTACAATACAAAAGTATATATTCCGTCCGCTCTAACTTTTCCCATACAACACGACTTCTTTTTAAACAAATTAAGTCAAAACCTAAAGTGAAACGAACGTCGATGTGTGTAGTATATAGTATACAGTATACAAAATGTATGGGCCATTCCACGAACATACGCCTATTTTGGATTACTTCGACAACGAATATTTTACTGTGCAACATAAGAAGTACGAAAGTAAATGGCGTTAATAATTATTCCAATAAACAACAATGTAATTTGCAATTTACTTTCGTTCTTCATATTTTGCATAGTAAAATATTCGTTGTCGAAGTGATCCAAAACAGGCGTATGTTCGTGGAATAGGGTATATACACACATCGACGTTCGTTTCACTTTAGGTTTTGACTTAATTTGTTTGAAAATTAGTCGTGACGCATGGGAAAAGTTAGAGCGGACGGACAATATCTCTTTTACTATCGAACATAAGCGAATGCATCAAAAAACAAAATGGAGTTTTAATTTAAATATTTTATATATGCTAGAATATTCCACAGGGTGTTCCAAACAAAAACACAGTATGATTGTTGTACCCGGTATAAAATGACATTTACCTGTCTAGCAACATACTCGATTTTCTTAATAATAAGGCTATGATATACTAAAATAATTATTTAAATGGGACAATAGGTTTAGGAAATTCAAGATATCTAACGTGTACCTACAATTCATCGACTAAGTCGATTATTTTGCTCTCAAGAGTGTATTTTGTCCTAAACGCGATATGATAAACTCATTTGGCCTAGGCTGTATTACAAGAGGCGAGCGGTATGAGCTTGTGTTCTCAACAATCGGAGAGAAGATTGAGGAAAAAATATAGCCAAATTAGTGTAAAAATATAGCCAAACTTCAAATAACACGTGATATACACATATTTATTCTGTGATGTTTACTACTTCCATCTATACTTACAATAAGAGTACTGCCATTGCAGAATTAATTGCTACATCCAGAAAGAAAAAGCTTCCCGGATATGTCGTAAGAGTAGCTCCATAAATAGCCGGATATAAGGCAGAAGAAGCCACTAAACAAAATATGCCATCTAAGGCGCTAGATGTCATGTAGACTTTACCCAATTCATTAGAGGGTAAAATATATGTTAATATAGTTCGTAACATAGAAGTACCTAAACCAACAAATCCTTCTACTGCGAAACCTAAAAATACGACAAAAAATAAATTGAAAATAAAAGTTGACAAAACTTTAAATCAATGTGTTTTTCTCAAAATTACTTTTTTACAAGGCGGCAGATATTGTAACTCAAAAACTACATAATTGATCGATCCACCTGAAATTTTGTATATATCTTTGATTCAATAAAATTGTGTTTTGACTAGGAAAGTTTTGGGGTAGTTCTGATTTTTTTCATTATATATGTATTTTAGGCTGCTGAATCTGAATATGAGGTTTGCGGACAAAATTTCTTGCCGAAACATTGAAAAAATCACGAAAAAGGCGAAAAATTTCAGCTTTTTTCCGATTTATTGCTCAAATCTCGAAAACTATTAACTTTTAGTAAATGGTATGTTAACAGAAACTAAAGTACTTAAAATTATCTACAAAATATCACGATTTACTTTTTTTTTCAGATGAACCGTTCGGTCTAAAGTACAAGTTGAAAATTGCCAATTTTTAACGGTCTCGGCAAAACCTACTTTTTACATTCCAAAACGTTATTTTTTATTAGAATGCTGTCATTTGATAAATTTCTCCTAGTTTTCTGTACCAATAATAAATGTTAGTTCATAGGTATGGTATGTCTCTTGTGACAGCTTCCATGAGTCCATTCCGTCCTAAGAGGCCGGGAATGTCTCTGCTTTTCCCTTAGAGCCACAGAAGATCAGGCACCGATGAAGTCACAGTTTCAGTTTGTGTGAACATTTCCTTCGGATCTGTTTTCCTTCGGAACCTTGAGGTTTTGTCCTTTTAAAATGAATTAGTTGAACAGCTCCCTGACTTCCATAAACCTCATTCGCGGGTTTCCTTTTTATCCGAGGAATGGATTTCTTAGGAGCTACTGCATGTTTTGGTGCAATACAAGAAATGCCACATATGACGTGAAAAGTGTGGTATTCGTTGATTGTATGTACGTTAAATTTAGCGTCATCGTACACCTGCTGTGTAAAGCACGGCAGGTCAATTTTCTGCGGATCGCCTGCGAATGCTGACACTTTGAGGGGAACAGCTTCTGTATAGGATGAACAAAACCCCAAAGAGGAAACTACATCAACCTATTTTCTTGAGCCATACTTTTTGTAGAGGAAACGGCCAACCCTGCAACTATCTGGGCCTTACTGCCGCTACAAGACTTTGAGCAAGCGCGTTGCTTATCTGGAAGTGTCAGCAATCGCAGGCGATCCGCAGAAAATTGACCAGTCGTGCTTTACATAACAGATGTACGAAAACGCTGATTTTAACCCTTTCTATGCCAGGCCTTAATTTGCATGTTGGTCCCTAAATCCCAAAGGTTTTTTCATGCTTAGAGTCCCATCGCCTTATATACAGAGAGAGTCTGTAAAGTGGAATAAATTCAATATCTCAAATACTAATTGTTTTTTTGGAAAATGCTCAGACCCGTCGATTAGTATTTCAAATTGTCCTTTTTGACATTCAATAATAATGTATACAGGGTGTCCCAATTTAGAGATATGACGTCATCGTCGATTTTCTTAAATGGCAACACTGTCATTTTGATAGCTAATTTGATAGGGTTTGTAAAGTTATACATAACTGCAAAATATCAAATTTTTATTCTCTACCATTTACAAGATAATAGAAAATAACAAAGTTATATCTGTAATTTGGAATATATTCAATAATTAAAATACTAACTGTTTTTTTGAAAAATGCTCAGACCCGTCGATTAGTATATCAAATTGTCCTTTCTGACATATAATAATAATGTATACAGGGTGTCCTAATTTAGAGATATGACGTCATCGTTGATTTTCTTAAATGGCAACACTGTCATTTTGATAGCTATTTTGATAGGGTGTGTAAAGTTATACACAACTGCAAAAGTTCAAATTTGTATCCTCTACCATTTAGATGATAATAAAAAATAACAAAGTTATGAAAAAGAAGTAATCAACTAATAATTGAATTTAATTATTTCAATAAATTAAGCAAAAACTCATAATGTTGCCCTCAATTATTGTCAAATTGTCAATGGGCAACGTTATGAGCATTTGCTTAATTGAAATAAATAAATTCAATTATTATTTGATTACTTCTTGTTATTCATAACTTTGTTATTTTTTATTATCTTGTAAATGGTAGGGAATAAAATTTTGAAATTTTTCAGATGTGTATAACTTTACACACGCTATCAAAATAGCTATCAAAATGATAGTGTTGCCATTTAAGAAAATCAACGATGACGTCATATCTCTAAATTGGGACACCCTGTATACATTATTATTATATGTCAAAAATGACAATTTGATATACTAATCGACGGGTCTGAGCATTTTTCAAAAAAACAGTTAGTATTTTAATTATTGAATATATTCCAAATTACAGATATAACTTTGTTATTTTCTATTATCTTGTAAATGGTAGAGAATAAAAATTTGATATTTTGCAGTTATGTATAACTTTACAAACCCTATCAAATTAGCTATCAAAATGACAGTGTTGCCATTTAAGAAAATCGACGATGACGTCATATCTCTAAATTGGGACACCCTGTATACATTTTTATTGAATGTCAAAAAGGACAATTTGAAATACTAATCGACGGGTCTGAGCATTTTCCAAAAAAACAATTAGTATTTGAGATATTGAATTTATTCCACTTTACAGACTCTCTCTGTATACGTCGCATATAAATAAACAAATAAATGACCAAAACATGTTTTTTAATGAGTTTTTTTAACCAACTTAAACGTTTTCTTCTCAAAGGTACTCATCAGAGAGCAAAACCAACTTGAAAAAATATAACTAACTTAAAAAAATAATGTAATGTAAATTGACATTAAAAGTTTTCTTTTGTGTGGTGCTCCTCAAAACATGACACTACGCAAAGGCCAACTCCGCATCTTGCACACATGTATCTCGATTCGCTTCTTTTTTTCTGGTCTTTTCTGTGGCTACAAACGCTTCGCCTTCTAGCAGCTTCCTATATGTGAACAAATATATACGGCAATGGGTCCGCATGACCTGTCTTAGGTGCCAACATTTTGAGGCTTTGGGAACAATAATCTAACATTTTCGGACATATTTTTACGGCATTGGGACACCAATGAGTCTAAAATTTGATAAGCAACGCATATTTTTGGCTTTGGTAAATTGAGACCATAACACCTTGAACGTATATATACGGCGGCTGGGAATACATACCCACTTTTTCAAAAACATATTCTTATATTCCTAATTGATATAAGAAATAAAAGTTTATAATTATAAATTAAAGTCAAATTAAAATAAAGGTTTTCATTTTTCTCGACCACGGGCATGTAAATTTGGAACACCCTGTATAAAACAAATTATGTGTAGGTAGCGTTTAAGAGAGTGATTCGGAGAAGTGTTTACGAACCTCGGAACAATACGACTCAAATAAACAATTAGAGTGATGTGTACAAAGAAAGTGTTCGCGGAAGGATTTGTCATTAACCACCGCTAACTAATACTCTAGTGAATAAGATAATGGGTCATTAAATTTGTAAATGTTGTATTAATGTAGAAAGTAAAATTGAAATGGGGAATATTATTTTTTCTTGAAATCCATTAAGATATTTAGAAAAAGGAAAGTTGTGTTGATAAATACGGATAATTGAAAGTTGCTTGGGATTGGTTGATTTTTGAATGCTGGAAAGGGTAATTTGGAGGTAGGAGAATGGATGAGAGATATGTGGCAGAATGTTTTGAGCGATCGAAAGGCGAAGTCCAGTGTTCGAGAAGAGTGTACAAAAAAGTGAAACGCCGGTGTAGTTAGTTTGTTGTTGGAATTAAAAAAATAAGATATCGTGGAACGAGTGTTAGGCCGAGTCGAGATAAGATATAACTCCTTGAGTCTAGAGTATCCCGGTTTTTGTTGAAGTGTTTGAAAAAGGTAGAACACAGCATCAGGAGAAGGCAGGAACGAGGGCGGTACGAGGCGTAGTTTTCAGAAAGGAGCAGAGGCTTTACTGGGAAGCTGGTATGAGTCGTTTGATCGCAACCCAAGATAGGAGGAAACGTGTTTTGTGTGAAGACATTGTCAAATCATCAGTAAAGGTCAGTCTATTTTGTTATGACATGAATGTATGGTTTATGTATTAAATACCACATTGAAAATTGAGGCACACAATCATTATTAAAAATTTTTCATCAAACCTATATCAATTTATCACTGATAAATCATAATAGTTCATTTTAAATAAAATAACTTTGGAGACAAAAAGAAGTAAGATTCCCATGAATGTAAATGTTATATTAAATAAAGATAGAAAGATAAGATATAGGAAATATTAAGCATTGAATGCCATTTAGATAAAATAAACGATTTTATAATTTCTAATTGAAATTCATATGTGTGTATTATTTTACTCTCTTTTATCTATCCCGATTAGGAATCCACTGAGAAATATTTTGAAGCCACGAAAGTAAGTAATTGATATTATAATTTAGCCCTGAGATTGACGCTATATTGGTATTTGATCTGTTTGATTAATGAGATAATCATTAATTAATTAATTAAAATAAATTACATCTGAGAACAGCATCAGATTTCAAAAATAAGATCACAACAATATATATGCAGCGTTGGGACAGAAAGGGTTAACGTACATACAATCGACGGATACCACACTTTTTACGTCATGGGTGGCATTTTTTGTATTGCACCAAAACATGCAACAGCTCCTAACCAATCCATTCCTCGGCTAAAAACTAAACCCGCACCTGAGGTTTATGGAAGTCAGAGAGCTGTTCAACTAATACATTTTGAAAAGACAAAACCTCAAGGTTTATCAGAAATCAAGATCCGAAGGGAATCTTAACACCAACTGAAACTGTGACTCCATCTGTGCCTGATTTTCTGTGACTCTAAGGGAAACGCAGAGACATTCTCGGTATTTTAGGATGGAATGGATTCATGGAAGCTGTGAAAAGAGACATACCATATTCATATTATGAACTAACATTTATTATTTGTACAGCAAACTAGGAGAGATTTATAAAATGACAGCGTTCTAATAAAAACTAAAGTTTTGGAATGTAAAAAGTGGGTTTTGCCGAGACCGTTAAAAATTTGCAATTTTTAACTTGCACTTTAGACCGAACCGTTCGCCTGAAAAAAAAAGTAAATAGTGATATTTGTAGATAATTTTAAATATTTTAATTTCTGTTAACAGACCACTTACTAAAAGTTAATAGTTTTCGAGATTTGAGCAAAAATGTGGAAAAAAGCTGAAATTTTTCGATTTTCTAGCGATTTTTTCAATGTTCCGGCAAGAAATTTTGTCCGCAAACCTCATATTCGGATTCAGCAGCCCAAAATCCATATATAGTGAAAGAAATCAGAACTACCCCAAAGCTTTCCCACTAGGGAGCTCGTATAGTACAAATTGACTGAATCACTTTTTTAGATATTTCGTGAGGCAAGCTCTCGAGATATTTTTTGTTTTATGCTTATTTTTTATTTAATAATAATAAATATGTTTGACATCACCCATTTTTTTTTGGAAAAAAATTGTTGTTTTGACTTCTGAGTGATAACAAAAAGTCAAAAATTGTTAAAACTAAATTATTTTTTAATAATTTTCCTTTATTTTTTTTGAATATTCTATGAATTGTACTGAATATGCCTATTCAATTTAAAAATAAAATAATTCTACCACACTTTAAAAACATTACAAAAATGTGCTTGAAATGTTGATTTCAAACCCTAAGTCCCTCCTTAAGGATAGCTATGACAAGATTTTGATAGACAACTCATGCAAGTAATATTATTTGTCTATGTATGAAATTTAATAAAAAAAAATGTTTCATCCGGAAGCATCTAAACATTCCGTATATGTATCTGGAACATAAAGGTTTTCTATTGGTTCGTTGCAGCACGCGGTAATATTTTAACCAATAGGCGGCGAGGTTCCAGATGCATATACGGAATGTTGGTCGGTCTCAAATTCATATACGGATTGTTACAATATCGTACACCGAAAAAGATAAGTCTTTTAAAAGGAGATTGATTTTAAAATACTTGTTACTGTCTTATTAAATAAAAATAAAACAATTATAGTATTTCGAATGTTATTTGGTGCGAAATTCATATGCGGAATGTTAATTATTCGTAGACCAAAAATGGGACTTTTTATTAATCAGTTAAAGGAGACTGATTTTAGAATACCTATCTTATTGATGTATTATTAAAGCAAAATATAACAATGATTAGGTACCTATTTGGTGCAAAATTCATAAATGGGATGGTGTAGATTTGAGATACATACATATTTCTTTATTTGACTATTTCTCAGAATTTTTAATGACTTGCACGTGTTGTTAAGTATGTTTAGATCTGTTTCATCTATTCAATTCAATTCTGTTGAAGTTTAGGGCTGTGTGCTATCAGACGAAAATAAATGTTAACTTGGTTATAACGTTTGCGGTCGTGTTTTAAATATTATATTCTGGTTTATATACAGAGAGAGTCTGTAATTTGGAATAATTTCAATATCTCAGACCAATCGATTAGTAAAATTGCTCAGACCAGTCGATTAGTATTTCAAATTGTCCTTTTTGACATACAATAATAATGTATACAGGGTGTTCCAATTTAGAGATATGACGTCATCGTTGATTTTCTTAAATGGCAACACTGTCATTTTGATAGCCATTTTGATTGGGTGTATAAAGTTATACATAAATGTAAAATTTCAAATTGTTATTCCCTACCATATAAAAGATAATAAAAAATAACAAAGTTATGTCTGTAATTTGGAATAAATTCAATAATTCAAATACTATTTGTTTTTTTGAAAAATGCTTAGACCCGTCGATTTGTATTTCAAATTGTCATTTTTGACATAAAAAATAATGTATAAAGGGTGTCCCAATTTAGAGATTTGACGTCATCGTTGATTTTCTTAAATGGCAACACTGTTATTTTGATAGCTATTTTGATAGGGTGTGTAAAGTTATACATAACTGCAAAATTTCAAATTTTTATTCCCTACCATATACAAGATAATAAAAAATAACAAAGTAATAAAAAATAAGTAATCAAATAATAATTGAATTTAATTATTTCAATTAAGCAAATGCTCATAATGTTGCCCTCAATTATTGTCAAATGGTCAGTGGGCAATATTATGAGCATTTGCTTAATTGAAATAATTAAACTTCATTATTATTTGATTACTTGTTTTTCATAATTGTTATTTTTATTATCTTATAAATGGTAGGGAATAAAAATTTTGAAATTTTGAAGTTATGTATAACTTTACACACCCTGTCAAAATAGCTATCAAAATGCTAGTGTTGCCATTTAAAAAAATCAACGATGCCGTCTATCTCTAAATTGGGACACCTTGTATACATTATTATTTTATGTCAAAAATGACAATTTGAAATACTAATCGACGGGTCTGAGCATTTTTCAAAAAAACAATTATTATTTGAATTATTGAATTTATTCCAAATTACAGACATAACTTGGTTATTTTTTATTATCTTGTAAATGGCAGAGCATAAAAATTTGATATTTTGCAGTGATGTATAACTTTACACACCCTATCAAAATGACAGTGTTGCCATTTAAGAAAATCAACGATGACGTCATATCTCTAAATTGGGACACCCTTGTTTGCGCCAATAGAAATATATATTCATATTGGCGCAAACATAGCCCCCGCCCTGAAAAACCCATTTTTCAGCCAAATCTGTATGCAATTTGTGCCGAAAACACAATAAAAAAAACTAGTTCCAAATAAATACTCAAAGGACCAGGCATAAATTAATATACCAAAATTTTCAGAGTTAATTACCGTAACTCAAAAAAATAATCGAAAAAAAAATAAATAAATTCTAATGAAAAATACCTATAACTATATACAAAAGATATTACTGTAAATTTATTGATTCGGAAGAGGGCATAACTTCAAAACTGGTCGTGTAAATGTCCCTTTCGAAGTTTTTACAGTAACATTTCTAACAACTCCGTCTTTACCCGGATGAACCTCAGTAACAATGGCCAACGGCCAACAAAGTGTAGGTACATTGTCTACCTTTAAAATAACAACCGTTCCGATTTTAACATTAGGCAAATCTATATTCCATTTTTCTCTAGTTTGTAAGGTAGTCAAATATTCCAAACGCCACCTTTTCCAGAAATCTTGCACCATTCGATCGATTAACTGGAACCTATCTAACCGGTTTATATTTAAATCTGTTAAATCGTCGGCCGGCAAACTTCCTAACGGTGTTAAATTTAAAAAATGTGATGGAGTTAATACCGATATTTGAGATGAATCAGTTGGTCGACGACAAAGAGGTCTCGAATTTAAGATTGCCTCTATTTGAATTAATAGAGTATTTAACTCTTCATATGTTAACAACTGATCCCCTATGACCTTATAGAGATGCGACTTAGCGCTCTTTACATTACTTTCCCAAAGACCCCCGTGACTCGGACTTTGTGGACTTATAAATTTCCATTCCACACCGTTCAAATTTAATTCACATAACAGTGCATTTTGATATTCTTCCGAACTAGCAAACCGATTAATTTCACTTAAAACCGTTTTCGCACAAACAAAAGATGATCCCTGATCAGAATACAAAACCTTGCATGGGCCCCTTCTTGCTAAAAGTCTTTTAAATGCTTGCATAAAATGTGGTGTGCTTAAAGAACTCACCAATTCTAAATGAACCGCTTTTGTGCTTAAACAAACCGCTAATAAACAATACGATTTATGAACCGCCGCATTACGTTTTTTACCTAATGTAATATTTATTGGCCCAAAATAGTCAACCCCTACGTGTAAAAAGGGTTTAGTAGCAGTAACCCTCGATACCGGTAAATCTGCCATGAGCGGTGTCAAAATTTTCGGTTTATTTCTAAAACAACGATTGCATTTAAAAACCCGATTTCTTATAAGATTTCTTGCCCCAAGAATCCAATACCTTTGACGCAATAAAGCTTCAAGCAAATATGCCCCCGTATGCATATAAATTATATGATAAAAATCAACAATCCGTTCAACTAACGTTTCTTTTCCCGGTAAAATTAGTGGATGTTTTCCCGAAAAACTAAGGGATGAATTATTAAGTCGTCCCCCCACCATAAGTAAACCGTCTTGTAAAAATGGCCGTAATTTCTTAAGCTGTGTTTTACATTGTTTGTTTTCTTTTATCATTTTTATTTCAGTTTCAAAATGTTTTAACTGAATTAACTGAATTAAATAACATTCTGCTGTTCTTAGCGCAGTAGCCGTAATTAATTTTTGCACAGGAATTAATTTTAACAACATTAAAACCCGAACCGTAATCCGTAAAATTTTATGCCAGCTAGAATGACGTTCAACCAATTCAAGTAAGGGATGAATTTTTTCACCCTGCTTCTCCTCCTCAATAACCAAAACCTTAACCTCCGAAATATCCGATTCTAATATTGAAGAAGGCCAGTCCGATTCCCGTAATTTTATCCAACTAGGACCTTGTAACCAAAGTTCATGATTTATTAATTGTGAGGGTGTCAACCCTCTTGACAAGCAGTCCGCGGGATTATTTTTACCTTCAATATGTTGCCATGAAATATTAGGAAGGTTTTCTTTAATTTGCTGCACTCGATTAGCTACAAAAATATCTTTGGTATTTGCCGAAGTTAACCAACTCACCACCGTGGTCGAATCAGAATACGCAACTAGTTGTGAAATATGAGTAAGTTTGCTATAATTTTCAAATATTAATTTCAGCAAAGATGATAACAAAAAAGCCGCGCATAATTCTAGCTTCGGAATGGTCATGGTCTTTTTTAAAGGTGCACATCTCGATTTTGCAGCAACCAGTCTCACACTCACTTCACCGCTAGAATTTACAACCCTTAAATAAACTACCCCACCGTAACCGTCTTGACTTGCATCCGCAAACCCCAAAATCATAATCGGAACATCCCTCATGGCTCCTACATGTCTAGGGACCTCAAATTTTGAAAAATCTTGCCATTCATTGCATACCTTTTCCCATGATTTTTTAATCGTATCCGGGGGTGAGTCATCCCAACCCAATTTTAGTTGCCATAACTCCCTGATCATTAACTTTAAATGCAAAATAAATGGAGCAATCAGACCAATAGGATCATAACATTTTGCAGTAAGAGATAAAATCTTACGTTTTGTACAATTTTTATCGGGGGTGGTTAACCTATAGTTCAAAACATCCCTCTGCGGATCCCATTGCATCCCTAAAACTTTAGTCTCCGATTTAAATGTAACCGAATTTTGTAAACGTTTTTCCAGCGGAATTTCTGATAACAAATTGTCCAAATTAGTCGACCATTTAACTAAGTCAAAACAACCACCTTTGAAGAGATTTACCGATTGATTATATAATTCTTTAGCTTCAATTTCGTCCGGAACACTCGTTAAAAAATCATCCATATATAGCCCCGAAGAAATATATTTTTTAGCTAAAGGATAATCTTTGCCATCTTCATTTATCAATTGCTGAACCGTCCGTAGCGCTAAAAAAGGTGACGACCTTAAACCGAACGCAACCACCGTAAATTCATACGTTTTTATTTCCTCGTTTGGATCAAATCTCCATAATATTCTTTGAAACCGCCAGTGATCTTGTACTAATTTTATTTGTAAAAACATCTTTTTTAAATCCGAACTCAATGCTACTGGAAAAAGCCGAAAATTTATTAATAAAGTGCATATGTCCGCCTGCAGTTTAGGCCCGCTATGCAATAAATCATTCAAAGAGACATCACTGTCTGAAGGGCAAGATGCATCCAATACGATACGTATAGGTGTACTTAAACTCTCTAATTTTATTACAGGGTGATGACTAATATAATAGGATAAGTCACAATCTTCTTTTTCCAATAAATTTAAGTATCCTTGATCCAAAAAATCCTGCATAATTTTATTGTAATCCGCACGCAAGCTGTCCGATTTTGTTAACCGTTTTTCCAAGGTTTTTAACCGATTTTCCGCCGAAACCCTTGAATTTCCCAAATTTTTTGGTGAACTTTTAAAAGGTAATGCAACAGTAAACCGGCCCGATATATCCCTGGAAACCGTGGTTTTATAAATATTTTCACATTCTATAGCGTCTAAATCCGGAATTTCCCGTTTTGGAACCTGCTCTAATTCCCAAAATTTTGTCAAAATTTGTTCAATCGATGTTTCTTCCCTTAAAGTGAGCAAATTTATGGGAGTGGAATATTCCGTATCCACCTGACCCATAATAACATACCCGAACGTTGTTTCTAAAGCCGCCCCTAAACCTGAAGAACTCAAAATCCGATTACCGCCGAAAAGAATAGGAAAAAACTGCGCACCGATTATGCCATCGATTGATTTAGGTTCAAAAAACTTATCGTCCGCTAATTGTAAATTTTTAAATTCCGATAAAGTTTGCAAATTTAATTTCGTTTTTGGCAATTTATCTGTAATATGATCAATAACTAAAGCTTGAACATCGTATTTTTTAGTCTGATCAAAACGCGAAGTGATAATAATGTCCGTTACTCCCCTTACCGACTGAGAGTTTTGTCCCAAACCTTGTACCGAAGAATTAATTTTTGTATATCTAAGACCTAGTTTTTTACAACATTCCGTGGTCAAAAGATTACACTGACTACCGTTGTCCAAAATAAACCGCGCCGTTGCATTTTGTAAAGGACTATTTAACACACATACCGTTACCGTTGCTAATAGAACCGTTTTTTCCTGATTTCTACTCAAAAAACTAGAATTTTGAAACGCACAATTAACTGAACCCGAATTGTGGTTATTGGAACCCGTTTCTGGAATACCGACACCAGAATTTGGTTGATTATTTTGATTATTTTCTTTCGCGCCCCTTATTTCCGGTTTTCCTGCGCATAAAAGAAAATGATGATTCTTGGCACACTGGGCACACGGTCTTTTTAAGCACTGTCTTACACCATGTGACTGGGAAAAACACAGAAAGCATAAATTATTATTTTTTACCAAATCGTACCTTTGTGTAGGATTCATAGCCTTAAATTTATCACACCTACCCAAAAAATGTGACGATTTTTTACATAAAACACAAAAAGGCATTCTGTTATTGTTTTTATTCTCATGCTGGCTTACAAAAAATGATTTCGAATTTTTATTTTTATGATAGCCACCGGAGCTAGCCTCTTGTGAGTCACTATTATGCAAAATTTTTGTTTGATCCTTAACAAATTTAATTAAATCCCTGTAAGTAGGAATAACCGTTCCGCGCATGTGATTTTCAAAAGATTTTACCGTTTCCCTGTCCAGTTTTGAGAGTGCATGATAAAGTAAAATAAAATCCGTTAAATCCGGGACATCCAACTTTTTTAAGGCATTAACCGAGGCGTCAAAGATTTCTAAAAAACTGTTTAGATTTTTTTCAGATTCCGATTGCAAGGATTTAAAATTAAAAATTTGTTGTAAATAAGTGTTTGCTAACAACCTTTTATTATGATATTTTTCTAAAAGTGCTTTCCATAACGTGTCATAATTATCCCCAGAAGTAGCTATTCCCGCACAAATACTAAGGGCCGATCCCTTTAAATGTGAAACCAAAAGCCGAGCCTTATCTGCATCCGTCAGCTGGAAATTATCGTGTACCAATGGTTTGTAAATCGAATAAAAAGTTTCCCATTCCTTTGTTTCCCCGTGGAAATCTGGAATAGTGATTTTTGGCAAAAGACTGTGTACATTACACTGTTGTTGTGTACTTTGCTGTAAAGTTGGATTTACAATATTGGTGCTTGGTTTTAATTTTGTATAAGCCGCCCTTGCTTCACAACACATTTCGTTAATAACAGACATCACCTGAAAATCTGGTTTATAGTTTTCATCAACGTCAAACCCGACTGCGTTGATTTCATCCAAAATTTCGAGAATTTCTGTCCTTGTCGAATCCATCGACTGATACAAGTTTGTGAATTTTTTAATGGTGTTATCCGTAGTTAAGTTTTTCGATAAGTCATATAAAGTCTGAATGATTGTATAAAGCGTTTCTTTTTTAGCCGTTAATATTTTAAATTGCCTTTCGTAAGTAGTCATTGTTACTGAAATCAATCCGCAAAATCAGAAAAAAAACAAAGTCTACTTTAAGAAAACTGTAGCATATAACAAACCAGGTCTGAGTATAAATTTTGAATAAAATTAATTAATTATAGAGATTTGTTAAAAAACAAGCCTTCCGGGCAGTTATTATGCACTCTTTATTTTGTTTAGAACCGTGAATCAAATTTAGTATTTGTTTACAAAATAATTTTTATTCATACATCCGAATTTTTCCGTAACCGATTGAGTCGAAAAATATTCACGTTTGACAACACCGCAAATATTTAAAAACCTAACTTCTTTCACGCCCGAAGCCCAAGTTGTTCCGAGAAACAAAAACGATACAAATACAAAAATCAGCAAAAAGTTATCACAGAGTTTTTTTTTCCGATACGTGCCGACATTAAATTTTACCGAACAATTTGTTTCTAAATAAGATTATTATTATTTAATAATACAAAACTAAGCAAAGCAAACTGTAAACCTACGCTGAATATCCAAGCTCGAAATTGACCAATTTCGGGGCTATGTTTGCGCCAATATGAATATATATTTCATTTATTTTAATTCGGGAACGTCTTGGCAACACAGTTCTAAGTAAGCATAATCTTCTGTCCTTTATGTTAAATCAGTCAGTCGTTAACATACATACGGTCGGAACGTATAGTACACCTTGACAATTTTAATTTGATTTTGTGTGTTTTCCGTGAGACAAATTGACGATACCAGACAACATATTTTCGGTAAGTTCCCTTCTTTTATCCCATCCTTCATTTTCCTTAATGCCACCGAAAATAGTGCTTCAACATTTAACAACACGAAGAAAATCTAAGAGAATCTCGGTAAGTTATTATTATTAAATATTTTCCATTTGGTTTTCCTAAAAGCCAAAACAACCCTATATACATTATTATTGTATGTAAAAAAGGAAAATTTGAAATACTAATCCACGGGTCTGAGCAATTTTCAAAAAAACAATTAGTATTTGAGATATTGAATTTATTTCAAATTACAGACTCTCTCTGTATTTATTTTGGTCTACGAATAATTAACATTCCGCATATGAATTTCGCACCAAATAACATTCGAAATACTATAATTGTTTTATTTTTATTTAATAATACAGTAACAAGTATTTTAAAATCAATCTCCTTTTAAAAGACTCTAAAAAAACTTATCTTTTTCGGTGTACGATATTGTAACAATCCGTATATGAATTTGGGACCGACCAACATTCCGTATATGCATCTGGAACCTCGCCGCCTATTGGTTAAAATATTACCGCGTGCTGCAACGAACCAATAGAAAACTCCTATGGTCCAAATACATATACGGAATGTTTAGATGCCATCCGGAAAGCATATTATGGGTGAAGGTCGACGTAGATTCGGATCCCGTACTATTATGAAACAATTAACTGAACAAACGTTTTCGGCCAATAAAGATCGGAAAAACAGTAACCATACCTATTCCCAACTTTGATAGAGCTAAAAGAGATGCTCAGAATATTTTGGGTGCCATACAGGATAAAACAGTTTACTGTTTATACAGAGTAGGTACAACAATATAGTAGGTGTGAAACACCGAACAATAAACACACTTTTTTTGAGAAATCAAACAAAAGAATACAAAAAGAATTTTCTTAAGAGCACACAGTAGCGATCGACAGGTAGCAACAAACGCGGTCCAAGATTGCGAAAGTTCTGCGAACTTTCAAAAGTGAGGCAACAGTGCGTCGGTAATTCGACACTGAAAGTGAGGTTTATACTATTAAAAACAATAATTTTTATACAAATATGCGCGAAATGTTGCCAAGTTAGAGACGTTCGATTTCTTGTTATAAAAAAATTGATTTTTAGTAGTTCCGATGTGACACAAAATCTAGGCACGGGCTAAAAAAGTTTATTTTAAGAAAGTGTATTTTTTTGTCTTTCTTAATGGCGGTACAGGCTCCTTTTTTCAATATTTTATTTAGTTATAGAGTAATTGCCACATACTAACATATTTCTGAAATTGGGCTTTGTACCGCCATTCTTTATTATGTTACGAATATGTGTGCCAAATATCTCGACAAAATATTCAAAATTAGAGCCGCAATCTTGGAACGCGTTTGTTGCTACCTGTTGATCGCTACTGTTTGCTCTTAATTAGGAAGATGTGCCCGATGCGACGCCGACGTTCGGCTAGCTTTAAGAGAAATCTCTGCAAAAAAATTTAAAGGGTGACAAGACTTTATTTAATGCTACTGCAATAAAAAAATGCTTTCCAATGTAAATGTAAAAGTTGTAACGTATTGTGCAATTATAAATATTATAATGTTTGACCATGTGAAAATAAAGATTAATTTTTTATTTTAATTACGACAATATATATAAAAACAGAGTAAAAGTGCCCGCAAGATGGAAACTAATAAAGAAACAAAAACCTCAACACAAACTAGACATCCGTTTATTGAAAAAACGACACCATACAGTAAATAAAGAATTAAATAAAAATTTAGGAAATATTGACCACCACAGAATTATCGAGTCCGATGACATAAACGTTCTTTGGAAAACTATTAAAGAACAAATGAACAATGCAATAGAGAAACATCTAAATGTATCACCCAGAAAAAACAAACACGAATGGATGACAGATGAGATTGTACAATTAATAGATAAAGGAAGAGAATCTAAAGGAAAAGATCAACAGGATGGAGAATACAAAATACTAAATATAATAATTCGACAAAAAAAAAATAACCGAAGCAAAAGAGAAGGGGTTGGAAACAAAATGCGTCGAAATAGAAGAACTGCAACAAAGGCACGATTCTCTTAATTTACATAAAAAGGTAAAAGACTTTATATCAACTACCAAGCGAACAACTTTTCACACCATACTGAACACGGATGGCAAACTGCTAGAATCAACATTAACGTAAAAGAAGTGAATATGAAAATATCAGCCTAAAAAAACAAAAAACTTAATAATAACTAGTAATATCCACAGAATCAATAAGATGCAAATTGGACAATCAAATTATACAAAAAGTAATGACTTTCAAATACCTGGGATTAATAGTAAATTAATCTATCAGCCGACAACAATATCGAAGTAGAGGTTAAAGACCAAATAATTAAAGCCAGTAGAAAGGCCGGATGCCTAAACGACACAATTTGGAAAAACAAACACCTAAGAGTGGAAACAAAGGCCAGAATATAATATAAGTCAGTTATTAGACCAGTTATGACTTACACTGCCGAAACAAGACCAGATACAAGCAAAACACAAAGACATCTGGAGACCAACGAAATGAAGATCTTAAGAAGGATTGCTGGAAAATGACTACGGGACAGGGTAATAAGTGAGGAAATCAAATGCATATGTGGGGTAGACAATATAAATGCCTTGGTAAAGAATAGAAAAGAAGAGTGGAATCAACGCTTAAGCAGGATGTCTGAATCAAGGATAGTAAGAATAGCCAGAAGAAGTATAGGACGCCCAAGGAAAAGATGGAATGACAATTTAGGGACAGAGTGAAAGGCACCGTTGAAGAAAAACAGGCAGTACTGCCTATATAAAAGAAAAAGAAAAAGAACAAATTCTTTAGGTAGATTTTCGGTAGTATAAAGTGCTTCTTTGGAGTTTCACTGATGATTACTGTTTTCGTTTTAGTGGTAGAAAATTCTAGGCCAGTAGTGTTCGAACAATTCTTTAATTTGTAAATGAGTAGTGGATTAAGTGATTTAGCGATGTGATTGATTGCAATAAGGAAAAGTGCAACACTAAAAGTAGACCATTGAGGAATGCCGTTTAATTGGATTTTTGAGTCTAAAATAACGTTATTTATTCGAATAAGTTTCGTCTATATAGAAAATTATTAATAAATTTTATATTTCCTTGAATTGAACAACTTAATATCAACAATTCTTTTTTATCTAATCCCCAAATGGCACGCGTTATATAATAAAAGATAGCCATAAGCCAAACATACATGATCACATCCAAATAACCCATGAATGACTCAATATCCACTAGGTTTTCTAATGAAGATGTGGACTTTCTAAAGTAACTTTGTATAGGGCTAGGTAGCTAGCAATAAGTCTATACTATCTAGTAGCTATCAAGTGGATAAACTGACTAATTCTAAGCAAGTTTTGTTCTATAGAGATTTTTCGCTTTAAAAAAATGGCGTCTGTATGAAATCTTTATACTCAGTATAAACAGAGTTGTAGCAAATTAAAAGTAAGTTCTTATTCGTCAAATTCCAAATCGAATGTTTCAACGTGAAATAACAAAAAAAAATAAAGCACATTTCGGGGAAAACTCATCGCAGCTTTTTTAAAGTGTTTAAAAAAGCTTTATTTTTGTTTTTAAAAAAGTTTCTAGCATTAAAAGTAAGCAAGTTACGCTGAAAATAAAGTTGGTAATTTTTTTGTAAAACCTAGTTTTAAAAAATCGTGAAAATCACCCTCTGAAAGGGAACTTGCATAAAATTTTTAATTCGAGATGCTATAAATAAAGAGATGCTATAAATCACAACAAAACACAATTTAAAATATATCAAAGAAAAAAGTCGTTTGTGTTTTTCGTTTGGCTCCTCAAGACGAATAAAATCAAATTATCGTTACCGCTCACATTCGTGAGACATCCCAGAATAAGGTTCAAGAAGTCGCCCACGTGAAAAGTGGGCCAAATTTTGTTTAACAATTTTTTTTTAATCAAATTGCAAAAAATCTATACTTTTGGCCCCGACAATTTTTTTGTAGGTTTTTTGGACCATTCTGGATAAAAAATGTCTCTTATTGTCTTTCTCTAAAGTTGATCGTTTTCGAGTTATAAGCAATTTAAAATTGAAAAAAACGAAAAATGGCGATTTTCAAGGCTTAATAACTCGGTTAAAAGTTATTATTATGAAAGTCAGAAAGTGACTAAATCAAAGTTTAATGCCCCCCTACAAGATCCTGAAGAAATTTTTGTGATTATTTTATTATTAAGCTGTTATTTTTAAGTAATAATATTGAGCGCCATGCACGTGGTTGCCGGTCGTAAATGCTGAGTGCGAGAGAGATGCCACTCCGGCAGTCGCAGTCCAATTATGCATCTTACTTGCACTCACATTTACGGCCGCCTACCTCGTGTATGGCGCTCATTATTATTACTTAAAATAACAACTTAGTAATAAAATAATGACAAAAATTTCTTCAGGATCTTGTAGGGGGCATTAAACTTTGATTTAGTCACTTTCTGACTTTCATAATAATAACTTTTAACCGAATTATTAAGCCTTGAAAATGGCCATTTTTCGTTTTTTTTTTCAGTTTTAAATTGCTTATAACTCGAAAACGATCAACTTTAGAGAAAGATAATAAGAGACTTTTTTTATCCAGAATAGTCCAAAAAACCTACAAAAAAATATCCGAGCAAAAAATATTGATTTTTGCAATTTGATTAAAAAAATTGTTAAAAAAATTGAACCACTTTTCACGTGGGCGACTTCTTGAACCTTATTCTGGAATGTCTCACGAATGTGATTATGGAAAAAAATCTCATGGGAATATTTTTCCCAACGGACCCGCCGTTTTCTCCTTGTCATGATCTGTAAGTTTTATCGTAAATTTAGTTTTAGAGTAATTTTTTTTGTTTTGAAAGAAAATGCCTTTTTTCAAAATAACTTTATAATTATCAGTGATACGAAATATCCCAAAGTGTAAAGGTTTTGTTTTCTGAATATTTTGTTTTTATGTAACACAAAAATTGGTTAAGATATGGCTGTTCCAAATTTGCATATACCCGTGACTAATGACCCATTGAAGCCTTTTTAACTACAGCCTTTTAAAAATAAGCACTTTGAACCTATGAAACTTACTCTATAAGCATACATATACGTAAAGTAACTTATGAAGCGCTACTGATTAATTTCATCTGGGATGCTAATTAAGAGGTGATTTTTAAGATTATTTTTTACAAAAAAACGGATCAACTTTATTTTGTGCGCAGCTTGTTTACTTCTGATACTAGAAACTTAAAAAAATTAAGCTGTTTTTAAACACTTTAAAAAAGTTATGATGAGTTTTCCCCGAGAAGTGCTTAATTTTTTGGTTATTTCACGTAGAAATATTCAATTTGGAATTTGACGAATAAGAACCTACTTTTTATTAGCTACAACTCTGCTCTTACTGGGTCTACGACTTCATATGTCATATATAAAACATTTTTTTCATTTTTTTATAAGCTGTATTTTTGCTATGAATATTTTTTTGGAGAAATACTTCCTCATTTCCTCATGAAACATACTTTTTTTGAAACATGAATATATTCACGTGCAAATAACTCGAAAAGTGTTTACTTGTGAGGTCAAGACTAGTGAAAAAAACTCTATAGTCAATTTATATTTTCAACGTTTTTGCAGAAAAAAAATTAATACAGGTATTAATACAGATTAATATGATAGCGACTGTGCGTTAAAATTTTGAATACGGACCACGTAGAATAAGTGCTTGTTCTTGGCTAGCTTCAACAAATTTACGCTAGGCGCGCCACTATACAGGCAGATTTTAAAGGGAACAAAATAATGCACAGGGTTTCGTATCTTCCCCTCTATAATATATCAATCAACGGTTATATTATAAACAACCTTGCTGAGGACTGCAGAAATGCATGCGTGAGTTATTTACTTCACCTAATGGTAGGGGACCCAAGTGGGGATTTTTGCAGTTACTCGAGCACGTCAGATTATCATATGGGGAGAAACCTGGTACCCTGCAGATGTCCCTCTATCATATATTGGCTCTTAACACAGGGAACTTCGTTAAGGGGGGCCCGAAAAAAATCTATCCTTACAAATACTCGAAATTGTCAGATTAAGATAAGGTAAGTTAAGTACATGCTAAAGAGTGTATATTTCAAAAATCTGACGATTTGAGCGGGGCGTAAGGAAATGAGGTGTCTAAAAGTTTCACAAAAAAGCGAATATTTCGCGAAATGAACGTAAACAGATCGAAAAACTGTAAAATACACTTATTCAATATTTTTGAAAAATCTATCGAATGGCACCAAACACGATCCCCCAGGGAGTTGGGGTGGGGGGTTACTTTAAAATCTTAAATTAGCCTCTATTTTTATTGCAGATTTGGATTCCTTACGTAAAAATAAGTAACTTTTATTAGAGACATTTTTCTAATTATGGATAGATAGTGCTATTATCGGAATAAACGATTCTTGAAAATGGAAAATTAAATTAAAAAATGGTAAGTTCCCACTTAAATAAAAAATTTTACTTAACTTTTTTTGGTTTTAGGACTTACTCTTCACAACTCAATAGGTCCCCATAACGCTCGAGTGACTGCACATTTAGCATACTTTGCTCCCCTACTATAAGGTGTTCTAGTTGCGAAATTAAACCTGTGCTTGTTCTTTACTGATTTATAAATAAATATCTCATTGATTCATTTTGGAGTTTTAGAAGGTCTAAGTAATGAGTTAAATCTCGTTAAAATTCGAAAAAATGAATGCATTTAAAAAGCATTGACCTGAAATTTTTCGCATACATTTAAATTTACCTGCGTAAATATAAATCCCGTTTTGGGCCAAACCCTTAAGTAAGCTGGAGAGTCCCATGGAAAAAATAGCCAACATGCATAAATGCATTTCGTTAAGTTTTTTGTACAATATTGTTGTTCCAAATATCATACAAAAAATGTAGACAACGCTGGCAAAACTATTTCCGTATGTTATTTCTGTTAATGTCCATTGAATTTTTTCTCGCAAAAATAAAACTCTTACAGCCAGGTCTCCATAATAAATAAAATTAAAACCTATAATAAGTATGAGGATAATAATCAGAGATTTTCTTTTGTTAGATTCTCTTTCTTTGAAGGTAATAGAGAAAGTATCCATAATGTTCATCATTTTGATTAGATCCTTTATTTTTGGAACCTACAAAAGTAATAGTTGCGTGAAATGTAAATTAGGTCACACATACAGTGAATAGTTACGAAATTTCAATACAGTTTTAATAACATATCATACAAAATATAAGAATGAGTGAAGGACAATTTCCACACAAAAAAAATGAAAACTACAGTAATTTCGAAAAAGCCCACCCTTTCCAAATTGGTTGCTGAAATTTCCACCAGTGCAGGGAACGGAGTATTTAGGAATTAATTATATAACAAGCCACCAAAAAAGAGGTCTTCTTTTTCTTCTTCTTTTTTATAGACATGACTCTGTCTGTTCCTTCAATGTGCCTCTAGTAAGTGGTCGTTCCATCGTTTTCGTGGTCTTCCCACTGATCTTCTTCCTATTGGGGAACCGTCTCTCGCCGTCCTTACTACTCATATTTGTTGGAATTCCGCTTAGCACATGTTTTACATATGTAAAACATGTGCTCTGTAAAATCTTAAGACATCGACTTCATGTCGACCACTTTTTAATATAGAATGTAGCAATGATGTAATTTAGAGGTTTTTATACCTATTGAAGTGGCTAGATTCAATTACTTGTATACTAGACGTTTACACTGATGAAGGTCAGTTTGACCGAAAACGTTTTTTACTTCCACTCCCTTGTGAATAAATTTTAAGGACTTTTTGATAAATTCATATGCCTACATACAACAAAAGTGTTTACTTCATTCCACGTTGTGATCTCAATATTACTTCGGGCTTAGAGCCAGAAGAATGGGGACCATGGACCTATTGGCAGTCGAAGGAAAGGTAGAAGGCCAAAAAACAAAGAGGAAGATCTCCAACACGATGAGCAGACCAAATGAAGACTCTGATGGGAAAATCCCTACATGAAGTCGTCCATTTAGTGCAGGATCACAACCAATGGAGACAGCAAGCTGTTTCTAGAGTATTAACATGCTCTCACTAGGGCGTAAGAAATGAGGAGTATGGAAATTTCGTTATATTCATTCTTTTACTTGTATATCCAATGAAGTATAATTGTTTGATTCGATCGTTACTTGATGGAAGTTTATTTTATCTAACAATAAAACACTGAAAACGTTCGTTTTCTATACTTCCACAAAATTTATTATAACTATGCGACTACAGCAGTTTCGGCAGAATGCCTTTCTCAAGTGATTTAGTTTAGTGTTTGCCTTTTTCCGAGAACTTACATCGGTCAAACTGGCAGAACCTTTGACGGATAGCAGAACACAAAAGGGCTTTCAACGATAGAAAAACAGACACTTCTATATACGCACTTCACCTTGTAGATCATAATCATTCTTTTAATGAAGAGTTTCAAATTCTGCATATTTATTCAAAATAAAGGCCTTAAGCTATCTTTATTAGAATCTATGGAAATTAATAAATTAAAAAATACAGATATTATTCTAAATGACCAACTCGAGACAAACTGCTCCCCACTCCTCAACTTCTTCAGTTAAAAACTTTAAAAAGGCAAACACATAGTAATGTAAATCACTTGAGAAAGGCACTCTGCCGAAACAGCTGTAGTCGCATAGTTATAATAAATTTTGTGGAATTATAGAAAACAAACGTTTTCAGTGTTTTATTGTTAGACCAATGAAGTATATTTGGCGATAATACTTACTCTTCGTTCCACATCTAGAGATTCTGGTAATAAAAATATCGTATAAAAAACACTTATTGCTAACAAGGCCGTGGCTACAGAGAATACAGCTACATAACTGGTAGCGTAAAATAAATATGATCCACTAAGGTTTCCAATGAGAGAAGCCAAGGCCATTACTGCTTGGTAAATACCATACCTGAAATTAATACTTCAATTATTCAAACTTTATTTTAAAATACCAGTAGTGGGAAAGAATGAGGTCAAATTGAAAATAAAAATAAAAAAGAAAAAAAAATGGCATAGAATGCAAATACACGACGGAGGTACAATAATTATAATAATCATTCCCTTCTATGTATCTTAAATAAAATAAATATTATAAAAAGAACTATGCTAAAGACTCAGAATATGGGCTTTGGGCATACGCGCTTTGGTTAAAACATTCAATATTTATAGAAAATTATTATATGTATCAGATTTAGCCATAATATAGCTTACACTCCCTCTAAGAGGAAACTTGACACATCCCAGACACCTACGGCATCAAAAGAATTGAGCTCTGGCGGGACTCTCTCCGTGTTATCGAACCCTAGGTGACATGATATGCAGTATGCAGGTGTATCTTACAAAAATTTTCGTACACATCTGGCCATTGCGAGTAGTACAGCTTTCTGCATGGTTTTGTAAAGATGTTCATTTAGACCCAGCTTTTTTATGCTTTCGAGGAGGTTTTTTGGAATGACTCCAGTAGTAGACATAATAATAGGTATCGTCTGGGTCCATTGTTTTCGTATTTGAATTTCCAGATGTCTGTATATTTGGTGATACATATTTTCAGTAAAGGACATCGCACACATCTTATGGAAAATATAATGTCACTCAAATTCAATAAAATTTATACGAATAGATACGTTTTAAATTAACGGTCAAATCTTATCATTGCGCCAACTCTATATTTTCAAAAATAAGAGCAGAAATTGATATAAATAAATCTGAAATCAAATGGATACGTACATAAGTTAGAGAGAGAAAAAATATTTTAAAATACCCAAATTGTCGGTACTCCATAAATCAGCGGATTAGTTTCACTAATCCGCTTAGGCCCAGCGGGGTTTAAGCTCCTTTTGAATAGCACCCAGAGCAATAGTGACACTTTTATTGACTCCAAAAATGTGATTTCGATAAACTTTAATTGCAATTTGCGCCGTAATTAATCATAATTAAGAGTTTGCGCAATGATAAGATTTGACCGTTAATTTAAAACGAATCTATTCGTATAAATTTTATTGAATTTGAGTGAATAAGATGTGTGCGATGTCCTTTAGTACGTAGATTATTGTTGTTAGTTATCGCCACATCAATAAGTGTTGTTTGACTTGTTAAATACGATATCTGTATTATGTGCCACTGTTTGATCTGTGAGTACAGTGCGGTCCCAGGTCCCAGTATAGCTTATAGTTGTCATTCTCAAGCATACTCTCAGGGACGTATTGATAATATGGGAGATGGTCCGTTGTATGTATGTATTATTATTATGCTATAAATACTATATATTATGTAAATAAGTATAGGAAGATGCAGAATATCGTGGATGCGCAACCTGAGAGAATGGTACAAATGTACATCAAATGAACTTTTCAGAGCAGCCGTCTCCAAATTCCGATATAGCTATGATGATTGCTGCCCTCCGTCGCGGAGACGGCACTTGAAGAAAATGAAGATTATATGTTAAAAAAAGTTTAAGTTTTTAATCTAATAGCACATAAAATGATATCGTTTTATTATAAAATAGTAACATTTTATGTGTTATTAGATCAAAAATTTAAACTTTTTTCTAGCAGATGTCGCTAGGACATCCATGCCATATATAATATGGCATGGATGTATATATACATCCATGCCATATGGATGTATACTCCATTTTTCATTGTCTTACTTATTTTGATTGTCTTACTCCATTTTTAATTTTTATTATTTCTGTTCTCTCTCTTCCGGTGTCTATTGTTGCTTGGGAATCTCGCATTGTCATTTCTATCATTCTTATAATTTTATTTGGTATTTTGCTCTCTTGTAAGTCTTGGATCATTTTTCTTCTACTTAGTTTGTCAAAAGCCTGTTTAAAGTCTAGAAAAAGTATATGTGCTTCTCCGTCGTACTCGTATGTTTTCTCTATCGCTTGTTTTAGTGTATGGATAGCATCTATCGTGGATCTTCCTTTTCTGAAACCGTACTGGTAGTCTCCTATGCTTTGTTCTGTGTATATTGTTAGTCCGTCTCTAATTATACCAGTCAGTACTTTATATGTTACATTCAGTAAATTAATTGCTCGGTAGTTTTTACATATCCTGTGGTCTCCTTGTTTTGGGATTGTCACAATAATTCCTTTCTTCCATTCTTCGGGCATTGTTTCCTTATTCCATATATTCTGTATTAGTTCATAAATCTTTCTGTATAGTGCTTCACCCCCGTATTTTATAAGTTCTGCACATATTCCGTCGTCTCCCGCTGTTTTCCCGTTTTTCAGTTTGCATATTGTATCTTTTACTTCTGTATAGGTCAATTCTTCTGCTTCACCTTGTTCCGGGTTCATTATTGTTTCTCTTTCTTCTTCTACATCCGTTTCTTGATACATTTCTTCGAAATACTTCTGCCATGTTTCTGCTTCTATGGCTACATTAGCTGTCCGTTTTCTACTACCTAGCTTTAGGTATTGGTACAGTGGTTTTGAATTGTGTCTCTTATTTTCTGTTTCGATCTCGTTCATAATTTCGTCTACTTTTTTATTTTTCTTTGATTTAAACAATTTCTTTGTCTTTTTCCTTTGATCTTGGTATTTTTCTCGTTCCTCTTCTTTACCTGTGCTTAGCCATTTCAATCTTGTTTTATTCTTTTCGTCCACTGCTAGTTTGCACTCTTCGTCAAACCAATTGTTTCTTCTTTCTTTTTGCATTTTTCCAACTACTTTCTCTGCTGCAGTGTTTATTCCTTGTTTGATTTTTTTCCACTGCTCCTCCATTTCTTGTTCCTCCTTGAATTGCATCTCTACATTTACTTCTTTTACAAATCTTCTTTTTACTCCTTTATCTTTCAATTTATCTACGTCCCATCTTTCCTGTGCTTTTCGTCTTTCATTCTTTGTTGTTTTTATTTTACATTTTGCAATCACTAGCATATGGTCCGAATCGATGTTTGCCCCTCTATGAGATCTCACGTCATTTATCGACTGTTTGTGTGACTTTTTAATAAATACATGGTCTATTTGATTCCCCTCCAGACTGCCTGGTCTCATCCATGTTATCTTGTGTATGTTTTTGTGTTTATATCTCGTGCTACTTATGTCCATGTTTAATGCCGCTGCTAAATTACATAATCTTTCTCCATTATTGTTTGTTGTGCTATGTAATGAGTTTTCCCCTGCAACCTCCCTAAAGCATTTTTCTTTACCTATTTGTGCGTTGAAATCGCCTATAATAATTAATATATCTTCTCCCGGGATTTTTTCGGCATTTTCTTCTAGTGTTTCATAGAACTGTTGTTTTATTAAGTCATCACTGTTTTCTGTGGGTGCATAGACATTTATTATGGACAACTTGTTCGGTTTGCTGTTTACTCTTATGTATGATAATCTTTGACTTATGGGTTTAAATTCCATAACTTTATGCCTCATTTCCCCTAACACAATAAAAGCAGTTCCTCCATATCCTTGTTTTTCTTCTCCAGCATACCATACTGTATAATTTTCTTTTTCGATTTTTCCATGTCCCCCCCACCTGGTTTCTTGAATTCCTGCAATATCTATATTGTATTGTTTCAACTGTGTCGCTAGCTCTTCCATTTTTCCTTCTTCTAGCAGTGTCCTGACGTTCCATGTTCCAATTTTTTTTGTCATTTTTTTAATTCTCTTCCTTTTTTTTTGTATTTTTCTTATTATTTTGAACATACCGTGACTCATTTACCTCTTCGTTTGCATTGTCTGTTTCCTTTTCATCCATCCGTTCTCTTTTGTCTAGTTTTTTGGGACATTTTCAATTTCTATAAGTTTATTTTCTCTTGCATTCCATTTTAGCACTTTGTCATTTATTTCTAATTTCTGGTATCTGATTTTTACTTTTGTTCCTTTGCTTCTCTGTTGTTTTGCTATGTCTCTGATTTCTTTTTGTATCTTTGCTTCCTTGAACGTCAGCGCTGCATCTATGTATATTTCTCTACAGTCTCTTGTGTATTTGAGTTTACCTTTTTCTTGCAGTATTTTCTGTTTGTCTTCCCAGCTCTTCGTTTCTATTATACATTTCTTGTATCCTATCTTAAACGCACTTTTAACTTCTATTTTCAGTTGCAGCTCTGTTTCCATCATTTTTTGTATGTTTTCTCTTAGTCTAACTTCATCTTCCAGATCTACCTGAATTCCTGTTATGATTAATTTATTGCGTATTTTTTCTTTATCGATCTTCTCTAATCTATTCTCCATGAGTGTTAACGCTTTTTTGAGTTCTTCGTTTTCTTTCTCCCATTTTTGTTCTTTTTTTCTACTTCTCTTTTTAAATTTTCTGTTTCTGCTTTGTTTTGCTTAAGCTTCTGCTTAATATCTTCCAGTTCGTTTTTCATATCCTTGATTTCATCTTTAATCTCTGTTTTGCTTTCCAGAATATCTTCTTTAATTTCTTGCCTCATCTGGCTCAGCAATATCTTAATTCCCTCCATGTCCGTTAATATTGTACTTACTTTTTTTATGCGCGTGTCTGGAGCTTTTTTGCTTTTATGTTGCTCTTCTTTGTCTTCTTCAATCGAGCTGTCGTGCTCCGGTTTGTGTCTTTTTCCTTCTGTTTTATTTTCTTCGTTGTTCATCTATTTGTCTTGTTGTTTGTTTTCTAGACTGAAAATCTTTAACAATATAATGCGAGAAAAATATATTTTTAGTTCACTTAAAGCTTATAATATACACAAAAAATAGGAAAAAGTAACCTGTGTCTAATAGTAATTATTATTATTATTATCTTCTTATTTTTAATTACGTTTTGGTAAGGTCTCAGATATTTTGCACACGCCGGCAACGTCGCAGAATATTTGGCCGTACTTCTGTTTGCTAATTTATTTATGGCTTTCAGTAATTAAATATTCATTAATGTTTAATTATACACGTTTTTGTTATATTCAATGTTTGTTGTATTTGTAACTTAAAAAAATATTGTTCTGTATAATATTATTGCAAATCTCCTCTCTTACGTGCATCAAATTAACAAAAAGATGACTTACAGTTGAAATGTTGAATTCACCACACACTTTGTAAAAATTTCACCAAAAACCAATGTTTACTTCCTTACTAAAACAACTTTTTTCACCAGAGAGCAAATCAACTTGTGTTCACACCAACTTTTAACACTCGAATCGAAACTGACAATTTACGAATGCTAATTATCAATCTGTAATCAAAGTTGGCTACAATTTTTGTTATTAACTTTTATTGTTATCTATTACTATAACGGATCTACGGAGCTTACCCCACTAATCAATCACCCTGTATGAATAAATCGATTTTTTTTTTTATTTCAAACTATTTTAAAAATGTGACTAATGCAATGATATTTTAATGTACGTTAATAAATCGATATCTACAAATTGATGGTGGGTTAGTGACATTAGACTTCAGACCGAGAGTTCCCTAGTTCGAACACGCTGTTGCGTATCTTTTTTTTAATTTTTTTAATAAACAGTTATATGTTGATATAACTAAAATTCATATTTTATAAGTTAATTATTATATATACCATTTTAAGCAACCGTGGTATTATAAAAAGTACTTTTTTATGCTAGTATAATTTTTGAAATTGTAATTTTAACAGTTAATACACCTACTAAGAATTCATATTTTATTCTTTTTAAACATGTTGCTTCCTATATATAACAAAACCGTGTTACATATTATAAAAAGTACTTATGTATTATAGTGTAGTTTTTGGAATTTTAAACATTTTATACCGTCAAATTATTTTATATTCATAAAAACGTTTTATTATAAAAAAGTTCTTTTTTATAAAAGTGTAATTATTAAGATTATATATGGATTGCAGATGTTCTGATAATTAACCTCATTTGAAATGAAAAACATGTTTTTCCAGAAAATTCTTTAATTTTATTCGATATAGTCTACTCCTATCTCAATATAACGATTCCAGAGATTTTTCAACTTTTTAGCTCTGATTCTGTCAGCTCTGCAAAATAGGTATTTGTTTCGTTAATGATCTCTTCCTTCGAGCTAAATTTTTTAGTTACGAGCAAAATCTTCAAATTTGAGAACACATAATAATCGGAAGAAGCCAAATCAGGAGAATAAGCTGGATGAGAAAGCAATTCGAAGCTTAACTCATGAACTTTTGCCATTCTCAGAACGCTCTTGTAAGTCGGTACATTGTCTTGGATAAACACTTTTCTGCATATGTGGCCGTTTCTCACTGAGTTTCTATTTCAGTTTGTCCAATGATGCACAATAATATTAGATGGTAATAGTTTTAGCGTTTTTAAGATATTCAGTTAAAATTATGCTTCATTAAAATAAAATGGCCATGATGATTCAGTCAATTTGTACTCTACGAGCTTTCTAGTGGAAAAGTTTTGGGGTAGTTCTGATTTCTTTCATTATATATGGATTTTGGGCTGCTGAATCCTAAAATGAGATTTGCGGACAAAATTTCTTGACGGAACATGGAAAAAATCGCGAGAAAATTCGAAAAATTTCAGCTTTTTTCCGCTTTTTTGCTCAAATCTCGAAAACTATTAACTTTTAGTAAATGGTCTTTTAACAGAAATTAAAGTACCTACTTAAAATTATCTACAAATATCAGTATTTACCTTTTTTTTTCAGACGAACCGTTTGGTCTAAAGAGCAAGTTGAAAATTGCCAATTTTTAACGGTCTCGGCAAAACCCACTTTTTATATTCCAAAACTTTAGTTTTTATTAGAATGCTGTCATTTGATAAATTTCTCCTAGTTTTCTGTACAAATAATAAATGTTAGTTCATAATATGAATATGGTATGTCTCTTCTCACAGCTTCCATGAATCCATTCCATTCTAAAATACCGAGAATGTCTCTGCTTTTCCCTTAGAGCCACAGAAGATCAGACACAGATAGAGTCACAGTTTCAGTTGGTGTGAACATTCCCTTTGGATCTTGATTTCTGATAAATTTTGAGGTTTTGTCCTTTCAAAATGCATTAGTTGAAGAGGCTCTCTGACTTCCATAAACCTCAGGTGCGGGTTTAGTTTTTAGCCGACGAATGGATTGCTTAGGAGCTATTGCATGTTTTGGTGCAATACAAGAAATGCCACCCATGACGTAAAAAGTGTGGTATCCGTCGATTGTATGTACGTTAACCCTTTCTGTCCCAACGCTGAATATATATGTTTTTGAAAAAGTGGGTCTGTATTCGCAGCCGCCGTATATATGTATACGTTCAAGGTGTTATGGTCTCAATCCACCAAAGTCGAAAATATGCGTTGCTTATAAAATTTTAGACTCATTGGTGTCCCAATGCCGTAGAAATATGTCCGAAAATGTAGATTATTTTTCCCAAAGCCTCAAAATGTTGGCACCTAAGACAAGTCATGTCGCAACGCTTATAGGTAACTGCTAGAAGGTGAAGCATTTGTAGCCACAGAAAAGACCAGAAAAAAAAAGAAGCGAATCGAGATACATGTGTGCAAGATGAGGTCATGTTTTGAGGAGTACCACACAAAAGAAAACTTTTAATGTTAATTTACATTACATAAGTTTTTTTAAGTTAGTTACATTTTTTCAAGTTGGTTTTGCTCCCTGATGAGTACTTTTGAAAAGAAAAGGTTTAAGTTGGTTAAAAAAAAACTCATTAAAAAACATGATTTGGTCATTTATTTGTTTATTTATATGCGACGTATATGTATAAGGAAATGGGACTTTAAGCATGAGAAAACCTTTGGGATTGATGGAACAACATGCAAATTAAGGCCTGGTATAGAAAGGGTTAAAATCAGCGTTTTCGTACACCTGTTGTGTAAAGCACGGCTGGTCAATTTTCTGCGGATCGCCTGCGATTGCTGACACTTCCAGTTAAGCAACGCGCTTGCTCAAAGTCTTGTAGCGGCAGTAAGGCCCAGATAATTCGTCTCACCATTCCTTGCAGGGTTGGCCGTTTTCTCTACAAAAAGTACGGCTCAATAAAATAGGTTGATGTAGTTTCCTCTTTGGAGTTTTGTTCATCCTATACAGAAGCTGTTCGCCTGGAAGTGTCAGCATTAGCAGGCGATCCGCAGAAAATTGAAAAGCAGGTGTACGATAACGCTGATTTTAACGTACATAAAATAGACGAATACCACACTTTTCACGTCATATGTGGCATTTCTTGTATTGCACCAAAATATGCAGTAGCTCCTAAACAATCCATTCCTCGGATAAAAAAGAAACCCGCGCTTGAGGTTTATGGAAGTCAAGGAGCGTTCAACTAATTCATTTTAAAAGGACAAAACCTCAAGGATTATCAGAAATCAAGATAACAGATCCGAAGTAAATGTTCACACCAACTGAAACTGTGACTCCATCTGTGCCTGATCTTCCGCGGCTCTAAGGGAAAAGCAGAGACATTCCCGGCCTCTTAGGACGGAATGGACTAAAGGAAGCTCTCACAAGAGACATACCATACCTATAACTAACATTTATTATTTGCACAGCAAACTAGGAGAAATTTATCAAATGACAGCATTCTACTAAAAAATAAAGTTTTGGAATGTAAAAAGTGGGTTTTGCCGAGACGGTTAAAAATTGGCAATTTTCAACTTGTACTTTAGACCGAACGGTTCGTCTGAAAAAAAAAAGTAAATAGTGATATTTGTATATAATTTTAAGTATTTTAATTTCTGTTAACAGACCATTTACTAAAAGTTAATAGTTTTCGAGATTTGAGCAAAAAAGCGGAAAAAAGCTGAAATTTTTCGCTTTTTCGCGACTTTTTCAATGTTCCGGCAAGAAATTTTGTCCGCAAACCTCATATTCGGATTCAGCAGCCCAAAATCCATATATAATGAAAGAAATCATAACTACCTCAAAACTTTCCTAGTCAAAACACAATTTTATTGAATCAATGACTTTTCCAACACATTTATCGATTCCTGGCTGCTTCGGAGCACTTTTGCCGGCTTCAGTCCACTGACTTGCATTCATTTTATTCCCTGATGTGTAGTAGTAGACCTATGCTAGGTTTCATCAACGGTTACCAATCGATGCCAAAAGTCCGACGGATTGCGCTTCATAAGGCCGCACATCAAAGTAACATGAAACGTGAAACATTAAACGTGAAACATGAAACAAATAGATTTTAAAAAAAGTAACCGTTTCATGTGATAAGCTAATTGATAAAACAAAAATAAAATTTGTATGGTCGGCAATGGATAGTGACGTGGTCGTTGCTGTCGGCGCCGCTCTTTAATTGCTTTTTAATATCAAAGAAACGTGAAACATGAAACAAAAATAAATTGTGAAGAACGAAACCGTTTCATGTTATATAGTGTAGGAAATAAAGGTTGAACTTCGCAAATAAGTGCGGTTATATTTTTTTGTTTCAGTATATCAAGGGGTGCTTTTAATGAAACTAACTTTTTCTTAAAAGATTTCGCCCCGGAACACCCATTTTCATCCCTTTAAATGTAGTAGTTTGTCGTTTTTGCGAAACCTAGCCCTTCCTGTACGTCATTGCAAAAAATTCCTCAATAGAAATATGAAGAGGACTATATTTCCTACAATTTATTCCGCGACAGCATATATCTGTCACACACCGTTTAGCGGAGTTGGCGCCCCAAAGTTGGCAAGTTTTTAAAAAAGATGTTTTAAAAAAATATATATTTTTCCCTAACCATAATGGGAATCAAGACGCAACCCAGTGGCAATTAATCACAAATAAATGTCTGATTTTTTGGTATAGGTTTCATTTAAGGGCAATTGCAAATTTTTAAATTACAGGGTGTTACATTTTAAAAAACCCCTTTTTATACCATCTGAACCGCCTATGCTAGAGTAAAAAAACTTTCAGCGATTGTCCAGGTACTGGTGTTATTTACAAATTTCTATAATGCACCCCCATTTTTTTCCGGAACCACTCCCAAAAAGGAGAATTAATAAAGAAAGTGATTTTCTTGGAATCCTTCACACACCATGCCCTTTATTAAAATACTTCATATATCATTTTGTGTAAGTTCTTATTACCCATGCATCGACACCAAAAGCGATTTCTTGATGCAACCCTTGTAGCAAAAAAAAATAAATAAAGGGGGGATTGAAAAAAAAATATATTTTTCTCGCTCTTTGACCCATATGGACATGCTCCATTAATAGGGTTTTTCATAAATGTATATGATTATTGCAACATCAAGAAGCAACCCAGCAGCAATTAATCACAAATAAATGTCTGATTTTTTGGTATAGGTTTTATTTAAGGGCAATTGTCCATTTTTTAATTACTGGGTGTTAAATTTTAAAAAGCCCCTTTTTATAATATACCATCTGAACCGCTTATGCCAGCGTAAAAAAACTTTCAGCGATTACTCATGTACAAGTATTATTTACAAATTTGTATAATTCACCCCCATAGTTTCCCCGAAACCACCCAAAAAAAAAGGAAAATGAATAAAGAAAATATGCAAAAATTGACTCTGGGCCACCACCGTGGCTTTACGGCGCAAGGCGTTCTTTTATTTGTCATAAGTATATTATTAATAAAATGAATAGGTGACGAAAAAAAAAACAAAAACTGGAGCCCGCCAAAGCATTTCTGAGGTTTGCGGCGCCACTGTGCCGTAACTGTTGCTTATACGAAAAAAATGCATAGGAACTTATTTGTAGAGCAAATAGTGGTCTTTAATTCTGTATAAGCGTTGTTTCAAAAAAATGTATAGGTAATGAGAAAATCGTAAAAACATGCTCTCCAAACTTATTTTCAGGGATAGGGGTAGTTTCCGCAGGAATTTTGCAATAACCATAATATATAAATGTATATATAAATATATTTATATAAAAACCCTACTAATGGAGTAGGATTTTTTCCTACCCCCTTCAAAGGAATGAAAATATGTGTTCCGGGGCAAATCTTTAAAAAAAGTTAGTCTCATAATAAGCACCCCTTGATATACCAGAAAAAAAATACCGGACTTGTGTCGAGTTTGCGAAGTATAATCTCTGTTTCCTACACTAATATACTAATCAAAGAAACAAAAATAAAATTTGTATAGTAAATAATGGAAAGTGATGATGACGTGGTCGTTGCTGTTGTGGCAACTCTTTTATTACTGTCCAAAAGTCATAACCATAATACCTAATATTTGGTTGCAAACGAATTAAATAATCATCCTGCTAAATTTCAATCATTTTATAGAATGAGTATTCAAACATTTACATTGTTTTATTGTGGGTCCTGGTTTAAAAAAACGATATTTTCTTGTTATTGCCTATTCGAGTACCACTTCACGTTATAATTATTGTACAACTCTTCATTCTGCTCCACCACAGAATCCAATACAATATTAAATTCTTGGTCGCATTCATTTGATGCATGTAATTAATTAGTTAAAACAATGAAACTGATATCGAAAAAGAGAACACGTCGTATTTCATGAAACACGTTTCAAGAAGATAAAAATGTTTCATGGGCATGAATCACACTCGTTTCATAGATATGCGGACGTCTATTTGTTTAGCAGTGTTTTATTTCCATGAAACGTGTTTCACGTTTCATGTTTCTTTGGTGTGCGCCTTCGGATGATAAAAATGTTTCACACGCATGAATCACACTCGTTTCATTGGTATGCGGACTTCTATTTGTTTAGCATTGTTTTATTTTCATGAAACGTGTTTCACGTTTTATATTTCATGTTTTACGTTTCATGTTTCTTTGATGTGCGGCCTGCCTAAGAAACAAAATACAGCTGAGAAGTGTTCACACGATTATATTTTTGGTCAACGGTCAGCAAACGCAGCACCTATCGGTAGAATATTTTTTTTTATATTCAAAACTTCGTTGAAAATATGACTGTACCTCTTTACTTTGTGGCCTCTGCAATTTCAAGCACCTTCACTTTACGATCAGCTAGAACAATTTCGTGGATTTTCTTTACATTTTCCGGTGTAACTGAATAGGTGGACCATCCAGTACGTGATTCATCCAATGTAGATACACGACCAAAAAAAACTCACATAACCAAAATTTGATAGTCTAATTTGAATAAACATTCATTTCATAATATTTATCCATCTTCTCCTTTGTCTCCTTCGCTGTTCTACTTCTTAAATCATAATGTTTAATAATAAAATCACTTTTTTCTATATGCGTCTAATCTACAAACACGTCTTTATGCTACTGTAAAAAATATATGAATGGTCCCATCGGCCTCATCTTGCAGAAATTTGACGTATATGCCTTAATAGTATATTACTCAACGAGCATGTAAAGATGGCTCTTACTCACGATGATGAAGTTTGCGACACGAGCTGTAGGCGAGTGTCGTAATTCATTAGAGTGAGTAATAGCCATTACATGCAAGTAGAATACTATACTATTTCTACGACCTTTTTTTATTTGGGTTAGTAGAAAATATAATTATCAACTACTTACATTATTCAAAATCGAAAGATTTTATTTTTCATAAGAAAACATATTTTATATAACTATGCCAACACCGTTACAATTGCCCTTTTTGAGCTTACGAAACAATGAAACAGACAGTTGACATTAGTGTCAAGGAATGGAGGTGGCTTTTAAAAATAAGACATATTTTAAGGCAATTATAGAATAGAATAGAATAGAATAGAAATATGCTTTATTGTCATGAAAAATTGTACAATTTTATCGACAAAGCTTATAAAAGTCAAGAAAACAAAACAATAACAATCCAATTTACTAAAATTACATAGATCGTCAAATATTTAAAATAATAATAACAATAATGAAGTTGACTACAAATGAAGGTGAATGAACACAAATAATCAATTGCAAAATTTAAGATAAATTGCAAATGCATAGTCTTCCTAGTAATTAATAAAAAAGTTTTAAAAGTTAATTACACGAAAAGGAACGTAAATAAAAATTTATTGTACAATCAACAGTATATAAAACAGAATTCATTGATATAAATTTCATATCCGTAAGCCCTTTTACGGAATTAATAGCGATTGTTTATATTTACTTTTGAATAAGGTCAATCTTAAAATGTCAAATGTTGAAATTAAAACATAAAAAATATACTAACCCATTGTTACAGTTAAAAATCCTTTAACGACGTTCTACACCATCGTTGCGAGATATGCCTCTCAGAGGAAAGGGGGGAAACTTATATGCAAGCGAAAGTTGGTAACAATGCATCTATAGCAGAATACTCAAATCATATGTTTCAGTATTGAATACTTTATAAAAATAAATTATAAGAAATTACGGAAATTACGGAATTAACTATAATAAATAAATTAAAAATAAATGGTACGGTAAACAATCCTCATTTTTTAGTATGTTATTCCTTACAAAAAAACCTTTAATGTAAGCACAAATAATTAAAAATCGTAAATTTGGGTCAAAAGTTATTAACTTTTCAAGAATTCCCATAACAGCCCATGTTAAAACTTAACTTTGACCCTTAATAGTAATTAAACAGTGCGGTAAAACAATTTTTAAAAAATCAAGTCTTAGTTTTTTGAAGTAAACTATAACCTACTAAAATTTCATGCAAATCCTTAATTCCTTGCCGAAGGTGTAGAACGTCGTTAAACATTTTTCGAATTTAATTGTTGATATAAATTACAATGACTATTTCATTAAATAAACAAGTTTAAGTAATTTTTTTTGCTAATAGGTATATTAAAAGCACTATGCACCACTTGAATCTAACTTGTGAGTAATGACCCGTGAGTAATGACCCGTAAGTAACTTCAGCCCGTGAGTAATTTACTCACGGGTAAAATAATGGGTATTATTATCTATCAAAAAACAGCGAATAATGAGCATATTATTAAACGGTCGTAGAAAAAAAGATAACTCTGTTTAAGGTGTAGCCTGTTTTATGCGACTTTCGCCTGCATATGACAGCTTCAAAGCTGCCTACTGTTATTTTCAACACGTTATGTGCTGAAATCTAGAGCTCTGGTCACTCAGAAATTAGCCCTACAAACCGCTTGCACAACAACTGCTTGTATAAAGTCACCATTTAAAGAGTGCCCAGCTCATCGCTTGCGACTGCTGCTTGCGTCGAACGCATACGACAATCGCATAAGGCTTGATGCACATTTGCGTCTATTCAAGCCACGTGCACAGTGCAAGCAAGCTACGTAAGATTGCTGACTATTCAGCAGTACATGAGTTGTAATTAGGTACTGAAATTAGGGCTTGCAAGTGGCTTACAAGCTGCGTGGACCGAGAGCACACCAGTTTCTGCTACGCTACCACGTGCGCGCGGCTTAAAAACAAGTCAGGCGGTTTGGCAGTCTGTGCTGGGAAATCAGTGGAGTTCAACGTAGATACAGAGCTCTTTATTTCTGCCGTGTATTGACGCAGAGAAACCGCTCAATTGTATATTGACGGGAAACTTGGCTTAAAAACAAGCAGCGTGCACGCGACTTGAAAACACGCTATTGTGCATCGAGCCTTAGAGAGACTGCTCCTTAGGCAGTTACGTATCACATTACCAGATAGATATACAAAGCCTTTACATATGAGATTGAAATTGCATATCCACGAATGTATGTTAATGTATTATTTCGTAAACTTATGAGTTTTCAAACCATTGATACAAAATAAGGCTTACCTGAAAACACGGGTTTCTGGTGTGGTAATATCTGCTATATACAAATTGATGGTTATAAACGTAGCACTAAATGCACCAGTAAACATTGATGGTATTGACGAGATAAGAAATATCCAAGGCGATAAATTTTCGAAGTAGGCGAATATTGTCATAAGAACAGAGGTTAGAGCTAAACCTAAAATGTTAAGAAATAATATACTAATGGCCGGTTTTACCAACGACGAATAGTAGTTTAACCGATGAATAAAATTGACACATCTACGTTTCTCCAACGTCAAATAAAACTAATTTTATTTATTTATTAAATAAATTTTTACTCTTCGAATAAATTGAAAAGTTAGTGTCGCTTTAAAGCTCTATAACAAAAGAAAATTCAGTTAAACTTTAAATTATCAAAATTGTATTGTAACACAATCAAATTGTATTCGACGAATAACTTTTACTCGACGAATAACTATTCAACGATTTATTAGTTGTTGGTGAAACTCGCCATTAGCCAATGGCCAGATATACACACACCTAAACTTATATGGAATCACCACGTATTTCAAAGTAATATTTATTTCTTTTGAAAAAACTTGTTATTGTTGCGAAGATTAAAGGTTTTTATTGAAAATAAACAAATATACAAGACAATCGGATAGTACAGCCCGGTACGGTATAGATTATTTGCTTGAGTTGCAAGTTGAACGAAAATTAATAAACTAACTTTTGCGTCCAAAAACGAAAATATGCCTTATGTGGGGTTATAGAACTTACAACGAGGAAAGATTATTGGTCTTGTGGAGAAAGTAATGTTCTCAGATGGACATAGCTGCAGAGCTACGCGTAATACAGGGCGTTCTGTCCAAAACATATGCTAGGTAACAGGAACTAGGAAAGCTCAAAAATAAAGCAAGGGAAAGTCGCCAAAAGTAATAGCGGCTCTCCACGATCGTTTAATTGTCCAATCAGCTGGAAGACATCCAACCATTTCTCACCTGCAGCTCCAAAGGGAGCTTTTGGAAGCTACATGTGTAACTCTTTCAGTTGAAAGGATAAGAAGAAGAGTTCGTATCAAAAAGTATACAGCAAGTGACAGTTATGCGTTCCCGAGTTATCCAGGCAGCACAAGATTGATCGCCAAAATTGGTATCTTCACCACCAAAACTGGAACATTGGGAATTGACAAAATGTGCTATTTTCCAAAAAAGGCAGAATTTAATTAGTCGAGGAAATGAAGCTGATAAAACGGCAAAACCTCGCAATTTTTTTGTCCAGCATCGATTTGTACAAAAATTTTGGATTAGACTCATTACACCCTCTAGTTCATTTTCTATATTGAGCCGTTGTATGCTTTTGGTTTTTTAAGGGTGAAAACTACCCTTATTTGTAAAAAATTATAAAATAACCTTTTAAACTTTAATATTGTCCACATTTTGTTCGTATTAGTTACATAACACAGGCCTACAGAAAAAAAAATTGTTTTGGTGCCGTGAATCTTTAAGCTGATTTTTACTATATTAGGGGCGATAAATCGAAATATGGATTTCGTTTTTTTGTATCAGCTCTAGTTTTATGGATATGGCAAATTCCGAAATTACAAGGTTTAATATTTGAGATAATGAAGAATATGCTATTCAAAGGAATATACATTGTTAATTAAACTTATTCCTCAGTATATATTTGTTATTCTCACTGTAATATGCCTTATTTATGCAAGAAATAATACTTTAATGGCGTTACATTACTATTTTATAAGGAAATAAAACAGCTTGGAGAGTATTTTTAAACTTTCAAAATTATACATTTACCACTTGTAAACCATTCAAACTCCACCTAATAATGGATCATAGCCCATGGACCATGCTTCGCCTACATACGAAGGAAGCTGGCCTTGATAAGTATGGAAAAACTTAAAGCTGGAATCTTTGATGGACCACAGATCAGACTTCTTACAAAGGATCCGGCTTTTGTGGGGTCAATGAATAAGGTAGAGAAAAAAGCTCGGCTTTCATTTGTGGACATATGAAAAATTTTCTGGGAAATCGCAAAAGTGAAAACTACGCTGAGCTGGTAAACCGTTTACTGAATAACTTCCAATCACTTGGATGGAATATGAGCATCAAAGGCAACTATCTTCACAGCCAGTTGGACCGTTTCCCTGAAAACTTAGGTGACACAAGTGAGGAGCAAGGTGAGAGACTTCACGAAGAGATAAAAACCATTGAGGACCGCTACCAAGGAAGATGGGACACCCATATGATGGCAGATTTTTGCTGGGATTTGAAGAGAGACTGTTTAAAAGTTCATTCCAGGAAATCACGCAAGCGAAGCTTTCGTTACGTCAAGTAAAGTTTTTTTTCTATTTTGTTAGTTTTTTTCTCAAAACTAATTGTATATCTGTTTCATTGTACAAAGGGTTTTATTGTAGTTAAATGGCTTAATTCGCAGACGACATAGATTTGTTCTCTGACAACCTCAAGGAGATATGTGCAATGCTACATGAACTTCAGTTACTGTGTGCCAGTGTAGGTCTTAAAATAAACATCTCCAAAGCAAAATTCATGACAAACCTATTACGTAGCGGAAATATAAATATTGGAGACAACGAAGTAGAGCTAGAGGAAAAATACATATACCTTGGAGACGAAATAAAGATCACAAGTGACAACCCAACCCTGAAATGGAACTGGGCCGGGCACGTCGCCCGAAGCAGTGATGGGAGGTGGACAAAGAGATTACTTGAGTGGAGGCCGAGATTAGACAAAAGTAGTAGAGGAAGATCCCCTACTCGTTGGACTGACGATCTCAAGAAAAAGTCAAGAAATTGGATGCCAAGTGCTCAAAATGAAGCGCAATGGACAAAAATGAGGGAGGCCTATGTCCAGCAGTGGACGCAAAAATCTGGAGGAGGAGGAGGATGACGATGAAATGGCTTATAATATACGTATTTTTTAATTGTGTGGTTTTTATTTCAATTTAGTATATCCATATCAGCATATTCGTATTTTAATGCATAAAAGCTGGCATGACCTACGTTATCTTGAAAACTAGAGCTGATAGCGCAAAAAGAAAGCCATATTCGGAATCAGCACTCCAAATATACCTAAAATAAGTTCTAAACACTTTGGCACCAAAAACACTGTAGGCCTGTGTAATGATTGTTTTATGCTTTAAGATATACTATCATAATATTTGAACCCTAAAACCACCCTTGTTGGAGCTATATATAAAAAATTTACTTATCCTAAAAGAATAATTTCGGCTTTCATCGATTTACATAAAAATTTGGGATTAGGATCATCTCACCCTTTACTTCATATTCTATATCATTCTTAAGGGCGTTGATTATTTTTAGGGGTGTAAACTACCCCTTATTTTAAAAAATTATATAAAAACATTGTAAACTTTAATATGGGTAAAATTTGGTTTTGATTGGTTAAATAATGATTGTTTTATACTTTAGGATATAATATCATAATATTTCAACCCTTAAAAACCACTCTTAATAACATTAAAATTTTTATAAGTAGATATTTTAATATATTTATACAGAAAAAAAGTAGAATTAAAGAAATGTAGAATTTACAAAATATGTACAAATACAAATACACATAGTTTTTTAGTCATCTTCCAGTATACGAACCGGTTCTGTGGTATTATACATAGATTGGAAATTATCCATAAACGGACTATCCGAATTTTTCGAAAAAAAAATTGTTTTATAAGCATAGCTCCTTCATTTTTGGCGATAAAAAGTTTTTTCAAAAACAATTTTGCAGGAATTTTAAAGAGTTATAAAACTTTGTAAACTAAATTCCGTAAGATCCCTTAGTTTTTAATTAGGGTGGGTTTAAATGGCTCGAATAAGGAGGTGTTTGCTCGTAAATAGAGGTTTTAAACAGCTATATCTCGCTAACTGTTCACTACAATAAAAATCTATTTACAGGTTAATTTTAGTTATTAAAAAAGCTACAATTTAGTGATTTATCATTTTTTTCGGCTCTCCAGTATTTTCGGAGATATTTTGAAGTAAAAGGTGAAAAATGGGAAATCCCAAAAAAATTAATTTTTTTTTAAACTCCAATTTTTCTAAAATTAGGCCTTTTAAATAGTTCAAACTTCTTAGGTGTATTGATAATACAAATATAAAAGGAATTACAGAAAGCTAAAGACCAATTTTTAATTAGGAGGGTAGTTAGGGGGTTGTTTTCTATGATTTTTTCATAGAGAAAAGCAGGTACCGACCTTTTTTTGATCATGAGTCGCTTAATTTTCAGGCTAGAAACTTTTTATTATTTTTTTTGAAAGGCCTGACTGTATACTTGAAAAACTATTATTTAAGTTTTCCTCGAAAAATGCAAAGTTTTTCCGTTATTTTACTTTGAATATTTCAAATTATGCATTTGGCGAAAAAAGCTAACTTTTAACATGCCGTATCTCGGTTTGTGTTGGTCTTAAAGATATTACAGAAAAACAATTTGGTTTGTGTTACTAAAAGATACAATTTCGATATCTACAGTTTTTTTTGATTAAATGCATATTTTTCGAGGTATTCTCAAAAAACTCTCAAAAAAGTCGATTTTTTCGTCGAAAAACTGTTACACTTCAAGCGCGAATAACCCGAAAAATATTAGTTTTACGAAGAAAACATAAAAAACATTGTTTTCTTAGAATTACTTTTTACATCGATGTACATGGTTAAAATGTAATAAAAAATTTCCGCCCCCGAGATGGGGTGGCAACCACCCCCAAGGCTTTAGCGTACAGCGGCATGATATAGAAAATGATCCTTGGACTATTCCCTACCTTCTGTGAAAATTTCAAGTAAATCCATGCTGGACGAAAAAATTGCGAGCCAAAATGCTTCATTTCCTCGACTAAATGTAATCAGATGGAAAATCAGATGACCCACGAAATCGTGTACTTAGAGGTCGAGGAAGACAAGCAAGAGCGAAAACTGTCAGATCTGTTCACAAATGTACAAGGGGAAGTGTAATGTTCTGGAGATGAATTGTAATCCGTAAAAAAAACTCCTTTAATTTTCATCCAATCAACTTTAACTGCTCACAGGTATGTTGATAACCTGTAGTCAGGCTCTGGAGAGGTGCAACAGGAGAAAATTTAATTTTATTTCATGATAATGGACCTCTACATACCATTAGAGTGACTAGAGACATCATTGAAGCAAAAGGTATCCCTTGTTTGGAGTGGCCTGCTTGCTTCCCCGAGCTTAATCCTATAGAGTATTTGTGGAATATGCTTAAAAGAAAAATTAGAGCTCGCCGGGATAATCAACAAAACACCGCACGGCTAGTACAAGCTGCTTTTAAAGGATGGAGCAACCTACCACAATAAAATGTTGATAATTTGATTAGGAACGTGCCCACGCAATCTGAAGCTTGCATAAGGACTAGAGGTGATAACACGGACTACCACAAAATAAAAAAAAAAATAAATAAAAACAAGTTAAACATTATTCGTTTTACATTGAAATTTTGTATGCTATTGACTTTAAAACAACTACTTTCAATTTGTTTGCTAAAAACGTTATTGTTTTATTTCGCCCGAAATAATAAGAAATATCAGGTGATTCCATATAAGTTTGGGTGTGTGTACATAATGTAATAGAATAGAAGAAAGCTTAAAATACTATTGATCCTATTTAGTTTTTAACAAATTTTTTATTACTGACTATTTCCTAGATTACTTTTAACTGATAAAACGTCATAGCAACGCCACGCTTCTTACTGACAAAAATTCCTTCCTGCCCGTGATTTCTCAGCAACAAAATTATGACAGATTCATCACGAAGGTGTCTGGTAATTCTATTGTTGTCATTTTGACAAACGTCATTAAGGCGTAATCAATTTTGGGCCGATATAATGAATGCAGACAAAAATCAATATTGGGATGTCAGTCAGGTGAAGAAATCAAAAAATTGGTTTCGGATAATGTCCCATTGAACACGCAGAGGTCCAGAAGCTCTATTTGGACCCAGTTTTCGGAGTTTCTACGGGTGAGAAATTTTACGCTTGAAAGATGTACTACCATAACAGAACTAGCAAAAATTCTCGAGGATTATGCCTTTAACATGAAAAAAGGCAATGGCGAAGACTATACAGGGTGAGGCAGATAACTGTCCTATTAGAAATATCTCGAGAACTAAAGGCAACAGAATCATGAAAATTGGAAAACAGGAGTTTAGAAGGATGATCTATTAAATGAAAATATTTTCATATCTTTGCAACTTCCGGTTATACCGGAAGTTGCTTATAACTTCGTTTTTTTAAATGGGACACCCTGTATATTTTTACATTTTTGGATTCTCTTTCATGTCTTCTTTCTTAAAATATGAGGATTTGTAATGTTATACAGGGTATTTTAAAAGATAATTACGTTTTTTTATTAATTTCGTAGCAAAGTCCACACCTTGTAGAATTGTAGTAGTTTGACAACCAAAACTCTACTTACGTTTAAATGATTTTTAATATAGTCTACTATTGTTAAGAATCATTAGTATAGCTAAATTTTTAATTTTAGTATACAGGGTTGGTCGAAACTCGGAATGAGTATTTTCTGAGTTTTCTTAAATGGAACACCCTGTATTTTAGTATTGTAATGAAATGATATTTTATGGTACTTTTTTATTTCTTAAACATTCCCTATACCTAACTGCTTTAATTTGTGCTTAATTGTTAGTCGCACCAACAATCTTAATTACGTAGGTATTTTGATAGCTAATCCATTATTGGTAATTATAAGGATCAGTCTGGATTAATATGTATTTATTTCTGAAAAATTATTTGTAATTGAATATTTTCACGGCCAACCTAATAAAATTTTACGTATTTTTTGTTTCAATTAATGTTTAGATTTAATCACCAATAACTCACAAATTAAAGCAGTTAGGTATAGGGAATACTTATAAAATAAAAAAGTACTATGAAATACCATCTCATTACAATACTAAAATACAGGGTGTTCTATTTAAGAAAACTCAGAAAATATTCATTCCGAGTTTCGACCAACCCTGTATACTAAAATTTCAAAATAAGCTATACTAATGATTCTTAACAATAATAAACTATATTAGAAATCACTTGAACGTAAGCAGAGTTTTTAATGTCTAAGTATTACAATTCTACAGGGTGTGAATATTGCTACGAAATTAATAAATAAACGTAAATATCTTTTAAAATACCCTGTATAGTATTACAAAATCTCATATTTTAAGAAAGAAGATATTGAGAAGAATCCAAAAATGTAAAAATATACAGGGTGTCCCATTTAAAAAAACCAAGTTATAAGCAACTTCCGGTATAACCGGAAGTTGCAAAGAGATGAAAATATTTTCATTTAATAGACCATTCCTCAAAACCCCTTTATTCCAATTTTCATGATTCTGTTGCCTTTAGTTCTCGAGATATTTCTAATAGGCCAGTTATCTGCCTCACCCTATATAGAGTCGTATGTAAAGTTAATCTAGATATGTTAAGTTGGTAGATTAAAGTTGTAACCATACACCATTGTATGATAGAAGGGATATGATTATAAATAAATAAAATATAAAGTCAATGTGGAATATTACAGCAAAAATGGTACAAAAAAAATATTTTACGGAGTACGGCATAAAAATAGACCCTTTTACAGATATATCTTTAAAATGTACAAGACTGGCCCGAGATACCCAGCGGAGGCAGCTTCAAAGTGTTCAAGAAAAAAGAAAACTTAGTCCAAACGCCTTATCCACCGAAGAACTAATAAAAATCATCCAAAGCTACGACCCCCAAAGGAAACCCCCGACGGAGCACAAAAAAAGTTTTTTAACCTTTGCTCATTTGAACTTGCTTAGAGAGGAAATGAGACCGTAAACGGCAAGATTCACTTTTTCCAGAAGGAATTTGATGTTATGGGACAATTTATTGGCCGAATTAAATACAACAGCATTTTTTCCAAAACAAATCAAGGCGATTCGAAAAGTTTGGCAAGCAGCAAATGGCTGGTAAGAAGTTCATCAAACGAAAATATATAATTAGTTAGTTTATTTTTGAAATTAATTGAAAAAAGGGGACTAAAGGTTTTATCAGACAGACTCTTTCTTAACATTCACTCCAACTGGAAGGATTTGTCTTGGTTCAAAAACTGTCTACTTGGAATCAACATCGTATCTAAGTGGACAAAAATGTCAGCTGAAAAAATTGGAATAGACACAAAAAACATAAAATAAACCATTTTCATGGATCTTCAGCTGTGTCAGCCTTGTTCAAGCAAGGTATTTTTGAACACCAGGTGTTAATTAAATTAACGGGTCACTCAAATGCAAGCTCTCTAAAACCATATTATCTGCAGCTGGATTCCAGTCACCACCAGAAGTTGATCGAAAATCTCAGAACATTTCATTCTGTTTGCATCAATTTAGTGCCTAAATCGGTCGAAATCAGGTGCAGCGGGGGTCAGTTCTGATAACGTATTCGTTTTCAGCAATCCCAAAAACCACACGAGTAATCTATTTGCATCAATTTAATTCTGAAAACCCTCAAAACTCCAGAAGATGACGTGCCTTGGCAGTGACACTGCCGGGTCGGTTCTGATAGCGTGGTCTTGTTCAGCGACCCCAAAAACTCCCGAGTATCAAAATTTGTCCGTTAATATGCTTATTCTAATGGAGAAATCTGACGACTAGGTCCAAGCGCGTGAAGCGACATTCTGGGTGAAATAGAAAAATGTAACAGAAAAAGATAAAAACTGAAGACGGGATTAAACCCAACGTGAAATACATTAAAAACAACATGGAATAGAGAAATTTCTCTCAAAATTTTGTGATTTACGATCCTTGAACAAATACAAATGGTTATTTATGGTGAGCGTTGAGTGACATGGGATGGCGATACAGGTATACATTTCAAAGACCCTTTCAGCTGGGCAAACGAGGGAATACATCAGTGTCGTCGTAATTTTGTGGTCTAATTACGTTGGGTTTTAATTTTTATCATTGTGTGAATTAACCAACTACTAATATTTTTAACGGCCCCACTGGCGTGGTGTAATAAATATTCTTGAAGATAGGATGTCCAACCATGTGTCTGACCCATCTTATTACAAAGTAAATATTACTAATTTTACAGTCCTATGGAGTTTTACTGTGCTCTCTGTCGTTCTCACTATTATATATATTATTATGTCTCTTTGCCGACGCGACGTCTAATTTTTAAATACCTGAAGCTCGCATCAACACGAGCTTCGACCTAGTCGTGAGATTTCTCCATTACACGTTTATGCACTCTTGGATGCATTTTATGCATTTTAAAACGCAATTATGCATTTCCACCCATTTTTCTATAGGAGACTGTTTTCCTGATATCATCCTGAACATAATGCAAACAATTGTAAGTTTCTAATAGGTGCTGTATTTAAAATTCGATTTATTTCGGTGCTTTTTGTGCTAAATGTACTAAAATTTTAGTATATAAGTAGTACCTTATGTGAATTACAACTATTAAAAAGTGATAACAATTAAGTACTCTAAATAAATACTAATTTAGATTTAATTTTTTTTTCTATTCTCATACTATAATATATCAATTATGATGTCACTACCTGTATCATAATGAACTTCATTATGATACAGATTTTCATTAAGATACAGATTATTAACCAATAGAATCGCGATATGGCATTCGCGATAAAGGTGGTACACGCGCAGTGACCAATGACGACTCAAATACATACGATTTGACAGTTCTCAATATGTAAACACGCCGTCAAACTGACAAACTACTGAATTTATTAATTTGTGTTACACAATTAATAAATTTGTCTTTTGTTGTGAATGATCATAGAAAAAATAGTGTATACAACTTGCATTTAATTATCATTATGAAGCTCGTATTCTATACTCGCCGCATGCGGCTCGTTTCGTAACCCTCATACTCGCTTCATAATGACCATCATTAAACGCTAATTGCATAATATACTATTAAATAAAATTTTCTGATAAAGTTCATCTCATTAGGAGCAATGCGACAAACAAGATTTAAATGAATTTAAGACTGCTCGAATGACGACCCACACAAAAAATTGTAAATAACACAGAGTGAGTTCATAAAGGAAACGAAATATTATGCCCCCCAATAAAATAAAAAATTAAAATGAAACATTAACAAATAATATCCATAATAAGAGGTGCATTGAGATAAAACATAAAATATATTATTAAGTAAATCGTCACATAAGAGTAGATAGACAACGTATGTTCTGGCGCAACCCCTAAATCGCAACCCTTAAATATTACATTTAGAACGTGACATTCGACATCTTCATTGTCATTGGTTCGATTTTGACGTATGGGGTGTCAAATGAAAGCGGTGGTGACACAGAAGCCAACTGTCAAATCTTCTTCTGTCAACGTTCAAATGAAAGCGGTGGCGACACAGAAGCCAACTGTCAAATCTTCTTCTGTCAACGTTCAATATTAACTGTCAATTCTTCTTCTTTTCCGTATGGTGACATTTGACGTAGGACGTGAATGACGTGACGTGAATGACGTTACATTCGACGCAGAACGTGACATTTGACGTAGGACGTAGGACGTGACATGCGACACAGAAAGTGGCATTTGACGTAGATATGTGACATTTGGCGTGAAATATGACGTGAATGACGTGACGTTAATGACGTTACATTCGACGCAGGACGTGACATTTGACGTAGGACGTGAATGACGTGACGTGAATGACGTTACATTCGACGCAGAACGTGAATGACGTGACGTGAATGACGTGAAATTCGTCGCAGAACGTGACATTCGACGCAGGACGTGTCGGTTGACGAAGGACGTGACATTTGACGTGAAACATTAAACGTGACCTTTTATCGGTTCGATTGTGACGTATGAGGTCAATTCTTCCTCTTCTTTTAGTTTGTCATGATGCTGTCAATTCTTCTTCTTTGCGGTCTGTCACCGACAAATCTTCTTCTTTTTCGGGGCCGTCAAAATCGGGCCAATAGCAACGAAGATATGCTGTAATGCCGTTTTAGCACTGCCGCCATCTTTGTTTTAGTCTCAACGTATTATTCCCTCCCCGTTCCAACGAGCCCTCTTACGTCACGATCGGACCAATATAAACGAAGATATGATGTAATGCCCTTTTGGCATACTCTGATGCGCACGCCACATGCTACGTTCAACCCCATTTTTCATCCCCTTTCCAACGATACGTCACACGTCATCCTACGTTAAGGCGTTTGGCATTTATTAATATTTAAGGGTTGCGATTTAGGGGTTGCGCCAGAACATACGTTGTCTATCTACTCATAAGCATACATCTGTAAAAGTACCTAAGGAGTAAGTAAATTTACCTATTAAACTTATTACCAAAAACGGTTTTCTCCCATATTTATCTGACCAGGATCCGATAAACAAATTCATTATCAAGGGAATAAACGTTTGACTTAAATTTGATGCCATATCAATTTCATTTACTGTAGGTTGAACCAATGTTTCTAAATTCTTGGTCATGTTGTTTGTTTCTCTTCCCAATTGAGCACAATCGGATTTATCATACCCAAGTGTAACATAGCACGTTCTGTATATGTAAAGATTTGATGATATAGTACCTAAAATATTGTTTAAATCATAGTTAATATAAAAAGTATTACCACAAATTACTTATACAGTGAGGACGTTTAGGTTAGAATAAATTAAAAGTAAAAGTTTTCAACCTAATAAAAATATTTAATAATATTTTTAAAATATATTTAATTGAATGGTCCAATAAGTTTTCAATTAAATATATTTTAAAAATATTATTAAATATTTTTATTAGGTTGAAAACTTTGACTTTCATTTAGCAGATGTCGCTAGGCACCTACTCCATAACGTCAGTTGCAGTGCGAAGGTAAACTCTCGGTATATCGTCACTTGGGACAAAGAACAGCAAACCTACGCCTCTCTGATGATGACTCCAATTAGAGTCAAAAATCGTAGATTTAGAGTGTTGGTTTGCGCTCTCTGTACTAAGTGAAAAATAAGACAGCTTTGCCTTCGCATTGCAACTGAATAAAAATGGTATACATTTTTAGAGAATAAATTAATTTTCTTGAGAATGGGCGATTTTTGAGGTAATTCCTGAAACAAGCCAATTTAATTTTTAAATTACGATTTTTTGGCATATCTATCATATTAGTGACGTCATCCATACGGGCGTGATGACGTAATCGCTGATTTTTTTAAAGGAGAGTAGGAGCCGTGTGATTGCTCATTTGAAAGGTTATTTAATTCTCTATTCAGTAATGTAAGCATTGACATAATTATTTATACAGGATGTCCAAAATTTTTTTTTAAGTTATACTTCTTTAGCTATACTTCCAGCTTAAACGTTATACGTCCTCTGATTGGGTAATTACAATGACCTGTCAACAATTGTTCAATATGTCGCTTATTTTATTAATATGTTAATGGTTATGGGTAAACAAATTGTGTGTATATTAGTTTTTATTGTTGTGAGGACAGAGAAAAAAAGAAAATTTATAATTATTGTAATGACTTTTTGAATGGTTTTTAAAAGTAACAGGTACGTACCTACCTTATTAAATATATATTAAAAGTGTTTCAGTATTATAATAAAAAATTACATACCTATTTGGAAAATGTACCTAGCTAGTAGGTAATGCTTTGATTTACATAATTTGATTACCAGCAAAATTTCTACCAATCTTATCCGATTTTCATCAGACAAACATTTCAACAATTCAAAATAAAAATGTATTTAATATAATATTTGAGAGATAATGTGTATCTATTTGTGTAATTTGAATAATACGATAATAAAAATGAATCATGGCACACGGGGCATGGCAGAGCGACGTTCATTATCTTGAATATCGGAAACAACAGGCACCTGCAGTAGTATTCTTTTATTTATTTAAATCAAACTCTCTTAGCATTGTTTAAAAAAGGCTAAAAGACTATTTAAAAAAATCTTTTTTAAACAATGGTCTTAGTCTTCACTGTTCTAAAATAACATAACATCGTTCCGATTGTGACTGTATTGTGTAGTACAGTCTTGTATTTTTCGCTTCCGTTTGATTAGGTTTGTGTTTACGTGTTTTTAGTAATTTAGATGTGTGTACTGTGCATATATATTTCATGTTATTTCAATTATAACGGAGTTTATTTGTAAGTATACCGTATTTTATGAATTTTTACCATATTCTCCGGCTAACACGGATTTTCGATAAACCGGATCGGCCGCGGTCCCGATTAATCCGAGTTATCGATGCTCCACTGTACACACATTCTTTTTAATTAAATTAATTGACACAAAAAGAACAATGCAAGCAATTTATTTAATTTAAAATACATTTCACTGTTGTCAGAAAACAGATAAAAATGTCTGTTTCACAAAAATAAACATTGCTTTTCGCTTAAATTCAATGTTCAAACTGCTAAGAGACAAGTGTATGGTAACCTTTAACATTGAATTTAAGCGAGAAACAATAATTATTTGTCAAATAAACATTTCTTCCTGATAACACTAAAATATATTTTGAATTAAATGAATTACTAATTACATACATTCTTCTTTTTGTCTTAAATAATTTATTTAAAAAACATTTTTTGGGCACCATGTTAATGTTTATTTTACTGAATAGAGCATTAAATATCCTTTCAAATTAGCTATCACACGACCCCCTACTCTTATTTAAAAAAATCATCGATTACGTCATCACGCTCAGATGGATGACGTCATTAGTATGATATATATGCCAAAAAATCATAATTTAAAAATAAAAATCGACCTGTTCGGGATTTTTCTTCAAAATCGCCTCTTTGGGAGAAAATTAATTTATTCCAACCTACACGTCCTAACTGTATATTAAGATCATGTATTTTATCCAAGTGCCATTAATATATGACGAAATTCAATGCATCATGTAATGTTAAAATTAAAATCACAGTTTATTTACACAAGCTTCTTATTTACAACCAATGATCTATTTGTGTATTTGAAGGTGTAGCCTTACTAATACACCAAAAATACCAAAATCACACAAAAGAGTGTCACTAGGTATCAGATATAATTGTCACAGTAAAAATGAGGCGCTCAGAGCAACAGTGGCCTAAGCCACAAATTGAGCATTTTTAGATTATTATATCAATAACAGCAGCAACGTTAAATCTTTCAATTAACAAAGGTCTACACAACCTACTTCTGTATTTGGCTAAATGGCGCTACATAATTTGTAGCGCCGTCCCACAAACGTAATGGAAATTCTAATGCAAATATTGCATTTATCTCAAAACCGTTTTGGGGTTAGGCCACTGTTACCCTGAGCGCCTCAAATTAAAATGACAAAGGAAGACCTGAACATTATCGGCGTATGCGGCCCAGAAAATAACAAACCTCAAACAACAAGCGAAATCTTTTATGACGAATTGCAACAAGCAGTAGATCAAGTTGACCACAAAGACCAACACAAATATACATTCAATATCACCCGTGGACAAAGATCTATGATATATGTATATTATGTTAAAACCAACAGAGATACACATCCATCAAAAATAATCGACGTAAGATGATTCACCTCAGCAAATGTAAGTGGCGACCATAGCCTAGTATTATGTAAAGTAGGAATCATTATGAAATACTTCACACCGAAGACAGGAGCACTAACACAACCAAAAACCAGAGTCGAAGGACTAAATACGGAATCCACGGAATATTTAGGTATACAGCAAAAGAATATCAGAGAAGATTGGCGCAAATGAAATATTCATCATCATCATCATCATGCAACCTCTTCTGTCCACTGCTGGACATAGGTCTCTCCCATTCTTCGCCACTCTTCACGGTTCTGTGCTTCTTGTTGCCATTTCTTGGATATTCGGTGTCGTCCATCCAGAGTGTTGGTGGTCGTTCTCTGCTGCGTTTGTCCTCTCTTGGGCACCAGTCAATTAGTTTTCTGGTCCATCTTGAGTTTTTGAGTCGCGCTATGTGACCTGCCCAATTCCATTTCAGCTTGGCTATAAGTTCAACGACATCAGTGATACCTGTTCTTTTCCTTAAGTCTTGGTTCCTTATTTTGTCTTTTTTTGTCACGCTGAGAATCGATCTTTCCATGCGCCTTTCTGCCACTCGCATTTTAGTGCTGTTGTTTTTGTGAGCGTGAGAGTTTCTGCTCCGTATGTCATAATAGGAAGAACGCATTGGTCAAATGTCTTCCGTTTCATAGCTGTCGGGATGTTGCTCTTAAAGATGTCTCTTAAAGCAAGAAACCCATTATGAACGGCCGGCACGGCAAAGCCCGGCCCGGCACAGGACAGTCCAAATTCATTTGTATAGTTTTAAATGCAACGTAACCCATTATGAGCGGCCGGCTCGGCCCGGCACAGGCCAGCACGCAAACGGAACGGCCAAAATTCTCCGAGGAGAATAAAATCCGTTGAAGTCGAACGGCCTGAACGGCCAGTCGGCGCCAGTGCATCATAATTGGTAATAAGCAGATATATTGTTGATTTTTTAATTGGAAGCGCGTTGTTTCTTCTGAAATAAAATAATATGGACGAACTTTTCATTGAGAGTGTCAGAGAATACCCATTTTTGTATGATGCATCGGACTCAAGTTATCATGATAGTAAGAAAAAGGACAATACATGGGTACAAATATCCGAAAATTTTGATCAATGGACAGGTACGTACATTATCTTTTAACCATGAATTCGTTTTTTTAACATGATGCATATTCTTTAAAATTGTGTAGTTTATGTCTTTTAAAAACTTTTATTTTACGATAGTTTTTAAAATATATGATCATTTTTCCGGTGCCGTGCCGTGCCGGCCGTTACAAATGGGTTTTTGGACGTGCCGGCCTGTGCTGTGCCGTACCGTGCTGTGCCGTGCCGGGCGTTCATAATGGGTTTCTTGAGTGAACTATACGCCGCCCAAGCAAGTGTTATTCGTCGTTGAAATTCGGAAGTCTGATTGTCCTTGCCTATTCTGATTTCATGACCGAGATATAATGTACTTTTCTGTCAATTGTACCACTTGATTTTGGATGGTTAGATGTTCGCTGGGAACTAAAGGGCCTAGCCGGCTAAGATGAAGAAAAGTGCCCCCAACTCGATTCGAATTCCATATAGGTCGCCGTTTAGCATATATAGTAAACTCAGTTTCTGAAATTTTTAGCCCCCTAAGTGGTCATGTGACCCACCTAGAGCCTAATTAGGATTTTTATGTTTTTATTTTTTATCTCAGCCGCATCGAGAACTAACGAAAAACTTTAAATAAAAAAGTTGTAAGCTTTAAAAAGTTCTGTCCGATTTTTTTTTTAATTTCTGGTAGGAAATTTAAATTTTAGAACGATTTTAAAATTTTAAATGAGTATAAAAAATAACTAAGACGTTCGTTTTCACGAAAAAAAATATATAACATGTATTTTTGCATAATGTTTCACCCTGAATTTTTAAAAATTTTTAAAGTTGGTGAAACGCACCTTTAAAATTTTCAAAAAAGGTAACACCGTCACTAGAGTAGGTAAAAAACTGAAAAATAATTGGGGTTTGCTTAATAAAAATTTTTTGTAATGCCATCCATTTTCAAGATACAGGGCGTTAAAGAAAACAAAATTTTACACATTTTTTACGATTGTGCCGAAACTTCTGGCAACATTTTTAAGAGGTAGTTGTTGTGCATTTTTTGACATACAATTAAAAATCTTATATTTATCATTGGGGCGCATAGGGGTAATGGTCTGAACTTTTTAAAGAAAAAAGATGGTACGCCACTGACATATTTCAAATTAACAATCATTTTTGAATTCCTCGTTAAATTTTTGACAAAAAATATATCTTCCTATTTTTTTATACGACGAGCCATTTTTATTCAAAAAATAAAATATCTTGCCCTTAAAAAGTATTCGAACTTCTATACTCTGGGCTAATTAGCAAAATTCATGGAAAAGTTATTTACCAGCAATTTTATTGCTGAAATCGAATTATAAGATCCTATATATTAATAATATAGGTATGCAAAGTCCGCAGATAGTGTGCTACTTTTTTTATAAACAAAATGGCGCCGACAAATCGTATTTTTTTCAATTATTTCTCTATAACTCCGAAGATTTTAACTTTACAACAAAAACACCCAAATAAAAATTCACCGCAATTAAATTCTGCATAGAGATATGTTTTTCACGATTTGCTCCGACGAAAATTTTCCTCGGAAAATGCGGGTTTTCCTAACAAAAACTTTAATTTTCAAATAAAGTTTTAGGTAAGTAATTATTAATCAATAATTAAATAACTTAGTGACGTCAAAGCTTTCTTGGTATAGATTGTAATTCCAGAAGCCGGTGAAAATTAAACGAATATTTTAGCAACAATTCAATTGTTAATTAACAATTTACGATCGCAATAATAACCAAAATAATCAAGATACAATGATCAAACTTATAAAGATTATAAAGATGAGATGCTTATTTAATATTTTATCGACAAAATATAAATTTTTCTTTTTTTTGCATAATCTTTAAATTTTGAAAAAAAAATAGTTATAATACGCTGCTATTCTTAGTAAAGTACAAAGAAAGGTTATTTACAAGCAATTTTATTGCTGGAATCGAATTATAAGATCCTATATATTATTAATATAGGTATGGAAAGTCCGCAGATAGTGTGCTACTTTTTTTATAAACAAAATGGCGCCGACAAATCTTATTTTTTTCAATTATTGCTCTATAACTCCGAAGATTTTAACTTTACACCAAAAATACTCAAATAAAAATTCACCCCAATTTAATTCTACATAGAAGTACGTTTTTTCCGATTTGCTCCGACGAAAATTTTCCTCGGAAAATGTGGGTTTTCCCAACAAAATCTCGAATTTTTAAATAAATTTTTTGGACCAGTAATTATTTATCAATAATTATATAGCTTTGTGAAATAAAAGGTTTCTTGGTATAGATTATAAATTCAGAATCCGGTGAAAATGAAACGAATATTTTAGCAGCAATTCAATTGTTAATTAACAATTTACAGTCGCAATAACAACCAAAATAATCATGACACATTGATTAAACTTAGAAAGATTATAAAGATGTGATGCCTATTTAATATTCTGTCGACAAAATATAAATTTTTCATTTTTTTGCATAATCTTTAAATGTTTAAAAAAAATTGTTATAAAAAAATGAACATTTCTCAGAAATTGTTTATTATATTCTAATTTTATAAAATACTTAAAATGCGTATTTCATAGGTCTTGAAAATGAATGCTTTAAAAAAAATTTCCAACCATTTGCAAAAAAGTTATGAAACAGCAAAGTAAATATACGTTTTCTCCGTTGTTTATAATTTGTTTTAATTGTTTCAAAGCTTAAAAGTGAGTCTATGGTATAATATAATTATTCACAAAGAATATCAAAAATTAGTGCAATGGTTATATTTTAATCAAAGATTAAAAATACTTTTTTTTGTAATTTTTAGTGCAAAAGTAGGCCTGATACAGAGTCGGAGCTTAAATGTTCACTCGAAGCGACTGACACGCAGCATGCATTATTTATAAAAGTGTACGTCTCGCGCGGCCCGTCGTCGCTCCGAGTGAAAATTTTAGTTACAGTGCTGTATTATTCTACTTTCACGCGTGTAAATTACAAAAAAATATATTTATAATCTTCAATTAAAATATAAGCATTAAATTGATAATCGATATTTTTTTGTAAATAATTAGCTTGTACTTTAAACTCACTTCTACGCTTTGAAAGAATTAAAAAAAATTATAAACACCGTAGAAATCGTATGTTTAGTTTGCTGTTTCATAACTTTTTTGCAAATAGTTGCAAAAAAGTATTAAAGCATTCATTTTCAAGATATTTGAAATGCGCATTTTAGCTATTTTTTAAAATTACAATATAATAAAAACTTCCTGAGAAACGTTAATTTGTTTATAACTATTTTTTTTAAACATTTAAAGATAATGCAAAAAAATAAAAAATTTATATTTTGTCAACAAAATGTTAAATAGGAATCTCATCTTTATAAGATTTCAAAGTTTGATCAGTGTATCATAGTTATTTTGGTTATTATTGCGGCCGTAAATTATTAATTAACAATTGAATTGTCGCTAAAATATTCGTTTAATTTTCATCAGCTTCTGGAACTATAATCTAAGCCAAGAAGGCTTTTAAGTCACCAAATTATTTAATTATTGGTAGATAATTACTTATCTAAAACTTTATTTGAAAATTAAAGATTTTGTTGGGAAAACCCGCATTTTCCGAGGAAAATTTTCATCCGAGCAGATCGGGAAAAACACGTCTCTATGCAGAATTTAATAACGGTGAATTTTTATTTGGGTGTTTTTGTTGTAAAAATAAAATCTTCGGAGTTATAGAGCAATCATTGAAAAAAACACGATTTTCGGGCGCCATTTTGTTTATAAAAAAAGTAGCACACTATCTGAGGACTTTGCATACCTATATTATTAATATATAGGATCTTATAATTCGATTCCAGCAATAAAATTGCTGGTAAATAACTTTTCCCAAGAATGGCCTATTCTCCGATAATCAGCCCAGACTACTAGTAGTTTCTACATCTACATAAACTCGTACATAAAAACTAATTCGAATACTTTGGAAGCGTTAAGATATTTTATTTTTTGCAGCAAAACGGCGCGTCGTATGAAAAAATGAGAAGATAGTTTTTTCATCGCAAATTGAACGGGGAAGTAAAAAATGATTGTTATGTATCAGTGGCGTACTATCTTTTTTTCTTTGAAAAATTCAGACCATTACCCCTATGCGCGTCAATGATGAATATCAAATCCTTAACCATATGTCAAAACATGCACAATAACTACCTCTTAAAACCCGCCAAGTTTTATTACAATAAAAAACTCTAACATGAAGTAAAAACCACTTCTATGTAATTGGTATATTTATTAAAATCTAAAAAATCCCAATGGATTGAATAAAATGTGTCCAATTCAGAACGTTTTCAGACCTATCGGTACATCATCAGTGAATCTACAATAAAATAAGTAATCCCACTATTAAAATTGAAAGATGGTTGAAATTTTGAAAGTTACAAACGTGTGTTTAAGATTACTTACTTGAATACTTGCTAAATAGCCCCAGAACCAAACAATGGTTTAATTTATAATTCGATTTACATGATTTAAAAGTAGTATTAAACAGGCTAAACGCCGATGTTACAAGATATAACCTCCGGGAACATGGTGAAACCCTACCAGGAAACTTAATCAACCATCTTAGGCCAACGCTGACTACCAAGTGTCAAAAGAGTGTAAGGAACTCTTTGGAGTGACATTGACACTAGAGAAAAAGGTAGTCGATTTTCAATGGTTATAAGCAAAAGGTCATGATCCAAAACAATGAAATATGATAATGATTTTAATATCTGAAAATGTCTAACCTTTTAAATCTATTGTTTTTTGAAAAGAAAATTGTGATTTACAAAATTTATTTAGAATATAAGATTATTTTAAGTTGACTGTATACTATAACATTAAATTCATCAAATTGATCAAAAGGAAGTATGAGCTACAATTAATAATGATAAACAAAAGATAAAAACAAATGATGGTGAAGGAGAAAAAAAAAAAGAATAAATATTAGTTGGAATATTGTTGTACAAAAGAATTAATAGGTAGGCAAGTTATTTAAATGTAAATTGTATTGGTGGTTGTATATGTAAAAGGAAAATTATTGTTATTTAAATGTAAATGGAAATTGTTAATAATGGATTTGAGTTAGTATACAGTCAATATACTTAATAATATGCAATATTTAAATAAAAAGGATTGTAATTATTATGAGATGTTTTTTAAAAATTTGAGAGAATTCTTGTGACAAAGTGAGGGTATGTGAAATGGAAGATAAAGAAATGTATGATTATAGCTGAGTCCAGTTGATACAAGAATGAAATTAAAATGAAATTAATATTGAAAATGTACTGAATAAAATTATTTTTTTTATTTTTTATTACTCCAATTAACATTTCATCACTTAATTTCAGTTCTCACATTCAGACCCATTATTATTACATTTAAATTATATCAATATTCTTTTTCTTACTTTTGTTTTACTAATATTATTTTATTCAGTACATTTTCAATATCCATTTCATTTTAATTTCATTCTTGTATCAACTGGAGCCAGTTATAATCATACATTTCTTTATCTTCCATTTCACATACCCTCACTTTGTCACAAGAATTCTCTCATATTTTTAAAAAACATCTCATAATAATTACAATCCTCTTCATTTACATATTGCATACGCAAGTACTTGGAAGGGAAACGAGAAACGACTGTGCGCAAGTCGCGGAGAAATATTGCAACTATTTTAAATAATTCATATTGTCAATTGAAATTGTCAAATTGACACCGTCTGTCATTGAAGCAGAAAAATTGTACATTGCTCCACAATATTGATATAATATGCAATTATTATATAAAGGTAAATTTAATTAATTGTATTTTGCTTGCAGTACTGCATTTTAATAATTAATTTTATTTACTACATACAATTGTTTACGTTTTCATAACATAACCACAATCTTATTTTTCTTCTTATTATTTTTTTGGACTATAGCCTTGACAATTATCCAGTAACCAGGACTAACATAATTGGCCAATATAATTAAAAGTGCGAATAAAAGTACAGAGCGTAGAAATAGGGGTCGCTTTGCCGAACTTGCACGGTCCCAATACTAACTCAAATCCATTATTAACAATTTCCATTTACATTTAAATAACAATAATTTTCTTACATATACAACCACCAATACAATTTAGATTTAAATAACTTGCCTACCTATTAATTCTTTTGTACAACAATATTCCAACTAATATTTAGTCTTTTTTTCTGTCTCACCATCATTTGTGTTTATCTTTTGTTTATCATTATTAATAGTAGCTCATACTTCCTTTTTATCAATCTGATCAATTTAATGTTATAGTATACAGTCAACTTAAAATAATCTTATATTTTAAATAAATTTTGTAAATCACAATTTTCTTTTCAAAAAACAATAGATTTAAAATGTTAGACATTTTCAGATATTAAAATCATTATCATATTATCATTGTTTTGGATCATGACTTTTGCTTATAACCATTGAAAATCGACTACCTTTTTCTCTACTGTCAATGTCACTCCAAACAGTTCCTTACACACTTTTGACACTTGGTAGTCAGCGTTGGCCTAAGATGGTTGATTAAGTTTCCTGGTAGGGTTTCACCATGTTCCCGGAGGTTATATCTTGTAACATCGGCGTTTAGCCTGTTTAATACTACTTTTAAATAATGTAAATCGAATTATAAATTAAACCATTGTTTGGTTCTGGGGCTATTTAGCAAGTATTCAAGTAAGTAATCTTAACCACACTTTTGTAACTTTCAAAATTTCAACCATCTTTCAATTTTAATAGTGGGATTACTTATTTTATTGTAGATTCACTGATGATGGACCGATAGGTCTGAAAACGTTCTGAATTGGACACATTTTATTCAATCCATTGGGATTTTTTAGATTTTAATAAATATACCAATTACATAGAAGTGGTTTTTACTTCATGTTAGAGTTTTTTAACTATATGGTATACAGCCAACCTAGGGAACTTCCCTTTTAGTTTTTATTACAATGTTACTAGTAGTTTCGGCAAAATTGTAAAAAATGTGTAAAATTTGGTTTTCTTCAACGCCCTGTATCTAGAAAATGGATGGCGTGACAAAAATTTTTATTAGGCAAACCCCAATTATTTTTCAGTGTTTTACCTATTCTAGTGACGGTGTTACCTTTTTTGAAAAAGGTGTATAAAATTGTATCAAAAAACCAAAAAAAAAAAACCGAAAAAATGAGGTTTTTTATTTCTAAAGGTGCGTTTCACCAATTTTAAAAATTTGAAAAAATTCAGGGTGAAACAATATGCAAAAATACACGTTATATATTTTTTTCGTAAAAACGAATGTCTTAGTTATTTTTTTATACTCATTTAAAATTTTAAAATCGTTCTAAAATTTAAATTTCCCGCCAAAAATAAAAAAAAAATTTTCGGAGAGATCTTTTTAAAACTTTAAATTTTTTTATTTAAAGTTTTTCGCTAGTTATCGGTGCGGCTGAGATAAAAAATAAAAACATAAAAACTCTAATTAGGCTCTAGGTGGGTCACATGACCACCTAGGGGGCTAAAAATTTCAGAAAGTGAATTTCACTATATATTCTAAACGGCGACCTATATGGAATTCGAATAGAGTTGGGGGCACTTTTCATCGTCTTACCCGGCTAGGCCCTTTGTCATAAATTTGGTCTTACTGATGTTCATTTTTAGATCTATCGTTGAAGATACGTTTTCTAATTCTAGTAGCATTTGTTGTGCTTCACCCAGATCGTCGAGATGATTGAGCATTTCTCCATCTATTTTTATTCCTCTATTTTCCCATTTTAGCATTTTAAATGCGTATTCGAAGACCGCTATAAATAATTTAGGTGAGAGAGTATCGCCCTGTCTGACACCTCGCTTGATATGAATTTCTCTGGTAGTATCATGTAGTTTTACATGCATTGTGGCGTTTTCGTGTAATGTTTGCACTAACTTTGTAAACCGGTAATCTATTCTACTATTGTTCAGAGCAGTTATAATACTGTCTAATTCCACAGTGTCGAAGGCTTTGTGAAAGTCTACGAAGGTAAGTACCAGCGGTCTGTTATATTCTATCGACTTTTCTATTAAGGTTTTTACTGTTTGTAGGTGATCGTTTATTCCGAATTTTGAGCGGAATCCAGCTTGCTCTCGAGGTTGGTAGAAACCTAACTTTTTTTCTAGTCTTATCGTAACTATTCTGGTCAACATTTTATAGATGTGGTTCAATAAGCTGATTGGTCCATAGTTTTCTAGGTGCGCCTTGTCTCCTTGTTACTGCAAATGTAAAATTGTAAAATTGTTACTGCATTGTTCCGGTATGCAACAATCTGTTAGACAAAGGTTAAACAAAATTTTTATTTGGTTGAGAAGGGCACGTCAACCCATCTTTATAGCTTCTATTACGACTCCATCTTCTCCTGGCGCTTTGTTGTTTTTCATCTTTTTCATTGCGTCCTGAATTTCGCTTAGTGTGATCTCTGGCATGAGCTCTGAACCCTGGTTAATAATTTTGCATGATGCAGCGGCTTCCAAATTCTTTTGGTCTTCTCTTTGGCTTGTGTATAGTTCTCGATAGAAGTCTTCAACTATGTGTAGTAGTTCTTTTCTATTTGATGTGGGGAATCCTTCTTTGTTCTTTAGGTTATGTATTTCGCATTTTCCATTGTTTAGCCGTCTCCTCAGGACTATCAGACGTTTATTCTCTTCTATAGTTCGCTGGACATTTTCATTCTTAAGTTTCCTTAAATCTTTCCTTATAGCTTTTGATACTTCTTTGTTTATTTTTCGCAGTCCTTCTTCGTCAATGCTTTCGTTTCCTTTGATTTTTCTTCTAGTTTCCATTAGTTGAATGAAATATTAGAAAACGATAAAATCCAGGAAAAGGAAAGCTGGCAACAACTCAAAGATAACATATTCAACTCTGCAACAGAATCATTTGGAGAGAGGAAAGTAACGAATACTATCATATCAAAAAAGAAAACCCTATGGTTTAGAGAGGAAGTGATGATCAAATGTGAAGAAAAAAAGAAAGCCTTTTTACAATACAGAACAAAACAAACACAACAGGCATATAACCACTACAAAAGAATCAGAAACAGAATCATTCAAAACAGATGAACACGACTTCTACGGAACACAAAAAAAGCACACTGGTCAGAGGCAAAGAAAAGGAATGAACGAATTAATAAAAATGAAACATATCCAGAAGGGAACATTGGCAGACTATTTCCGATCTCCACTTGCTAAAGGAGACGATAATGAACCACCAACACCTGAAGTTACGACAAATGAAGAAATAAACATCCAGGAGGAAAGTCACGCGATAAAAATAAGATTCATACACATATCTGGAGATGTCCTGTACTCTATTGTACATCTATTGCTGAAACCCAAGGGGACAATATGAAGAGTAGACTCAGAGAGAGATGGATGAAATGTGTAGATAAGCATGCTGTGAAAAATGATGAGTCAAACTGTGCACCAAATATTAAAACTACATATTTAACAGTTCGACAGTAATGAACCACTAAAAATGAGTCACAGAGATTAAATACTTGATAACACTTTCATTAGGTATAATGGTCTTTTTTCACTTAGATAAACATCTCCTGCTTATGATTAAAGTATATCTATTGGAATGAATATTCTTATATCATGTCCAGATTTTAAGTTACAAAATACAACGGTGATTGAAATGATACCTGCCTTAGAACAGAACATACACATAAGGATAATAATCATAATAATTGAACTATTGGTATGATCAGCTATCGTCTGTAACTTACCCAATAGAATCTGGCTATATATGCAACAAAATAAGGGAATTTCTACAGGAAAGTTTATTTTACGCAACATCTTCCTATTTTACAAAATTCTTTTCACGACTAATTAAATAAATTTTCAAGTGCTCTATATACAAATAATTTTTTAGATTACAAAACAATCACCTATAGATAATCTAAATTATGGAAAATATTGTGACTCTTCAGCAGACAAAGGATATTAGTGAAAATTGGATAATTAATATTATGTATTATATACAGTGGGGTGTGACATTACGGAATAAAATAATTTTTTCGAGAATGGGCGATATTGAGACAAATCCCAAAACAGGTCAAAAATCTCTGGTTTTCTTTTGTTACGGCTAAACTATTGAGGATCACAGACTCATTACCCTGATGAGTCGCCTGATGAGTTACACTTTAAAGATATTTTTAAAAATACTACATCAAAGATTATACAAAAAATATGAATGGGGCATCAGTGATTCTCAGTTTGGATTTAGGTCAGGTTTAGGAACAAGATAAGCAATAGTAGCAACACAGGTGTTGGTCCAAAATTGTTACGATCAGTGGAAGGACGTGATCCTGTGCTTTTTAGATTACGAGAAAGCGTTTGATCGTGTCCAACATCACAAGTTAATGCAGATCCTCAAGAAGCTTGATATATACAGAAAATATATAAGATACATTGAAAACTTGTACTGGTATCAGACAGCACAATTAAAAATAGACCATTTTATATCCAAACCCATTCATATAAGAAGGGGTGTTCGGCAGGGATGTGTGCTTTCCCTTCTTTTATTTAACATATATTCGGAAGCCATATTTCAAGATTCTTTGGAAGATGCAGAGATCAGAATCAAAGTGAATGGGGTATTGATCAACAACATACGATATGCTGATGATGCTGTCTTAATTTGTGACATAATGCAGATCTTCAACAACTTGTCACTATAATCGGAGAATAGAGTAAGCAAATGGGATTAGAGATTCATACCAAAAAGACCAAATTCATGATCATCTCCAGAAACTTGGATGCATTTAAAAACTCCACCATAACACTGAATACTAAGTAATTGAAAAAGTGAGCAAATTTAAATATTTAAATACCTGGAAACGTGGCTTTTTGAAGACTGGGCATCGGACAGGAAAGTAAAATGTCGCATTGAGCAAGCTTGACAAGCTTTCATAAAATTCAGGAAGGTACTGACCTGTTCAGAGTTCGATCTTACACTGAGATTAAGGTTTACTAAATGCTACGTGTGGTCGGCGCTGCTATATGGAATAGACGGCTGGACACTCAAAACGAGGGATATAAACAGATTAGAAGTCTTCGAAATGTGGTTCTATCGACGTATCCTAAGGGTCCTATGGACGGCGAAAGTCACAAATGTAGATGTCGAACTTTTCGAAAATATCAAGAAAAGGAAAACGGCATATTTGGGTCACATCATGGGAAACGAAAAATACCAGTTAATTCAACTTATAATCCAGGATACAATTGAAGGCAAGACAGGAATAGGACGCAAGAAAATGTCCTGGCTCCGAAACATAAGGCAATGGACAGGGTTAACGACATACAATCTCTGATACACATTGCAAGAAACAGAGAGTTAATGGAAAATGTGATCGCTAACATCCATTAGTGGACTTGCCTCTGGAGAAGAAGAAACTATTGAGTACAGAAAATGACTTTTACAATTTAATATTATTTTTGATTATACAGGTTAGACCAATAAAACAAAGTTTTGTTAAAATCGATTCAATAGATTTTGCGTAATAATTTGCCGTCTATTTTTTTTAATAAATTTTTCTTAAACCATACACCGCAAAAACTAGACCATGTAGAAATTTACCATACGTATAAAAAGCACTCCACCTATCTAACGTAATTTACATAATTATAATCGGACTATTTGAGTTGCCTCATGAATGTTTTTTAAAGTTATAAACAATTTTTTGGCTTATAATCAAATAGAATATATCGGTAAATATTAGATAAAATTAAATTCAGAACACGGTGTTGGAAAAGAATCAAAAATACGCTTCTATTAAAAGAAAAAAAGTTGAATTACGAAAAGTGGTTTCTGAGATACAACCGTTCAGAGTTGACTGGCATTTGCGACGAAGTTATAAACAATAGGATGAATCTTTGAACCATCAACTTTTTATTTCAGTTTTCTTTTGCTATACAAATTTTCATATCTTCAACATTCTCACAATATACATACCTAATATAAAATTCGACGAGCGTTAATCGCGGGTGTTACAAATATCAAAAATTTACTTGGGATTTGAAAATTACGTTAGTAGATATTATTCACTACGATGTGAACTCCTAGATTTTTATTTTAAATTAGGATTTTTTGGCATATACATATATCATATTACACGGTTCCCAGGAAGGGGGGTTATCGTGGGAGGGCTTGTCACTGGGAATTTTCCAGCGTCAACTTATTTCTTAATGATTCTTTAGTCAAAATTCACTGTGAGCGAAATCGCAGCACGTTCTTTTTTTAACTAAGCGCGAAATGCATTTTTTCTGCAAAAAGCTCTACTATTCATTTAGCATTTTACATGGTTTGAAATGCATATTGTATTACCAATCTTTTTTTTCTTTCAAAAACTATCAGAAGTAGTTTTGGTGACATTAGTACATCAGCCTGAATTTTTTCAGATTTTTCTGACTACTCTAAGACCACTTTTTGAGGCTTTGAAAATGATTTTTTCACTTTTTTAACAGTTTTAAACGCTTTTGAGATAGTGCTCTTTTTCCGAGTGTGAGTATATAAATATACTTTATTCATTTTAATGATATTAGTATATATTACATAAAGACAAAATACAAGCCTAAATTATGCGCCAATTTAAAAAAATAACCATAAGAGAGGTATGCATTTTTGCATTACAGGTGTTACAGGTAGAAATTCAATAACCATGCCGAATTCGACAAAAAATTAGAGCCGTACAAAGGTATAATGGAACGCATATTTAAAATGGCATTATAATGTCATAATATTATTATTTAAAAAAATCGTTTTCTTTTTCAGTACAGAAAATGTTGTAACAATTTGCCAATTTATTATACATCTAATATCTATAATAATTGTTAATATTTTGCGGTCAACATATTGTGATTATTTGTTTATATAGGGTGTCCCAAAAGTAGTGGAACGGTCAATATTTCGCGAACTAAACATCGGATCGAAAAACTGAAAAATACGTTTTCAATCATTTTCAAAAATCTATCCAATGACACCAAACACCAACCCCCACTACACCCCCTGGAGGTGGGGTTGGGGTAACTTTAAAATCTCAAATAGAAACCCCTAGTTTTTCTTGCAGATTTGGATTCATTACGTAAAAGTAAGCAACTTTTATTCAAGACATTTTTTCGAACTGTGGATAGATGGCGCTATAATTTGGAAAAACGATTTATCCTGATACCATAGGTAAATTATAGAAACGGTCTAATATCTCGAGAAATACACTTCCAAATAAGAAACCAAAAAACAGGTTTTTAATATTTTTCGAAAACCTATCGATAAACACCAGAAATGACCCTCCAACCCAACCCCTGGAGACGGGGTGGGGGTAAATTTAAAATCTTAAATAGCAACCCCCACTTTTTATTGCAGATTCGGATTTGTCATGAAAAACTAAGCAACATTTATTCGAAACATTTTTTAGAATTGTTGATAGATGGCGCTAATAAATCGTATTTTTCCAATTAAAGCGCCATCTATCAACAATTCTAAAAAATGTTTCGAATAAATGTTGCTTAATTTTTCATGACAAATCCGAATCTGTAATAAAAAGTGGGGGTTGCTATTTAAGATTTTAAAGTTACCCCCAACCCACCTCCAGGGGGTGGGTTGGAGGGTAATGTTTAGTGTTATTCGATAGGTTTTCGAAAAGTATTAAAAACCTTTTTTTTGGTTTCTCATTTGGAACTGTATTTCTCGAGATATCAGACCGTTTCTATAATTTACCTATGGTATCAGGATAAATCCGTTTTCTCAATTACAGCGCCATCTATCCAAAGTTCGAAAAAATGTCTTGAATAAAAGTTGCTTACTTTTACGTAACGAATCCAAATCTGCAAGAAAAACTAGGCGTTTCTATTTGAGATTTTAAAGTTACCCTCCACCCCACCTCCAGGGGGTTTAGTGGGGGTTGGTGTTTGGTGTCATTGGATAGATTTTTGAAAATGATTGAACACGTATTTTTCAGTTTTTCGATCGGATGTTTAGTTCGCGAAATATTCGACCGTTCCACTACTTTTGGGACACCCTGTATAATAAATAAATAATACAATATTATAATTATGTATGTTATGGAATTTCTACCTGTAACATCAAATCTATAGTGCAAAAATACCTATCTCACTTATATACTCTCGGACAAAAATATTGCATATGCATGTGGAATGAAGATTTATATCTTAAGACTTAAGAGGATCGGTACGTATTTTTGGCTGCAATGTTATTCAAATGGGGATTCATTTTTTTCGAATCCTGAGAAAACTAATAAGTATTTTTGAAAAATTTAAACGCAGAATGAAAGATCACGTTATTAGCGAGGGCGGAAAGTCCCTGAGAACTTCTATAATGTTTATTTTAATAAGTTACAGGGGTGAAAAACTAAGAGAAAATTTAGTGTGATTTTTAATTTCAAATATATCATTCAAAATAAACTTTTTATTTATTCTAAGGGACTTTCGGCCCTCGGTAATAATTTAGTCTTTCATTCTGCGTTTAAATTTTTCAAAAATATTTATTGGTTTTTTCAGGATTCGAAAAAAATAAACACAATGCCGTGGTAATATTTTCCAAATCTATCTTTGTCTTACAACGCACTCAGCCGATAATATTGTCAGCATATATTGTCAGTCAGACACTGACAATCAGTGACAATTTTAAATATTTGACATTGCATCGGGATAATGTTGAGTTATTGAGTAAATATTATTGAAATATAGTGTATTTGATAAATAGTTGATTTAAGACGTGAACTTAATAAAAAGTTATTTATTGTGTATTATTTGTGGAAGATCCAAGCAGATAATACATCAGGATAATATATTCTGTGATCCAAGTATTTTGTTGTTAAAGATGTTCAAAATTGTAAGCGTTCCATAACAATATATTAATAAAAAAATCACTTTAACACTTTTCTTCTTTTCTCGATTGAGTATTAGTCTTTGTTGTACAAATACATTATTACAATCACTGAATATATAGTTAGTGAAAAAATTATCACATTTATTAACTGAATTAATAATTTCCAATTATAAAAATAACAGTTATCCAAGAACATTCAAAACCCATCTCTTTAAATTAATGATGACATTTTCAAGTAGAATGACATTCTAGTAATGTTTACATATCCATACCAGTGTGAATTTTACTATACGTAATTTTCCGTGTAAAGACAGAAAAAGTAGGTATATACGTAAAATATTTGCGAATTATGTACCCATAGCCTTAAGGCAAAAGACGTTAAGTCACAATATTGTCAAATATATAAAAAAAATTTTTATCACAGTAGGACAATATTGTTTAAATAATATAGAACGTTACAATTATACAGGGTGTCCCGAAAAGATTGGTCATAAATTATACCACAGATTCTGGGGTCAAAAATAGGTTGATTGAACCTCACTTACCTATATACAATAGTGCACACAAAAAAAGTTACAGCCCTTTGAAGTTACAAAATGAAAATCGATTTTTTTTCATATATCGAAAACTCTCAGAGATTTTTTATTGAAAATTGACATGTGGCATTTTTACGACAGCAATATCTTAAAAAAAAATTAAGTAAAATTTGTGCACCCCATACAAATTTTATGGGGGTTTTGTTCCCTTAAACCCCCCCAAACTTTTGTGTACGTTCCAATTAAATTATTATTGTGGCACTATTAGTTAAACACATTATTTTTAAAACTTTTTTGCCTCTTAGTACTTTTTCGATAAGCCAGTGTTTATCGAGATATTTTGAATATTTGTCGAATCCACCACATATTTGTATATGGTTAAGTACGGTTATAGAGGCCTGTTAATAATCTGAAAATTTATTTATAATTTACATTTTTAGGTATATTTTGAAAAAGAAGCTACATCTCGATAAAAGGTGACTTATGAACAAAAGACTAAGAGACAAAAGTTTTAAAAACACTGTGTTTAACTAATGGTACCACAATAATAGTTTAATTGGAACGTACACAAACATTAGGGGGCTTAAAGGAACAAAACCCCCATAAAATTTTTACGTAAATATATTGAAAAAGAAGCCGCATCTCAATAAAAACTGGCTTTTCGAAAAAATACTAAGAGCCAAAAAAGTTTTAAAAACGTTGTGTTTAACTAATGGTACCACAATAATGAATTAATTGGAATGTACACAAAAGTTTGGGGGGGTTTAAGGGAACAAAATCCCCATAAATTTTTTATGGGGTGGACAAATTTCACTATAATTTTGTTTTAAGATGTTCCTGACATAAGAATTATACATGTCCATTTTCAATAAAAAATCTCTAATAGTTTTCGATATATTGAAAAAAATCGATTTTCATTTTGTAACTTCAAAGGGCTGTAACTTTTTTTGTGAGCACATTTGTACTAAGGTAAGTTAGGTTCAATCGAACTATTTTTGACCCCAGAATGTGTGGTATAATTTATGACCATTCTTTTCGGGACACCCTGTATAAATACATAATTTCATATGTCTTCAGATTAAGAATGATTGCAATAATTTTCTGGAATTCATCTTATTTCCCCATTATCTCAAAACTTCACTAGATGGATATACTACATTTTACCTCTACGGTTCAGATCTATAGTGCAAAAATACGGATCTCACTTATATACTCTCGGACAAAAATATTGCATATGCATGTGGAATGAAATTTTTTGTACTGATATCCTTAGCTCCCTTGTATCATAGGAGTAGGATTTCTTTTCCGAATGCCATTTTTTAAAGTATCACATAAATACTATAATCTGATCTGGGCTATATACTGGCCAATATAATTTTTAAATTGAATCTCATCAAGATAAATATTCGTTATGGTAACGACAAGAAGAAGTGCATTAGCACCAATATGTCATATCCAATATGGCTTTTCAAATGGCAAAACATGATCTTCTAAAAGGTTTTCAATGTACATATCAGTTGGCATTCGCCTAATCACCTTCACGTGTTCGGTATGTCCTTTCAAAGCAATACCGCTCCGTAGCACTATGTCGCCACCACCAAAACTAACGTTCTGTATGAGGTTACAACTGACATACTGTTCGCCAACTATTCTGTAGACGAAGTCTTGTAAATTTTGCTTCCATATGGTGAACGGTATGCCAGGTGTAACCTCATACAGTACAGAGTACAGAGGGTTAATTTTGGTGGTGGCGGCATAGTGCTATGGAGTGGTATTGCTTGGTAAGGAGATACTCAACTTGTGGAGATGACTGGGTGAATGACAGCTGATATGTACATTAAAAACATTTTAGAAGATCATGTTTTGCCATTTACCAGCCATATTGGATAACATTCGTGTACCATGACGCAGGTCTTAATGTCTGTAGAATAGTGAATACTTACGTTGATGAGATTCAATTTAAAAATTATATTGGCCACCATATAGCCCACATTAAATTTAAATCCGATTATACCATTTATATGAAACATTAAAACATCGGATTCTGAAAAGAAATCCTATTTCTATGACACTAGTGGCAGCACAAATTTTTTATTTCACACGTTAATTTCAAAATATGCAAAATTTTTGTCCGTGAGTATACATATATTAGTTTATTTTTCAAATTGGCGCCTAATTGAAGCTTGTATTTTGTGTTTATATATAATATACAGAGAGAGTCTGTAAAGTGGAATAAATTCAATATCTCAAATACTAATTGTTTTTTTGGAAAATGCTCAGACCCGTCGATTAGTATTTCAAATTGTCCTTTTTGACATTCAATAAAAATGTATACAGGGTGTCCCAATTTAGAGATATGACGTCGTCGTCGATTTTCTTAAATGGCAACACTGTCATTTTGATAGCTAATTTGATAGGGTTTGTAAAGTTATACATAACTGCAAAATATCAAATTTTTATTCTCTACCATTTACAAGATAAGAGAAAATAACAAAGTTATATCTGTAATTTGGAATATATTCAATAATTAAAATACTAACTGTTTTTTTGAAAAATGCTCAGACCCGTCGATTAGAATATCAAATTGTCATTTTTGACATATAATAATAATGTATACAGGGTGTCCCAATTTAGAGATATGACGTCATCGTTGATTTTCTTAAATGGCAACACTATCATTTTGATAGCTATTTTGATAGCGTGTGTAAAGTTATACACATCTGAAAAATTTCAAATTTTTATTCCCTACCATTTACAAGATAATAAAAAATAACAAAGTTATGAAGAACAAAAAGTAATCAAATAATAATTGAATTTATTTATTTCAATTAAGAAAATGCTCATAACGTTGCCCATTGACAATTTGACAATAATTGAGGGCAACATTATGAGTTTTTGCTTAATTTATTGAAATAATTAAATTCAATTATTAGTTGATTGGGGGACATGAAAGGAGCCTCCACGTAGATTGTGATCACTTGTGAATACAATCGGGCGTCCCCTGGAAACGAGTAATGTCGGCTAATCCTTTCAACACCGGTGCACCAACAACACAGATGCAATCAAAATCAAAACGGTCTTTATCAAGGCCATTTTTGATGACGACCTCAATTAATATTGAAGGACTATCAGCAGATAAAGAAGACCTATTGTCTAATATGTGCAGAGAACATGGTGTCGATGTTCTACTGGTTCAAGAAACCCATAGAGGTACTGCAAGCCGCAGACCAAGGATTCGGGGTATGAAGCTCATACTGGAGAGACCACACGACCAATATGGTAGCGCAGTCTTCGTCAGACCAGATATCGACGTAGCATCCACATCTCTAACAGATCAAAATGACATCGAGATCCTCACAGTGGAGATAAACTCCTGTACAGTAACGTCAATGTACAAACCACCAAACGCTGACTTTGCTTTTGAGGAACCGAATAACTTTCAATCACAGCAAATCAAATTCGTACTGGGTGACTTCAACTGTCACAGTGTCGCGTGGGGTTACAACGAAACAGATTCCAATGGCGAAGAACTAGAAAAATGGGCTGAAAGCATGAACCTAAAACTTATTCACGATCCAAAGCAGCCTGCGTCGTTCAACAGCGGAAGATGGCGCAGAGGTTACAACCCAGACAATATATTTGTCAGCGACAGAATTGGAGACCAGGTGACAAAAATCGTTGGAAGCGCTCTCCCAAAGACACAGCACAGACCAATAATTTGTCTTTCCAACGCGGCAATCAGATACGAAATTGTTCCTTTCAAGAGAAGGTTCAACTTTACTAAAGCAAAATGGGAAAAATTCTCTGAAACATTGGATCAAGAAGTTTCCCAGCTAGAACCTTGCCCTGATTCATACGATAAATTTGTAGAAATCGTAAAGCAAGTATCACGGAAATTTATCCCTAGAGGTTGTCGAACTGAGTACATAGCGGGGCTCAATGAAGAATCTAAACCCCTACTTAAAAGATACGAACAGCTATATGAAGAAGACCCTTTCTCGGAAGCGACAATACAGGCTGGGGAGGAAATGTTACATGCGATATCCGCCAACAGAACGGAAAGGTGGTGCAAGCTGGTCACGAGTCTGGACATGAAACAAAACAGCAGACGTGCCTGGAAGCTGATTCGGAATCTTGGCAACGATCCCGCTGCTCCGGCAGTCAACATGACAGAAGTCACACCCGATCAGATAGCCCATCATCTTCTAATGAACGGTAAGACGACATCAAGAAAGAACAAGGTGAGAGCTCAACGGAATATCGACGAAGAAAGAGATGTTCTAGGTACCTCTTTTTGTCTAGAGGAGATGAGAGGCGCGATCCATCAAATGAAAGATAATAAAGCGGCTGGCCTGGACGACATACGAACAGAGCAAATAAAGAACTTTGGACTAAAAACCGTAGAGTGGCTCGTAAAAATGATGAATTGCTGCATCCGTACATTACAAATCCCCAAAATCTGGAGAAAAGCTAGAGTGGTAGCCCTCTTAAAACCAGGGAAGGATCCGGCGGATACAAAGAGTTTTAGACCTGTATCTCTCTTGTGCCACCTTTTCAAGGCCTTTGAAAGAATGATACTGAACCGGATCGCAGAATATGTGGAGACTAAAATTATTCCAGAACAAGCAGGATTCAGACCCGGAAAGTGCTGCTGCAGTCAAATTCTTAATCTCACCCAACATATTGAAGATGGTTTTGAACGGAAGGAAATAACAGGAGTAGCGTTCATAGACCTAACTGCCGCCTATGATACAGTTAACCATCAACGGCTACTCGCAAAACTCTACGAAACTACAAAGGACTTCCGACTAACAAGGTTAGTGAAATGTCTCCTCCAGAATAGACGCTTCTACGTAACGCTCCAGTCCAAGAACAGTCGGTGGAGGGACCAAAAAAATGGGCTACCACAGGGAAGTGTCCTCGCGCCGTTTCTATACAACATATACACCAACGACCAACCCATACACCAACAAACAAGGCAATTTATTTACGCTGATGATACAGCGGTGGCAGCTCAGGGAAGAACCTTCAATGAAGTCGAAGTGAAGCTGACAGATGCCCTGGGAGACTTAGCTCTATACTATGATAAAAACCATCTGAAACCCAATCCCACAAAAACCCAGGTATGTGCTTTCCACCTGAGAAACAAGCATGCCCGAAGGTCGCTGGAGGTGGAATGGCGTGGTCAGATGCTGGAACACAACAAGACGCCAAAATACCTTGGCGTCCGTCTGGATAGAACTCTGTCTTACCGATACCACTGTCAAGATGTTAAGAAGAAAGTAAGTGCCAGAAATAATATCATCCGCAAGCTAACTAATACAAAATGGGGAGCACAACCACACACTCTCCGCACTTCTGCCTTGGCATTATGTTTTTCGGCCGCGGAGTTTGGAGCACCAGTATGGGCAAACTCTGCTCACGCAAAGAACGTCGACGTGGCTCTAAATGAAACGGTCCGTATAATATCGGGTTGCCTGAAACCGACACCTATCGAAGAGGTATACCCCATTGCTGGAATTGCTCCACCACCAATCAGGAGAAAGGTCACGTCAGAGGTAGAACGGAAAAAGCAGGAGACGGACCGAAGACACCCCTTATATGACCACCAAACTCAGCCAAGCAGACTAAGATCTCGGAAAAGCTTCCTGAAAACATCAAGATCCATCCCCGAAGCGCCAGAGACGCGCTGAATACACCTATGGCAAGCGTCAACTACTGCGACACATTTTCCTCCCTCGGAGGAAATGGCTGCTGGACACAATTTACCGTATCCGACTTGGAAAGCGCTAAACAGACTAAGAACCGGCGTTTCACGTTGTGCTAGTAACCTGAAAAAATGGGGATACCAGGAGGACGATACCTGCGACTGTGGCGCGGTTCAGACCAGCCGGCATCTACTATCATGCACAGAGATGAGAGAGACCTGCACAGAACAAGACTTAATTATAGCAAATGACAGGGCCATCTATGTGGCCAACCATTGGAAATACAGAATTTAAAGTTGTTGGTGTTCCGGACACGGAAAGTAAGTAAGTATTAGTTGATTACTTCTTTTTCATAACTTTGTTATTTTTTATTTTCATCTAAATGGTAGAGAATACAAATTTGAAATTTTGCAGTTGTGTATAACTTTACACACCCTATCAAAATAGCTATCAAAATGACAGTGTTGCCATTTAAGAAAATCAACGATGACGTCATATCTCTAAATTGGGACACCCTGTATACATTATTATTATATGTCAAAAAGGACAATTTGATATACTAATCGACGGGTCTGAGAATTTTTCAAAAAAACAGTTAGTATTTTAATTATTGAATATATTCCAAATTACAGGTATAACTTTGTTATTTTCTATTATCTTGTAAATGGTAGAGAATAAAAATTTGATATTTTGCAGTTATGTATAACTTTACAAACCCTATCAAATTAGCTATCAAAATGACAGTGTTGCCATTTAAGAAAATCGACGATGACGTCATATCTCTAAATTGGGACACCCTGTATACATTATTATTGAATGTCAAAAAGGACAATTTGAAATACTAATCGACGGGTCTGAGCATTTTCCAAAAAAACAATTAGTATTTGAGATATTGAATTTATTCCACTTTACAGACTCTATCTGTATACTAATAATATCATTAAATTGAATAAAGTATATTTATATACTCACACCCGGAAAAAGAGCACTATCTCAAAAGCGTTTAAAAGTGTCAAAAAAGTGAAAAAATAATTTTCAAAGCCTAAAAAGTAGCCTTAGAGTAGTCAGAAAAATCTGAAAAAAATTCAAGCTAATGTATTAATGTCCCCAAAACTACTTCTGATAGTTTTTGAAAAAAAAAAAAAAAATTGGAAATACAATATGAATTTCAAACCATGTAAAATACTTACGGAATAGTAGGGCTTTGTGCAGAAAAAATGCATTTCGCGCTTAATTAAAAAAAAAAACGTGCTGCGATTTCGCTCTCAGGAATTTTGACTAAAGAATCATTAAGAAATAAGTTGACGCCGGAAAATTCCCAGTGACAAGCCCTCCCACGATAACTCCCCTTTCCGGAAACCGTGACGTCATCTATCTGGGCGTGATGATGTAATCAATGATTTTTAAATGAGAATAGGGGTCGCGTCCTAGCTCATTTGAAGGATAATTTAATTATATTAGTATACAGTGATCAGCAGCGCTCTCATAACAGGCAAAATAACGCAAAAGTTGGAAAACATGTTATTAAGTTGTAGATAAACAAAAATGAAACTGGTAGATGTTGGAAATTTAGCGACAGAAACGTATAAATTAACATTATATATTTATTGTTTCCCACCTCTAAACGTATCAGATGAGTATGTCAACTAAAACTGCCATAAACTCGTCCGATACGTCTAAAAGTGGGAAAAAATTAATATAATGTAATTTTACAGGTTTCTATTGTTAGATTTCCCACCTTTACCAGTTTCATCTCTTTTTATCTCACAGCTTAATATAGTTTCCGTCTTTTACGTTATTTTGTCGGTTACTAGCGCACTCATCACTGTATAAACTCATTGACACCAAAAGAAGAATGTGCGTAATTTATTTAATTCAAAATACATTTTACTTCTATAAAAAAACAGAAATAAATTATTTATTTCACAAATAAACATTACTTTTCACTTCAATTCAATGTTCAAGCTGCAACCCACCTGCCTCTTTGCAGTTTGAACTTTAATTTAAGCGACAAGCAATGAAATAAAATTTCTTAAAAAATAAACATTTTATTTCTATTTTCTGACAGCAGTACAATAGATTTTGAATAAAATAATATACTCATATTCTCCTTTTTGCGTCAATTAATTTAATTAACTTTTTTTGGTGAGCGGCCGTGGAGTAACGGCATATTCGCTGGCCTCATACGCCAGTGCACGTGGGTTCGAGCCCTGCCAAAGACAATCCATTTTCATTTCCAATAATGACAAGCCGTCTCACCGTGCCTCGGAGAGCACATAAAGCCGTCGGTCCCCCTGGGCTAGTGTACATCGGCACTAGTTACTTGAAACAGGGTTAAAGATGTAAATGGCGCCGGAACAGTCCGAAGGGATTGAAGCGATCACGCTACTAATTAAATTAATTTAATTAAAATTGGATTAATAATACCCCTTTAAGATTTCCCTTAACTACGCTTATGCTCTTGATGTAATGTTGGACGACATCAGGTCGAACATCGAAGAGGGGCAAGAGCCAACGCTGGCGAAGCGACAATGAGAATGAACTAGTTGGTCACGAGCTCGCAATTAGGCAACACATCGCCATTATTTAGGTGACGGAGTTTGAGCAAAATTGAAAAAAATCTAACTAAAAGGCTATCGAACATCAGCCAATAACCTGTGCTAAGAATAATAAATCAAAGTAGATATATCTGGAGACTTATTCACAGGAAAGAAAAAAGATTATAATACCGCCGATGTGTTGCTTGCTCAAGTAAGTATATTGATATATTTCTCATTATTTCGTCGTCATAAAATCCAATACACCATCCTAGAGATTCTGTTCGTTATCTGTTGTTATTAATTTTGATTAAGAAATAATTTAAATTCCAAATTATAGCTCATATTAGCCTTTAATTCATTTGCAAAGGAACAGTCAGTCAAGGCCAAATTTTTATTGTCAACTTTAAATTCCAATTTATTTCATGTGCTACCATTAGGCTTTTTCTTTCATTTTTTTTATAAGGTAATATTTATAAAAAGTTTTAACGAATATTAGCCTAATAAAATAAAAAAAAGTCAAAATATAAATTCGTACAGGTTAAAACCAATTTTATATCAAAGTTTAGGTGGGTACAAAAGATATTTTCAAGAAAGTATCCAAATCATATAAGGGGATCATTGTTTAAATAATTAAAAAGTGGTCATTTTTGCAAAAAAAATACTTTTTTAACTGCTGAGGTAATTCACTGATCAATGAAGGTCTATGGGATTTTTTTCTGCAAAGTTAAAGGGTAAATCTTTCACATAAGACTTACTAAATTAAATTTGACCCACTATTTATTTAAATATTAATTATATATAAAACTTTAAAAACAAATTTGCAAAAAATTATTTTTAGCGTTTTAAATAAGCACTATAAAATATCTTGCTTTACAGACTAAGTTGCGTTATGTTAATGGTATTAATCAAAAAAAATTTGTCGAAAAATATTTAATATTTTTTGAGATATTGAATTTGTTTATTAAATGTTACTATATTTTCAATTGCAAAAACGCGGTTGTTGCCAATGAAATATTCACCCGCTTAAGATCTCATTATTTCTATTTTTATATATATTTTCGATAAATGTATTGATAAATTCAAATTTCAATTGAACTCCTCCCTAAAATGGCATTTAAAAATTATTCAAATTTGTTTATAATTTGTTTTTTTAATAACGTCGCGAGGATTAAGTATTTTGAAATGCCGTTTCGATAATTGGGTTCTTGGGAATTTTTTACTAATTAACAAAATTTTTTTGTCGTTTTTTCTTCTTCATTTTTTTCTTGGAGTTATGGTACTACGGGCCCTTTTAGGGTTAAATTTTATTAAAAATGTCGAATCTCTGAGTTGTAGGTTCTAGACCTAAAAATATTGAGATTTAACTAAAATCTCTTAAATAAAATGTGGGTACTTACTGAGTTACAGGGGGTTTTATTCAAAAATTTAAAAATTATTGCTACCAAGTACTTTAAAACTATTTGACGTATCCTTATCATACTTGGCAGAAAATGTGGCTAGTATACAGCCTACTAAATTGCGATTAATAAACGTTCGTAGCTAGTGCCAGAGGCGTACGACAGGGGATAGTGAATTATTGACCCTTCCCAAATTCTACGCCACTGAGTGAAATACTATTTTAGCGAAATTTTTAGATTCTCCAGTACTTTCTATATAAATAATATACTCTTTACTGGTATCGATAAAGTCATCAGTTTAAGAGATATTGGAAGTCTAAAATGAATGAATGAATGAATCAAAATAACTACGCCGCGCCGTTTCATATTTAACGTCCAATATCTCGAAAACTAATGACTCAATCGTTACCAGTAAAGAGTATATTATTTACATAGATAGTATTGGAGAATAGAAAAATTTCGCTAAAATAGTAATTCCCTCAGTGGCGTAGAATTTGGGAAGGGTCAACTATTAACTATCCCCTGTCGTACGCCTCTGGCAGGACCTAGAAACTTTTATTTATCACAGTTTAGTAGACTGTATAGTACCCACACTTTCTGCCAAAAATGATAAGGATAGGTCAAATAGTTTGAAAGTACTTGGTAAAAATAATTTTTAAATTTTTAAATAAAACACCCTGCAACTCAGTAAGTAGCCACATTTTATTTAAGTATTTTAGACCATCTTAGACCAATTTTGGGCCAATCTTAATATTTTTAGGTCTAGCATCTACAACTTAGATATTCGACATTCTTGATGAAACTTAACCCTAAAAGGGCCCGTAGTAATATAACTCCAAGAAAAAAAAAGAAGAGGAAAAAAAGACAAAAAAATTTGTTAATTAGTGAAAAATTCCCAGGAACCCAATTATCGAAACGTCATTTCAAAATATTTATTCCCCGCGACGTTATTAAAAAAACAAATTATAAATAAATTTGAATAATTTTCAAATGCCATTTTAGGGGGAAGTTTAATTGAAATTTGAATTAATCAATACATTTATCGAAAATTTACATAAAAATAAAAGTAATTTAATACAGGTGAATATTTCTTTGGCAACAACCGCGTTTTTGCAATTGAAAATAGAGTAACATTTAAAAAACAAATTAAATATCTCAAAAAATATTAAATATTTTTCGACAATTTTTTTTAATACTAGTAACATAGCGCAACTTAGTCTGTAAAATCAGATATTTTATAGTGCTTATATAAAACGCTAAAAATAATTATTTGCAAATTTGTTTTTAAAGTTTTATATACAATTAGTTAAATAAATAGGGGGTCAAATTTAATTTAGTAAGTCTTATGTGAAAGATTTACTCTTCAACTTTGCAGAAAATAATCCTATAGACCTTCGTTAGTAATTGGATGAACTCAGCAGTTAAAAAAGTCATGTTTTTGCAAAAATGACCCCTTTTTAATTATTTTAACAATGATCCCCTTGTATGATTTGGATACTTTTTTGAAAATATCTTTTGTACCCACCTAAACTTTGATATAAAATTTGTTTCAACCTGTACGAATTTACATTTTGATTTACATGTAGTGTAATTTTATTTTACTAGACTATATCATCCAGCCTTCTGTTTTCTGCGCATGTTCATTCGACGTGCGAGTTCATGTCATTGAAATTTGCTTCAGAAATTTTGACATGACAAGATATCTAACCTAGTATTTAATGTTTTTGTTTGGGCCTGTTCAATATGTGCTGCTACCGTTATTGAAATACATACATAGTAACTAAATTTGACAAACTTTATTTTAGATTCCGTCACGTATTTAGACACATAGTTATTGTGTCACGTAACGTAACTTTACGTCGTACGGACCTATCTACATAAATATGTACCAGTTGGATTGCTGGCCACTGTGCAGAGCTGTAAAAGATACTTTTTAAAAGTATCTAGATACTTTTAAGATACTTGAGGCAAAAAGTATCTTAAGATACTAAGTATCTAAGATACTTTTTTGTGAAAGTATCTAAAGATACAAAATACCGGAAAAGTATTTAGAGTAAAAATATCTTAGATACTTTCAAGTATCTAAGATACTTTTGAGTATCTAAGATACTTTTAAGTATCTAAGATACTTTTAAGTATGTAAGATACTTTTATGTATCAAAGATACTTAGATGCTTTTCTAGTATCTAAGATACTTAGATACTTTTGTAGTAACTAAGATAATTTTAGGGTATAATATAAAGGTACTCGGTACTCTACTACTCTACAGTAGATTGTCGATACTTTTGTTGTAAAAACATCATTTTAACCCTTTAAATTAACATACAATTTTAGTTTAAGCCAGCAGGTACTTTGAAATGGTATACTTTGGGCTTTGGGGTAGATAAGAAATAAAAGACGTTAAGTTATTACAAACTAATAACTATGTATTGAAAACAAAAATCAAACATTAAATTTTCAAAACAATATAAAATTAACATAAATTCGTGTGTTAAAACAGCATAAGGTGCATTATGCATTAAAAACAGAACATTCAACATAATTAACTTTTTAAACACAATAGGATAGGATATAAAAAATAGTAACATTTTGGTAGCTAATAACTAGTTAGTATAACCACTAGCTTTTAGTAAAACTAAATTTTCAAAAGTATGATCAGACAAGGCATGACGTCGGGGTGAATTAATAAAAGTTGCAAAAGAAAACATTCTTTCAACAGCTGCAGAAGAAGGTAATGGCGTATTGAACTTTCTAAATAATTGTTCTAAAATATTATATTTTTTTAACATTTGTATGTTGGTTTCAGAATCGGCCAAATATTGTAATAGTTGCAGCTCAGCTTGTCGTTTATAATCTAAATCAGTATAGCCAGTGTTTTCGTTTTGCGTTTGAAGATCGGAGTTAATATCAAATTCAAAGAAGTCGTTTTGCATTTTGTTACTTTTCATTACAGTAGTAATCTTATTTGTACTTACATCAAATTGTTTTAATTGTTCCTCATTTTCCTTCATAATTTTTATAGCTTCTGTAATTACCAAATCCTTAATTTCACTAAGGTCATTTTCGATATTCCTGATTCCTCGAAATGCAGTAAGCCAACGTGTTTTAAATAAAGGATTAGTAACTGCAGCAATTATTGCAGATTGGTTAGTCAACTTAAGAAGTTTTTCAAATCTGGAGTTTAAAGATACTGTCAGAGCGTTCAAAATAGGTTCCACATATTTAAACTTATTGGTTTTAAGCTTTTCAATTTTAACAAACAAGCTTACGATTGATGGTAGAAGGAAACCGTAGTACATATTTTGTTCGCCTTGAAGAATGTCAAGTGCCAAAGCAAACGGTTTTAGTATTTGGCATAATTCTGCTAAATAATTTAGATCAGTATCTCTGAGCCGATCTTGTTTTGCAAAATTTAATTTTTCGTATAGAGATTCCAGTTTTTCCTTAGACTTAAGAATCTGGTTCAGAGCATCGAACATGGAATTCCAACGAGTCACACCCGGGTAACTTAAAGTATGTCCTAATACTGTTTTTATCACTTCAGCTGATTTAGGACGACCTGCTTTTTTCCATATATGATTACACCTAGCTATTGCTTGTTCATGTTTTGATCTAAGAGAACTGGTTGAATTAATTATTTTCATAATATCAGTAGTTGTTATTAGGGCAAGTGTATGACTTGCACAACGTATGTGTTCAGATAAAGTAGGTATGATCATGATCAAATTATTGTCACTTAAATTATTTGGAAGGAGATAATTTTCGTTTTCCAATATGTCAGGAATATCCTCTTCATCCTCCAAAATATCTTCCTGATTTTCCTCAATGATGTCGATATCATCTTTTGGCACTTGTTGTTGATGTTCACCGTCGTCACCGGTGTAGTGTAAAACATTATTGATACCAAAAACACCAAATGCTTTGACAAAATTTGAGCCGTTGTCAGTAATTGTTGCTAACACTTTATTTGGATGTAGATTATAAGCAGTATGTATGTCTTCTAATAGTTCAGCTATACGGTCGTGTGTATGCGCTCCAGAAAATCTTCTACATGCTAGCGGTGCTGACTTTCGTAGAAGTTTGTCGTCAATCCAATGACATGTAACACCAAGAAAACTTCGGGTTTTGCATGACCAAATGTCAGCCGTCGTGCAGACGTAACGGATATCATGTAATGTTAATTTTAAGTTTTCTTTGTTCTCAGACACCATAGAGGAAATTTTTTTTACAGCTGTAGGCCTGGATATGATTTTTAAAGGAGTAATTCCCTTAAATAAATTTAAAAAGCTACGATTTTGTAACAATGACAAAGGTGACATGGTATCTACAATAAACTGAAGAAGTCTTCTGTTAAATTTATCCTGTGTAACATTTTCGGTCTTTGTAATCATTTGTCTAATGTTCATTTGCCTATCATTGATATTTTTAATTTCCAGTTTTTTCGTAAGTTTACAACTTAAATAATCCTTATAAAATGTTAAATGTTTCGTTTTAAAATGTTTTAAGAAGTTACTAGTAGAACCTGAATTTCCCTTTAAATATTTATTATTAGGTAAACACATTCTACACTTAGCTATAATGTCTCTTGTCCCGTCAAGTTTTTCTAACATTTGTTGCGTAATTTCAAAATATTTTCCATCAAAGAGATTTGAGGTTGCTGCATTATGATGTGAGGATTGACTATTAGTTACAGAAACAGAACTAGTAAAACTACTAGCAGCAGTAGCACTAGTAGCAGCCGAGTTGTCTGAAACTGAATCCTGATTTTCATAGGTTTTATCCGAAGATTTTGAAGAGGAGGCACCGCCAAAAAATTTTCTGAACTTCTTTTTGTTGTTGTTTCAGGACTTTCAGGAACATATGTAGGGTCTTTTTCATCTTCACTTGGTGTAAAAGGGTCAGGTTCAGGTGATTCAGGTTCAGTAAATGTCATGTCAACATCGACATTTAGTTCTTTATCATGACAATTCTCATATATATCCATCTGAAACAAAATTGTCAAGTTTTATGTGGCCCCGACCCTAATTTTGTTAGCACTACTATAATTATTTTTTGAATGATTTTACAAGGACCACGCTGCAATAACTACTTAAACTTCAAAAAATAAGATTTTTAACACCCTGTATCTCTTAAACTTCTAATTGTAGACCCCAAGTATTAGAGATTGTTTGAATCGGCTTAATGCAAAGAATCCAAAAAGATGAAAATATACATCAGGGGCAGGGCGTTCCATTTAAAAAAATATTAATTAGTTAATCCTGGAAATATGAAACACCCTGCCTGTATAAAAGTAAATAATTTTAAAACGTGAAATTTAAAGTTGTCCACAATTTTTATAAATAGGTTTTTTTTTGTACAGTATCAGATATATCGAACTTTACTGCACCATTGGGAATTGGGACACCCTGTCAGAGCGCAAAAATATCATGATAGTTTATATAAATATCAAAATATCGGATATATTTGATATATATCGGATATATATCCAAATGTGATATTTATATATTTTCGAAAAAAGTTACAAAATGGAAAAAAAGCAGAAATAATAAGTTTATTCAAAAGTAAATATAAAAAAAAAACATGTAAAACTAAATAAAAAATTAAGTATGCTAGTAAAATGTGAAATGATATTACGCTAAAGCGAAAAAACAAATAATGCTAATAGATACATAAAAGATAAAAATAAGAAACAAAATTAACAAAAATATAACCTTTGATGCCTTTGAAACAAAACCATAAATTCCTTCTTAAATAATTAATAAATTGATACACTCTTAAGTCTTCAATATAAATCAAAATAAAAACAGAAAAGCAATAATATTATAAAATAACTTAAAAACATTAATTCCCGTCAAACTTTATAAGTCTGAAATGTAGGAAAGGAAATAGAATATTGATATATATATATATCTTGATCTTGATATTTATTATAGATAATTATCAAGATATATATCAGATCAGGATATATATCAGTGGATATATATTTTTGCGCCCTGCACCCTGTAGATAAAACCGTAATGTTAATTTTATAATTTTATTTTGATTTCTTTGACCATAGGATTTTAGGTATTCTACTCTACATTGCAGGGATCAGGGATCATAATTTATTGAATCACTTCATTTTTTAAATTTAAACAAATAAACATTTTATTTAAATTTAAAATAGGTTATAAAAAGCAAAGAAAGGAACTTACCTTTTCTAGTGCACTAATATTTTTTCCTTTAGCGAGTACGAACGGCAAAGGCAAACTAACTTAACGCTGTAAAGGATAAACGGATAATGCTGCGGGCCGGCGGGCGGGATGCAAAGAACAATACACATCGTCTCTCCCGCTACGGCCGGCGCGACAGGTCGAAGCTTGTCGGATCATGAAAAGTATCTATTTCTCAGGTCCTGAGTAAGTATCTAAGATACTTTTTTGTATCTAAGATACTTTTTTGTATCTAAGCTACTTTTAGTATCTAAAGATACTTTTAAAGGTAAAAGATACTAGATACTTTTAAGAAGTATCTAAAGTAAAAGTAACTTTTAAATGAACCAAAAAGTATCTTAAATAAAAGTATCTAAGATACTTTTAGTATCGTAGATACTTTTTTTATCTTTTTACTAAAGATACTTTCAGCTCTGCCACTGTGTGATGGTTTACCCCTAGAGTGGGCTGTTTTTTTGTTGGATCATAGACCATACCTGATTTTTACTTCACCCAGGACCTTACTGTAGGACTTATTCACCACAGCATCCCACCAACTTTATTGTGCCAAGAGGAAATTCATTCCTATCTGGACTTCAACTTCTTAATAGGGGCTGTGATAAGATAAGTTTGTTAACCTTTTATATACTTTTGGTCAGTATATAATATATTTGCTACAGTGTAAACTTTTCGTGTGCATACGAGAAAGTAAACTACAATAGGTACATATTTGTTTCATGATAGATAGGGTTTTAGGTCGTTGTTTTTTTTGGTTCAATATAATTAGTAGTTTGGTCTTCTTCTTCTTCTTCTTCATGTGCCGTGCTCGATTATCGAACGTTGGCTATCAAATTGGCTAGAGTAATTTTGTTAACGGCAGCTCGGAAAAGGGATGCAGAGGATCTGTTATACCATTCTCTCAGGTTTTTAAGCCATGACGTTCTTCTTCGACCTGGCCCTCTTCTTCCGTCTACCTTGCCTTGTATTATTAAATGGATTATATTATATCTCTCTGGGTGTCGCATAACATGGCCAAAATATTCAAGTTTTCGATTTTTAACTGTTCTGACGACTTCTGTGACTTTTCCCATCCGGTGCAAAACAACTTCGTTACGAACTCTATCCACCCAACTTATTCGTAGGATTCTTCGGTATACCCAAATTTCAAAGGCTTCCAATTTCTTGAGAAGAGTATCTGTTAAAGTCCAACCTTCGACACCGTACAAAAGAGTAGAGAACACATAACATCTCACTAATCTAATTTTAAGATTCAAAGTAATGTTGTTTCCACATAAAAGTTTCTTTATCTTAAAGAATGCAGCTCTGGCCTTCTCTATACGTATTCTAATTTCTTTGCTCATGTCCCAGTTCTCATTTAGATTACAACCAAGGTAGGTGATACTGTTAGTTCTTTCTAATTGTTCACCATAAGCTGTTACTACTTCCGGTTGTATTGGCGTCTTACTGACAACCATCACCTTGGTCTTTGCGGTGTTTAGCTTGAGTCCATATTCATCACACGTTGTGGTAATCCTATTAATCAGATGTTGAAGTTCTTCATAATTGCTCGCAATTAACACCGTGTCATCCGCATATCTCAAATTATTAATATTGACGCCATTCATTTTGATACCACATTGAGCATTATCCACTGCTTTATTGAAAACAAACTCAGAATAGATGTTAAATATTAGTGGGGACAAAATGCAGCCCTGCCTTACTCCTCTTCGTATTTGAAGTAGTTTGGTAAAATAAATAAAATCAGGTTTTTTTTAAATAATAGTTATAAATAATTGTAGCTTAAAATTTGATAGGGGATCGGGGGTAAAATTTTGTCGCGGATTTTAAATAGGGAATATGTCTGGTAGGTTAGTTTGTATAAATATGATATAAAGAGACCAACTCATTTAAAGAACTCATTATATAATTATTAGTATTTTTGCTAGGTGAAATAATTATTATTTGGTAACCGTAGCGTTCTTGTCGTGTTTATTTCACTGTAGGCTAGTTCAATTTAGGAAATATTACTAACTTTTAGTTGTAAGGAATTTGTGCTATTCTAACGGACTTTTGATTTTGATTTTGTGATTAATACCTTTGCTTAGCGCAGTGTATAGGGGATATCTGCTTGGTAGCGGCTTTTTGGTCCTGTTTGACCTTTACTTCACCCCGTACCACTGTTATTATGTTTAGAGAGTTATATGTAACTTGTAATATATATAACATATTTATTATTAATATATTTGTAAGTATTAAGGTTGGTGTTTTATTTCAGTCTGTATTACCAGTATATAACAATGCAAGACAAGATTAGTATTTAGTATTTTGTATTTCAGGTGGTCGTAACCAGTGTCATTTAGTTCCTGTTGTTCGTTACTTCAAAAATCTCGAGCTGTTTAAATTCTGGGCCTAAAACTTAGTTTTTTTCTTTTTCGCTACAGTTAAGTAGAGTGAGCTTTCAAATATTGTGTCCCAGAAGTTAAGCTGTCCGAGTTGGCGCCCATTTTCTTCTCTCTTTATCGTCCCTTTTATCTCGATCTCTCTCCAGTGGTCTTACCTAGTTGTATTAAGTTTTTGTATTAACAGGTCTCATTTTCTTCCTAGTTACTATAATTTCATTATCAAATCTTTTCTTTTATATCTCTAAAGCCAATATTCGGTGTATTGAAGGTAGTCCGAATACTTACTTGAGATTTAGTGTCTCTCTGGCCTTTTGATTTTTACTTCTGAGCTAAGCCACTCGTCATTTTTGTCTTAAATCTCTTCTCGTTTATTTTTCCCCCTATTTCGTCATTCTTTTCTTCAAAAATCTCTATACCCAGAGTATAGAGGTCTCAGGATCTCCCCGGCAAAAATGCCATACGATATTATTATTATTATTAACTTTTTTTGACACTCTTTATAAATAATTATGTTATGTTAATATTTATATTACTGAATATACAAAAACCGGCAAAATTAAAGGAAAACCTTAATAATGAGACATGTTTGATGTCTCGAATCTTCTAAATTAGTTGAAAGATCTGAGTGATTTTTTTAATATGTTGTAGTCTTGTTATTTAAGTATATCGGTGTAATAATATTGATGCTAGACATGTAAATGCCATTTTATTCCGGGTGTAAAAATCATACTGTGTTTTTTTCCTTAAAGTTCGGAACACCCTGTGGAATATTCTAGCCTATATAAAATATTGAAATTAAAACTCAATTTTAGCCCTAGGCTTTCTTAACATTTTCTTTTTTGATATATTTGTTTGTGTTAGATAATAAAAAAGTTAGGTACTTTAACAACTAACCATGTTCTTCATCAATAGAGGGTATTTCTAAATAAGTGCGACAAACTTTAAGGAGTAATTGTGCATGAAAAAATAATTACTGTTTACTTAATAAACATATGTCCGCAAATGCTTCGTTTCATAGCTACGGGATGTTGAATTTTTTTTTGCAGACTGGCGATTTATTTATTGCTATAAAACCGGTTCAGATATGCAAATGAAATTTGGTAGATTTTAAGAGGTAGTTATTGCGCATTTTTGACATAAAATTAACAATTTTATATTCACCATTGGCGTACATACGGGATATATCTAAAATGTTTATACCATTATGCACGCCAATGGTGAATATAAAATTCTTAGCTGTATGTCAAAAAATGAGCGATAACTACTTCTTAAAACCTACCAAAGTTCATTTGCTTATCTCAACCAGTTTTAGAGCAATAAATCAATCGTCAGTTTGCAAGAAAAAAATCAACATCCCGTATCTCGGAAAAGAAGCATTTGCGGACATATGTTTATAAAGTAAACTGCCATAATTGTTTCATGCAGAATTTGCCCCTTAAAGTTTGTCGCACTTATTTAGAAACACCCTTTATTGATGAAGAACATGGCTAGTTGTTAAAGTATCTAACTTTTTAATGTTATACTTCTTTACGATCGAGAGTGAAATTTTATAATACCGGGCGCATGCGCACACAGACAGTATGTAGTTCGTTGCTAATCTTTCAAGATATGTATATATCAGCGTTGTCAGCGCAAATAAGTCATTAAAAGGATATATTATTGTGTTTTTACTAAATGTATTATTTATTATAATTTTTGTGTCTTTGGATTTGTCTTCCTTGGGAATAAGATATTTTATAATAATAGTAAGTATATTTAAAGTATTTTTGTATACTTCACTTGGTCTATTAAATTTGTCAGTATGTATGAGAAATCTTGTAACCTGTCAAAGCGAAGAGAATATAGCTCAGTGGGAGAGCGTGTGACCGGAGATCGAGAGATCCCGGGTTCAAATCCCGAACGATTCATATTCTTTTTTTTTTTAATTTTTGGTATCGTTTTAATAAAACATTTTTAAAAGTGGTAGGTAAGAAAGTTAGTTTAATATTTAAATCAAATACAAATAACCTGTTAAGTATATTTCTTTGAAACTATATAATAGAAGTATAACTTCTTACGTGCATATAAAGTACACACACATTCTTTTTTATTATCCAACATAAGCAAATGAATCAAAAAGAAAATATTAAGAAAGTCTAAGGCTACAATTAAGGTGTAATTTCAATATTTTATATAAGCTGGAATATTCCACAGGGTGTTCCGAACTTTAAGGAAAAAACACAGTATAATTCTTACACCCGGTACAAAATGACATTTACCTGTCTAGCAACAGTATTATTACACCGATATTTTCAAATAATAATGCTACAAAATACTAAAAGAATCACTCAAATCGGAAACCGGTTTTGGAGATTCGAGACCTTAAACATGTTACATTTTTAAAGTGTTCCTTTAGTTTTGCCGGTGTGTGTAGAATTGAATTAACTTTTAAATGAGCCAGCATACGACTCCTATTCTCATTAAAAAATATAATCGATTTCGTCATCACGCCCAGACAGATGAAACTAGTATAATACTTACACCAAACAGAATCATAATTTGAAAATTAAAATCGACCTGTTTCGGGATTTATTTCCAAAATCGCTTATTCATGAAATAATGAATTTATTCCATTTGGCTTTAAGCCACTGTCTACCTACATATTGATGTAGGTAGAATGATAAAAAAAACTAGGTTGAAGAAAATATAATTTCAAAGTTCACAATCGTATACGTAAATCCCCAGGACGTCTGTTTCAGGTTCCACTAAGTCAGAATGTAATGGGACCTTAATCGGACGTCCCCAGGAAGTACGATTACAGACGTCCCTAGGAATTCAAGAATGGACCCTTCATTTATTTGGCATCTGCAGTGTGGCCATACTTTATTTGTTTATTTCTTATATAATTTCAATCAATCAAGATTGTATAAAAACGTTTAAAATATAGAGATAGACTTATATAGTTTGAATAAAATTTTAACAGTTTATCTTCATTTATCAGTTGATCTTCCTTTTTATAACAGTTTAGTTAACTTTGAATATAATCTGCTAATGTACGGGGACTTCAATCACACGTACCCAGGAATTATAAATCCAGAAGTCTCTAGGAAGGACGATTACGGACGTCCCCAGGACGTCTGTTTCAGGTACCACTAAGTCAGCATGTAATGGGACCTTAATCGGACGTCCCCAGGAAGTACGATTACGGACGTACCCAGGACGTCTGTTTCAAGTTCCACTAAGTCAGAATGTAATGGGACCTTAATCGGACGTCCCCAGGAATTACGATTACGGACGTCCCTAGGAATTCAAGAATGGATCTAATAACCTTCATTTATTTGGCATCTGCAATGTGGCCATACTTTATTTGTTTATTTCTTATATAACTTTAATCAATCAAGATTGTATAAAAACGTTTAAAATATAAAGATAGACTTATATAGTCTGAATAAAATTTATACAGTTTATCTTCATTTATCAGTTGATCTTCCTTTTTATAACAGTTTAGTTAACTTTGAATTTAATCTACTAAACAATTTAAATTTTAATTAATGTACTAATAGTAATAATAGCATTTACAGAGTTTGTCTTCATTTATCTTTTTTGTAACAATTTTAATTACCTTTGCTTTAAAATGCCTCTTTTCAGCTTTTTTTATCCAGTATATTTACACTGATATTGTAGTATTTACTTTTTTTTGGTTCTTCAAAACTATTTTTTAAAAGTAATTTTATGTAATGTGATTATGTCTGTGAAAAAATTGAGGATATTGCAACGGTGTCATAGCCTTGCTAATAGATCTGGCTTAGATAAATGCCAGGTTATATTCATTGCACATGCACAACACGCCTTTTATTTTTATATTAATTTGGTTTTCTTTGAAAAGTATTGCATTTTATCCTGAATTTAATCATTATTTTTATAAAACACAAGATTAACTTTCTACTTCAAACAGAGGAAGAATTTGTACAGCTAGATACAATACTTCAGGAAGAACCCGATTTTAACCATGCGGTAAGTGTTTTTATACAAGGTAGGTACTTAATTACTTATTCAGAACTCTGGACCTGGATTGTTTAATTAAGATTATGCATTTTTAATTGGTGTCTATTGTACAAATTTGGAGGAACAAGCAAAGAAGGAAATAAAAAGACATCTTAACATGTTTATTTGTTAAATTCCAATAGAAGTTTGAGATATAATAATAAATGTTTTTTCATTTTATATGCTGATTTCATCATTAACAATTATGAGTAAATTTTTATAAAATAATTTTAGAATTTTCAACATTGTTTAAAAGTAATTAAACGCCCTGTTTAAAATTTCTCAAAAAATATTTTACGTAATGTCTTAAAAAGGTTTGTTCGGAGATTTTGGTCGGCCGTCCCAAGGAGGTTTTGGTCGGACGTCCTGGGTACGGATGATTGTGTAACATTGGACGTCCTTGGTACGTCCCGAGGATGTCCCATGTCCTGAAACGTACGTCCTCAGGACATACGAATGTCCTAGTGGTACGTCCCGGGTACGTCCCAGGGATGTACTTGTGCTGTTTGAGACTACATTGCATGATATTTTTTAAGGACGTAAATTACTGAAAAGGTACAGGTGTACATAAGTATAGACACCCCAACCAGTTTCTAGTGGATGTTTTAAAATTTAAAAATTAAAATTAAATTTAGATATAATGGGTTTCACTTTTGTCAAGGTTATTTGCCTATTGCCAGATGTTCGGCGTGCAATTCAGTGCATTATAAAAATAGTCTTTAAAGTAATAATAAAACCAGTAAATTTAATGAAAAAATTTTCTAGGTAAAAGGTATATTTATTTAAAATGCTCATAAAAGCTGTTAAAAATAGACTAAATGTCATATAAATAGACCAACAATATGACAACTCAAGTTGCCTTTCACCTCTTTCAACGTAATGACCTAATTAATTAATACCTAGCAACCCACGTGCGGGAGTCAAATGTTGCCCTAAGTCCACATCCATAGGAATTATATCTATTCTTTGGATTTTATTATGTATACACTTATTCATAACATTTAGTCTATTTTTAAAAGGTTTTAACCTTAATATTTTTGGGTGGCTCAGCATATTCTTGTAACACTGATGATGCTCTTGTTACAGAGCGAAAACGTTGTGTTTAATATTTGTAGCTCTTTTATGGGCTTTTTAAATAAATATACCTTTCACCAAGACAAAAAAAATTCATTAAATTTATTGTAATTAATGGTGTACAGTCAGCTACAGGAAATTCTTCCTTTTGGATAATAATAAAAAAAGCCATAATATTTGCCATAAGCCATTTGGATAATAATAAAATAATAAACCATTTAAAGCTATTGTAGGTACAGGCGTACCTTCTTTTAGGTAATTGACGTATATAATAATTGTCGGTAACGTAAATGTTAAACAACAAGTTTTTGGTAATAATCTTTTTACCGGACGGCGAACGATTTCAGCGGCTCTAATTTCTCTCCAGAATAATATGTCATCTCTGTTTATACACTGGCGGGCAAAAAATTTAGTTCACTAGATGAATTATACACGTTTGATGCCTCGAATTTCCTAAACCTGTTGTCCGATTTGAGTGATTTTTTTAGTATGTTATAGCTTTATTATTTAAGAATCTCAATGTATTAATATTATTGCTAGACAGGTAAATATCATTTTATACCGGGTGTAACAATCATACTGTGTTTTACTTTATCGTACTATATACGTAGTATAGTATAATAAAGTTATAGGATGGTGCAAAAAAAATTTTTTTAGATTTCACTTTTTTCCGACGTTTTGAGTCCCCCTGAGTCTAAAAAGCAAATAAAAAAAACATATCGGAAGTATGTATGTACGTACGTACGTATGTACGTACGTATGTACTTACGTATGTTGCCACCGCCCAGCAAAATCTACCGGACCGATTTTGATGAAATTCGGTATAAGTAAGTTTAAGAAAATTTTGTCGAGAAACTAAGCTTTTAAAAAAAACCTCTCAAAGGGGGGCCGAAATAGGGGGGTTATTTAGGGCCTATTTTTGCAAATTTTGACCGAAATGAATGAAATTTAACTCAAAGTAAGCTCATCGATAACTCAAATTCAAAATGGCGGCCAACATGGCCGACCGCCCACCCGACACATTTCCCTACCTATCTAAAAATGTGTTTAAGATAAGTTTAATTTGAAAAAGTCGTTATATAGCCTAAAAATGGGGCTATAAGAAGGATGTTATCGTTTTTCAGAAAAAGTTACGGGTTGCCTATATGTAAGGGGTCAAAATTTGACATAAATTTTAACTAGATTTTCTCAAAAATGGCTCCAAGGAATTTTTTTATTTTTTGATATATTTTTGATATCCTATCGGTAAATTGAATGGCATTACTCAGATTCTTTAACTCCCCATAGGAGGGGAATAAAACTGAACCGAAAATGAATAAAAAATCTTAATTTTTTTAAAAACGCCCTATATTTTTTACACATTTTAAAAGAATGCAAAATTATCTTTCCAATGACATAAAATTCATTGCTGTAGCTCAAAAACTCGAAAAGTTACGGTAAATAGAAATTTTGCTATAATCTTATGTGTGTCCTCTCTCACGCGATCATAGCAGAGCATTATTGTAGGGCAGTCAATGAGGATATTTGGCTCCGAATTCCATCCTACTACATTGATAGACTTGATATTTTTACAGTAAGTAGGGAATAGCTCAAGAAACAAAATCTACCCTATGTACTATGGCGCTTTTATCTTGGGGCGGTTCCCACTTCTTCAAGGGCGTGGAAAATTTGTTGGTCAAAATAAGCACGGAAGTGGCTAAAGAACCTATTTCTAAACAAAAACCGGTTTATACTTTTTTTGAGAACTCAATACTTTTTGAGTTATGCGTAGTTGAAAATTGGCCATTTTCATTGAAAAATGACACCTTTTCGGACGGATTTTTTGTGAATACCTTAAAAACTATGCATCGAACTAAAAACACTATATAAAACATTTTTTAGATTATAAATAATAAAGAGATTCGTTCCTTCCTAAATGTTCTATTTATAATACAAAAAGAGATAATAGGTGAAAATAGTTTGTTTTTTGGTGCATGCTCAAATTGGTGTATTCAACTTGAAATAACAGAGGAACGGTAGGTTTTAGGTGTATAATACTACCAACACCTTTTGTAGTGTTTGAAAAGGCCTTTAAAACGAGCACCTTTAAATATGTCGGTTACATACAAATTAAGCGAGATATGGTGCAAAACAATATATGACTAATGTACTTTAAGGAAAAATGAAAAGTATATACATTTAACTCTGCATCCACCATAATTTAAATGCACTGTTTTTCTTTTGCAATACCTTTTAATATAGTGTTATTACTACTTTCAAAAAGTTGAACGAGTTTAAAATGAATGGTTTTTGTAAAAAATGTGATCAAATTATAGAATGAATTTTTAAATTTTCTTAAAATTTTTCCTTTTTCTCCATGTAATTCGAAAATAAAAATATTTCACCCCTGAGAAGTGGTGGGTACCGCCCCATGATAAAAGCGCCGTAGTATATAGGATAGACTTTGAATTATGAGATTAGGCTACTCCCAAAATTTCTTTAAAATCCATGCAGTAGAATAGAATTCGGAGATAATATCTTGTTCTTAATCTCGCGCATTGACTGGCGTAATCGAAATAGAATGAAATGCAAATATTGTAAACTATTAATTTCTCAGAAAAATGAACTAATTTGAAATGAAAGTATGACTATAATATTCTATTAATTTATGCAATAATCTATACAACTATAGTGTGTCCCCGAAATATGGCATCGAACATTTTCTCAAATGCAGGAATTAATGATGCGTAGAACCATAAAATACTTTCGAGTACAGAAGGTGTTTCTAAAATATCAAAAAAACGAATAACTTTGTTATTTTTGTAGAATGCCAGTATCTAGTACCATAACGATAATATAATAGATCGGTACGATAAAGTTCTCGGGCGACCCTTCCGTCGAGCGTTTTTTCCTTAAAGTTCGGAACACTCTGCGGAATATTATAGCTTAGATAAAATATTAAAATTAAAACTCAATTGTAGCCTGAGGCTTTCTTAACATTTTCTTTTTGATTCATTTGCTTATGTTGGATAATAAAAAAAATTACGCACTTTAACAACTAGCCTCGTTCTTCATCAATACAGGGTGTTTCTAAATAAGTTCGAGAAACTTCAAGGGGTTATTCTGAATGAAAAAATAATGACCGTTTGCTTAATAAACATATATGTCCACAAATGCTTCATTTCCGAAATACGGGATGTAGAATTCTTTCTTACAAACTGACGGTTTATTTGTTGCTCTAAAACCAGTTGAGATATGCAACTAAAATTTGGTAGGTTTTAAGAGGTACTTATTGAGCATTTTTTGACATACAAATAAGAATTTTATATTCACCATTGGTGTGCATACGGGACGTATCTAAAATATTTATACCCGTATTCACGCCAATGGTGAATATAAAATTCTTAAGTGTATGTAAAAAATGCGCAATAACTACCTCTTAAAACTTACCAAATTTCATTTGCATATCTCAACCGGATTTAGAGCAACAAATAAAGTGTCAGTTTGTAAGAAAAAATTAAATATCCCGTATCTCGGAAACGAAGCATTTGTGGACATATCTTTATCAAGCAAACAGTCATTATTTTTTTATGTAGAATTACCTCATAAAGTTTGTCGCACTTATTAAAAAAAACACTGTACTTATGAAGAAAATGGCTAGTTGTTAAAGTACCTAACTTTAACAATACACTAATAAAAAAAGAAAATGTTAAGAAAGTCTAAGGCTACAATTGAGTTTTAATTTCAATGTTTTATCTGTGCTATAATATTCCACAGAGTGTTCCGAACTTTAAGGAAAAAGCACAGTATGGTTGTTACACCCCATATAAAATGACATTTACCTGTCTAGTAACAATATTAACACATTGAGATTCTTAGATAATAAAGGTATAACATACTAAAAAATAACTCAAATCGGACAACAGGTTTAGAAAATTCGAGGCATTCGTGTATAATTCATCTAGTGACCTAAATTTTTTGCCCGCCAGTGTATATTTTTTTATGAAATATAAATTTTTTTTCTACAGAAAACTTACCTATAACAAAAAATAATAAGATTAGATAATTTTTGTTTTGTTATAAACATTTCAATTTATTTACAAGAAAATTAAAGCGTTTTTTCATTTACCTAATGCGTACAAAATCGGAAGAAGCAACTTTAGTTTTTTGTTTAATACAATCGGTTTGTAACCGATTGAACTCGACTAGAGACAACTAAATAACGCAAATTAAGTAAAATTAAATTAAAATTAATAAAATTAAATAATTTTAAATAACAATAAATAACATTTAATAAGTTAAACCAAATTAAACAAAATAAGTTGAACCGGATCGAATCGAATAGAATCGAATCAAAGAATCAAAGTATATATTATAACATTAATATTTCGAACTTTACGCGATCCCTCTTCAGGTGGGAGGCATTCCTTTGATTTTTTTAAATGGGAAAGTGCATCATGTGACACCTCATTGAAAAGCTTTTAAAATACTGATTACAAAACACATAATACTTTAATCCATTTTGTGACCGTAAGCGCAAAATTACGTTCGAATTCTTTTTAAACGCATTCGTTTTTATTTCGAATCGTGAGAAAACTAAGAATATTTGAAAAATTTAAACGCAGAATGAAAGGTTACATTACCACCGAGGATCAAAAGACCTTTAGAATAAACAAAAAGTTTCTTTTGAATGACATATTTGCAATTTAAAAAGGTGAAAAGTTTCTCGGGAAAAGTTTTTTTTTGAAATTATATATGAAAATATATTTGAAATTAAAAATTAGACTACATTTTCTCATTTTTTCACCCCCGTGACTTATTAAAATAAACATTATTGAAGTTATCAGGGACTTTCGATCCTCGAGAATACTCTAATATTTCATTCTGCTTTTAAATTTTTCAAAAATACTGATTAATTTTTTCAGGATTCGAAAAAAATTAATATATTTAAAAAGAATTAGACGGAAATTTTGCGCCTACGCTCTCAAAAAGGATTAAAGTATTATACATTTTTGTAATCAGTATTTCAAAAGCTTTTAAATGAGGTGTCACATGATATACTTTAGTGATGTAACGAATGTCGTTTTTTGAACATTCGCGAATACGAATGCGAATGCGAATATGTGCTACCGACATTCGCGAATGCGGATGCGAATGCGAATATTCAGTTTTTTTAAATTTTGTTTGTACTTTTTAAAGTTTTCTAAAGCTCTAATGAGAAGTTAATTGATATTTAGTTTAAATCAATCTGAATCTTAAGCCTTATTACATAATAACAAATGGGGGGACAAAATAACATGGGGGATTAGGCTTTGGAACTAGAAATGAAGCTGGAGATGACATGCTAGAATTAGCAACAGCATTGGATATGGCGATTGTTAACACATTCTTTAAAAAGAGAGAAACTCAACTTATTACCTACAAAAGTGGACAACATCAATCCCAAATAGACTACTTCATGATAAGGAAAGAAGACATACGTGAATGCAAGGACTGCAAGGTAATAGTTAGTGAGACAGTAAGCCAACAACATAAGCTGCTTGTTCTGGACATCGAAGTAAAAAGCGAAACTAAACAAAAATATCGGAGAGGACCACAAAAAATCAAGTGGTGGATGCTAAAAGATGAGAAGGAAGGTCTATTCAGGGAAAGAATAGTAGAAAAAATATGTTGGAACATGAAAGGAAGCCCTAACACAATTTGGAGAAAAATGGCCAATATTATTAGAGAGACGGCTATTGAAATACTTGGGAAAACGTCAGGAAAGAAGTTTGAAGATAAAGAGACTTGGTGGTGGTCAAATGAAGTACAAGGAAACATAAAAGAGAAGAGAAAATTATATAAAAAGTGGCAAGAAACCAGATCGGACATAGATCTTCAAAACTATATGGTCGCCAAAAAGAAAGCGAAAGTAGCAGTAGCAAAAGCTAAAGCAGAAGCGTATTCAAACCTATACGATCAACTTGATACCAGGGAAGGCGAAACGAAGATATATAAAATAGCCAAACAGAGAGCAAAGAAAGCAAAAGATTTTAATCAGATTAGATGTATCCGAGATGAAAATAATAAAATACTAGTTCACGAAAGGGATGTCAAAAAGAGATGGAGAAAGTACTTTGACAGCTTATTAAATGAAGAATTTGACAGACAGCCTGTAGAGTCAACGGAGACAGTAGCAGCAATGGTCACCAAAATAACCAACGAGGAAGTGGCTCAAGCGCTTCAAAAAATAAAGAAAGGAAAAGCGGTAGGACCAGATGATATTCCTGGGGAAGTATGGAGAGCATTGGGAGAGACAGGAACAAGGTGGCTAGCAGGTCTATTTAATAGAATTATGGAAGTTGGACAAATGCCAGACGAATGGAGAAGCAGTATACTGGTACCTGTTTACAAAAACAAGGGAGATATACAACAATGTACAAACTACAGGGCTATAAAACTGCTTAGCCACACCATGAAAATATGGGAAAGAGTAATTGATAGACGGATACGTGAAGAAACCGAAATATCCGAGAATCAATTTGGCTTTATGCAGGGTAGATCAACAACAGATGCAATTTTCATTATAAGGCAGTTGATGGAAAAATACAGGAGTAAAGAAACAAACGCTCATATGGTATTCATTGATCTTGAGAAAGCATATGATAGAGTTCCTCGAGAGATTCTGTGGTGGGCACTCAATAAGAAAGGAGTCCCTGGTGAATATGTAAAGATTGTGAGGGATATGTATGAGGGAGTAACGACTAGTGTTAGGACAGGTGTGGGAGAGACTGATAAATTTCATGTGAAAGTAGGATTGCATCAAGGTTCTGTGCTTAGTCCGTATTTATTCTCATTAGTTTTGGACCAGATAACAGCGAAAATACAGGGTAACATTCCATGGTGCTTAATGTATGCTGATGATGTCGTGTTAGTAGGAAATAGTGAAAGAGACTTAGAACAAAAACTGGAACAGTGGAGACAAGCTCTGGAGGAAAAAGGTTTAAAACTTAGTAGGACAAAAACAGAGTATTTGGAATGTTCATTTAAAGATGGAGCTACTACAAATAAAATGGTATCTTTGGATGGTGAAATGATTGTAAAAAGCAATAGTTTTAAGTACCTAGGATCGGTATTACAGAGTAATGGAGAAATAGATGGAGATGCATGCAGTAGAATTAGGGCTGGATGGATGAAGTGGAAAGAAGCGAGTGGTGTGTTGTGTGACAGAAAAATTCCAATGAAGCTGAAGGGAAAATTCTATAAAACAGCCATAAGACCAGCTATGATGTACGGAACTGAATGTTGGGCAGTGAAAAAGAAAGAGGAACAGCGAATGCATGTGGCGGAAATGAGAATGCTTAGATGGATTAGTGGAGTGACAAAGAAGGATAAAATTAGAAATGAGTATATTAGGGGAAGTCTAGGTGTGGCACCAATTGATGCCAAAATGAGAGAGCATAGGTTAAGATGGTTTGGTCATGTTCAACGTCGAGACGTTAACCACCCAATACGAAGAATAGCTGAAGTGCAGATTCCTGGAAGGAGTAGGAGAGGAAGACCAAAGAAGAGCTGGGGGGTGACGATAAGGCAGGACATGTTGGTAAAGGGGATTAACATTGATATGGCCCAAGATAGAATTGTGTGGAGAAATGCAATTAGGGAAGCCGACCCCGCATAGGGATAAGGCAAAGAGAATGATGATGATTACATAATAACAAATAATAAAATACCGTGAAGGCTGATGTGATTATACTAGGTATAACCTTTTCTCAATAAAAAAAGATAAGATGTGAATAGATTTTGATTATATTAACCTAATATTATCCTCAAATTATTTTTTTTCTGATGTTCATATTCGCAAAACATTCGCAGAAATCTCGCGAATACGAATGCGAATGCGAATATGCAAAAATATGCGAATATTCGCGAATGCGAATGCAAATACGAATATTCGTTACATCACCAGTACTTTCCTATTTAAAAAGTTCGGCCTGTCACTTGAAGAGGGATTGCGTAAAGTTCGAAAAATTGATGCAATAATATACTTTGATTATTTTAAAAATCGACCTCTTCTAGCGTTTTACTTATGTTCTAAAATAACTAAGTTAATAAGGGGGTAACACTTATTCCAGTGCACTGTATAATGGTAATAATCACAATCTACGTCTTACACATAATTGTACAATATGATATAAGCAACTAATTGGGCCAATAAACGATCTACAAAATGCCAAAATGCCAAAATGTGGATCTTTTTAGAAGATCTTCTTCTTCAGCCTCAAGTAATCCAACTTTGGACATATGCCTCCCACAATTCAATTCAGTGTCTTCTAGTGTGTCTTGATTCCAGTTGTGTCCTCCAATCCTCTTAATGTCATCAGCCCATCTCATTGTGGCCTTATTCTGCTTCTCCTTCCTAACCATGGTCTCCATTGTTGTATTTCGTTGCTCCATCTTTTATCCTTCAGTCGAGCATTGTGTCCTGAGAAGCTTCATTTTAATTAGGCCGCATGTTCTCCTGCGTCTTTTACTTTGGTTTTGCTTCTATTTGTTTGTTGTTTTGTCTATAAGTCTCACCCGGGAATTGATCTTTCCATCGCTCTTTGTGTCTTTACTATATTATCCATATTGGCCTTGGTAAGTGTCCACGTCTGTGAATCATACGTAAGCATAGGGAGGATACATTGATCGTAAACTCTGGTTTTCAAATGTTGCTCTATCTTAGTGTTTTTCAAAATTCAACTTAGTTTTCCAATTGCTGCCCACGCTAACCTTATTCTTCTGGTAATTCCGGCAGTTTGATTTTCGTTGTTGACTTTCATTACCTGTCATCATGGTCTGTAATTCTTCGAAACTTATAGCGAATATTATAATGTAGTCAGTATCTCAAATGACTCAGTTTTTGTAATGTAAAGCTAATTAAATTTTGTAATAAAGATCATTAGTATTCAGACAGATATATAATTTCAGGTAGGTAGGTTTTTGTCAGTTTACGGAATTTGGAGAAAGATGCTGCATATTAAGGTCTAGAGGGAGATGGTTGCAATATTTAGAATGCCACCACAGGGTGAAAGACCTTGGTTGATAAGGACTCAAGAAATGAAGAGGAGGATTAGATATTAATAACCACTACTTCTTTTGATTTTTCTATCGCAAATAATACTCGTATCTTATTAATTAGATGAAAAAATTTTCTTGTCCGTAATACACAATTTAAATAACACAATATTAGATAACAGTAATAAAGTGTTCTTATTTAAGGGGAACGGAGCAAAATGCAAAATTTTGACGCATGTCAAGATTTTCAATGTGTTTTCAGATTCAATAAATATTTTTAAAAAATTTAAACGCAGATTGAAAGGCTACATTATTACCGAGGGACAAAAGTCCCTGAAAACTTCTATAATGTTTATTTTATTAAGTTACAGGGGTGCAAATAAAAGAGAAAATTTAGTGTGATTTTTAATTTTCAATAATTACATTCAAAATAAACTTTTAATTTACTCTAAGGAAGTTTCGACCCTCGGTAATAAAGTAGTCTTTTATTATGCGTTTACATTTTTCAAAAATACTTACTGGTTTCCTCAGGATTCGAAAAAAATGAATACATTGAAAACACATTGAAAATTTTGACACGCTTCAAAATGTTGCATTTTGCTCCGTGCCCTTAATTGCTTTGCGATAGCATATCATTAAGATAATCTAGTATCATCGGCTACGTGATGCCGAACTTGGTCCTTGACGTCAGCATCATCTTGAATTTATTGCACTTATTTATTATTTTTTTTTATTAGAAAAAAATCCGTATCTACCAAAAAAGGATATTAGCAACGGAACAAAATATAAATAAAAAAGTAAATAACTACAGATCATAGAAAATATTTGTATTTAATTATTATAAATATTATCACATACAGGGTGAGTTTTTAGTGCGGGATCGGTCGATAAATTCATTATGGTATAGATAAAATATCAAAAAAAGTTATTTAGAAAAAATGTAGACAATGATATTCTCCAGACTTGGAAAAAATGTACATTCTACAGGGTGATCAGTAACTGCGTGGTATATCAAACATATATTTTTTTAAATGGTAAAACGATAAAACACCCTATATATTTTTTCATATTTATATTCCTCTCATAATCCTTTTTTTTAATATCAGGTTTCGTATCACTATACAAAGTATATAAAAAGTTATGACAATTTTTATTTCGAAATCCCTATAAGATTAACACCATGTATATAAAGAAGTAATTCATAAACAATTATTTATTTTATAGAAGAAGGTAAACAATATACTGTAGTTTTTAAATGAAGTTTAATTGAAATCATTTACAATAATTTTTATACAGGGTGAACTACAATACCCAATTACGATTTTCTCATTTTTTTTAAATGAATCACCCTATATTTTATTTTTTAGAAATATTGTATTTATGACACTCTTTCATTTTTATATAGCATTCCCTATCCCTGATCTCATTACATTCAGGGATATTTTTAGTTTCCTTCAATTTCGGGAATACATTCAATTTTTCTAATAGAAAGTAGAATTGAGTGATAATAATATAACAAAATTATTTTTATTCAATAAATAACTAAGACAAATATAAACCATAACAATATTTAATAATTGTAACAATTAAGGTGATATTAGGGAAATTAGTCTAATAATTATAAAATAAATGTTCAAAATGTACCTTCAACATCTATGCCATTTTGTAATCAAGCAATATTATTAAAAGCTGCTCTTTATTCTATTTTTCATATCATCTAACGTCATCAATTAAACTTAATTTAAAAACTACAGTATATTGTTTACCTTTTTGTATAAAATAAATAATTGTTTATGAATTACTTCTTTATTTACATGGATTTAGTCTCATAGGGATTTCGAAATAAAAATAATCATAACTTTTTAAATACTCTGTATAGTAATACGAAACCAGATATTATAAAAACAAGAATTATGAGAGGAATATCAATATGAAAAAATATATAGGGTGTCCCATTTAAAAAATTATATGTTTGATATACCACGTAGTTACTGATCACCCTGTAGAATCTTCTTCTTCTTCTTCTTCTTTTTATATAGACATTACTCTGTCTGTTTTTCAATATGCCTCCAGTAAGTTGTCATTCCATCTTTTTCGTGGTCTTCCCACTGATCGTCTTCCTATTGGGGAACCGTCTCTCGCCGTCCTTACTACTCCATTTGTTGTCATTCGGCTTATGTGGCCATTCCATTCTACTGTTCTGTTTTTCACCCAGTTATTAATGTTGTCCACCTTGCATCTCCTTCGTATATCTGCACTTCTAGCTCTATCCCACAGCGTCTTACCATCGATTTTTCGTAATGTTTTCATCTCTGCTGTTTCTAGCATTCTTTTTGTCCTTTCTGTATCAGGTCGTGTTTCTGCCGCGTATGTCATTATTGGTCTGATGACTGTTTGGTAGATTCTGCCTTTCACTTCTTTTCCGATGTTTTTATTTCTCCATATTGTTTCATTCAGGCAACCTGCGGCTCTGTTTGCTTTATTTACCTGATCTTCCACTTCTTTTTCGAACTTTCCCTAGCTGCATAGTGTGATGCCTAGATATTTAAACTCCAAGACTTGTTCTATTATTTGACCCTTCAGCTCTAATTTACACCTTATTAGATCTGCTGTTATAACCATGCATTTAGTCTTTTTTGGGGAAATTAATATGTTAAATTTTCTGGCGATTATGTTGAATTGGTGCAGCGTACGTTGTAAATCATCTTCACTTTGAGAGATTAGTATTGCATCGTCCGCATAGCAGATTATTTTAAGTTGTTTTTCTCCCATTTGGTATCCTTTTTTAGTTCTTACTTTTTTCATTATTTCGTCCATGATCAGGTTGAACAACAGAGGACTCAGGGAATGTCCCTGTCTTATCCCATTGCCAGCTTCAATTGGGTCAGTTAGTTCTTCATCTACTTTTACTTTTATTGTGTTGTTCTGGTAGATATTTTCGTTCGTTTTAATTATTCGTAGAGGTACCTCTGTTGCGTATAATAAATGGATAACGTCCTTTAATTTGACCCTGTCAAATGCCTTCTTAAGGTCCACGAAACATAAGTATGCCGGCTTGTTGTATTCTAACGATTTTTCTTGAATCTGCCTCATTATAAATATAGCGTCGGCGCATGATCTTTCCGACCTGAAACCTTGTTGTTCTTCTGCTAATGTTATAATTTTATTCAGTTTGTTTGTTATCACTTTGGTCGTTAATTTTACTGTTGTGTTTAATAAATTAATTCCTCTGTAATTCTCCGGGCCCGATTTTTCTCCCTTTTTGAAGAGATGTATTAGGATGCTTGATATCCATTCTTGTGATATTCTGTTTTGTTCTATTATTTTTTGAATTAGTTTTAATAATTGTTTGGTCAGGTCTTTTCTTCCATACTTTAGAAGTTCATTCGATATTCTGTCCTCTCCTGGTGATTTTCTATTTTTTAATTTCCTTAATGCTTCCGTTATCTCTGCTTCTTTAATATTTATTTCTTCGTTTGTTGTCACTTCAGGTGTTGGTGATTCGTTATCGATATCTTTAGCAAACAGAGATCGAAAATAGTCTGCCCAAGTTTCCTTCTGAATGTGTTACCCTGTCTCGTAATATTATCTAGCAATTTAAATATATTCAAAATCATAAAAGCAACAAATAAAGTAGTGTAGATAATTACATAATATATTACACTATTCTTCCGATTATCTTCGTAGGCATATACCTATTTTCGATATACATATTGAACTATAGAACAGCAACTAAAGGAATAAATAAAAATGAAAACACGCAACACATTGTGTAATAATGGTGGTACATATATTCAGGCGAGGGACTTTAAGTCCATTCACCATTTTTTCAAATACAATTTCATAATAATAATAATATTACGATGGTATATATTTTTTAAGTTCTTACTTAACGAGGTTCTGAAACTATTCTGTAGCCTGTCTAATTAATTGAAATACTATGTTTAAATATTGGTCTTTGCTATAAGAGATTATAATGATTATTTCATTCATAGGAGATTCTGACCAATGGAAAGCTACAGAAATCTGAATTAAATCGATAATTTTTGATAATCTCCCATCGTTAAATATATTACGTCAGATGCCCTTCGTTGCTACGAAAAAATACATTCAGTGACATTAATAACAATTAATGTTTTAAAAATTATAAAAGTGATGACTTTCAATCGTCAAATATTTATAAAAACTGTGTGTTTAATGGTACTTACATAAATAAATTACAATAAAATTTTGGTTTTGAACAGTTTTATTCATGAAATAATCGCAACAAATTGCACTCGACCTCTGAAATTAATATAGAATTTTTGCTCTCCTGACACTTTGACATAAGTTCACTCGCCTTCGGCTCGTGAAATTAAAACTGTCAAAGTGTCACTCGGGAAAAATTCAATAATTTCAGAGCTCTTGTGCAATTACTACTGAAAATTATATTTTATTAATTTGATGTTTAGATTTGCTTTAGATGTGTAAGTATTATAATGTATTGTTACATATCATCCTGCAAATAAAAACATATTATTCATATTTAGCCATACGGCTCACACTCCCTCTATTCCCTCCCTTATTATTATTATTATTTCACTCCAGAAATAGTTAATAAAATATTATTTTGAAAAGGTGCCAAAAATATAAGCAAAACTTGTATGCTTATCTGTAACTTGTCGAAGTCTTTGCTTTTGATCCATATTTCATATTCGTTTGTTCCTTTGTTTGTACTTTATTCTTTAAACCCCTTCTGGTGAGGATTCCTGAATTAATTGTGGTCTTTTTTATCTACTTTCTTCAATCTTGACCTTATAGAACTTTTCATTCACAGTCATTTGTTTCGAGCTTCTGTCATGTGTCACATAATATTATATCATACGTTATTGGCATATACGCTGTGAGCTCGTACGTAGAGGGGATATTTATAAATCCGCGAGCGCCAGTAGTGGCAAGTCTGTAAACGTTTACCGGAAATTTGACATAAATGTCAAAGTGATTAATTTAAAATTAAAATTAAAAACATGAATTATAAAAAATATTAGTTGGTCAAAGCTGTGGTATATATTTTTACCTTAAATATACTTACGTTTTAAATACTGAATTTACGTTTTTTTAATGTTCCGTAATAAGTAATTATAAATTAATCAATTAATCTTAGCGCCATCTACACGATAATTGTGAAAGTATCCGAAGTAAGAAATTAATATTTCATCAATAGAACGTCAAAATTATTACCAAAATCTTAAAAAAATCTGTTATAATTTAATTACTTTTTAGCGTTGTAAATATTAAGCGATAACAATTAAATAATAAATTTAAAAATTACCGGTGAAAGTTGAATAGTAATCCGCCAGGAGCGACACCAGCGAAGCTCAGAGCGTATACCAATGATACAAACCAAAGACGTATGACGTAGATATATTAATATTAGGTTTGTTCTAGCAAACAGTCAAACTAGTCAGAAACCGTCAGCAAACATTTGGTCAGTGAGAGAACATAAAACAGTCACCAGTGCTATCCCCCCTACTCGCGCTGGTCCACTATTCGCTGATGGTTTCAAACCGTTTGAAACTGATGCTAGAACAAACCTATTATGTGACACATGACAGAAGCTCGAAACAAGTGACAATCGATGAAAAGCCCCATTTATATAAATAAAAATGTATGTTTGTATGACCTTATAGACTTGCAAACTATGCATTTCATCATATGATGACCTCAATCAAAGTTGTTGTACATTAACCCGGAAAGGTTTCTGCGTTGGTACGAATAAACTAAGTGAAAAGGGGGCTTGCCCCCATAATTATTTTTTATTTTTTTTTAATTTTCTTTTTTAATTTTATATGATGTAGAACCAAAAGATACATATAAACCTAAATTTTCACTTTTTTAACATCAACCGTTATTTTTCAATAGCCATCTAAATATTTCCTCTTCTACATATATAATCTATACATATAAATAAAAATGAATGTTTTGATGTATGTGTGTACCTTATAGACTCGCAAATTATGCATTTCATCATATGATGACCTTAATCAAAGTTGTTGTACATGAGCCCGGGATGGTTTCTGAGTTGATACCACCAACCTAAGTAAAAAGGGGGCTTGCTCCCCCCCCCATAATTATTTTATATTTTTTGGACAAAATATTCTTTTTTAATTTTATGTGATGTACCTAGAACCAAAATATACATTCAACCCTAAATTTTCACTTTTCTATCACCAACACTGCAGTACTGCAAGCAAAATACAATTAATTAAATTTACCTTTATATAATAATTGCATATCATATCAATATTGTGGAACAATATATAATTTTTCTTCTTCAATGAGAGTAGGTATGAAATATACGTCAATTTGACAATTTTAATTACCAATATGAATTATTTAACAAAGATGCAATATTTCTCCGCTATTCGCGCACGATCGTTTCGCGTATCCCCTCCAAGTACTTGCACACCGCGAATAGACACATACGCCTTTCAGCGCTCATTTAATAGGTTCAATTTTTTTATTACCCACTCTACATACTTTTTGAATCAAAACTTTAATTTTCTTAATATTTTTACTTAAAAAAGGTATACTACATTCATCTCGGTAAACTCAACCTTTTTCGAGATAAACGCATTTTAAGTCTGCGAGGCAACATTATTTTTTGTATAATATCATGTAGTTACACCCGAAAAATAACTTAAAACCACAAAAATCTCCAAAAATGTATCGCAAATTTCTTAAAATGGAATTTGCGATGCAATGGCTTAAATATGAGAACGGACATAATTATTATGGTTTCAAGTTGATTTTTTGGGTGTAACTAAAATTATGTTGTATCGCAGATTTAAAATGAGTTTATCTCGAAAACATTTGAGTTTAGCGAGATGAATGTAGTATACCTTTTTTAAGTAAAAATATTAAGAGAACAAAAGTTTTTATTCAAAAAGTATATAGAGGGAGGGATAAAAAAATAAAACTTTTTAAATAAGCGCTGAAAGACGTATGTGGCGCCCTCTTGGCAATACCTTATTTTTGGTGGCGAATTTGGATTTCTCATCCCAAAAAACCCCCGCTTACCAAATTTCGTGTTGTTATCCAAAGTTTTACCAAAATAAAAGTTTAACTTTACACCCTGTATTTCTCTTATTATCAACTTTCGTACTATGGCCCATTCTTTAACAAAAACCCTGTATATTTTTTAAGTATTTTTTGATTTTCTGTTAATTTTTATTTATTGAACTTGACACATTATTGACTAATTTCTAAGGCGGTACGAAGTTCGCCGGGTCAGCTAGTTTGCTATAAATGATGATAATCCTTTATTTTTTGTTAGCTGGCTCTTTTCTTCCTGGAGTATAAACTATATTGTTTCTATTGATTATGCAACTCAAAATGCACGCCAATATAGAATAATATAATATAATCACAGATAAAATCAAATACTTGTATATAGGTACTTATAAACATTACAATAAAATTTAGTATACAGTATGGTACATCTAAAAGGAATAAATTCGTTGTTTCGTAAGCCGACAGCGTTAAGGAAAAATCCTGAAACGGGTAGATTTTTATTTTTAAATTTCGATTTTTTGACATATATATCACAGTAGTGACGTCATCCATCTGGGTGTGATTACGTAATCCATTTTTTAATGAGTTTTGGTTACGTAGGTATTCTTTGGTTTTCCTTAAAACACCATTCTAATTTTCTAGCAGTACTAGTGATAGCGGTAATGCTACTGTTTTGATGCACACAGATTTTATTCTAAGTCAATCTTATAGATGCCAATAAACATTATCAGCCTCTTACTTCAAAATCCCGTGCTAAAATCACTAATAAAATCAATAAATATATAGTAGGTACACATAAAAATACTAATGATATAGAAAAGCACTTAGCTAGTTTACAGTTTAATGCCCAATAACCAGGTAATTCGCTCTAGAATCTTGACGGTTCCAATTTTGCAATCCATTTCTGAGACTAATTCACTAGACTATTTTTAACTGATAAAACATCATAGTAACGACACGTTGCCTACTGACAAAACTTCTTCCTGCCCGTGATTTTTATTGCCCAATAACGCTCAGTTACTGGTGCAATTCGTAGGTTGAAATTTTGAGTAATTGTCGAAAAACCAAAATTTTCAAAGTTTAATTTTTCAGTTTTTCGGCTATGGTGAGCAGTGTGTATGTCTTAGGTTGATCGCTTAAGCAACATTTGAACGCTTAACTCAACTCTATTGATTTGGTGTATTCGCGGTTTTCCTGTCTCACCTTGAACCTAAGATATATACGACCAAAAAATATGCTATTTTGTATCTACCTAGTCCTCTAACTGGCGTACGGGTAGCCAGAAGTCAAAAATTAGACCGGTTCTGAATCGGCCCTCACACCCTCTTGAAAAACAGAAAAAAAAATCAGATCGGTGTAACTTTTCCGCACACATACACACATACAAACATTTTCCCTTTTTTAAATAAAAATTGAGTCACACTTCTGAGCTCGATAACTTTTGAATGGTATAACCGATTTTCAAAATTAAATATGCATTGGAAAGGTAATGATCTGTGCTATTAGGAGCCGCAAAGGTCGGGCTTAAGTTTTTGAAATTTTTGGGAGTTTTTGGGGACGAGAACGAAAAACAGACTCTAAATGGGAAGGGCCGTAAAATCCACACCCTTGGATGGGATTTGGCCCAATTTTCAATTCAGTCAGGTTTAGAAAATCGAAAATTTTGTGTAATATATATAGTGTCGCTTGTAGGGGTGTTGTGCGCCACTGGTGAGAACTGCCGTTCTCTGTGGATAAATATCCTCAATATACTTATTTTATTCTAACCTGCGTTTTACTGAGTCTGTTGTCCTGAACGAACTACCCGTCATAACATAGCCATTAACTGAAGGGTAATTAGCCATTTTATATGTAAAAATTATTGTTATCTACACTACTAGTGGTGCCACCGCAGTATGACTTTGATTTCGAAATCACTGGTTTAGTTATTGGAGACCATAGAGAAATAAAACAAGAGAGCGGTCAAAGAATAGGGCAAACCGTTCACATTCCTTTCTGCGCAGGTAAGTAGCACATCGGGGCGCTGTTGAAACTAAAATTTTTACCAAGCTGTGCCATGGTACAATAAATAATTTATTGTACCGTGAAAATATACTTGTTGACATTGACTTTTCAGGTTGTGTTCTTATCATGTTTTTATGACTCCATTTTGTTGTTGTGCTGAATAGTCCTGTCGCCAGTGGGGGTACAGCGGCCTCCTTAATTCAGATGGACTTACCCAAGTTTTTTTATGTATTTTGAACCGTAGAATACGAATTTTTTGGGTAATAGTCGATCCGGATGTCGATAAGACTGTTATATACAAAGAACTTGAGAAATCACATAACAGCGATTTTTCGCAAAACAAAACATTGTTTTGTATTTTTTGAGTCATTCTAAGCAAAAAATGTTTTTACAAGTTTTTTCGTAGGATGCATAGTTTTCGACATAAACGCGGTTGAACTTTAAAAAATCGAAAAGTTGCAATTTTTGAACCCGAATAACTTTTGATTGAAAAATAAAATAGCAATTCTGCTTACCGTATTTTAAAGTTCAAGTCAAATTCTATCTGGTTTGACTACTTTCATTGCTAAAAATTAATTTTTTTATTGTTAAACAAAGCTATAAACACACAGTGATTGAATGATGCTTTCAATGCGTTTCCCATTTGAAATCGAACGAGTAAGTGCGCATACAGACAATTTCTACGTAGATTACGTACATTAAAACGCATGCATTGGGTACGGGAAACACTATGTGTTTATGGCTTTGTTTAACTAATAAAAACTTAATTTTTAGCAATGTAAAGAATCAAAACCGATAGAATTTGACTTGAACTTTCAAATGCAGTAAGCAGAATTGATATTATATTTTTTAGTCAAAAGTTATTCGGGTTCAAAAATTGCACTTTTTCGATTTTTTGAAAGTTCAACCGCGTTTATCTCTAAAACTATGCATCCTAAGAAAAAACTTGTAAGATCATTTTTTGCTGAGAATCACCCAAAAAATGTTTTGTTTTGCGAAAAATCGCTGTGATGTAATTCCTCAAGTTCTTTGTTTATAAAAAACTTATCAATATCCGATCAACTGTTACCCAAAAAATTCGTGTTCTACGGGTCAAAATACATAAAAAAAACTTGGGTAAGTCCATATGAATTAAGGAGGCCGTTGTACCCCCCTGGCGACAGGACTAGAATTGTTTGATTTAAATATATTGAATTGGTCGAATTGAATATTGGTAAGTGGAAATACAATTTTAATAGTATACAATAGTCTAGAAATATTGATTTTTTAAATTACATTCATATGCCGTGTACAACAAAGCGAAATTGCTTTCACTTAGGAGATAACCTTTCAAAAACTATGAAGTGATTAATTACTGCATTTTACTAAAAATAATGTTAATTCCATGTTTTCGAGTGACTTATATTATTTTTTATTTTCAGGTATGTACTTACTAGTCCTGTTAACTGTTAAGCTGATAATACAGTACAAATTGGAATTACACAAGTAGTGATAATGGACTAATCAATATAGTGTACATAGTGTATAGCATAGATAAAAGTTTTAGTAGGATAGGGTAGAATTCGATATTACTCTTCAAAAAATATGTCACGTATTTCAGCGTTACCTGATTAATTGGAAGGGTATAGTACCCTCGGAGATCCGTGCGAACACTGTGCGAATGTTGATACTAACATATCCTTTTTAAGATAAGCACAACGTTAATTTAGTCCAAACAAATTAATATATTTTTTTTGCCAACAAAAATGAGATTTTTCAACCAAATAATGTTTCAAATATGATGTGCAAAATAATTTTTAATTGGGTTCTGCTAATGGGCTTGCTTTTTTTGTCATTAAAATAAAAAAAAAACTAAATTTTACTCATTAAATCAATGTTGTCCGGTTATCGTCTTAATTATTTTAACTGTACTAATATCCGTTGAGTAATTATGAATGATTAATAGGTCGTTAAAACATTTTATCTATAGAGGCTTCTGGAATATCTTAAAAATATCGAATTTCATTGATAAAATGCGCATATTCCACCGATCTTCGCTTCGACAATACCATAATCTAGCCTCCACACTAGGTAAATCGCCTCTATGCGGGACTTCCAAATAGTTCCAATATTTTTAATATTTTATTCAAGTGAACAATAAAAGTAAAACATAAACAACTTTTGTTTTTTAATTATTTATTTATATAATGTGACATTTTACATAGAAATATGAGTATTTAATTTTGATTAAATTATGTTTACTTGTTGAACTTTTCCTCCGTCTGCACACAACAGCTGACCGGAGCCATTAGACCTAACAGCAAAACGCGCGAAATAAAATGTGTTTTTTAAATGCGTTGTATAAACAGTACAATCAGAAAATCTCTACTATATAATTAGAAAAACTTACCTTTATGTTTAAAAAGGTACTCGATTACAAAATAACAATAATATCAAAAAACACGACTGAATAATATTATTCTTTTGTGGTGACACAAACAAATACTAAAATAATACCGACCATAATGACACAATGCCGAAATCAGCGCTTCGCACACCCTCTGACAAAGTGGAATGAAACTAAATACGATTACATTTTTTTTACTAGAGTGCGCGGGGCATGGTGTATATGTACAGTGTATGAAATACAAATAAAAAACTAGTAATATAGTGCAGTCACTGAAGGTTTTCACCTCCGATTTCGTTGAACCTTGACCGATTTTCATGAAAATTGGTGAGTAATTAGAGGATACCTCAAGGAACAAAGGTGACATGATGCCAACTTGCGCTTTTACCCTGGGGGTGGATGCCACCCCTTCTCGGGGGTGAAAATTATTTTATTAAAAATAATACCACAAGTCGATAGAGGGACAAATTATAAGCAAAATTTGTTATATAAAGTTATTAACATAAATCAACACTTTTTGAGTTATTAAAGACCAAAGATTTTATTTTTTCGTAAAAAATGCATGTTTTAAATCGGTTTTTTTTCACGTATAAATCAAAAACTATAAGCTTTTACAAAAAAGTTATTATTACTGAAATTGAAGATAATATAAAATTGAATACATTCCTCACATAAAGAACTAAACTAATGTTAGTTCAAAGTGAGTTATTGGCAATTGAATGTGTATTTTTTTCGACGAGTACTCAAATCTAAGTATTCAAGCTTAAATAACGGGAAAACGATGCAATGTATAAAATATTCCTCTTTAACATTTGTAAAAGTACTTCGGAATATCTATCAAATGAGCTTCAGAACAAGATAATAGAGAGTTATTGCCAACGTCTTTTAAGTCGACCTGTAATAAAAGATCCTTTATTTTGACATCTAAGCATGCGCAGTATTGCGTCTTTTATTTTTGTCTTTTAATAAAATACAGGCCGCCTGTATTTAAGGAAAATTAGAGGACACCTTTATTTTAATAAAAGTTCCTTTATTTTGACATAACGTGTCAAAAATTTGAAGAAAGGTCTAACTTCACTTGTATTTTGAATTTATCTTGTCGCTTCTTTGGATTGATAATTTGTGTATTGTGGGATTGATATTTGATTAAACTTTCATCATTAAAGTTGTATGTTGGGTTTTATTTATTAAAAACAACTCTAAGTAATATTCTGAGATATAGATTATTGATGTTTTGACCCAAACGAATATAGAAAAGAACATTTTATTGAAGCTTGAGTTATTACAAGAAGTTGTAAAAAGGAATATTACATAAATAATTTTAAATTGTTACTAATTACAATGATCAGACTTAAAATATCAGTAACTCATTTATTAAACTCAATATATTTTACATTTTTCTATAGAAATAAATATTTATTGAAGATATAAGAGATTGAAGATATAAGATCAATAAATTTTAATGAAAGTTAGGATTTGTTAAAATTCTAGATTCAAAATAGAGTTCTATTCAACAGATATATAACAACAGGTTAACAAAATAAAACAAAGGTTCAAGTATTTATTTTTGAAAATTTAATCTTTTATAGATTAGAATCTATAAAGTTTTTAATCAAAAGTATTAATACACTTTCATTTTCATGCCATCTTCTTCTTTTGGTTCTTATCCGTTTCGAATGTTGGAAATCATATAGCAATCGTAACCTTGCTAGCTGCGATTCGAAACAGTTCCATTGATATTCTCCCTTTACCAGGTCTTCGCTTACCTTTGACTGTACCTTGCAATATGTACTGCAGCAGGGAATAACGGTGCTGATTTATCATATGTGTCCCAGATACTGCAGTTTTATGCGTTTAATGGTTCATTCCTCCTTGTTCGTGATCCATTTCATGCCATCAGTATTTGTTTATTTAAACATTGCCAAAAAAATTAATAAAACCAGCATAAAGCTTAATTCTTCTATTATCTTTTTGTATATCGGAAGTTTATCTGACAGATTAGAGGTCTTTTCATTTTCAGATAACTAATTATTGGGAAGTTTATATAACAGTATCCTTAGTATCTGTCTTTTCAGCTCCGGATAACTAGTTAACGGGAAGTTTTTCTCTGTCAGATATCTATTAGTATCTAATCTGTCAGATAAACTTCCTGATAACTAGTTATCCAGAGGTGAAAAGAAAGAAAGAGAGGGCCAAATGGATAAAAGATCAAACGCCAATAGCATGTATATTTATAAATTTATTATTTAAAACCTGCTAATGATCATAAAATACTTAAAATCAGTCACCAATATAATATTTATATTTATTTATAAATTTATTAACAAACTGCAGTCCAATAAAAATAAAATTAGATTAAGCGCTAGCTTTAAATGTCGAACAATAATTTTAAACAAACACACACACAATTTAGTCGCATTAGATTAGCTCCTGGTTGAAAATGTACTGCCACAGCTTCTATATCAATATCAACAGCACACTCATTTGCCAGTATTTCAACGTTTTCTCTATTATGTACTACTGCAATATGTAAAACTGAACAAGCTGATATTATTCTTTGAATAAAAGGTAACTTGCATCTCATTACATATGGTAAAATGGGAAATCTCTTCACAATACCAAATGTTCTTTCAATAACAATTCTTGAAGGGATTTGTGATGGATTATAAAAACACAACTTCTGTCTGAAAATTCTGGAATGGTGTCATTCGGTAGTTGTAGTTGAGGAATGGATATCCACTATTCCCTAATAATATATTCTCCAGAAATTCCCCATTACATATACCCATAATGCAAAAGTATTTAAAAACTCCTAAAATAGTATTTCCAATTTATTGCACTTCCATATTATTGAAAGATGAGTATTATGGGATATATTATGTTGTTCTCTAAACATCTTTAAATGACAAAATAATTAAATTTAACGTTTTACTCTTCAATTATCTTATTTTAATTTATATCGACAAATGGAATTTTATAGGTTATTTTTATATTTACAAAAATATTTCATGTCATTTGTCAAAATAAAAGATTCTTTAACTGCGTTTGCAATACCACTCTTTTAGACCCGTCCTGTATTTGTCCTTTATTAAAGTATCCTGTAATAAAGGATCCTTTATTTGCCGGTGGCAATAACTCTCTAATAGCGTCAAAATTGAGCAAGTTGTGATGAAAATAAAAGAACCGTTTCGAATTTTTTAGGAAAAGTGAAAAATAAAACATACGCCATTTCCACAAAAATTAAAATTTATAGTAATCCTTATAAGAACTTCTTTACATTAGCATAAGTAATGTTTTCGATAATTTTGACCGGTTTAGAATGCATATTTTTGAAAAAAGATATAATTTAAAAAAATCATAATTTTTAAAATTATTTTAATTCTCATATTCTTTTGATAATAACTCCAAAAATACTCAATATTCGTAAAAAATTATATATAATCAAATTTTACTTTTTTCTGTACCAAATATTCTACCTGTTTTACTATTTCTATAGGGTAAAAATAACCGAGATAGAAACGTTTAAATCTTAAATTTTGCTGTGGGAACCAAGCAACCGGGGCCATTTAACCTTTTATTTTTAAAAAAATAAGGCGTTTAAAAGATTAGGTTCAACGTGCTTAAATAGCACTTGTAATTAGCTTTCAAACAGTGTTTAGATGAACCCGATGTCTTTAACATGAACGGAGTTATTAAAAAAAACAATAACATTTTTTGGAAAAAATTTTAAAAGATAAATTTTGAAAAAATTTTGGGGCACAAATTTTAACGTTATCAACATGTTCGGGGGCTCATTTGATAGATATTTTTAAGTACTTTGACAAATGTTTAATAAGTTTATGTTATAAAATGCATCAATTTCCCATTATTTCAGCTTGAATAATTTACTCGCCGAAAAAAAAAATAATATACATTCAATTACCTCTAACTCACTTTTAGTTAACAAGAAAAGGTTTTTTTAGTAAGGGGTTTATTTCCTTTTTTATTAGCTTCAATTTTGAAAACAATAACTTTTTTGTAAAAACTTACAGTTTTTGAGTTATTGATGAAAAATCGGTTAAAAACATGCATTTTTCTCAAGAAAAATTAAAATCTTTGATCTTTAATAACTCAAAAAGTTTTGATTTATTTTAATAACTTTATATAACAAATTATGCTTAGAGTTTGTCCCTCTATCGAATTATGCGGTTATTTTTAATAAAATAATTTTCACCCCCGAGAAGGGGTGGCATCCACCGCCAGGGTAAAAGCGCAAGTTGGCACCATGTCACCTTTGTTCCTTGAGATATCCTCTAACCACTCACCAATTTTCATGCAAATCGATGGAGGTTCAACGAAATCGGAGGTAATAGCTCATATCTACCTTCAGTGACTCCACTAATAGTGTGACACAAGACCGTGTTTTGCAAGTAGGTAGGCTAAATATCTTCTTCTTCAAGTGCTGTCTCCTAATCGGAGGTTGGATATCATCATCACTATCTTTACTCTAAATATTTAGGCTAAATATCCATAAAGATTAATAAAAAATAAAATGTGTGTAGTTTTCTCCCATCCTATATTTCTGAAAACTTTAAGGGAAATATAGAATTATTTTAAATTTCCCGCTTTCCCTGTTCTAGCCGTTTAGTTGAGTAAGTATTTCATCGAGTCGCTAGCATCGATTGTGACAATCATATGTACGCAATCAAGCTCTCTCTCTCTCTCTCTCTTGGTTTCCCTTTCTGTGCTAGCCTTTGAAGTGTTAACTAGGAGCATGACAATACACTGTTAATCGTTTTTGTTTAATTTTTTTTAGTTTTTTAGTTTTTATTTAGTTTATCAATTATTGTTTAACTTTTTTAACAGTATTGGAAATTCTTTGAATTCTTCGTGTATTAAAAGTTTTTGTACGAAAAAGTTTTAAAACGCATTGGACATTTTTATATATGTACCTACATGATTCCAGGTTGAGCCTTTTAAACTTTACATTCAACAATTGAGGTGGATAGTATTGCGTCCTAATTAATGTTATTACTGAAACATCGATGCATTTTAGCTATCCCCACGAATATCCCTAATTTTAGTCGCTTCCTAAGTGCAGTCTGGCTAATACTTTTGAATTCTCTTCATAATCTAACTTACCATCTTTGAATTAACTTTTCTATATATTGTTTTATTATCGTACACTTGACATTGTAATAATGAAAAGAAAAGTGATAAAAAGTGCATATATTTGTTTGTTAAGTTTAGGAATGTAGATTCTGTTTTATTTATTATTTATCTTATTTAATACATTGTTAAATTTGAAGTGCTCATACTTGAATGGAAGATAAATATATAAGATTAGTGAGGTTCAATTAGGATAATTGTAAGTTAACTTTAAAATTTTTAACTTTCAAATTAAAACCTTTCTTTTTACGATATTATCATCAGCTGCGTTCATGCTACAGATCTTTAAAAAATGCGTTTGGGAATTACCCAAGTTAGGTTTGTTCTATGATACACAACTCAACACATCTCCCAAAAATCGTCCAAAAGTTCACATAGAAACACTGCAAGGATTCCGTGTCACTATTGTAGGTCTGATTGATAGTTCACTACAGTATTACACTGGTAGTCGCAAATCCATCGCCGGACTTAAAAAGAAAGAAAGTAAGCAGACAACTTCGGTCAACACAGAGAGCATAAACTCATTAACTAGATACCAACTAACTAGATAGAATGATAAGCGGTGTCAATAGAGAACGAAAATATGCATTGTTTCGGAAAAATTCAAATAAGCTTATATTTTTCTAAAACGTTTTTTGTTAGTTTTTTGTTAGTTGTTAACCTATATTATAACATTTTCCGTTTATCCAATCATATCCCCATTAGCATATTTTTTTTATTTAGCTCCATTTAATTTACAATCTGTTATCACTCATAACAATAAGTAAATTTTATGACAATTATTAGAAGAAAAAATGACATTTAGGAATTCTCTCCAGTGAAAGGCTTCTCTTAACATATAATTAACAAACAAAGTTAATAATGTAGTGCTAAATGTTAATTAATTTTATTTAAATTTGTTTATTAAGTCTGTAGGCTTAACACGCTTAAGTCGACGCACTTCATCGTTGACATTAAACAGTTTGCGCACTAAGTCATTAGAGTGAGCACTAGTTTTGTTTTTGTATTTTCACTGTACTTTGTGACTTCAGTTTTTATGGATTGAGCTTGCAGGTCTCTTTCTATTATGTTGTTCGAAACATACCACAGAGCATTGGTTATAATTCGAAGAACTTTGTTCTGGAATCTTTGTATGATTTCTAGGTTTGAATTTCTAACAGAACCCCATAATTGAATTCCATACGTGCATTCAGTACGGCTTTATATATTAAGATCTTATTTGTGAGATTTAATTGTGATTTCCTGCCAATAAGCCAATAAAGTTGTCTTAGTTTGAGACCCAATTGTTTTCGTTTTGTAAATATATGTGTTCTCCATGTTAATCTTCTGTCAAGATGTAAACCTAAATATTTGACTCCATTTCTCTGAGTAATCATTTGATTATTTAATAACATTGCTGGACACATACCTCTTCTTAGTGTAAAGGTAACATGGATTGATTTGGTTTCATTAATTCGAATTTTCCATTTTTTTAATCATGCTTGGATATTGTTAAGGCTGGCTTGTAAGTTTCTTGAGACAGTTACTGGATCATGATGTGAGGCGAGTATTGCAGTGTCATCTGCGAAGGTTGCTGTTATTGTAGTTCTTGAAGTTGGTAGATCTACAGTAAAAAGCTGGTACAGCATTGGTCCTAACACGCTGCCTTGCGGTGCTCCTGATTTTATTTGGTATAATTCTGAATATTCTGAATGGTTATAACTAAAAATAATCTGTCAGATAAGTAAGACTTTAGAAGTTCATAATATGGATGAGGCAATATGTTTTTTTAGCTTATAGAGTAGACCTTTGTGCCAGACTTTATCGAACGCTTGGCTTATGTCAGGAAACGCTGCTGAGCAATATGCTTATTTTCAAAGTCGTTGCTGATATATTTTACTAATCTATGGACTTGCTCTATGGTTCCATGTTCTTGTCTAAACCCAAACTAATGTTCTGGTATGAGATTTTTGCTATCTAGTATTGGCTTGATGCGTTTCATTATTAATTTTTCCAGCACTTTGGAAAGCACAGGCAGTAAACTTATTGGACTATATGATGTTAATTCCTCTGGTTTGTTTCCTGGTTTTGGAACCATAATTATAACTGCCATTTTCAGTTGTTGCGGAAAATAATTTAATCTAATTACTGCATTAAAAATTTGTAATATTGCCATTATTCAGTTCTTTGTTAATTTTTGTAGTATCCTGCCCGTTATCAGATCATAACCAGGAGCTTTTTTAGAATTAATTTCTTTTATTATTACATCCTTAACTTCATTTTACTTAAATTTCAGTATGGGAAGCTCCATTTGGTAAGGTTCATTTAGTACTCTATTTATTTCCTCCAATTCTTCAGGTGTTGATTCCAAGCTGTTTGGTTGAAAGACTTGTTTGTGAGAGATAGCCACCAAAGGCATCTGCCTTCTCCATGTTAGTTCTTGGCCATTTGCCATTGTTTTTTCTTATTGGTGGTATTGGTGTCTGAGGACTTTATAGTTTCCTTGTGGCTTTCCATAGTGAGTAGTCGGTGGCTTCTGTTGGTGTAAGCTCTACTAAGTATCTTTGTATATAATCATTTTTTACTTCAACTATTATTTTTGTTAGTTCCCTTGCTGCTTTATTAAATTTATTTTTATTGCTCACTGCTCTGTTTTGTTGCCAATTTCTTTTTAGCCTTTTTTTCTCTGAAATTTTTCTTTTATAGTTTGAGGGCAGGATTCTTTTCTTGTTGACTGTTTGTAGTTTGGAGTTGCTGCCCATGAAGCTTTCTGTATGTTTTTTATGGGGTTAGTTATCGCCCGTTCAACATCGTCAGGTGTTTTTAATGGTATTTTTAAATCTATTGCTTCATCTAATACTTCTTGAAAAGTATCCCAATTGATCTTTTTATTGCACAGAGCGGGTGGATTTGGATTGTGATTTATATCGGAGTACATGATGATAAGGACTGGAGTGTGATCCGAAGACAGTAGACAAATAGGGTTAGGTGACTTTTATTTGTGAAGTGAGTTTCAGTAACTAGCCTTTGAAATGTTAACTAGGTGGATGACAATACACTCTTAGTAGTTTCTATTTAATTTTTTTTTAGTTTTTTATTTTTTTATTTAGTTTATCAATGACTGCTTAACTTCTTGAACAGTATTGGAAATTCTGTGAATTCTTCGTGTATTAAAAGTTTTTGTATGAAAAAGTTTTAAAACACATTGGACATTTTTATATACAGGTACAAGTACATGATTCCAGGTTGAGCCTTTTAACCTTTACATTCAACAATTGAGGTGGATAGTATTGCGTCCTAATTAATGTTATTACTGAAACATCGATGTACTTTAGCTATCCCCACGGATATCCCTAATTTTAGTCGCTTCCTAAGTGCAGTCTGGCTAATACTTTCGAATTCTCTTCATAATCTAATATGATCTTTGAATTAGCTTTTCTATACAGTGCTAGTCAAAAGTCCGTACCCCCACCTCGTATCTTTTGAACGGCTATACCTACAATAGTGAAATTTAGAGGGAGAAAATAAACAGACGTAAGCTTCTTAACTAGTCATGACAAGTGACGTAATAGTGACAGATGACTTTACAGCGCCACTGTGACCGATAATTTTAAATGGGACCTTATGACAAGTGATACATCGTTTGAAAGGTATTGAAAATACCTATTCAGACATACTAATTTAGTTTGAGTTTAAGTTAATTTTGATGAATAAATGAAATAATATAAAATTGTAGTTTCGCATTTAATTAATAAAAATTCTAAGTTCCGCCTATGATTACTTGTCAAAAAGGTTGATGTTGTCGTAAAAACTACTAGAGAGTTGAAAAACGTCAACTTTTTTGACAAAAAAACCATAGGCGGACATTTGAATTTTTATTAATTAAATGCGAAACTACAATATTATATTTATTTAATTTATGCATCAAAATTAAAATCAACTTAAACGCAAAAAAATTAGTATGACTGAATAGGTGTTTTGAATACCTTTCGAACGAGGTATCACTTGCCATAAGGTCCCATTTAAAATTATCGGTCACAGCGGCTCTGTAACGTCATCTGTCACTATTACGTCACCTGTCATGGGTAGTTAAGAAGCTTGCGTCCGTTTATTTCCTCCCTCCAAATTTCACTATTATAGGTATAACCATTCAAAGGATAAGAGGGGGGTACGGACTTTTGACTAGCACTGTATATTGTTTTATTATCGTACACTTGACATTGTAATAATAAAAAGAAAAATGTGCAATATTTGTATGTAAGGTTTAGGAATGTAGCTACTGATTTATTTATTATTTATCTTATTTAATACATTGTTCAATTTGGAGTGCTCGTACTTGAATGGAAGATAACTATATAAGATTAGTGAGGTTCAATTAGGATAAGGTTTTAAATCAAGTTTCTTTTTACGATATTATTACCAGCTGCGTTCATGCTGCAGCTCTTTAAAAAATGCGTTTGGAAATTACCCAAGTTAGGTTTGTTCTATCATACATAACTCAACACATCTCCCAAAAATCGTCCAAAAGTTCATATAGAGACACTGCAAGGATTCCGTGTCACTATTGTTGGTCTGATTGATAGTTCACTAGAGTATTATACTGGTAGTCACAAATCCATCGCCGGACTTAAAAGAAAGAAAGTAAGGAGACAACTTCGGCCAATACAGAGAGCATAAACTCATTAACTAGATACCAATTACCTAAATAGAATGATAAGCGGTGTTAATAGAGAACGAAAACATGCATTGTTTCGGAAAAACTCAAATAAGCTTATATTTTTCTAAAACTTTTTTTGTTAGTTTATACACTTGTTAACCTATATTATAACATTTTCCGTCTATCCAATCATATCCCCATTAGCATAATTTGAGCAACAAATCATGTTATTGAAGACTATAGAAGGAGCCTCATGTAGCGGCATGTAAGTACAACACGTTAACATTAAATAATCACAGACTACATACATTTGCATGTGTTTGTGGGCATAAAAGCGTTTGTTACTGACAGCATGTGTGCATACATATGTATTTGTCTGTTGTCTTAATTTTTATATTTATTGTTCAATATTGGCTTGTTCTTATGGATCTTTTTAGCATCTTTTTACAACCAGATATTCTTCTAACCCTGGCTTTTATTTGTAGCATTTAGTTACTTGTAATCGTTGACCTGAAGATGCTCTACACATTATAGAGAGTGAAACCGGTCGTCGGGAGTTAACAATAAATGATTGCGAGTAGGTCTGTCTTTTACTACATTCAAAATGAACTCGCATATGCAACCCATTCAACATTTGAATAACAATTATTTTGTATAAACAATTTTAAAAATACCGTTGAATTCATCATTTTACTTTGATAAAATAGGTTTCCATTTTGTTTTTGATTATGCTGCTCTTATACAGTATGTCTGCGTAACTAGGAACCATATGAACCATATGAACTTTTTTATTATCTATTTTACGAAAAAAAGTTATTCTTCATAAAATGGTCTTCATAGTCTAAAATATAAAACTCAGCCATCAGACATCAAATTTTATCAATTTTATACGAGGTATGTCAAAAATATAAATTTCGTTAAAGAGTAAAATATATACCTTTATATTTCAGAATATCAATAATTGTTATTAAGGAAAAGTTGTTTGGAATTAAAATAGTTATTTATGATATAAGTGTTAAAAGTACACGTTTAAGGCGCGCATGTGAAAGTTTGCAGAATGAGCGAAGCGAGTTCTGCAATTCACATGAGTGCCTTAAAAATGTACTTTTTAACACGCATATCATACAATATTTTTTCTACAAACGTAATTACAGGACAATATCTACAAAAACTTTTACTTGAACTTGACTGACATTCCATTTTTATATTTTTTTGACATTACATCAAAATTGCCTATACGGTCAATACGAACTGCAGTGCCTTAAAAATTTTAAAGCACTAGTACCTTAAAGTAGCATTTTTAACGCTCGTATGGAGTGCTAAAAATTGCGTTTTTAACACGGTTGTAGAAAAACTATGTTTTAATATGCAACTACATCCTTCTAACTCCCCTAGATATTTTGGAATTTTTTTCTATCGTTTCTGCTAATTTTCCGCATACCTAATGTCTCTAAAGATTTCAATGATACGTATTAAACAAAAAAAATGGCACATGCCATTTGGAATGTGCCACGAAAAAATCTTTGGCACATGCCGTCAGAAAACATGCCAAAGATAAGCTAGGTAGACGCACAAAAAGTGTACAAAAAATCACTTTTTTAAATACATAAAGTACAATTAGGAATTCATGGTCATATTTGATGATATCCTATTAACATCATTAGAATACGAGATTATCTCTTAACGATTAACTTTTAGAGTATAATATGCTTTCAATAACCACATTCTGCTTGAAGTACCTAATTCTTTAAGATCTGACAAAATATTTTAGTAGGTTAAAATGGTTTTTAAATGTAGTTTTCCTGTGGAAATTCCCTTAGTGCTATGTAGTCTTAGTTAAAATTTACTACGTAAGTAATAACTTTTTCTTATTTTTTTGCGAGATTTTTACAGTTTGTTCCCAATATATTTTTCTAAAATTATCATGAGCAAAGTTATATAGCGTGTCCCAAAAGTAGCGGGACGGTAGACTATCTCTCGAAATATACATCTGATTAAAGAACTGCAAATAAATTTTCAATATTTTTCAAAAATCTATCGAATGACACCAAACACGACACCCCCACCCCAGGAGGTGGGGTGGGGGTAACTTTTAAATCTTAAATAGGAACCCCCATTTTTTATTGCAGATTTGAATACTTAATAATAAAGTAAGTAACATTTATTCATTCACCCCACAAAAGCCGGATCCTTTGTAAGAAGTCTGATCTATGATATATCAAAGATTCCAGCTTTAAGTTTTTCTGTACTTATCTGGGGCAGCTTCTTTCCTGTGTAGGAGACGCATTAGAATCAAGTGCCTTAACGAACTGCTTCATTAGGCCTAACTTAATACGGAGGAGTTTAAAAGTTTGCAAATACACTTTACAAGCTGTAAGTTTTCCTTATAAAATAGTAATGTAACGACATTAAAGTATTATTTCTTGCATAAATAAGGCATAACACAGTGAGAACAACAAATATACCGAGGAAGAAGTTTAATAAACAATGTATATTTCTTTGAATAGCATATCCTTTATTATCTCAAATAATAAAACTACTAATTTCGGAATGTGCCATATCCATAAAACTAGAGCTGATACAAAAAAACGAAATCCATATTTCCATTTCTCGCCCCCAATATAGTAAAAATCAGCTTAAAGATTCACGGCACCAAACTTTTTTTTTTTCTGTAAACCTAAGACTTTTTCTACCACTATTCATCGTTCACTCCTTTTTATTTCTAGTTCTATTTTAGGTCAAATTTCATCCAGTCTGTTCATATATAGAACCTGTTATGTGATATTAGAGTATGATAAATCAAAATGTGAACAACTAGGAAATAAAAGGAATAATCTTACCGAATGGCTAGAGCCGTTAGTTCAACCGACGGTTAATAATATCGAAACTATTATGAGGATCTCTGAGTCAATTTTGCCAATTATTCTCAGCCTCTTTATTGGAACGTTATCAGATAGACTTGGGCGAAAGCCGTTCCTGGTGATAGGCATTACAGGTAATTTTGTAATATATATTATCTTTTACAGATTAGGAGTTAGAATAAAATAGGCTGGTAGGCAGTTTTATAATCGGAGGTTGGATATCATATAGCCCAGTAAATTAACGGGAAATACGGCGATACCGTGTAATTTTCAGGGGCAACTCCGAAATGCATGAAAATTTGGATTTGGGTTCTATTCACCCTCCACTTCAAAGTTGAAATTGTCCGTTGGTTGCTTTTACTTGGGGGTGACAGTCACCCCTTCTCGGGGGTGAAAAAACATACATTCAAGATAAGACCGGAAATGGATGAATTGACTGATTTTAAGCAACTGTTGTTCTATAGAGTTTTTTGTATAAGTCAATACTTTACGAGTTATTTGCGATTGAAAATGTTTATTTTTCGACAAAAAAAAACTACGTTTTCGGACGGTTTGTGGCAAATAACTTAAAAAGTAAATATTTGATCGAAAAAAATACCCTTGGCAAAAGTGTAGCTTATAAAAAACCGAAAAAAATGTGTATCAGTAAAGTCTATCAATCGAATAAAACCAAAGTTGTAGTTCATGAAAATTACGTTCTTATGCGTCTAATTCCAAATCGAATATTTCAAGGTTAAATCACCGAAAAATTAAGAACTTTTCGGGAAAAATCCCTTTAAGCTTTTTTTTTTAAGTGTTTATAAAAAGCTTTATTTTAATTGTGCATAAAAGTTTCTAGCATTAAAAATAAGCGAGTTACGCTCAAAATAAAGATGGCCCTCTTTTTTTTTGGTAAAAAAATCATGAAAATCTTCCCGTGTTTAGCTCCCCAAATGTAATTAATCGCTACCGCTGTACAAACAATTTACTTACTTATCTATTTTTTATAAGATCTGTCAATCTCACCTGCTTATTTTTGAAAGGGTTATAGTTAAAAAAACTTGAACGGGTCACTAATCACGAGTATATGCAAATTTTGAACAGCCATATCTTGAACAACCAATTTTTGTCTTGCGGAAAAACAAAATGAAACTAGCATATTTATCACTAATACTTTTAAAGTTATTTTGAAAAAAGGAAATTTTTTTTATTATAAAACCATATTTTTTTAAAAATAAGCACTTCAAATCAATCAAACTTACAGATCATATAAACAATATACATACCATTAAAATAAATGGTAAAGCGGTAACTATTAATTTTATTTAGGGTGCTAAATAGAGGGAGGTTTTCACAATTTTTTTACCAAACAAGTGGCCAACTTTTTTTCAGTGTAATTCGTTTATTTTGGTGGTAGAAACTTTTGTAAAAAACAAATATAAAGCTTTTTTTAGATACTTTAAAAATGTTAATAAGCTTTTCCCGAAAAGTGCATAATTTTTCGTTGATTTTGCGTTGACTTATTCGATTTGGAATTAGACGCATAAGAACGTATTTTTCATGAGCTACAACTTTGCTTTTTCTCAATTTATATACTTTGTTGATACACCATTTTTTTATCTTTTATAAGCTCTACTTTTGCTAAGAATATTTTTTTCGATAAAATATTTACTTTTTGAGTTATTTGCGAAAAACGGTATGAAGACCTAGTTTTTTGTCGAAAAATCAACATTTTCAATTGCGAATAACTCGAAAAGTATTGACTCACGTAAAAAACTTTATAGAACTAAAGTTGCTTACAATTGGTCAATTTATCCATTTCCGGGCTTATTTTAAACACGCGTTTTTCACCCCCGAGAAGGGGTGACTGTCACCCCCAAGTAAAAGCAACCAACGGGACAAATTCAATTTTGAAGCGAAGGGTAAGTAAAACCTAAATCCAAATTTTCATGCAATTCGGAGTTGCCTCTGAAAATTACACTCCAAAACGGTCATTTGTTGGGCTAATAATCACTATTTCAACTCTATCTCCTATTTCCTTTAAAATTTCTATTGAATTATATTTAATGCATTCCTCTAAATTTTTAATCCATGTCACTATTCTTCTTTCAATACTCCTTTGTCTTCGTATCTTTCACTGTATTATAAATCTGAGAATTTCAATTCACTATTCCCTTCAATATAACTCCCTGATTTTGTAATTTTCTTATTTTCATTGTCTTATTTTCATATTCTTTTCCCATTTCTGGCAATACTTCCATGTTTATTTTCTTATGCGTTAATGTAATTTTCAGCATATTTCTATAATACTACATCTTAAGTGTAGTAGTCTCTAATTTCTTAAGTCTTTGTTACAGACTCTATTATCTTAGGTCTCTAATCTTAGGTCTTCGTCGCAGAGGACGGTTTTCATTTTTACAAACGCCTTTCGTGCTATTTCTATCCTGGATCTTATTTCCGTAGTATCAATATTTTCGAAACTTCAAGTTCTTAAGTTATTATACTTTAACGCTTTCTATACGTACACATAACATATATCAAAAAATGTATGTTTGATTGTATATTATGTTTGTTTTTCTTCATTATCAGATATTTAGTCTTTTTTATATAATCACCATATTTTTCACCAATGATTCTTGTCTTTACTTGGTACAAGTCTTTGTTCTAAAGTCTTGACTTTAGGTACAAGTAGTTCAAGGGACTAAAAAGCTGAGATCTGATACTACTTGAGAATTTCCATCCCAAAAGGCTTTTATATAATGTTATTTTGTTTCTCCTTTTCAACTTTCTGACAGACGAAATTTTCATAACAATGACAGACAATACATCAATATTACTACCTAAAATAACTTTTGGTTGCTTACCCTACATCCCTGTTTTGACACCTCAGCTAATTAACATTTTCAAAAATGGCTTAAAAATCTTGTTTTAATTATGACAACGTATATAATAATATAGGGGAAACATCCCCTAATTCCCATAACAGAGTGGTCTCTCACCGTAGTGACATTAAAACTAATAAAATAAATGCATGTGCACTAACAGAACATAGTTTAACATTGAAATATGAGTTCAATTTATATATGTAAATATACCTTATATATAAATACCTTATTATATGACTTTTAGGAATCACAATACATACTATTCTAAATACTTTTGTTGCGTACTACGACAATCTTTCACCTTGGTATTTTATTGTTACTTCACTACCAGGAACTTTAGTGGGAGGTTTCAGTACAACATTTCTTATTATTGCTCTTTATCTGGCAGATACTACGACACCGAAGAAGAGGGCCATGAGGTAATTATTTTTTATTCAAAATGTCATATACATACTTGATATTTTATAGCAAAAATAATATTATATTCTGGGTAAAGGTATAGACACCGTCGTTATAGATATATTTGAGGTTTAAGTTAGGTTTCATTCTATTGCATAAAATTTCAACACAGTCTTTACTAAAAAAAGTTCGCTCCCTTCCCCTTTAATGTTTTCAATGATTTGTAAACAGTGTGTCAATTTGGAAAATGTACCAAGTTCTATAATTGGGTCCCTATATCGAATTTAAAAATATTCGAAAATAGGTCAAATTTATATTTATTTGTTAGGGGGACATTTTGTAGACCAGTATTTAACAAAATTACAGCAACCCTCTGCCGGGGACTGACACAACCCTAAAAAACATTGATGAGAAGGGTGTTGAGAGATATCTAATTTTAAAGGTGATTCAACTACATATTCAAAAATATCACATACGTTTGCCAAATATCTCACAGACGTCTTTCAACCTTTCCCTGCTGAGAATAATCAAAACTTTGAAGCATCCATCAAACAATTTTTAGAATTTCCACACCAGCTAGAACTTCCACCAGAAAAGTTTAAGGTAAATGAAGTGATCAAAATAATATAAAATCTTAAATCGAAAAAGTCCCCGGCTTCGATTTTATAACCAGTAAAATTATTAAACAACTACCCAGGAAGGGAATTGTGTACCTCACTCAATTATTCAAGGCAGTATTAAGAACCGCATATTTCCCTCTCCACTGGAAAGTCGCACAAATTATACTAATTCCCAAACCAGGTAAGCCTCTGAAAGATGTCAAATCATATTGACCCATAAGCTTACTGCCGATAGTGTCCTAGATCCTAGAAAAACTGATACTCTCAAGAATTCAACCACTCCTATCAGATCGGGAACTAATCCCTGCACACCAGTTTGGATTCAGATCCCAACACGCAACCATAGAACAGGTTCATCGGATATTCAAAACAGTTAATCGAGCATTGGAAGACAAAATGTACTGCACTGCCGCCTTTCTAGACATCTCAATAAAGTCTGGCACACAGGCCTTCTATACAAATTAAAAAAATGCTTCCTCTCACTCACTTCCTAATTTTAAAATCCTACCTCCATAACCGTTACTTTTTTGTACAACATAGAAATTAGCGCACGTCTCTATTTCCAGTTGGATCCGTAGTTCCACAGGGCAGTGTTCTGGGACCAGTGTTATACCTATTGTACACAGCGGACTTACCAACAAACTTTCAAACCACGATAGCTACATATACAGATGACACAGCAGTGATGTCAATACATCAGGATCCTCGGATAGCTTCTCAACTTCTGCAAACCAGCCTCAAGAAAATGCAAACTTGGCTAAAACGGTGGCGTTTTCAAACAAATGAAACAAAGTAGGTTTATATTACCTTTACAAACCGTAAGGGTCACTACCCTCCTGTATATATTAACAACCACCAACTAAAACAGCAAGCAACAGTCAAATACCTTGGAATGCACCTAGCCTAAAGATTAAACTGGAGAACACACATTTTTGTGAATCGTAAACAACTTGGTCTCAAATTAGACAATCTATACTGGCTGATTGGTCACAAATCATCACTTTCGATGAAAAATAAAGTACTTGTCTACAAAGCAATTTTGAAGCCAATATGGAGGCAATAAGCCAATATCGAATAGTCACAAATGCCCCATGGTATTTTGGAAATAATATTATTAGACGCGATCTAGAAATTGCAACAATAAAAGAAGAAATTACTAACTTCGCACAGAAATACGAAGACAGACTGACACAACATCCAAATGTACTAGCCAGAAACCTGATGAGACAACCAGTCAGACGAAGACTTAGACGACATAGTTATATTTTAGTTATATGTGCCGTAATTCCCAGAGGCAAACAATTTTATATCTGTGTAAAATATTTGCAAAGAAAATGATTAATGAATCATTTCCTCCAAGTCACCTACACTAGTGGTCATAACATTTACTCATTGTAACTTGTTTTAAAGATTGTAAATAAATTGGGAGGTTAAATAAAAAATAATAAAAAAACTTTATTTTATATAATATTAAATTTAACGAAAATTTTCCATAATCAGGCCTATTCTGTATCAAATCAAATCGAATAGAGGTTAGCAATTCAGATCGAAATTTGTAGAAATTGGTACTGTGCAACTTATCTCGATCTATACTATCGGAACGTTGAATAGAAATTTATTTTGACTACACAAGCCTTGTAGAGATCACATTTCGGTATCGTAATTGATCTTGATGCTTGCGCATTGGCATTATAATTGTTCTTCTTATTTTTATTTCTAGTATTTTTAGTTTATTGTTATATTTATTAAATTACTTAGCGATTTTATTTTGTGTTGTTATTTATTTAATTTTATATACCAATAATTACAAGGCAAAGTATTGGGAAAGCGAGGAATAGGGAGAAGAAGAAGATCATGGTTACAGAAGCTGAGGAAATGGTTCTCCACAACAACAACTAATCTATTAAAAGCATCAGTTAATAAAATAATTATAGCCAGAATGATCGCCAATATTTGAAACAAATAGGCACCAAAATAAGAAGAATAATTATTAGGTTTGTTCTAGCAAACAGTCAAACTAGTCAGAAACCGTCAGCAAAAAGTTGGTCAGTGAGAGAACATAATACAGTCACCAGTGCTATCCCCTCTACTCGCGCTGGTCGACTATTCGCTGATGGTTTCAAACCGTTTGAAACTGATGCTAGAACAAACCTATTATTATAGTTACAGCATCAAGTTTAATAGAAATCATTAAACATTTTAAGAATTGCTACTCTAATTAATTGACTGGTAGAATGTGTAGATTTGAACGTATCTAGTGTGTTTCAAACAAAAAAAAAAAAAAATTTCTTAGGGAAAAAATTTATTTACCGTGCAATAATATTTTATGGTCAGGTATAAAGTCTACTATATAATATAATTTAAATGCTCAGCAGATGTTTTTTCTTTGGTGTTCGTATTCCCAATCGGTTGTTCACGTGCCATCTTTTATTCTTGTTGTGTTGAACCAAACTTAACCAAAATTATCAAAAAAAAAAGAATGTGTGTGTACTTTGTACGCACGTAAGAAGTTATACTTCTATTATATGATTATATGATTATAAACGAAATTAATATACTTTTTATTTATATTTTATTTAAATATTAAATTAATTTATACTTACTACTTCTCAAACATTTTTATTAAAACAGTGCCAAAAAACACATTAAAAATGCCACAAATGATTTCTGAACATTAATTGTCGGAAAAATTTTTAACTAAATACGTATTTTCTGAAAATAAAATTATATAATAAATATACTTACAATCATAAAATGTATAAAAAAAAATAAAAAAATGAAAGTTTCTATTGGGATTCGAACCAACTTACCACGCGGCTGGTATTTGCGTTGTATTGGGATTCACCCGCATTAAAACTTCTCCACAGACAGCTTGTCATTATGTGCGAAGATCGTCTAACTAAAGAGATTAACCTTTTGACATTTTTAACTTATGTAAATCAAATTATTTTGATTTTGAATTGAAATGATTTAGAATTGAAAAAATACAACAAAACATAGAGTAAGAAGACAATATATTAGGTGAATATTGATAGACATTTTGATGGTAATCAAATTATGTAAATAAAAGTATTACATACTACTTATGTATTTTGGTAGGTTCAAGGTAGGTATCGGAGCCCGTATAACGACTAATAAATTTCGCAATCACTTGCGTCGTGCAAAGGGGCTATGTTCAAATATCATAACAAAATTTGATCAACTATTTATAAAACACTTACCAGTGAAAGATTCTTTAGCTTTGAATAAGCGAGATCTGCGGCACTCATACTAGGCACAGTTTGATGAGCTTTCACATTGGCATGCAACAATCATCTCTTCTATGTAAATAAGTCCAAAAATATAATATGAAAACTATTTAAAAAGGCAGTATAACCATTAACTAACTTTTTGTTTGTTGTTTCTCTTCCTACAAATTTTAAAACGCAACAAGCATACATTATAACCAAACCATGCACAGTCCCACAGCTGTGCCACAGCTGCCATATTGGATAATTTTTGTCATGTCATTTGAACATCCAATCAGAACAAAGTTATAATGCGCATGCGCCCGGTCGCTAGGTTTTCCCATATAAAATTTCACCGTCATTACGCCCGTAAAGAAGTATAACTTCAAAAACAAAATTTCTTTTTTTTAAGGATTTTTGTCACAGAACACTTATTTCAGTTTGCAGTGCGGTGTTGCCACCTCCTCCTGAGCGCGTCAAATAGAAGTTGGCGTTTTCGATTTCCACTGATTACGACATGAGTTACAGAATGCCAATCCAAACACAAAAACGACGCGATAGATATATCTAACATTCCGATTTCGGGTAATTACGATTCGACTCGGTGATTTCTATTCGATTTGTTAAAAGTTACAGAATAGGGCTGAATCATAGTAATCGAGAGGAGCATCGTAGTCAGGCATAAAAATAATCGAAGATACTGGCTGGTGGATGACAGCTAGGAAGTAATGCAAGGAGAGAAACAAGCATTGTCTTCCAACAATGGTTTTCGCTCTTAAGAATTAGTGTGGTATGCCATCAGTTCCTGGAGTTTTGTTGGTTTTTTATTTATACCTATGCTATCCCTGATTGCCATTTTCTGATTTCTACCCTGATTTAATCATCACTTTCACTTTTTTCTTCCACGGCTACAGGCAAAACACTGCCTCCATTATAAAGTTCTTTTATATAGAATATCCACTGCTCTATTTGGTTTAGATTTTTAATCTATTATTGTGTTTTTACTCTCTTTAAGAATTTTCATCCTTAGCCTCACCCATCGCCTACCACCAATTTGTGATCTGACCTATTATACATAAGTATTTCATACTTTAGTGGAGTAAATTTGGAGTAAAATGGACCTAGTTACTCTATAGGAGTAATACTAATATAAAATAAAAATGTATAAAATTTTTATTCAGTTGCAATGCGAAGGCAAAACAATCTTATTTTTCACTTAGAATAGGGAGCGCAGTCCAGCACTCTAAATCGACGATTTTCGACAAACTTTCATGGTTGGTCGCTTCGAGTAGAGAGCAGCAGGTCTACGCCTCTTCGATGATGACTCCAATAAGATAATCGTCGATTCAGAGTGCTGGACTGCGCTCCCTATTCTAAGGGAAAAATAAAATTGTTTTGCCTTTGCATTGCAGCTGAATAAAAATGGTATACATTTTTATTTTATATTAGTATTACTCCTATAGAGTAACTAGGTCCATTTTCAGTTGGAACTTTACCAAGCTGCAGACGGGGGTTGTGAATTGCAACGTTTAGAATTCCTTTCATTTGTCTTCACTGCAGCATCCATCTGGCTTGCAAATTGTAGACGCCTTGGAGGTGTCACCATGGAAGTGGATCAATAAGATTTCAATTTAAAAATCTTTTAGTAATATTTTTAATACTTTTCAATATTATTAATGTTGCTATTAGGATTGAAAACTTTACCTTTCTGAAAACTCTTAGATTTAAAATATTGTTTATTATTATTATGTCAGTTATTTTAATTGTTTAATTGTATCTGAGACTTTGTATCTGTACTTTGTATCTGAGACTTTTCGTCTTCCTCGTTTTACGAGATATGTCGCTGATTTGCGTCTCAAAGGTGGATTTATTGCATTCCCGGTAATTTCACTTAAATTAGGCAACCGTTATTGATTGATTCAGAGTGTTGACTACATACCTCCATTGATAACGCCTGAGGGGCAGAAATAGCTATCTGGAGATGATGGTCCAACTCTGAATCAAATTAAAACTAAAACTGCCTTTTCTCTCTCTCATTTTTATTTATATTTTACAGAATGGGATTTTTTGAAGTAGGGATGGCTTCATCATTCATAATTGGCAGTCTTTGTTCCTCTTATCTGTTCTATGCTACTAGTTACGTAACTATATATACAATTTCAACTTCATTGATGTGCGTAAGTCTTTTGTATATTATATTTTTGGTACCTGAATCTCTCAAAGTTGAAAAAAAGGTAAGAATATTTTTAAAAATTTAAATTTTTTCTTAAACATATATATATATATATATATATATATATATATATATATATATATATATATATATATATATATATATATATATATATATATAAATAAATAATCAAAATCATTGGCTAATACTCGTAAAGTGAATGTGAATTTAGTTGGAAATATATAAAATGATGAAAGGGTCATCATTCAATACATTTCTGTGCAACTATATACACCGGTGTTTCGGCCTATTTGGGCTTCGTCAGTATAGTGTAGCAAGTTAAAAAAGTTGTTTGTAAACTTGTAAAAGGATTACTACAGGAGCATGGTTACCATTTTTGGTCAGATTGTTAGAAGACCCGCAGTCGCAAGGCTACAACTAACATTGCCAAGGAGGTAAGGCTACCTGAGGAAATGAAAAGCCATAACATTATTAAATAAAATGATGTTGGATAATCGAGTACAAATATAAAAATAAATAATCAAAATCATTAGCTAATACTCGTAAAGTGAATGTGAATTTAGTTGGAAATATATAAAATGATGAAAGGGTCATCATTCAATACATTTCTGTGCAACTATATACACCGGTGTTTCGGCCTATTTGGGCTTCGTCAGTATAGTGTAGCAAGTTAAAAAAGTTGTTTGTAAACTTGTAAAAGGATTACTACAGGAGCATGGTTACCATTTTTGGTCAGATTGTTAGAAGACCCGCAGTCGCAAGGCTACAACTAACATTGCCAAGGAGGTAAGGCTACCTGAGGAAATGAAAAGCCATAACATTATTAAATAAAATGATGTTGGATAATCGAGTACAAATATAAAAATAAATAATCAAAATCATTGGCTAATACTCGTAAAGTGAATGTGAATTTAGTTGGAAATATATAAAATGATGAAAGGGTCATCATTCAATACATTTCTGTGCAACTATATACACCGGTGTTTCGGCCTATTTGGGCTTCGTCAGTATAGTGTAGCAAGTTAAAAAACTTTTTAATTAATTTTTTAATTTTTAATTTTTTAACTTGCTACACTATACTGACGAAGCCCAAATAGGCCGAAACACCGGTGTATATAGTTGCACAGAAATGTATTGAATGATGACCCTTTCATCATTTTATATATTTCCAACTAAATTCACATTCACTTTACGAGTATTAGCCAATGATTTTGATTATTTATTTTTATATTTGTACTCGATTATCCAACATCATTTTATTTAATAATGTTATGGCTTTTCATTTCCTCAGGTAGCCTTACCTCCTTGGCAATGTTAGTTGTAGCCTTGCGACTGCGGGTCTTCTAACAATCTGACCAAAAATGGTAACCATGCTCCTGTAGTAATCCTTTTACAAGTTTACAAACAACTTTTTTAACTTGCTACACTATACTGACGAAGCCCAAATAGGCCGAAACACCGGTGTATATAGTTGCACAGAAATGTATTGAATGATGACCCTTTCATCATTTTATATATTTCCAACTAAATTCACATTCACTTTACGAGTATTAGCTAATGATTTTGATTATTTATTTTTATATTTGTACTCGATTATCCAACATCATTTTATTTAATAATGTTATGGCTTTTCATTTCCTCAGGTAGCCTTACCTCCTTGGCAATGTTAGTTGTAGCCTTGCGACTGCGGGTCTTCTAACAATCTGACCAAAAATGGTAACCATGCTCCTGTAGTAATCCTTTTACAAGTTTACAAACAACTTTTTTAACTTGCTACACTATACTGACGAAGCCCAAATAGGCCGAAACACCGGTGTATATAGTTGCACAGAAATGTATTGAATGATGACCCTTTCATCATTTTATATATTTCCAACTAAATTCACATTCACTTTACGAGTATTAGCCAATGATTTTGATTATTTATTTTTATATTTGTACTCGATTATCCAACATCATTTTATTTAATAATGTTATGGCTTTTCATTTCCTCAGGTAGCCTTACCTCCTTGGCAATGTTAGTTGTAGCCTTGCGACTGCGGGTCTTCTAACAATCTGACCAAAAATGGTAACCATGCTCCTGTAGTAATCCTTTTACAAGTTTACAAACAACTTTTTTAACTTGCTACACTATACTGACGAAGCCCAAATAGGCCGAAACACCGGTGTATATAGTTGCACAGAAATGTATTGAATGATGACCCTTTCATCATTTTATATATTTCCAACTAAATTCACATTCACTTTACGAGTATTAGCCAATGATTTTGATTATTTATTTTTATATTTGTACTCGATTATCCAACATCATTATATATATATATATATATATATATATATATATATATATATATATATATATATATATATATATATATATATATATATATATATATACATAGAAAAGAAAAATCATTGGCAAATAACTCGCAATGTGAATGTGAATACAAAATTAACAATATAAAAAGATGGAATGCAACTGCAGACACGTGTTTCTGACTCATTAGTCGTCATCAGTACAGTATAGCCAAGTTAGAAGATAATAGTTTAACTTGGAAAAAGATCACTACAGGAGCAATATTACCATTTGTGACAACAATGTCAGAAGACCCTGTCTTTCAGGGCGACGACCAACACAGTCACGGAGGTAAAGCTACCTGAGGAAAGAAAAGCCAAAACCTTATAAAATAAAGGATGTTAAGTAAGCGAGTACAACTATAAACATAGAAAAGAAAAATCATTGGCAAATAACTCGCAATGTGAATGTGAATACAAAATTAACAATATAAAAAGATGGAATGCAACTGCAGACACGTGTTTCTGACTCATTAGTCGTCATCAGTACAGTATAGCCAAGTTAGAAGATAATAGTTTAACTTGGAAAAAGATCACTACAGGAGCAATATTACCATTTGTGACAACAATGTCAGAAGACCCTGTCTTTCAGGGCGACGACCAACACAGTCACGGAGGTAAAGCTACCTGAGGAAAGAAAAGCCAAAACCTTATAAAATAAAGGATGTTAAGTAAGCGAGTACAACTATAAACATAGAAAAGAAAAATCATTGGCAAATAACTCGCAATGTGAATGTGAATACAAAATTAACAATATAAAAAGATGGAATGCAACTGCAGACACGTGTTTCTGACTCATTAGTCGTCATCAGTACAGTATAGCCAAGTTAGAAGATAATAGTTTAACTTGGAAAAAGATCACTACAGGAGCAATATTACCATTTGTGACAACAATGTCAGAAGACCCTGTCTTTCAGGGCGACGACCAACACAGTCACGGAGGTAAAGCTACCTGAGGAAAGAAAAGCCAAAACCTTATAAAATAAAGGATGTTAAGTAAGCGAGTACAACTATAAACATAGAAAAGAAAAATCATTGGCAAATAACTCGCAATGTGAATGTGAATACAAAATTAACAATATAAAAAGATGGAATGCAACTGCAGACACGTGTTTCTGACTCATTAGTCGTCATCAGTACAGTATAGCCAAGTTAGAAGATAATAGTTTAACTTGGAAAAAGATCACTACAGGAGCAATATTACCATTTGTGACAACAATGTCAGAAGACCCTGTCTTTCAGGGCGACGACCAACACAGTCACGGAGGTAAAGCTACCTGAGGAAAGAAAAGCCAAAACCTTATAAAATAAAGGATGTTAAGTAAGCGAGTACAACTATAAACATAGAAAAGAAAAATCATTGGCAAATAACTCGCAATGTGAATGTGAATACAAAATTAACAATATAAAAAGATGGAATGCAACTGCAGACACGTGTTTCTGACTCATTAGTCGTCATCAGTACAGTATAGCCAAGTTAGAAGATAATAGTTTAACTTGGAAAAAGATCACTACAGGAGCAATATTACCATTTGTGACAACAATGTCAGAAGACCCTGTCTTTCAGGGCGACGACCAACACAGTCACGGAGGTAAAGCTACCTGAGGAAAGAAAAGCCAAAACCTTATAAAATAAAGGATGTTAAGTAAGCGAGTACAACTATAAACATAGAAAAGAAAAATCATTGGCAAATAACTCGCAATGTGAATGTGAATACAAAATTAACAATATAAAAAGATGGAATGCAACTGCAGACACGTGTTTCTGACTCATTAGTCGTCATCAGTACAGTATAGCCAAGTTAGAAGATAATAGTTTAACTTGGAAAAAGATCACTACAGGAGCAATATTACCATTTGTGACAACAATGTCAGAAGACCCTGTCTTTCAGGGCGACGACCAACACAGTCACGGAGGTAAAGCTACCTGAGGAAAGAAAAGCCAAAACCTTATAAAATAAAGGATGTTAAGTAAGCGAGTACAACTATAAACATAGAAAAGAAAAATCATTGGCAAATAACTCGCAATGTGAATGTGAATACAAAATTAACAATATAAAAAGATGGAATGCAACTGCAGACACGTGTTTCTGACTCATTAGTCGTCATCAGTACAGTATAGCCAAGTTAGAAGATAATAGTTTAACTTGGAAAAAGATCACTACAGGAGCAATATTACCATTTGTGACAACAATGTCAGAAGACCCTGTCTTTCAGGGCGACGACCAACACAGTCACGGAGGTAAAGCTACCTGAGGAAAGAAAAGCCAAAACCTTATAAAATAAAGGATGTTAAGTAAGCGAGTACAACTATAAACATAGAAAAGAAAAATCATTGGCAAATAACTCGCAATGTGAAGGTGAATACAAAATTAACAATATAAAAAGATGGAATGCAACTGCAGACACGTGTTTCTGACTCATTAGTCGTCATCAGTACAGTATAGCCAAGTTAGAAGATAATAGTTTAACTTGGAAAAAGATCACTACAGGAGCAATATTACCATTTGTGACAACAATGTCAGAAGACCCTGTCTTTCAGGGCGACGACCAACACAGTCACGGAGGTAAAGCTACCTGAGGAAAGAAAAGCCAAAACCTTATAAAATAAAGGATGTTAAGTAAGCGAGTACAACTATAAACATAGAAAAGAAAAATCATTGGCAAATAACTCGCAATGTGAATGTGAATACAAAATTAACAATATAAAAAGATGGAATGCAACTGCAGACACGTGTTTCTGACTCATTAGTCGTCATCAGTACAGTATAGCCAAGTTAGAAGATAATAGTTTAACTTGGAAAAAGATCACTACAGGAGCAATATTACCATTTGTGACAACAATGTCAGAAGACCCTGTCTTTCAGGGCGACGACCAACACAGTCACGGAGGTAAAGCTACCTGAGGAAAGAAAAGCCAAAACCTTATAAAATAAAGGATGTTAAGTAAGCGAGTACAACTATAAACATAGAAAAGAAAAATCATTGGCAAATAACTCGCAATGTGAAACACGTGTCTGCAGTTGCATTCCATCTTTTTATATTGTTAATTTTGTATTCACATTCACATTGCGAGTTATTTGCCAATGATTTTTCTTTTCTATGTTTATAGTTGTACTCGCTTACTTAACATCCTTTATTTTATAAGGTTTTGGCTTTTCTTTCCTCAGGTAGCTTTACCTCCGTGACTGTGTTGGTCGTCGCCCTGAAAGACAGGGTCTTCTGACATTGTTGTCACAAATGGTAATATTGCTCCTGTAGTGATCTTTTTCCAAGTTAAACTATTATCTTCTAACTTGGCTATACTGTACTGATGACGACTAATGAGTCAGAAACACGTGTCTGCAGTTGCATTCCATCTTTTTATATTGTTAATTTTGTATTCACATTCACATTGCGAGTTATTTGCCAATGATTTTTCTTTTCTATGTTTATAGTTGTACTCGCTTACTTAACATCCTTTATTTTATAAGGTTTTGGCTTTTCTTTCCTCAGGTAGCTTTACCTCCGTGACTGTGTTGGTCGTCGCCCTGAAAGACAGGGTCTTCTGACATTGTTGTCACAAATGGTAATATTGCTCCTGTAGTGATCTTTTTCCAAGTTAAACTATTATCTTCTAACTTGGCTATACTGTACTGATGACGACTAATGAGTCAGAAACACGTGTCTGCAGTTGCATTCCATCTTTTTATATTGTTAATTTTGTATTCACATTCACATTGCGAGTTATTTGCCAATGATTTTTCTTTTCTATGTTTATAGTTGTACTCGCTTACTTAACATCCTTTATTTTATAAGGTTTTGGCTTTTCTTTCCTCAGGTAGCTTTACCTCCGTGACTGTGTTGGTCGTCGCCCTGAAAGACAGGGTCTTCTGACATTGTTGTCACAAATGGTAATATTGCTCCTGTAGTGATCTTTTTCCAAGTTAAACTATTATCTTCTAACTTGGCTATACTGTACTGATGACGACTAATGAGTCAGAAACACGTGTCTGCAGTTGCATTCCATCTTTTTATATTGTTAATTTTGTATTCACATTCACATTGCGAGTTATTTGCCAATGATTTTTCTTTTCTATGTTTATAGTTGTACTCGCTTACTTAACATCCTTTATTTTATAAGGTTTTGGCTTTTCTTTCCTCAGGTAGCTTTACCTCCGTGACTGTGTTGGTCGTCGCCCTGAAAGACAGGGTCTTCTGACATTGTTGTCACAAATGGTAATATTGCTCCTGTAGTGATCTTTTTCCAAGTTAAACTATTATCTTCTAACTTGGCTATACTGTACTGATGACGACTAATGAGTCAGAAACACGTGTCTGCAGTTGCATTCCATCTTTTTATATTGTTAATTTTGTATTCACATTCACATTGCGAGTTATTTGCCAATGATTTTTCTTTTCTATGTTTATAGTTGTACTCGCTTACTTAACATCCTTTATTTTATAAGGTTTTGGCTTTTCTTTCCTCAGGTAGCTTTACCTCCGTGACTGTGTTGGTCGTCGCCCTGAAAGACAGGGTCTTCTGACATTGTTGTCACAAATGGTAATATTGCTCCTGTAGTGATCTTTTTCCAAGTTAAACTATTATCTTCTAACTTGGCTATACTGTACTGATGACGACTAATGAGTCAGAAACACGTGTCTGCAGTTGCATTCCATCTTTTTATATTGTTAATTTTGTATTCACATTCACATTGCGAGTTATTTGCCAATGATTTTTCTTTTCTATGTTTATAGTTGTACTCGCTTACTTAACATCCTTTATTTTATAAGGTTTTGGCTTTTCTTTCCTCAGGTAGCTTTACCTCCGTGACTGTGTTGGTCGTCGCCCTGAAAGACAGGGTCTTCTGACATTGTTGTCACAAATGGTAATATTGCTCCTGTAGTGATCTTTTTCCAAGTTAAACTATTATCTTCTAACTTGGCTATACTGTACTGATGACGACTAATGAGTCAGAAACACGTGTCTGCAGTTGCATTCCATCTTTTTATATTGTTAATTTTGTATTCACATTCACATTGCGAGTTATTTGCCAATGATTTTTCTTTTCTATGTTTATAGTTGTACTCGCTTACTTAACATCCTTTATTTTATAAGGTTTTGGCTTTTCTTTCCTCAGGTAGCTTTACCTCCGTGACTGTGTTGGTCGTCGCCCTGAAAGACAGGGTCTTCTGACATTGTTGTCACAAATGGTAATATTGCTCCTGTAGTGATCTTTTTCCAAGTTAAACTATTATCTTCTAACTTGGCTATACTGTACTGATGACGACTAATGAGTCAGAAACACGTGTCTGCAGTTGCATTCCATCTTTTTATATTGTTAATTTTGTATTCACATTCACATTGCGAGTTATTTGCCAATGATTTTTCTTTTCTATGTTTATAGTTGTACTCGCTTACTTAACATCCTTTATATATATATATATATATATATATATATATATATATATATATATATATATATATATATATATATATATATATATATATATATATATATATATAAAATGAATAATTTTGGGGAATGCAGTCAATGTGTTTTGGGATTATATATATATATATATATATATATATATATATATATATATATATATATATATATATATATATATATATATATATATATATATATATATAATTTTACTTAAGAATTTAACTGAAAATAATAGTAACATAATAGTATCGTACTCTGTATCAGTAATCAAAGGTCAATTATACACTGAGAAGGAAAGCTTGGTGTATAATAACTTGCTCATTTATACGATAGACAAGATCTTTTTTAAATATAGAAAATGTACGTTGACTTTAAAGAAAACTCGTGAAAATTTAAAAAAAATTATCTTCAAACTTTTGATATTTTTTTGTAGATGCCTTCTTTAAGAGAATTGATGTCTGATATAAATATTAAAGAAATTCTTAGAGTTCCGTTTAAGAAGAGGGAAGGTAACACAAGATATTACATTCTTACCCTTATGGGGATACTTGTCGTTTATAGCTTTGTTATTGGAGGAGATGTATCATTAAGAACCCACTTTTTGCGACAAAAGGTTCATTGGACATTGTCCCAAATTACTAATGCCTCGGTCTATAGCCGTGTCTTACTGATTTTAGGAACAATATTTGGAACTACAATATTATACAAGAAGCTTAAAATGAAAGAACTTCAACTTGTTATTTTGTCACTCGTACTGTACATTATTACGTGTATTCTTTATGGATTAGCAACTAGTGATATTTACATATATGCAGGTAAGATGTATTATTATTACGGCAATTTCATATAAATAATATAGAAAGTAGACCAAAAGTCCGAAAACGCCTAATCTATTTTTAACGCTTTAACCCCAGAAACAGACTAACCACTCTGCATCACTACTATGTGGCACCACAAAGTTGCTTCGTATGATAAGCCGTAAATTCATTCTGCCATTCCATTAAACGTGCCATTCCAGAGGTAGACCAGGGCGCATCTGTAAAAATATTACTACATTTGGACGTTGAGAGGTGACTCAATTTTTTTTGCAGAAATTGCTTGAAAATAACTCAAATAATAATATTTGAGTTATCCTCCCGCTCACAAAGGTCCGGAACATTGTTTCAATAATTAAAATGTCAAAAAATGAAGGAAAAATGCGATTTTTTTCTTCGTTTTTTGATTATAACTTTAAAAGTATTCATTTTCGAGAAAAGTTGAACTGACATAAAAGTTGCGTAATTAAATTTCCTACAATATAGAATAGGTTGAAAATTTAAAAAATAGTCATCCTTGTTGCAAAGTAGCAATAATTGCGAAAAAAACATACAAAAACAAGTATTCGCATTTTACGTTTTTCAATCATTTATGCTACACTTAGGACCTTCATATTTCCCCCAAAAAAACTTTATGATACACTAAAACAATACTGTAAATTTCATTAAGATCGGTTTAATAAATTTTGCAAAATAAATTTTGCAATCCAGGTTTCGCAAAAAAAATTCATTTTTTCAAAATGTTACAGGACTAAAAATAAAGCAGATAGCAAGTTAAAATTTTTTTTTGCATATAGAAGTGTACTGTAACTTTTATTTGCAATCTGCAAAATTAAAATCGATTAACAACCACGGCGTCAGGAATTTTTTTAACTAAACATTAATTATTGGTGCTACGCGCAGGACAGCGGATAGTTTGGTCTGATTGGGCATTCCAATGACCTTTGATAATGATTGATACATTTTAATTTTTGTTACATTTCGATATAAATAAATAAATTTGTTTATTGCAAAATAAAAATACTTAGGTACTCTATCTTTTGAAATAACACTTTTTTTTAGCAAAAACTTTTTTGTTCATATATTTTAACTTAGTGAATAAAAGTTTATTATTTTTAAACACATGCAATTGTTTAAACAATATTTCACAAATAATAATAAAATTAGTTTGATTTTTGTGGAATTAAAATATTAAAATGCAACAAAATATAGAGTAAGAAAATAATATATTAGATAAAGATTAGAAGAAATTTTGATGGAAATCAACTTGTGTGAATCGAACACCGCTGTCCTGCGCGCAGCACCAAAAATTAATGTTTATTAAAAAAATTCCTGACGCCGTGGTAATTAATCGATTTTAATTTTGCAAATTGCAAATGAAAGGTACAGTACACTTCTATAAGCAAAAAAAAATCAACTTGCTATCTGCTTTATTTTCAGTCCTGCAACATTTTAAAAAATGAATTTTTTTTGCGAAAGCTGGATGCAAAATTTATTTTGCAAAATCTATTAAACCGATCTTAATGAAATTTACAGTGTTGTTTTACTATATTATTGAGTTATTCTGGGTAAAATATGAAGGCCCTTAGTGTAGCACAAATGGTTGAAAAACGTAAAATGCGAATACTTGTTTTTGTATGGTTTTTTCGCCATTATTGCTATTTTGCAACAATGGTGACTATTTTTAAAATTTATAACCAATTCTATATTATAGGAAATTTAATTACGCAACTTTTATGTCAGTTCAACTTTTCTCGGAAATGAATACTTTTAAAGTTATAATCAAAAAATGAAGAAAAAAATCGAATTTTTCCTTCATTTTTTGACATTTTAATTATTTAAACAATGTTCCGGACCTTTTTGAGTGGGAGGATAACTGAAATATTATTGTTTGAGTTATTTTCAAGCAATTACTGCAAAAAAATTTGAGTCACCTCTCAACGTCCATCTCAAAACAGATGCGCCCTGGACTAAGGACTAACAGTAGACAGCCACGGTCGTCCATCCTCACTGCTAGTGGCATACATTAAAAAATTATTGGCGCTGCAAAAATCCCTGTCGAAGCCACTTTGTGGCTCCACTCAGTGGCACTGCAGAGTCGCTCGTCTGTCTCTGCGGTAAATCGCCTATTTTAAACTCGAAAAGTATAAATTTTTGAGAAAAATTACAAGAGAACTTTTTATTTAAACTGACCAAAAACCTTAAAAAAGTATTTTTATCAAATAAAGGAGAACTTTTGAATTTACAGTAAACTCTCTCTTAACGTACACCTCCCTTCGCCGGACATCTGTTCTATACGGACGATTTTTAAAACAAAAATCATTCGGCGATATATCAACCTGTACCCTTTAACTCCTTTACACGGACACTCTCAACAACGGACGCGGACAGTAAATGAGGGTAAATGCGGATAGTAAATTAATAAAATTAACTTTTTTTCCAAATATTTTGCAATTAGTCGAGGAAATGAAACATTTTGGCTCGCAATTTTTTCGTCCAGCATGGATTTACTTGAAATTTTCACAGAAGGTAGGGAATAGTCCAAGGATTATTTTCTATATCATGCCACTGTACGCTAAAACCTTGGGAGTGGTTGATACCCCATATCGGGAGCGGGAATTTTTTTATTACATTTTAACCATGCAAATCGATGTAAATAGTGATTCTAAGAAAAAAATGTCTTTTACATTTTCTTCGTAAAACTAATATTTTTCGAGTTATTCGCGCTTGAAAGTAACAGTTTTTCGATGAAAAAATCGACTTTGTTAGAGGGTTTTTCGAGAATTCCTCGAAAAGTATGCATTTAATCAAAAAAACTGTGGATTTCAAAATTGCATCTTTTAGTAACACAAACCAAATTATTTTCCTATAATATCTTTAAGACCAATACAAACCGAGATACGGCATGTTAAAAGTTAGCTTTTTTCGTCAAATGCATAATTTGAAATATTCAAAGTAAAATAACGAAATAATTTTGCATTTTTCGAGGAAAACAACTAATCTTTTTTCAAGTATACAGTTAGGTATTTCAAAAAATAGTGATAAAAAGTTTATAGCCTGAAAATTAAGCGACTTATAATAAAAAGAAAAGTCGGTACCTGCTTTTCTCTATGAAAAAATCAGTGAAAACAACCCCCTAACTATCCTCCTAATTAAAAATTGGTCTTTACCTTTCTGTGATTCCTTTTATATTTATATTATCAATACACCCAAGAAGTTTTACCTATTTAAAAGAACTAATTTTAGAAAAATTGGAGTTTAAACAAAAATTAATTTTTTGGAATTTCCCATTTTTCACATTTTACTTCAAACTATCTCCGAAAATACTGGAGATACGAAAAAAATGATAGATTACTAAACTGTAGCCTTTTTAATAGCTAAAATTCCATTGTTCACATATTTTCATTACAGTGAACAGCAAGCGAGATATAGCTGCTTAAAACCTCTATTTACTAGCAAACACCCCCTTACTCGAGCGCTTTAAACCCACCCTAATTAAAAACTAAGGGATCTTACGGAATTTAGTTTACACAGTCTTATAAGTCTTTAAAAATCGTACAATGTCATTTTTTAAAAAAGTTTTCGTCGCCAAAAATGAAGGAGCTATGTCTATAAAACCATTTTTTTTTTTCGAAAAATTTGGATAGTCCGCTTATGGATCATTTTCAATGTATGTATAATACCACAGAACCGGTTCGTATACTGGAAGATGACTAAAAAACTATTTGTATTTGTATTTGTACATATTTGTAAATTCGTATTTTTGTGTAAATAAATGTTTTTGTAATTCTTTAATTCTACTTTTTTTCTGTATAGATCTATTAAAATATCTACTTATAAAACTGTAATGTTATTAAGGGTGGTTTTTAAGGGTTGAAATATATAACATATTATCTCCTAAAGTATAAAACAATCATTATCTAACCAATCAAAACCAAATTTTACCCATATTAAATTTTACAATGTTTTTATATAATTTTTGACAATAAGGGGTAGTTTACACCCCTAAAAATAATCAACGCCCTTAAGCATGATATAGAATATAAAGTACAGGGTGAGATGATCCTAATCCCAATTTTTTAAGTAAATCGATGCAAGCCTAAATGATTCTTTTAGGATAAGTAAATTTTTTTATATAGCTCCAACAAGGGTGATTTTAAGGGTTGAAATATTATGATAGTATATCTTAAAGCATAAAACAACTACTATGTAACTAATAAGAACCAAATGTTGACAATATTAAAGTTTAAAATATTATTTTATAATTTTTTACAGTTAGGGGTAATTTTCACCCTTAAAAAACCAAAAGCGTACAACGGATCAATATAGAAAATGAACTAGAGGGTGTAATGAGCCTAATCCCAAATTTTTGTACAAATCGATGCTGGACGAAAAAATTGCGAGGTTTTGCCATTTTTTCAGCTTCATTTCATCGACTAAATATAAATATGTATGATACAAGACCTGCTCACTTTAATGAGAGTATACTTTCCTCGAGACATTTTTAACGCAGATGAGACGGGATTATTTTTTTAGAGTTTACAGCATTACCCAAGAAAATTTGGCTTCTAAAGATAGGATCACAATTATATTTTGCACCAGTATGATGGGGGACAAAGAGAGGCCACTGGTAACCGGGAACAGTAACAGCCCACGTTGGTTCAAGGTTTAACACGCAGAAAAATTACATGTCGAATGGTACAGCAATAAGAAGTCGTGGATGACAAATGACAAGGGAAATCATGACAGACTGGCTAAATGAATTTGACAAAATAATGTAGAGAGAAAATGGAAAGGTTCTTTTGTTTCTAGACAATACTACATCTCATCCACAACTTATGTTATGTAATGTTAAACTAATATTTCTATTTATATGTGTATACATACTGGGTTGGGATAAAGTATGGAACCAAGATCTTTGAAACGAAAAGAACGATATTTATGAAACTTTGCATGCAAGCACAGTGACGCAAAAGGCATCTGTTGCCATATTTTTTGTTACTATTCCACTTCCGGTTTCACCGGAAATACCCCTAACTTATTTAATTTAAATGGGACACCCTATATATTTTTGCGGATTTTAAAAGAACTTGTTATTTTTAATTCATACATACCAAATTTGGTAGAGAAAATTTATTAAAAAGTGTCTGTAGATAATTTTTTGTATTAATACAACGTAATAGGAAATAAACGAGTACCATCTATACTGTAGACTAAAATTGTTGTTTACATGCACTGCATGACTTATTTGAATTTAGTGTAGTAGGTAAAACTGTTACTGAACTAATTGACACAAATAAGTTGTATTAAAAATGGTTCATTTAAGTGGAAAAGATCGTATTGAAATATTAATGGTAATAGGTTATGGTAAATTTTCATTTTTTGGAAGTCAATTTTCCAAATCCATGGATTGGACGTAGAGGATTCATAGAGTGGCCCGCTCGTTCTCCGGACCTCAACCCGTTAGATTTTTTTTCTTTGGGTTATCTAAAATTACGTGTTTACGTCTTAATTACGGCGACCAACATGCTTGCAGGATTTGAGACAAATAATAATTGATGAATGTGAACTAATACGTGAAGAAATCTTGCAAAAATTGACTCACGAATTTATTTATAGGCTTGAACGTTGTCAGGAGGTGAACAGCAAACATTTTCAACATTTGAAATTATTTTTTTTTATTTTTAATATCATTGGTCTAACGTAAATAAATTAACCTATTTTTTAACTCTAAAGAGATTTATTTCTTGTTTTAATAGTTTTTTTCTTCCAAACTTGGTATGTATGAATTAAAAATAACAAGTTTTTTTAAAATCTGCAAAAATATACAGGGTGTCCCATTTAAAGTTAATAAGTTAAGGGTATTTCCGGTGACACCGGAAGTGGAGTAGTAACAAAAAATATGGCATCAGATGCCTTTTTCGTCACTGTACTTGCATGCAAAGTTTCATAAATATTGTTCTTTTCGTTTCAAAGATATTTGCTTGGTTCCATACTTTATCCCAACTCTGTATATGTATATGTACATGCATTTATTTTAAAAAATTTTAAGGTAACATATTTTTTTTCTCTTCAACGGACACCTCCTTTCAACGAACACTTTATGCGGAACGACCACTGTCCGTTCAAGGGCGAGTTTACTGTATTTAAAAAAATGATTTAACCAATTTCTGACCAAAAATGTTGCTCGGTACCCTTCTGATTTGTTTAACGGGACAAATTTTGAAGAGGCGTCCGCAAGAAAACCGAATCAGAAATTGTTTCATACGGGAGCGCCCTCACAACATGGGCTAACAATATTTTGTAGTTTTTGTACATATAACACTTTTGCAAATTAATATATTGGCCTGTATTTTAGTTTTACATATAGCCGCTTAGAGGGCGCCATCAATAAAACCTTGCGACACACACGCAACCCACGGTTCTTAGACATGGTTGCCTAAATCGACTAACCAATGAACATTAAGGGTGAGATTACGTCACGAGAGTTTACTGTCATTTGAATCGTAATATGATTTTTTTCGAATCCTGAGAAAACCAAGTATTTTAGAAAAATTTAAACGCAGGATGCAAGATTACATTATTACCGAGGGCGGAAAGCCCCTTAGAATTAACAAGCAGATTCTATTGAATGAAATATTTGAAATTAAATATCACACTTCTCTTTTATTTTCAGCCCTGTAACTTATTAAGGTGATACAGTAGCGATCAACAGGTAGCCAAAACGCGTTCCAAGATTGCGGCTGTAATTTTGAATATTTTTTCGAGATATTTGGCACACGTATTCGTAATATAATAAAGAATGGCGGTACAGAGTAGGGTGGATCGAAAAACGTGTTTTTTCTGTTATACAATTCTAATAGCGCGAAAAACTTGCGCATAGACGTCATTATAAAGGGAAAAACAAAATAAAAAAAAAATTTCAAAATTTGAAATCGCGCAGAAGGCCTAAAGTTACAAATAAAATCAAAATATCGGTAATTTTCAAAAACAGGCAAAAATTACAAAAAAAAAAACTGTTTGCGTTCTAATAGTGAAAAAAGTGTTAATAAGAGTGTCCTTAATGCATACAAAAGATAATAATACCCATTCCCGTTTAACTGAATTCGCGCAAAAAGCATGAAGTTGCAGGTTGTTTCGTAAAATAACGATATTTCATTATTTTCGACGATTTTTAAACATGTGCCAAAACCATACAAGTTGTATTTTTAATTTGTAATAGTGTAAAAACTATTCAAAATAGTTTTCCTAATCAATAAAAAATACTTTCGGACCTGTTATTCTTTAACTGTATTCGCGCAATAGGTCTAAAGTGTAGTATACGTAAGTTGTACTGTCCCGTAAAAACGCGGTTTTCCATATCTGATGAGTGTTTTTTAACACATTAAGGTTTGTAATAAGACTATGACAAGTGATTTACAAACAAATTTATTAGCCAACACATCATATTGCAGCTCTCAGCTCATTTCAACATTTAATCTGTGCTGAAATGACCCAGGACTCACGACGAGGACGTGGCTGCAAGGCGAGTCCCACCCCCACCCTACCCAACCAACCAACCGGGGTGAATGTTATTTACAATATTTACAGTAATTATTTACTCTGTACTCTGTACTATGTATGTATTTGTTGTAGGCAAAAGGTTATTTACATAAAAGCCCCTTTAAATTCCGACTTTGAATTAAATGTGGGCATCAGCTGCCTTGATTTTAAAGTAGCTCGAATATAACCATCTCGATTTTCATGCCCGCACAATTTTTCTGCTGCCCCTGTAACCAGTTTTACACACCTCTCAACTGACTGGCTGTGGCATGGGAATTTGACGTATTTAAACTCTGGTAAAGTTTTGTCTTTCAATAAAGAAGTAATATGTGCAGTTGGTATCTTGGACAGTAGTGGCGGTGGTGTTAACTTACAGATTAACCAATCAATAAGTTCGGTATAGTCGTTTGCACTAAAATTTATTGAAGGTATTTTAAAGTCCCTAACGTATCCTTCAGCTGATGGCTCATTTCTGGATTTTAGGATCCTTCTGTAGCCAAGTTCCTTAATGTGTGGTCTTTCATCAATTATCATAGCCAACATCATATTTTCAGGGTGGCAGAAGAATGCGTTCCTTTGAACTACTGGATCAAGGATTTTCTTGATATTGTCCGGTAGATGTCTGGTTGTTTTAACTATCTTCAAAATATGCCTCGGTCCATCTTTCACAGTGTAGTTTTTCTTTATATCAAACCAAACAGGTGCATATGTCTTCACTATGTAATTTGCAAGAGTCTGTAACTCAATTGTTGGAGTAGTTTGGGAGACATACAATCTTAAAACCCGGTTAGCACAGGTTAGCCAACGAGAGTGACTGATGCATCCAGGATTCTTAGCAGCCAATTCTGGATTACAGATTCCTGTGTTGACGGCTCTGACAATGTCTAGGAGATACTGCTGATCTTTACTCAGATCGGTTTTAGTGATATCAATGACTTCTTCTAATTGGATCGGCTCAAAATCTACAACAGGGAGTTTCCCACAGCCAGGGAGTTGTTTTCCAATTGGACCGCTGAATGAAACTGGTCCTGTTGTCGTTCCATCCAAGTGATCAAACAAATGCCTATAAGGTAACTCGTTGAAATGTAGCAAGCAGATAAACCATTGTAAAGGACGGCGACACTTAACTTCAATGTCTGAACGCAATAGACTGTCTTGTAACACGCGAAGTTTTTGGAGACGCCATTTCAAAACTACGAAATACACTTCCACTTTGTCACACTGTTGATACAACACTGGTTGATTGCACTTTGCACTAGCAAATAGTAGCAAAGTAGTAAATAACGTGTGCGAGTTCAACTACGCGTGGGCGAGTCCACTCGGTGCCGGCTAAGGGGAGTAAGCGTTATTCTTTTGCGCGAATACAGTTAAGGAATATCAGGTCTGAAAGTATTTTTTCTGGATTAGGAAAACAATTTTGAATGGTTTTCACACTATTACAAATTAAAAATACAAATGGTATGGTTTTGGAATAAGTCTAAAAATCGTCAAAAATTATGCAATATCGTTATTTTACGAAACAACCCGCAACTTTAGGCTTTTTGCGCGAATTCAGATGAACGGGAACAGGTCTAATTATTTTTTGTATGCATTAAGGACACTCTTGGCAACACCTTTTTCACTATTAGAACGAAAACAGACTTTTTTTTTGTAATTTTACCTGTTTTTGAAAATTACCGGTATTTTGTCTTTTTTGTAACTTTAGGCCTTCTGCGCGATTTCAAATTTGAAAAATAAATTTTTTTATTATTTTTCCCTTTATAATGACGTCTATGCGCAAGTTTTCCGTGCTATTAGAATTGTATAACAGAAAAAACCCGTTTTTCGATCCACCCTAGTACAGAGCCCAATTTGAAAAATATATTAATATGTGGAAATTACTCTGTAATTAAATACAATATTAAAAAAACGAGCCGGTACCGCCATTAAGAAGAACAAAAAAGTACACTTTCTTCAAATAAACTTTTTTATCCGATGCCTAGATTTTGTGTCATTTTGGAACTACTAATGGAATAAAAAATTTTAGTAGTTCCAAAATGACACAAAACCTAGGCATCGGATAAAAAAGTTTATTTGAAGAAAGTGTATTTTTTTGTTCTTCTTAATGGCGGTACAGGCTCGTTTTTTTAATATTGTATTTAGTTACAGAGTAATTTCCACATATTAATATATTTTTCAAATTGGGCTCTGTACCGCCATTCTTTATTATATTACGAATACGTGTGCCAAATATCTCGAAAAAAAATTCAAAATTACAGCCGCAATCTTGGAACGCGTTTTCGCTACCGATTGATCTCTACTGTTTCCTCTTAAAAAAAATTTTCAAAAATATTTATTAGTTTTCTCAGGATTCGAAAAAAATGAATACAATTAAAACACGTTGAGAATTTTGACATGCGTCAAAATTTTGCATTAACTCAATGTAAAATTCTGAACTGTTGAATTCCAGCTTCGCTAATAATTATTGTACATCAAAAGACATTAGAAACTATTTGTAGAGGATTGAAATCTGTATTGGAAATAACTGTTAAAAATGGTCTACGTAATTAAACATATTCCAAAATTTTGTAAAAATGTAATACATTTTAGTTTTCAGCCCAAACTTAGGCCACACACAATGCAATAATGTTCACATTTTTGAACTGTCAATATTTTTATTTTATCATCTATTGTTTAAAAACAATACAGTTGATAAGATACCCTCAGTTGCGGAGAAAGGATTAATAATAAAAATTTTTTTATTCAGTCAATGGTGTGAGCACTGTCAGTTAAATAGTAACGTGTGGCCTTACTTTTACACGCATACCTATTGTGGCAAATGTATCATATTTTTTAAAATTTTGGAATGCATTTAAATCGTAGAACAATTTTAACTTTTGATTTTAATACAGATTTTAATTCTGTACCATGACTTTTGATGTAAAATAATTAGGGAAGCAGGAATTCAACAATTCAGACTTTTACATTGAGTTTTCTATGGCCTTTTTTACGATTCACCACCCGGTATAAGATAAAATGTGTACTATTTGTCTAATTATTTCATAATACCACAAATAATACACATATACAGTTGAGTCCGCGAGTCTTTACCCGTGCGTCATCACTTAAAGCATACGAAATAAGTCGGAAATCTATTTCACGCAACAACAACTGACAGAAAGTGGCTACTGTTCCGATTACGGGTTTTATTATAAAATTTGACGTTATCAAATATATAGAATGTCAAATGTAAGTTTTGCTTCAAAATTTTTGCGCAGAATTACAGCTACATTTGAAGTAGCTTAATAAATTCTTTTATTATTATTGATTAATAAATAAATAAACAATTTATAAAAAAATCCAATAACATATTTTATTTTTGTTATTTTATTCACTTTGACGGAAATCTAAACACAGTCATTTCTTTACTGTGTGAATGACGTTAGCTTTGTATGTTTTAAATATTAATTGCCAAAATATAATTATTTACCCTAAAATTTCAAAGCCCAATATAAAATTAGTTGTGAAAACAACTGTTTGTGTAATATAAAGAAACTTCAAAACGCAAAAATTCGACAAAAACCGCAAAAAGTTCAACTGACTGACAGCCACAAAATTAAACAAATCAGAAACGTCAAACAAATTGTGCTTAAAATATGAAAACATACCGAATCGTCTTTTTTTGTACCTATCTCTTTTCAATGCACTGAGTCTAGATGGTTCATAAAAATAACATGTGTTGTTACTTAATAACAAACGGCAGCTGGTTTATCATGAGTTTCATGCATGGAAGAGAATGATGCTAGATAAAAAGTATGTGTTTTATCTCGCCAGGTATTAATGACGCACGGGTAAAAACTCGCGGACTCAACTGTATACACAATAACACACATTCAATGATCGAAAATCATTTAAAAATATGGGAATGTAAACTCTTGTGACGTAAAGTCAAAAATATAAGTCTCCCCACCACCGTCGGACAAGACAACCGTAATAAAGTCTAATAACCGTGAACGCAACCTCAATATTTTGTTGACATAAATCGAGTTTCATAGCGGTAGAACAAGTCGTGTAGATATTAGTGTAGGAAACAGAGGTTGAACCTTGCAAAATGGACACAAGTCCGGTTTTATTTTTTTTCTGATAGGTATATCAAGGGGTGCTTATTATCAGACTAACTTTTTCTTAAAAAATTTCCCCCGAAACCCCCCTTTTCACCAGTTAAATTGAGGTAATTTGTGGTTTTAGCGGAACGTAGCCCTTCCTGTACCTATTGCAAAACAAAAAATGTCTTTTATAGAAATATGAAGAGGACTATATTTTCTACGATTTATTTACAACAGCATATGTCTGCCACCCACCGTCTAGTGGGGTGCGGCCCCAAAATTGACAAGTTTTTAAAAAAGATGTTTTTAAAAAAAATTATTTTTCCCTAACTGTAATGAACATTAAGAAAGAATCCTGCGGATATTATTTACAAATAAGTGACTGATTTTTTGGTATAGGTTTCACTTAACCCGGCATTGGTCGCTAGGTAGATTGTTACGCGAGTGGTCGCGCGTGAGATTTTCTCTCACATACCCAAATTTTGCCTTTTTTACAAAATAAAATTTTTAAAACAGCTTTTAAACTTTTTTTATTAACTAATAATAAGAAAAAAATAATATAACATAATATAGATAATAATATAATAAAATAAAAAAAAATAATCGGAATTAAACAAATATTAATCAATCTCCGTATCTTGATAATTTACGGCACAGCACACAAATATAACAAGAATGCTCTGGAAAAATTGATTGATGACAATAATTACAATTTTTTTACACTATTTCAGGTTTTAAGTGCCAAAATAAAATTAATTTTTATGTACAGTTCGTAACGCGGGTGGTCGCTTGATGAGAGAATGTCTCACATGAAGCACGCTAACTCAACAATTGGGTGATATTAGGTCAACTGAGTCACTATCTAAGCGGACGAGTCTGTTAGATTGTCGAGGGAGGATAGTTAGGAGACTAGAAGGAACTACAGAGCGTATAATTTTCCAGAAAAAAAATTCTGTGCAATTTTCTGAAACCGTGAGAGAAAATCTCATATAGCGACCACTGGCGGGTTAAGGATAATTGCCCTTTTTTTAATTACAGGGTGTTACATTTTAAAAAACCCCTTTTTATACCATCTGAACCGTTTATGTTAGAGTAAAAAGACTTTCAGCGATTATCCATGTACTGGTGCTATTTATATATACCAAAAAATCAGTCACTTATTTGTGAATAATTTCCGCAGGATTTCTTCTTAATTTCCGTTACAGTTAGGGAAAAATAATTATTTTTTAAAACATCTTTTTTAAAAGCTTGTCAACTTTGGGGCCCCACCCTCACTAAACGGTGGGTGGCAGACATATGCTGTTGTAAATAAATCGTAGAAAATATAGTCATCTTCATATTTCTATAAAAGACATTTTTTGCAATAGGAATAGGAAGGGCTACGTTCCGCAAAAACCACAAATTACCCCAATTAAAGGGGTGAAAAGGGGGTTCCGCGGGAAATTTTTTAAGAAAAAGTTAGTCTCATAATAAGCACCCCTTGATATACCAGAAAAAAAATCAACCGGACTTGTGTCCATTTTGCAAGGTTCAACCTCTGTTTCCTACACTATACAGTGAAATTTTGAAATTAGCAAATCGGTCAAAAATGTATCTTAACCGAGAACATTCTCGGGTAATAATTTTTTAAAATTTTCGGAGAGTATTATCCCAACAGCAATGTTTCTGTATTTGTGAATGAAGCATCACACCAATCAACTATTTCCCGGTGGTATTTCGAATTACAACGTAGTCGCTCCAGTCTCACCGACGAATCCAGGCCAGGTCGACCCAGAACAGCAGTCACACAGTAAAATGTTGATGCGGTTCGTCAGGTAATTAAGGATGATCGCCGTGTAACATACCGGGATATAGAGACATCTTTGGGCATTTCAAAGACCTCGATCCCAAAGATTGTACATGAAGAACTGGGTGTTAGAAAGTTGGTTTGCCCTTGGATTCCTCATTTGCTTTCAGAAGAGCAAAAATCGGTTTGCGTCAATTGGTATCAAAAAACATTAGTTCAACAAAGTATGCTTAAAAAACGTTTATAGTATTGTTAGTGAATGAATCTTGGATATCCTCCTACCAACTGGAAAATAAACGCCCATCCGCTGTGTGGGAGTTTTACGAAAACCAATAAAAGTGATCCATTCTCGAAGTGTGTCAAAGAAAATGGTCGCAACTTTTTCGAAAAAGCAACACACAACGGCGAATAATCCTAAATCATGACAATGCAAGTGCTCTGTTCAAAAGACAATAGAGTTTTTGGAGCTTCAAAACATCGAATTCTTAAACCATTCACCGTATATTCCCAACGACTCTTTTACGTTCCCAAAGATCAAGAAATCAATGCAAAGGAGGCGATTTCAGTCGCCAGGAGAAGCCATCGATGCCTTTAAAACAGCAATTTTGCATGTGCCAACTGAAGACTTGAATAACTGATTTACCAATAATTGCTTTGGACGTATGCAGAAGTGTATCGATTTTGATAGGACATATTTTGAAAAGCACTAAAATATTTTAAGTCTCTATATTTTTTATTCTTATGGTTATATGCAAAATTAAAAAGAAAAAATTTTAATACTTCTTTTAATTCTAGCTTTTACATGCCGATGTTTTGGTGGACTAATACAATCAATGGTTCGAACTTTGATATCATTTATGGTACCATCACATGAATTAGGAAAATTATACGCTACTTCTTCTGCTATAGACAGTGTAGCGCAACTAGTGTCTTCGAGCGTTTATCCCCAAATATATAATGCTACCATTAACACAAACAGTGGTCTCTTCTATTTTGTCAATGTGGGAATTTATGGCATATTGGTGCTAGTTATCTTGTAAGTATCTAAAAAGTACCTGTCTCCTTATTCAGGTTTTTGCAACTTCTTTATTGTAAAAAGATAAGAAGTTAGACCGATATAATGAAGTGTATATTAGCTATTTATTTAACACGTTGACGGACAGTGCGTCAAATGTATAAGCAAGTGTTGTAATACTATATGAATTTGGCAAAGTATAATAGGGCAAATGCAACGTCTATTGAAGTTGTGTCACATTACATCTATAGAAATTAGACGTCTATAGACGTTCTGTCCGTCAACGTGTTAAATACTTACTTTTTGACAAATATTTTTTTTATTCTAGAAACCTGATGAGGTTTGAAATGCCGAAGGCAATTGAGAGTGATAGCCATGTGGTAGCATAGTTTAACGACAAAGAATCAGCTCACTCTCGAATTTTGACGGTTCCAATTTTGCAATCCACTCCTGAGTCAAAATTTTTAATGCGCGACGGTAACGACCAATCACGGCAAATGCCCGTAGATAATGACCAATCACGGCAATCGTAGGATGCCGTTAGCTGTCATTCTTCTGCGCGAAACGCAAAAGTATTTTTTGACTTTGATATAACATTTGGTCATCAAAATGGAACATAGAGACCAAAGGATTTTTCGAAGAGTAACCCTATTGATTCTTTAGCATTATACTCTGTTGATAGTGAGATAGGATCTAGAGAAGAAAAAGTTATGGAAACTAAGGAAAAACTACGTGAAATATAAAATTTATATTATAACTCGGTGGATTACTATCATGGATGAATAGGGGATGTTTAATATGTTCTGTGAACAAATTCTCTCTCTGATTTAAATAATATGCATTAATTTTTTAAATTATACCTTAAAATTAAAAACAAGTTTTTTATTATTATATATACCATCTCGATATCAAGCGATCATAAAACCTTCCCTGTCTAATACTGTACTGTTTGATTACATTAAATCAGTAGGTAATATTGTTAGCTCCAAAAACGTACACTTTGCATCTAGTATTTTCTATGGTCGTATCTGTATGTACCTGTCTTCTTCAAGTTGAAAATCTTCTAAGTATTGATCAAAGCATTTCAGTAATTACAAAAATTATTCTAATATGCAGACTTTTTTATGTTTCACTTACAAAAAGGATACTAATTTCTCATTAGGGACAATTCATTCTTTATCCCATAATTGAAAAACCACTCCAGGATCGATCTAGAATTAACACTTACCTTAAGGAAAAATTTCATTGAGTTGGCTGTCACCTTTTTCTTTGTAAAGACAGAGAATTCGACTCAACAACCCACGTGCTTCGTGGAATAGTCATATAATGCCTCAGGGTATCTTTATTAATTTCATCCATTCAGGATTTAGTACCTACATACCATTTTAATGTAAAACTTTTAGTCGTCAATTTAAGGGTTAAAATGTCGACCCATGTGTTTTTGGTGGCTTAGTATGTAGAGCTTGCAAAGTACACCATGGATGATGCTCTCTTTAGAGGGAAAACGTTCTGTTTTGTATTTGTAGCCATTTTTTGGTTTTTTTTTAATAAATATACCTGTTACACAGAAGATTTTTCTTCAATTTTAGTAACACTTACCCCTCCCATTTCTTACGTTAAATGTAACTTATATTTAGCCTAACACTGACGGTTTTCTCTGCAAACATCGACTACCATTTCTTTTGATAACTAAATTCACAGAATGTTTATTTCAAGCGACAAACTAAAATACTTTCTTTGCAAATAAGTTGGACATACTGAAGAGTCATATTCCAATATCTAACACAACGCTGCTTCCCCCTAACCCGTCTCCGATATCAATTTTATCTCATCAGATATAGAACACTGATTCCTTGTTATTTTAACTACTAGTAACAAGTAACACCCTTCCGAATATTTCTAACTTATCATCCGAAAAAATACCTCTACACCTTCCTCCTATTCCGAGCTGAGTAATCAAAAAATTGGCGAAAAAAATCACGTTCTAATGACTAACTTCGCCTTACCTTAGCTTCACCTTCACTTCACCCACTACTGCTCTACCTCCAATTCCTAACTCAATGCTTCCACCTAAGTCCTCATCAACTACTATACAAAACCCTGTCAAAAAGAAAACAAAAATATCCAAATCAACTGATCATGACTGATCGTGCGACAAAGTGGCTGTTTTAGCACGGCCGTAGAAAATAGTTATTTTCCTAACAAGTGCAGAAAGTCATACTTTTCCGCACGCGACTGCAGTTTGCCGAACGACGCGAAGCGGGAGTTCGGCAAGCAGTCGAGTGCGGAAAAGAGACTTTTTGAAAGCGTTAGGAACAATATTTTTTCTACGAGTCTTTAAAAAATGACCAAATTTTAATCAAATTATTTAATTAATATGAAAATACATACACAAATTAATTCTTTGACAAGGTTGTCAAAACCACAGAATAACTAACCACACAGAAGCGAATCTGACTGTCGTTTCCATTGATTTTGTTGGGACCGAAATATTTGACCTTATGCACCAGTTACAGAATAGAACTTGATGTTCTAAGGAATATACCATTCCAAATTATGTAATATTTTTGACAAATAGTTATTAATTAAATATGAAATATAAAATTTAACTAGAAAAATTAATAAAATATAAAATAAAACATATATAAATATAAAATTTAACTATAAACAACTGTCACTGTCAGTCGCAAAAGTGAGGTTGCACCAGTTACATGGACTTGGAGAAAGGAACGAAAGAGGGCAAAGACTAATACATTTCTGCCAAGAAGAGAAATGCATTATGGCAAATACTTTGTTTCAGCAACCTAAAAGACGACTATATACCTGGAAATCTTCAGCTGATCAAGAGGGAAAGATAGTCAGAAATCAAATTGACTACATTATCAATAATAGAAGGTTTAAAAACATACCCAGGTGCAGACGCAGCAGCTAACCATAATCTGCTCTGTACTGGATTCAAACTAAAACTAAAAAGAATAAAAGCTCCCACAACGCAGAAGAAACCTAATACTCGACTTATAAGAAATGCCGTAATAGCAGATGAGTTCGGAAATAAGATAAATCGTGAGATTAAAAAACAGTTAGAAAGATCTGAACAAGAAAATATCGGTCAAAATCTAGATATCATGAATTCCGTCATGGTCACCATAACAAACGAAGTTTTGAAACCAGAAAAAGACCCAATAAAGAAAAAGGATTGGATGACCGATAACGATAAAATACTAGACCTAATTCAACAAAGAAGAAATTGGAAAAACAAAGACGAGATTCGGTATAGAGAGATATATATAGACAAATAAGATACGAGGTTAAGCGAGAAAAAAAGGACTGGATGGAACAAAGATGTCGTGAAATGGAAGAACTACAAAGAAAACATGACGAGTTTAATATACATAAAAAGCTTAAAGAAATTACCTACACTCAGAGAAAAAGGACTCCTCACTTTATGAGAAACTCCAAAGGTAAAATAATTCTCGACTTGGATGAAAAAAAGGAAGAATGGACTTACTACATAAAAGAGCTCTTCCTGGATACGAGGCCACCACTTAACACCACAAAGTATACGAATACTGGTCATAGTATTTTAAAAGCAGAAGTAGAGAAAGCCATCAAACAGAGCAAAAATGGGAAATCTCCAGGCCCTGACCAAATACCATCAGACTGTCTCAAACTTCTGGATGACGACAATGTCCCACAACTAACAAACATTTATAACCATATATACGAGACTGGAATGATGCCACAGATATGGTTAGAGTCTACATTTATTCCACTCCCAAAAAACCTACTACATCATCATGTAAAGACTTTAGACTAATTAGTCTCATGAGCCACTCTCTCAAGCTACTTCTTAAGATAATTCTTAATAGAATCAAGCAGAAATGTGAAGAGACAATGGGAAACAAACAATTCGGTTTCAGAGAAGGATTAGGAACAAGGGAAGCTTTGTTCTCAATGTTAACATTACTCCAACGATCATGCTACATCTGCTTTATAGATTTTGAGAAGGCGTTTGATAGAGTTCAACATGATAGGTTGTTTGAATATCTAGAAATGATTGGAATATATGATAAAGATCTGAGACTTTTACAACATCTATATTGGAATCAAGAAGCTTCTATTCTGGTAGACGGCAAAGAAACAGACAAAATTTGCATTCAAAGAGGTGTCAGACAGGGTTGTGTGTTATCCCCAACTTTGTTTAACGTATACTCAGAAATAACTTTTAATGAAGCCTTGGAAGGACAATGTGGAGTTCAAATCGGGGGAGAAACTATTAACAACATCAGATATGCAGACGACACTTCGATCATGGCTGAAAATATCGAAGATCTTCAATTCCTTATAGATCGAGTCACTAGAGAATGCTCCAATAACGGACTTAACATAAATGCAACAAAGACAAAGTTACTTGTGGTTAGTAAACAAGACGTTCGGCCCTATGCAACTAATTGTCAGTAATGAATCAATAACAAAAGTTAACCATTTTAAATACCTAGGATATCTCAGGAAATAATAAACTAAATGAAATTGTGAAAACGGTATTCGAAAAAGAGTGGCAGGACGCTTCTTTTAAAAGAAAAAACGTTTAATTGTGACGAGTGGTTCCTGAGATACAACCGGTCAAAGTTGACCGCAATTTACGGCAAAGATATAAACAACAGGATCATAATTTTTAAACCATCACCTATTTATTTTTGTCCTGTTTCTCCACACCAATTTTCATACCTTTAAAATACTCATAACATATATTATTATAATAAAAACTATCGATAATACGTGCGAAAATTGCCAAAAATAGCAAAATTCCAATCTAAAATTAGGTTGGAGAAAACGTAACCCTCAAAGTTCAAAATCGGTATACGTTAAAAAATGCATTGTCTCGGCTTCCCATGGAGCAATTTCCTTCATTTTTTTTTTGTTCCCTAATAACTCGAGTAGAGCCATCGAACCAACGCATTATTAAATGTCTAACTTGCTTTTGTTTTGTTATAATAGATTAATTTATTTATAAGAACAGAAAACTACATATTTTTTCCAGTTGTAGGCTTTTTTTAGATAAACTTAATACAAGTGTACCTTTTAAAGTTAAAAACATAAATATTCTCATTTGAAAGCTGTGTAATTATTTAAACAATTTTTATTTAAACAAATTAAAATTTTGTGTTATAATAAATAAATTAATTTATTATAACAAAATAAAAGCAAGTTTGACATTTAATAATGCGTTAGTTCGATGGCTCTAGCCTAGTTACTTAGAAACAAAAAAAGAATGAAGGAAATTGCTCCATGGGAAGCTGAGAAAATGCATTTTTTTTAAGTATACCGATTTTGAACTTTGAGGGTTACATTTTCTCCAACCTAATTTTTGATTGGAATTTTGCTATTTTTGTCAATTTTCGCACGTATTATCGATAGTTTTTATTATAGTAATATATGTTATGAGTATTTTAAGGATATGAAAATTGGTGTGGAGAAAGAGGACAAAAATAAAAAGGTGATGGTTTGAAAGGCATGATCCTATTGTTTATATCTTTGCCGTAAATTCCGGTCAAATTTGACCGGTTGTATCTCAGGAACTACTCATCATAATTAAACGTTTTTTCTTTTAAAAGAAGCGTCATGCCGCTGTTTTTCGAATACTATTTTTAATATTTAATTTAGTTTAATATTTCCCGAGATATTCTATTTGTTTATAATCCAAAAAATTCTTTATAATTTTAAAATATTCCTGAGGCCGCCTAGATAGTCCAATTTCAATTTTGTAAAGTACATTAGATAGGTATAGTGTCTTTTTATGAAAAAATCATAGTTATTCTTATACATTTTAATTATTCTCGTTATTATATCTACCGTAAATTTTTAATTAACAATTCAATTGTTGCTAAACTGTTCATTCAATTTCCATCGTCTTCTGGAATTATAATTTATACGAAAAGGGCTTTTACATTACCAAGTTATTTAATTATTGATTAACAATTACTTATCTAAAAGTTTAGTTGAAAATTAAAGATTTTGTTGGAAAACCCCGCTTTTCCGGGGAAATTTTTCGTCAAAGTAAATCGAAAAAAACACGTTTCTATGCAGAATTTAATTGCGGTGAATTTTTATTTGGGTATTTTTGGTGTAAAGTTAAAATCTTTGGAGTTAAAGAGCAAAAATTGAAAAAAACACAATTTTCGGGCGCCATTTTGTTTATAAAAAAAGTAGCACACTATCTGCGGACTTTGCATACCTATATTATTAATATATACAATCATAAGATTCGATTCCAGCAATAAAATTGCTGGTAAATAACTTTTCCCAAAAATGGTCTATTCTCCGATAATCAGCCCAGGTGAAACCGCAAGAAAACTTACTAGCTCAAAGACTAAGTCATACTAAAACTGCAGCAGTTGAGATCAGTTACAATTACACACCCCTTGAAGGTACCCAGATGGTCTTTTGGGAATTGTATAAAATCCCCTATGAGCCCAGTGGATGCTGTTGTTCAGATAGAATGGAAACACCAAAATAGCAATGCGAGAATTTATTAATGAGACGTACACTATGGGTGGTGACCCGAGAGAACTTTGAGTAAAGACTAATAACTTGTACGCGTTACAGTTGAAGACTGTTGAAGACTGTTTCTCTAGTCGAGACATCTCAGTTTTATAGAAGATTAAATTGGGTCAACGTTGACACGGGACCCGCGTGATTTGTGTATCTAATTAATGTAAATTGTTTTACTTTCGTCAGCACTTTTGCCTAATGTCCAAATTATATTGTTTATAATTGACCAATTTGTATCTAAAATAATTATCCACATGAGTAAATATAATAACAAATAAATTCGTTGCGATCTACGGGGTGATAAAATTATAATGTCCAATTTCGGATATGAATTCTGAATATTTGAAGTTGGACAGGAATCTTTTATAAAACACGTTTTACAACAAAATAAATTTTCAGTACGGTATGGCATACCTAGTGTGACCAACTAGCCCGAAAAATCCGGGACATGGTCCGAATTACGAAGTCGTGTCCCGGCGTCCCGGATAAGGCCATCCGAATTCTATTTTCAAATTTTGAATACGTTACTTTTCTGAGGAATTCACATCAAATTGAATTGGTTGAACGAACTCGACAATTTCTAAAGTGTAATATTCTAATAACACATCCAAAACGCATACATTTTATATGGTGGTATTTATTACGTATATTTTTTGGTATTTACGTGGATTTTAAGAAACAAGCTACAATAGTAAGAAGTAATCCAACATAAAAATGTTTTGAAGCGTATTTCTTTTGGCATGTTTGACAATAATATTTTCATGGGATGAAGCCACCATTGGTTGTAATGATATAGTTATTTTTATATTAACCTAAGGTTATATTTACATGGAAATTCAACATCAGTTGATTTTCTAATTTTTCCTTTTTTGAGAACAATTTCCGGATTGGAAGTCGAAACGTCAAAAACTAAGAAAAATGTAATTATCATTACAACCGATTGTAGCTGAATCCCATCAAAAATATCATTGTCAACATAAAAATGTTAAATAATAAATAAAATGGTAATATTAAAGTTCGATATTTAAAAAATTGGCCCGATTTTCATTAAAAAGGCCCGGATTTTAGGTATTTTTTCAGGCTTATCCCGAATTCTACTGAATTGGAGTTGGTCACACTAGGCATACCGCATGTCAGTGATTAACGGTTAAACAAATTCTGACTACTTTTACGTGGGTGACATTTTGATCATTAGTGCAGTTATTGAAGGTGGATATGAGCTATTACTTCCGATTTCGTTGAACCTCCATCGATTTGCATGAAAATTGGTGAGTGGTTAGATGATATCTCAAGGAACAAAGGTGACATGGTGCCAACTTGCGCTTTTACCCTGGGGATGGATGCCACCCCTTCTCGGTGGTAAAAATTATTTTATTGAAAATAACCCCATAATCGAGAGAGGGACAAATTCTAAGCAAAATTTGTTACATAAAGGTATTAAAATAAATCAAAACTTTTTAAGTTATTGAAGATCAAAGATTTTAATTTTGCTTGAGAAAAATGCATGTTTTTAACCGATTTTTCATCAATAACTCAAAAACTATAAGTTTTTACAAAAAAGTTATTATTACTAAAATTGAAGTTAATAAAAAATGAAATAAACTCTTTACTAGAAAAACCTTGTATTGTTAAATAAAAGTGAGTTATATTTAATCGACTATTTCACTAGACTGTTTTTAACTGATAAAACGGCATAACAACGCATCGTTTTCTACTGACAAAACTCCTTAGCGACGTGATTTCTCAGCGACAAAATTATGACAGATCCGTCACGAAAGTATCTGGTAATAACAAATAAATAAAGATTATATTTCGTTGATATGGTGCATTAATTGTCTCGTGAAATAGTTTTGTCGAATATCATTCGAGAGAAAATTATTTACCGGCAAAAATTTTCTCCTGGTTTCATTCAAGTTCGTTGTATTTTGGTAATTTTCGCTTATGAAATTTTTCAGGTAACAAACTTTCATACCGGTCGAAAATATTGCCGGCAAAATTTTCTCTCTTTTGAATATATATATTTTTCGGCGAGTAAAAAAATCTAAGTATTCAAGCTGAAATAACGGGAAAATGATACATTTTGTAACATAAAGTTATTAAACATTTGTCAAAGTACATAAAAATATCTATCAAATGAGCCCCCAAACATGTTGATAGCATTAAAATTTATGCAGCAAATTTTTTTCAAAATTTATATTTTAAAAATTTTTCCAAAAAATGTTATTGTTTTTTTTAATAACTCCGTTTGTTTTTACGATATTACGATTACGTTATTACGATTTATCTAAAAAACCGTTTGAAAGGTAATTCCAAGGGCTATTTAACCACGTTAAATTTAATCTTTAGACCCCTTACTTTTTTAAAAAATAAAAGGTTAAATGGCCCCGGTTGCATGGTTCTCACACACAGCCTCCTACACTTACAAGCCATGAAGTAAAAAAGGCAACGTCGCAACACGTGATATAGGTAGTCCTACTAGGGAGAGATTATGTCCAGCAAACGACGGCAATGTTGCCAGATTCCTTTTAGCGGGAATTTTAAAATTTTATAGCAGTTTGGTTTTAAATTTGACAGTTCTGTTTTCTCAAGTCAAAAATCTTAACCTTACTTTTACAAGTGATTAGGATTATTATTATTATTTTATTTACATGTAAATTGAAACGATAAATATTGTGCTGTGTCATAATTTCAAACTCATTATGTTGCAGTCTTTTCCAGTTGATAAAATTGCAATTCAAAAACTTTTAGGTAGGTACGTATAACTTCCACATTATTATTGATTTTTTAAGTATTAAGGTTGATGTTGATATCAAAAATTTAGATTTCAAAGATAGTTTTATGTAGGTAGATCATGGACCTATAAATAAAGATAGGTTCTTTATTTATAGGTCCATGAGGTAGATACTAATAGAGAGTAATACTAGATAATAGATTAGATACAAATTAAGCTGCAAGTAGTATAACTGCCCATGTAATCACCTGTTATGTTGTTTTTTTAGATTTGCACTGTATGGATGGCACAGGAAAAGAGAACAAGAGTACAAGAACATGAAACATCTTATTATGAATGTATATGTATGTGATCCTCAAAAAATTATTTTACAAAACAAGATAGAGAAAGAGCTTTAAAATCCCAAGGATCCTGCAAAGTGTTTATTTGGTGTACTAGTCGAATAATAGTATCTAAAAATATTGAAACTATTTTAAAACACATTACGGGCATGAGGATGATATAGAGCACTTACATAAATACCAAAATCAGATAAATATCTCTTCAAAGTTTATTTTGAGACTTTCTTCAAAAATGTAAGTAAAATATTTGCATATCGACGGCGGAAAGGCAGGACTTCGTAACTGAAAAAATTTTATAACATGAGTTACTTCAGTTTTCGCTTTAGAATAAGTGTATCGGCAGCTATTAAACAGCGATTACAGCTGGGAAAGTTTCTGGAAGGCTTCCAAAAGGCTTTCCCAGCTCTAAAAGCTGTTTAATAGGTGCTGATACACTTATTCTAAAGTGAAAACCGAAGTAACTCATTTTATACAAATTTTTCAGTTATGAGGTCCTGCCTTTCCACCGTCGATATACACAATATAATTTAGAACAAGAATGTTACCACTAAACCACTTTTTAAATATTAATCATGAATATTTACTAGAGTTTACAATTTCAAACTAGTGTGTTTCAGTAGTATTTCAAACTATACCTATATTTTACTTTTTTAGTAAACTTCAGACTGTTCAGGATAGCATAATAGCATAGGAGGCGAATTAAAAAGAATTGATTTACTTACAAGAAAAGATATCACAAACGTTAAACTCTCTTATGGCATTATTTGAAAGATGGGTATATGTACAATGATGATGCAACCAGTGTTTATTTTTGGGTTGAATGCTTACAGACTCATGTCCAATATTATTTTACAAACAACAGGGCATACTAATGGATATTCATTCTTAATTTAACATTTACTTCTTATTTTCCTTAATACTGTGCCAAAAGGAAATGTTAGTTAAGTTTGGTAAATCCTTTATCGCAATCGATGGAACTCATGGGCTCAATTCCTATGACTTTGAACTTATGACAGTATTAGTAAAAGATGAATTTGGGAATGGATTTTGTACTGCTTTCTTATTTTCAAATAGAAAAGATACCTACTTTAATTTACCAATTTTTTTAAATACATGTCTGTGTTGGTATTATATGTATAGTCAAATGTTTTCATGTCAGGCATAAGCGACACCTTTTACATTGCCTCGTCAAATGTAATGGGTATTGCTCCTAATAGACTGTTAAGTGCCTGGCACATAGATAGGGCATGGTAAGTAAATCTTAATAAAATATCTGATTCTGAAAAAAAAATCCTATTATGTATACAAGATGTATTAATGATGGTTTACAGAGTATTAATAGCTTTTTGGGTAGACTTCTAAGTGATGCAGATACATACAATTTTAGTAAGTATTTCCAGTAGAACTACTGCAATAACATCCAACAATGGGCCTATTGTTATAGGAAGGGGTTGTGGAATTAATACCAATATGACCATTCAAAATTTTCATAAAATTTTGGATAAAAGGGTATCCATTAGTTGTTATCAGTTAAGTTTAAAACTTGGCACTCATGGAGAGCTATATCATAATATATAATAGGTATATCTCATAATATTACATCTCATATTGTTCACTACAGTAGTAATGAGTAAGCCTGCATACACAGAACCATAATAATATATTATAGTTCGTGTATGCAGGCTCACTCATAACAATAGTGAGCAATATGAGATATAACATATTATAGTATAAGTCTCTGTGCATGACCAGATTAACATGTTTGGTGCCCATCTCGAACAAGCTCCACTTGGCTGGTACCACATACTTAAATCATTTATTTAGTTACACAGTACTACTCACATAACTTATGTGTCGTCAGTACTTTCCGTAAAACCTTCGTGATGCTACCCATACGTCATGGCCACTCAATGTGTTAAAGCTTGTTAATGTAGGAGAGTTATACTAAAATATATATCTTATATTATATTGCCTTAAATAGAAAAAATATCTTATTTAAATTGTATCCATGTAAGTTTTGATTTAATGAAATAAACCTTTTAATCAAAAAAGTGTTGTTTACTTGTGTACACCCAGCAATATCCTGATCATAGATAAATAATATAGTATTACCGGATCCTGATATGCAGACGCCAATAGGGCTTTTCATCGATTGTCATTTGTTTCGAGCTTCTGTCATGAGTCACATAATATTAATGTATCTACGTCATACATCTTTGGTTTGTATCATTGGTATATACCAATAACGTACGACGTAGATATATTAATATTATGTGACACATGACAAAAGCTCGAAACAAATGACTGTGAATGAAATGGCCTATTGAATAGGGCTTTTCATCGATTGTCATTTGTTTCGTGCTTTGGTCAAGTGTCACATAATATTAATATATCTACGTCATACATCTTTGGTTTGTAACATTGGCAATATCAATAACATATGACATAGATATATTAATATTAGACAACACATGACAGAAGCTCGAAACAAATGACTGAGTGAAAAGCCCTATATCATGTAAATACAAGTCATAAAGATGTCTTTCTACGGTTAAAATTTCACAGCCTAAAGACATCATTTATGTAACTTCTTAAGCCGTCACAAAATGACTGCAGTAAGAAAATAGAATTTATTAACTCACCTCGCCCCCAGGCAAAGTAAAGGTGCTAGGCCACTAAGAATGTTTTTTTCAATTTTTTTTATTTTGTGGCTTTAGCGCTTAGCTATTTAGCCAGATACCTGATGAGAATTAATACTATTATAATACATATTAAAACTAATTCAAATTACTAGTAATTTTATTAATATTCTGAATAATTATGTAACCATGCAAGTGCACTTAATACTAAAATAAAAAAGTGCCCATCTATACCCTATACTATCCCAACAAATTTTCACCTTTGAAATCGTAAATTTCCATTCCCATTAAAAAAAAAATTTGTACTGTATAAGTATATTTCTTTTGAGCTTAATTTTTTTTTCAAAATACTGCAATATGAGTTTTAAATTATGACACAGTACAATACTTGTTCCAATATTTACATGTAAATAAAATAATCCTAATTACTTGTAAAAGTAAGGTTATATTAAAATTTAAGAATACAGAACTGTTTTAAAACCAAAGTGGCATTAGACTAATTTTAAAATTCCCGCTAAAAGGAAAAAGGTAAATCTGGCAACGGTGCCGTCGTTTGCTGGACATCTAATCTCTCCCAGTCCTACTAAGAAAAATTGGTGGTCCATTTCATAACGGAATATTTTAAATAAAATGCATGAATCTCTTTTTAAAATTGCACAAATAAGAGAAATTTTAATTAAATTGAGATTTAAAAAGGAAAGTATGAAATAAATAAGTTAGTAGTAACTTGTTAGTAGTAATATATATTTTTCATACAAATGTTAGAAATGTATAGGAAATATCACTATTTTTAATTTTTAAAATCTAGTGTTTTAATAATTAATAATGTGTAGTACCTAGCAGATTAAGAGAAAATACGGGTATGTACTCAGTATAAAAGCCATAAAATCGCACACAGGGAGTCGTAATTCAAGCATCGTGGATTACAATATTCTTTAAAGTATGTATAAAAAAAAAACACTTTTCATTAGATACTTTTCTAGCTCAGTGCACAACTTAGGTATACGTGTTATTAATTTTATTATTATTACAGGAATAAACGGAGGAATAAACATTCTAACTTAAATTAGCACTGTAATCACTATTGTCACTGAAAATTGTACAATTTTATGGACAAAGCTAACAAAAAAGTGAAATAATATAAAAATATAAACCATCAGAAAAAACAATATTAAATTAGTAAAATTAAAAAGAGTAGCCATGATCAGGTCTTTCATGAAAAATGTTTAGATGCTCGTGAATACAACAATAAACAGTTTCTAAAATATATTATTGTGGATCAATCTATCAATCAAACATAGAATAAAAAATTTATTTTTTTATATAACACGGGCACATAAATTTGATCCACCCTGTATATTGATTTGTAAATATTTATTAGAAGTTAGCTTGCATGTAAGTGGGACTGTCCATTAATGAGCTTTTCGATGAAGAATTAAACACTTTTGTGAATAATTAAAGTGAAAGGAAGATTTGTTTAGGATCATAATGTAAAAAGATTGTTTATTACGGGAAAAGTAGAATCTACAGGTAAAGGTAATTATTAGTTTCTAGAAAAATAGTTTAAAAGTTAGTTTGGAATTTTAATCTCTTTTTGTTTAACCCCGAGTAAATGTTGTAGAATTCCCCGAAAGTAATTATTATGATGGTAGGAATATTTTTGAAAGAATGAGTGTTTGTTTTCGAATGAAAAGAGAGGAAGGTGGAGAGATAAATGTTTCTGATTGGCTAGAAAATTTGGAAGGGGGAAAGGGAAGCTTGAAAGTTGAGACAGCTTGAAAAAGAAAAGATTATTATGTTATTGGCATCGCTGAAGAGCAGTCAACGTTTTCGTGGATAGTTAGATAGCAAGTGTCAGTGGTTGTTTGATAGTGGAGAATAGAGCTGAAAAGTGAAACGAGAGACAGATCAAATTGAGACGAAATACCTCTTTGATTCTGTATTATTGTGAGAAGGAGAGGAGAGAATTTTTGAAGTCTGTTTGAATCGAGTTCTGGTTAAAAAAGGCCTGGCTCGTTGGAGAATTGGTGCTGGTATGCTGATAGATTTGAAGCTTGAGAACGGAGAGGGCTTTGATAGGTAGCCTAACATAGTCAACGAGGGAAAGCTGTTTTGGGTCAAGAGAAGACATCAGAGTGAGTAAAGCAAAAGGTCAGTCAATTTATGTGAAAGATATTTTTATGTTCGGAAACTAAAATTTTGAGTAACAGCATATGAATTAAGATTCCAATATTTCAAAAAGTAAATAGGAAGCATAGGTAATTTGCGAATACCTAAATTTGTTTGTTTAGCTTGTTTTATCAAAGTCATCGGGAACAAACCGATAAATTGTTTTTTTAACTAGAATAAATTTAAGTGGTAAAAATTTCATTCGGACAGCTGTGTCCACAGGTTTTATATTTGATCGATTTTTAGAGTATTGATTTTGATAATAAAAGACAATTCTGTATGCTTATTTTATATTTCTATTTAATTCCCTTTCCTAATATTTTTTCCCGATTAGAACCAACTAAGAGATACTGAAACCACGAGAGAAGATAAGTATAACATAAGATAATTTAGATATTTTTTTGTATTATAAAAAGGCACCCTGAGATTTTTTCTTAATTTTTTTGTATGATTTGCGACAATTGGATAATTGATTAAATAATTAATTATAGTAACCAAATAAAGATTAATTGATATTAAAGTAATAAAAAGTAAATAATAACAACATGGCGAGCCAACGTGTGGCGTGAAGGTACCTCTGGTTGTGAATTTGAAGGGATAGGAAACGGAAAAACAGGTGAAGGAAAATTTATTTGCCCGTCGGAAAAAGTTGATATATTTAAAAATTTATGAAATATTTTGTTTGGCGTTATTCTTTTATCTAGGCAAAAATTTACATACTTATTTTATTTTTGATTGATTTGAATTTGATAAATTTAAAAATTTGTGCGATAAATTGATTATATTTGGGGAGAGAAAAATTTTCGTCTCTACAGCATACAAGGTATTTTCGAATTTCATATTAGGCGGGGATAAATTTAACTACATGCCGACCACCAGAAACAAAAGCAAAGAAAACAAAAAACAAGAGGAACATTTAGAACAAGAAGAACGTTTGGAACAAGAAGGACATATAGAACAAGGAGCCATTTTAGAAACAACAATCATGGCATCAGAAAAACAAGAATTATCAGGAATAGATAAATTATTACAACTGATGCAACTCCAGTAACAAAAAATGGAAGAAAATCAAAGGGAAACACAACGAAAAATGGATGAAACACAACAAAAAATGGGTCAAAAAATGGATGAATCACAACAAAAAATGGATCAGAAAATGGATAAAATGCAACAAAATCAGGAAGAAACAAAACAAGCAATAGAAGAAAAAACAGAAATATAGAGAGTATCAAGAAGGAAATGGTTAAAAAAATTGAAGAGATTGCAGGAAAGAGCGAGAAACAGGAGATAGAGATTAAAGAAATCAAAATCAAAATGAAGGAGATAAACAATTGCCAGAAAAAGGAACTAGAAAATTTGGAATATAAGTTGGAAAATGCTATCCAAGTAGACAGAGAAGAAGTGGAAAAAAGAATCACAGGAATAGAAAACAAGTCAGCGAAAACAAGACGCAACAGAATTTCGGAGAAAGAAGGGAAACGATTATCCATAGTACAGAGGATGTGAAAATAAAATTTGGCGGGGATGTAAAAAAATTACACAGAGTAATTTTCATAAATGATCTAAAAAAGGAAGTACGATACATCGGTAACTTCGAAACAGCCAAAGAAACGATAAGGAACCATCTTAAAGATAAGGCGAGTTTATGGTTTAATAGCAAAGAAGAAGAATTGGACAATTGGCATAAATTCGAACAAAAGTTCCTGAGTTATTTTTGGGGAAAAATACAACAGGTAGAAATAAACAAGGAGTTGCAAAACGGGAGGTACCGTGATAGAATGGGTATTTCAGAACAAACATACGCGCTACAATTATTATACAACAATGCAAAACACCTACACTACAATTATTCGTCCGAACAGATAGTAGAACTAATAGCCAGACATTTTGAAGATACCTTAGAAGATCACATAACTTTGCAAAACTACAAAGATATCGACAGTTTGTGCCAATTCTTACAAATACGAAAAGCAAAAATGAGAGAAAGAAAAATAAGAAGATCGCAAGAAAATTATAGACAACGCGAAAATCAAGACTATAGAGATAGAAGACAAAACTTTAGGAGAGATTATACAAGAAGAGAATTTATTCCGAGAAGTGAAAACGAAAATAGAGACAATGGAAGAGGAAACTATGAACAAAGAAATCGGCAATGGAACGAAGACAGATATCGAGAAAATCAAAATAGAAATAACACCCGCACATATCCAGAAGACAGAAATGATAATAGAAGGAATGAACAGGAAAATCTTGGAAACCGATACGGGTCCAACAGACCGAGAGAAAATAGAACAGCGGTAAACAATACACAAATAGGCGAATATGAGGATGAGAGACAAAGCGACGAAAGAAGAAGCAAAGAAGAACAGCAAGCATTTTTTTCACGAAGGCGCTCACTAAACACAAAAGAACAAACAGGAATTTTTTGTCACCCGAAGGAATTTATTAAATTAGCAGGAAATAATGATAAAAGAAGTGGAGTAAATTTAAAATTTGTAGATGGTTTTATCAATGAGAAACCGATTAAAATTATGATTGATACTGGTTCGGAAATTACATTGATTAACAGGAAATTAATAGAAAAGGTTGATTTAACGAACTTAATTTACAAAATTCCCAGGGTAAATTTAGTGGGCGCAAATAAACGGACTTTGGCAACTATAAATGAAGGAATACGAATAAGGATACGATTGGGCAAGACATTTTATGCACTACAATGTGTTATAATGCCGAACATGATACATGATATGATCGTAGGAGTGGATGAATTGTCAGAAAAACATGTGGTGATAGATTTCAAAAATAATACGATGAAAATCACAGAGGAAAAAGAAGAAGAACAGGACATTCTGGAAATAGACAAGGAACATGAGAAACGGAAAAAGGATAATGTAGACAAAAAACAAACGGTGGAAATGAATTTGGCAGTGAAGCAAGGACAGAGAAGGAAGAGGAGAAAGCAGCAGAAGATAAGTAAAGACAAGGAAGCCTGGGATTCCTCGAAAAAAGAGAAGAGCCCAGAAGAAGAAGAAGAAGAAAAAAAAGATCGACAAAAGAAAATGAAGCTTGGAATTCCTCAAAAGAAGAGATGAGCCCAGAAGAAGAAGAGATCAGAATAGAAAAAGAAGGCGAAAGAGATACCATTGAAACTGTGTTATTTGAAGAAGAAGTATGCAAAATGGAGGAGGCAGAATACACAATAAGAATGTATAAAGAATCGGAAGAAAACGAAAGAAAATTGACATGTGGAGAAGAAAAGGAGAAGGAACGGCGTGTAATATTGAGGGAGTATGAAAATCTAATAAATTAAGAAAACAGAGTAGCCAAAAAGTGTGAACATTCATTTGAGGTTAAAGATGTAGGAAATTTTCGGTCGAAAACGTACCCAATCCCATATAAGTACAGACACTGGGACAAAGGAAGCAATTGTTTTTCAGGCGGGAATAAATATTTTGACATAAGAGAAAACTGTTGTTGTCGAGAGAAAATAATCATTTTTTTGTTGCACTTATTAAAAACGATTTTATCTCAAAACAAGGCGGGGATGTTATTGTGGATCAATCTATCAATCAAAGATAGAATAAAAAATTTATTTTTTTATATAACACGGGCACATAAATTTGATCCACCCTGTATATTGATTTGTAAATATTTATTAGAAGTTAGCTTGCATGTAAGTGGGTCTGTCCTTTAATGAGCTTTTCGATGAAGAATTAAAGACTTTTGTGAATAATTAAAGTGAAAGGAAGATTTGTTTAGGATCATAATTTAAAAAGATTATTTATTACGGGAAAAGTAGAATCTACAGGTAGAAGTAATTATTAGTTTCTAGAAAAATAGTTTAAAAGAAAGTTTGGAATTTTAATCTCTTTTTGTTTAACCCCGAGTAAATGTTGTAGAATTCCCCGAAAATAATTATTATGATGGTAGGAATAATTTTGAAAGAATGACTGTTTGTTTTCGAATGAAAAGAAAGGAAGGTGGAGAGATAAATGTTTCTGATTGGCTAGACAATTTGGAAGGGGGAAAGAGAAGCTTGAAAGTTGAGAGAGTTTGAAAAAAAAGATTATTATGTTATTGGCATTGCTGAAGAGCAGTCAACGTTTTCGTGGATAGTTAGATAGCAAGTACCAGTGGTTGTTTGATAGTGGAGAATAGAGCTGAAAAGTGGAACGAGAGACAGATCAAATTGAGACGAAATACCTCTTTGATTCTGTATTATTGTGAGAAGGAAAGGAGAGAATTTTTGGAGTCTGTTTGAATCGAGTTCTGGTTAAAAAAGGCCTGGCTCTTTGGAGAATTGGTGCTGGTATGCTGATAGATTTGAAGCTTGAGAACGGAGAGGGCTTTGATAGGTAGCCTAACATAGTCAACGAGGGAGAGCTGTTTTGGGTCAAGAGAAGACATCAGAGTGAGTGAAGCAAAAGGTCAGTCAATTTATGTGAAAGATATTTTTAAGTTCGGAAACTAAAATTTTGAGTAAAAGCATATGAATTAAAATTCCATTATTTCAAAAACTAAATAGGAAGTATAGGTAATTTGCGAATACCTAAATTTGTTTGTTTAGCTTGTTTTATCAAAGTCATCGGGAACAAACCGATAAATTGTTTTTTTAACTAGAATAAATTTAAGTGGCAACAATTTCATTCGGACAGCTGTGTCCACCGGTTTTAAATTTGTTTCGATTTTTAGAGTATTATTTTGATAGTAAAAGACAATTCTGTATGCTTATTTTATATTTCTATTTAATTCCCTTTCCTAATATTTTTTCCCGATTAGAACCAACTAAGAGATACTGAAGCCACGAGAGAAGATAAGTATAACATAAGATAATTTAGATATTTTTTTGTATTATAAAAAGACACCCTGAGATTTTTTCTTAGTTTTTTTTTAAGATTTGCGACAATTGCATAATTAATTAAATAATTAATTGGAGTAATCAAATAAAGATTCATTGATATTAAAGTAATAAAAAGTAAATCGTAACAATATATAGAGGAAAGTTTTAAAATTCCGCCATTTTTAAGTATGTCTTGCAATAAGTTGTTTTTTAATATCAAATAGGTAACGAATTGCTCTTTTTTGTAATTTAAAAGTACAAAAATAGTATCAAATTGTGCAGCTGTACTAGAACCCCAAAAAATGATGCCCATATCGAAGATGATACTTAAACAATGATAAATACCATGTCATTTTTGCAAATGATAAATTTTTGTTCATTTGAAACAGATCTTATTGCAAAGCAAGTTTCTTACTTAAGGAAGGCTAGTTACTGAGGTTAGTTTCTTTCTAGGGAATCAGTATGCAGGGACAATTTACGATTACTGTCGATAAGAATACCTAGTAAATTTTACAAAGTTAACGATACTGATTTGAAACATTATATTGAGAGATATTAGTCTAAACGCCACTTGACTAAAATGACTATATTATTTTGTTAATGTTGATAATTTTCTTTTTTTGGATGCAGTTTCAACAGTTCCTTTTTTTTACGTTTATCTGCTTTTTTTAGTAAAATTATTTAAAATTATATTGCTTAAAATTTTTGATGCAACAATATAAATATAATTTGCGCTTTGTTCACAAATACATATTTTTTAAAGTTTACATAATACTGATCACTTTCAAGACTTGCCATAGCTAGTAATGCCAACAATGTTTTATCATCTATCTATGTTTAATAAAGTTTATATTGATTTCTTTATTATCAATTATGTATTCTTAAAGTGCACATAGGCATGTGAAAGTATAAAAATTTGATTTCATTTGTAGCTACACATAAGCCCGCCCTTTGTAAATAATCAAAGTAATTGGCTCTAACAGTAGTACCCACACTCTGAACAACGAAGTTTTTACATGCAGCACATATTGTTATATGCTTATTTTTATAAATGTTATGCGCTACATAACCACATACATATGTTTGGGTTGACTTATTCAATTTATAATTTTGTAAATAATTTGAATCAAAAATATTAAGGAATTGTGATATGTCAACATTGGTATCATTTAATATGTCCTCATTAGATGGATTTTTGTTACAAGATTTTAAGTCTGCCATATTCTTATTCAAAATGTTGTGAATTATTTTTTTTAGATTCTAGAATTTGGGTATATGATACACTATAATTACACCTCGATAAGTATCTATATTGACCAAACCTTTTTTCAATGACGTCTGTTTGAAATTTCCCTAATAATATATACTTAATATTAAAAGTAATATAAATATTTAATATTAAGTACAAAAATATAATTTACAAACAGCTGCCACACATGGCACACATTTACAATGCACTGCAATCAGCTTTCCACATTCGAATAGGACTACCATTTGACGTTGCCAAATTTCTACTTAATGGCTTGTAAATGTAGGAGTCTGTGTTCTCACAGCAAAGTTTAAGATTTCAACGTTTCTACCTCGGTTATTTTTTACCCTATGGAAATAGTAAAATAGGTAAAATATTTGATACAGAAAAAACTAAAAATTGGGGTTATATCATTTTTTACGTATGTTGAGTATTTTTGGAGTTATTATCAAAAGAATTTGAAAATTACAATAATTTAAAAAATTATGATTTTTTTAAATTATATCTTTTTTTCAAAAATATGTATTCTAAACCGGTCAAAATTATTGAAATCATTACTTATGCTAATATAAAGAAGTTCTTGTATGGATTACTATAAATTTTAATTTTTGTGGAAATGGCATGTTTTATTTTTCACTTTTTTTTTTAAAGATCGAAAGGGTTCTTTTACTTTTATCATAAAGTATATAGTGAGGACGAATGTCCTATTCCAAATAGTGCAAGGGCTAACACTAGTTTCAACATTACTGGTTGTGACTTATCTATTTCAGAGGTATATACCAAATTATCCCAGCTAAACATACATAAGGGTCCAGGGCCTGATGGAATCCCACCCAAGTTACTGAAATACTGTAGTTTTAATCTTGCTCGTCCCTTATTCTTTATTTTTCAAAAATCATTACAAACGAGTGAATTCCCTCCCGTTTGGAAAGTTAGTTTTATATCACCGATATTCAAGAATGGAGATAGAAGCGGGGTACAGAGCTACAGACCTATTAGTATCCTTAATACTATACCTAAACTATTCGAGAGTTTAATATGTGACAAAATTAAGCCTACTATACAAAATGTAATCATTGAACAACAGTATGGTTTTGTTATGGGGAGATCAACTGAAATGAACTTGTTAAATTATACCTCCTTCTTAAATGAAGCATTGGAAAGTAAACAACAGGTAGATGCGATTTATACAGATTTTTCCAAGGCATTCGATAGAGTCAACCATACGTTATTGTTACATAAGATCGAACAGTTGGGTTTCTCTGATCCTCTGCTTAGTTGGATTCGAAATTATCTATTAGATAGAAGGCAGATAGTTCGTATTAAGAATTATTTCTCTAATGAAATTATAGTTACATCGGGTGTACCTCAAGGCTCCCACTTAGGACCTATCCTTTTTAATTTATTTATAAATGACATAAATAAAAGCTTCAATTTTGCTCAATTTCTTCTATTTGCTGATGACCTTAAATTATTTCACATAATTACCTCTGATTTGGATCACTACAATTTGCAATCAGATCTTAATGGTCTTGTGGAATGGTGCTCACTTAATGGTATGGACTTAAATGCAAACAAATGCCATGCTATAACTTTTACTCGACTAAGACACTTTGAGAATAATTCTTACTTTATACGGGACACTAGGTTACAATTAGTTGACTCAGTTATAGATCTGGGTGTTATTCTTGATACTAACTTAAATTTCAACCTACACATTAATAGCATGGTTTCTAAGTCATTAAAGATGCTTGGCTTTGTTAAAAGATGCAGCTATGACTTTACGACTGGTCGTTCTTTAAAATTTCTTTATTGTTCTTTGGTTAGACCACATTTAGATTATGCATCATGTGTTTGGTCACCTCAATATAACTGTCATATTAATAAAATCGAACAAGTTCAGCGTAAATTCTTACGTTATTATGCTTATAAGATGCATCTCACTGGTCAAAGTTATGAGTCTTTACTGCAAATTATTCGACTTGACTCATTACAGAGTCGTCGTCAACATAAAGATCTTTGCTTCTTATATAACTTAATTCATGGTCATAAATTCTGTATCCCACTTTTAAATAAAATTGGTCTACATGTACCTTCAAGAACCACCCGTTCTGTGACCACCTTCCACGAGGTCATTAACCGCACAAATTATAGTTCAAGTTCCTATCTCTCTAAAACTCTTAAATTAGCAAACACATTATCTCCGCAAATTGATTTCTTTGTGAACGACTTTACTGCGTTTTCCACACAATTATATTTATACTTAACTTAATGTTCTAATTTCAAGACTGATTTGTCAACTACTGTTATTGTCTTTGTTCTAGGATAAGTTGTATTTGTCAATTTCAAAATATTCTAGCTCTCAATTGTTGAATGAGAGCAAGTAAGTTTATTCTTTATTATTGTTTGTTATGTATTTACCAATTTTGTATCTACTAGATCTTATTTTTCTAATTTGTGTGACATTTTAATTGTAAAAAATTTTAATTGTATCATGTACTAATGGACTTCGGTCCGTAAATGAATAATAAATAAATAAATAAATAACTTGCTTAATTTTGATGCTATTAACTTGTTTTGAAGCTCATTTAATAGGCATTCTGAAGTACGTTGACAAATGATTAGAAAGTATATTTTATACGTTGCATCGTTTTCCCGTTATTTAAGCTTGAATACTTAGATTCGAGTAGGTTCTCGTCAAAAAGAATATACATTCAATTGGCAATAACTCACTTTGAACTAACATGAGTTTAGTTCTTTAAGTGAGGAATAGATTCAGTTTTTTATTATCATCAATTTCAGTAATAATAACTATTTTGTAAAAACTTATAGTTTTTGAGTTATACGTGAAAAACCGATTTAAAACATGCGTTTTTTTAAGAAAAAAATAAAATCTTTGGTCTTTAATAACTCAAAAAGTGTTGATTTATATTAAAACTTAATATAAAAAATTTTGCTTATAATTTATTCCTCTATCGATTTATGGTATTATTTTTAATAAAATAATTTTCACCCCCGAGAAGGGGTGGCATCCACCCCCAGGGTAAAAGCGCAAGTTGGCATCATGTCACCTTTGTTCCTTGAGGTATCCTCTAATTACACACCAATTTTCATGAAAATCGATAGAGGTTCAACGAAATCGGAGGTGAAAACCTTCAGTTACTCTACTACATTGAAATATAGGCGAGCGGCAGGCAACCCCAAAATGACCAGGTACTGACCACGGAGACGTGAATGGCCAATATTAGACATACTTTATATTTTTGACGGTGCTGAAAACGAAAATGAGATTTATTTTGAATTTCATGTGGGAGAACATTGCCAAAATCGCAATTTTACTCTAAAAATAAAAAAAATAAAAATCACGTTTTTTAGCGTTTACCTCGCTACAACTCTGTTCCGTTTTAATATATAGCCCTGTACATTTCTGAAGACAACGGTACCTATTTCAAGCTTAAATTATTATTCTGATAAAGGTTATGCATTTTTCAAGGGAAAAGGTGCGGATTTGTGCATTGCAAAGTTTAATCGCAAAAGTTGAGCGACGAAATTTAAAATTTAGCCTTTTAATCACGTTTATGTTAAAACAAAGAGTACAAAGCAGTTTTCTGGAAAATTTTAGATCAAAATGTTGTGTAGAAAAAAAAATAGTGCAACTTTTATAATGGACAATCCCCATTAAAAATCCCCAATATAACGGTTATTTTTCGAGATAGTGACCATGGATGGTGAAAGGCTAATTTTGGTCTTAGATTATGTTTTTGACGGCGCTGAACACGAAAATGAAAATTTATTTTAAATTTTAGGTGGGGTAATAGTGTCAAAATCGTAATTTTACCATAAAAATAAAAAAAAGTGAAGTCACGTTTTTTGCGTTTAACTCGCTACAACTTTCGTCGATTTTAATATTTGTTTTCTAAGGTTTCCACACTATATGTTTCTCACTTTTTCGAAGACAACGGTATCTGTTTAGAGATTTTAGTCTTATTCTAGTAAAAGTTATGCATATTTTAAAGTACAAGGTGCAGATTCGTGAATTGCAAAGTTTATTCGCAAAAGTTGAGAGGCAAAATTTAAAATGTATCTTATTAATTTTTCATAGAGTACATATTCATAGAGTACAAAGAAGTTTTCTGAAAAGTTTTACTTACAAATGTTAATACAAAAAATGACGCATCTTTTAATATAGAGGTTATTCCAAAATAACGCTTATTTTTCGAGATACTGACCATAGGAGGTGAATGGCTAATTTTGGTCATATTTTATGTTTTCGATGGTGCTGAAAATGAAAATGAGGTTTATTTTGAATTTTATGTGAGGGAACATTGTCAAAAACGGAATTTTAACCTAAAAATAAAAAAAGTTATGAATTTTTAAAAATAAAAGCTGCAGATTCGTGAATTGCAGAGTTAAATTGCAAAAATTAAGTGACAAAATTTAAACTTTATCTATTTGATTACGTTTATGGTAAACCATAGCGTTTAAAGAAGTTTTATGGGGAATTTTAGGTCTAGATGTGTTATAGAAAAAATATGTTGCAACCTTTAATTTTCAGAAAAACTTGGTTTACATTTTTTTTTATTTTTAGGACAAAAATGCGATTTTGACAATTTTCTCCCAACTAAAATTCAAAATAAACTTGATTTTATTTTTCAGCACCATCAAAAACATAAAGTAAGACCAAAATTAGCCGTTTACCATCAATGATCAGTATCTCGAAAATTTAGCGTTATTTTGGGGATTCAGAAAACTTCTTTGTACTCATTTTTGAATTTGATTTAAAATCTATATTTCAAACTTTGTCCTTCAAATTTTGCGATTAAACTTTGCAATTTATTTGCACCTTATGCTTTAAAAGAATCATAACTTTTACTAGAATAAGACTAAAAGCTTAAAGCAGAAACCATTGTCTTCAAAAAAGTGAGCGATATACAGTGTACAAACTTTAGAAAAAAATATTAAAGTGGACCGGAGTTGTAGCGAGCTAAACGCAAAAAACGTGATTTAATTTTTTTTTTCATTTTTCGGGTACAATTGCAATTGTGACAATATTTCCCCACCTAAAATTTAAAATAAATTTCATTTTCGTTTTCATCATGGTCAAAAACATAATTTAAGGACAAAATTAGCTGTTCGCCACCCATGGTCAATATCTCGAAAAATAAGCGTTATATTGGGGATTTCTAATGTCGACATTAAAAGTTGCACTATGTTTTTTCTATAAAACATTTAGGTCTTAAACTTACCAGAACACTTCTTTGCACTCTCTACTTTACCATAAACGTGATTAAGAATCGAAATTTTAAACTTCGTCACACAACTTTTGCGATTAGACTTTGCAATGCACAAATCTGCTCCTTTTCTTTTGAAAAATTCATAACCTTTATCATGATAAGAACAAAAGCTTGAAGCAGGTACCGTTGTCTTCAAAAATTTTAGATCTATATACTGTAAAAATTTCAGAAAAAAATAATAAAATGGAACAGAGTTGTAGCGAGGTAAACGCAAAAAAACGTAATTTTTTATTTTTTTTTATTTTTAGGTTAAATTTGCGATTTTGACAATGTTCTCCCACACAAAATTTAAAATAAACCTCATTTTCGTTTTCAGCACCCTCGAAAATATAAAGTATGAATGAAATTAGCCATTCACCCCTCCGTGGTCATTATCTCAAAAACTAAGCGCTTTTTTGAGGGTGCGCCGCTCGTGTAATGTTTCCCAATAAAGCCCAGGTTTTCGCCTCATCAAAGAATCCCAATCTCAGATCAACACAACAAAACCGATTTAGTGAAACTGCACCTGAAATAAATGTGAATTGAATTTTCATTATTTATACGATTACAGATACATATCTAGATAAATAATTATAAATATGCATTATACAGGGTGTAACAAAAATGAAGGTCATGAAAGGAACCAAAAATAGGTCGATTGAACCTAACTCACCGTAGTACAAAATGTGCTCATAAAAAAAGTTACAGCCCTTTAAAATTATAAAATTAAAATCGATTTTTTCCAATATGTAGGAAAACTATAATATATTTATTATTGAAAATGGACATGTGACATTCTTATGGCAGGAGCTTCTTAAAAAAATATATAGTTAAATTTGTGCACCCTATAAAAATTTATGAGGTTTTGTTCCCTTATACCCCCCAAACTTTTGTGTACGTTCGAATTAAATTAATATTGTGATACCGTTAGTTAAAAACACTGTTTTTAATTTTTTTTTCTCCCAGTTCTTTTTTGATAATCCACCAAATATTTTTTATATGATTAAGTAGGATTATAGAGACCTCTTAATAATCTGAAAATTTATTTATAATTTACATTTTTAGGTATATTTTGAAACATATGAAAAAAGGAGCCACATCTCGATAAATGGTAGTTTATCGAAAAAATACTAAGAGGCAAAAAATTTTAAAAACACTGTGTTTAACTAATGTTATCACAATAATAGTTGGAAGGTACACAAACGTTTGGGGGGTTTAAAAGAACAAAACCCCCATAAAATGTTTATGTAAACATATTACAAAAGAAGCCGCATCTCGATAAAAACTGGCTTATCTAAAAAATATTAAGAGGCAAATAAGTTTTAAAAACATTGTGTTTATTTAATGGTATCACAATAACAATTTAATTGGAACGTACACAAAAGTTTGGGGGGGGGGCGGTTTAAGGGAACAAAACCCCATAAAATTTTTATGGGATGTACACATTTCCCTGATATTTTATTTTAAGATGTTCCTTCCATAAGAATGCCACATGTACATTTTCAATAACAAATCTATAATAGTTTTCTATACAGGGTGTCCAGAAACTCTACCGACAAACGAATACAGGAGATTGCTCAGATAATTTTAAGACAATTTAACCCAATTCACCTAGTCCGAAAACACTTCTTAAGGGAGCTAGACCTATTTGAAGATGGCGTCTAGTAATTAGTTTTTCTCAAATACCTCCGGAACGCTTCTATTTAGAAAAACAAAAATTGGTAGGCGTATTTATCTTCCAGAGATAAATGAATTCCACCCATTAAAAATTTCTAGTACCGGTCATACGCGTCCGTTTTGGGTGGGGCAACGGTTACTTTATCAGATAACTTTTCGTCTTTAACTTTTAAGCATTTTTCACTCTGGATTATTAAATTGTGAGGTATTCTTGTACTAAAATGTACTTTTGCTTTAAGTCGTTAGGATACATCGTTTTCTAGAAAAATCGATTTAAAAATTTTTCGTTTCTTAAATTTCAAAAAATTATTTCAGTAAAAAAAACTATTTAGAAAAACGAAAACTTGTACGTTTAGTTATATTCCAGAGATGAATCGATTTTATTAATTGCGAATTTCTAGTATCGGTCATATGCGTCGGTTTTGGGTAGGTCAACAGTTATTTTATCGCATATCTTTTTTGTCTTTAATTTTTAACCATTTTTGACACTAGATTATTAAATTATTAGGTATTTTAGTAGTAAAAGTTACTCTTGCTTTAAGTTGGTAAAATACACCGTTTTCTTTTTGAAAAGTTTTATTTTTTTTCAAATTCAAGAGACGAAAAATTTTCAAATCGATTTTTCTAGAAAACGGTGTGTCCTACGGACTTAAATCAAGAGTATCTTTTAGTACTAGCATACTTCACAATTTAATAATCCAAAGTGAAAAATACATTAAATTTAAAAACAAAAAAGTTATGCGATAAAATAACCTTTACCCTACCCAAAACGGACGCCTATGACCGGTACTATGAATTCGCAATAGATGGAATTGATTTATCCCCGGAAGATAAATATGCGTACCAATTTTTGTTTTTCTAACTAGAAGCGTTCTGGAGGTATTTAAGAACATCTAATTACAAGACGCCATTTTCAAAGAGCTCTAGCTCCCTTAGGAAGCATTGTCGGACTAGGTGAATTTGGTTAAATTGTCTTAAAATTACCTGAGGAATCTCCTGTCTTCGTTTGTCGGTAGAGTTTCTGGACACCCTGTATATTGAAAAAAATCGATTTTCATTTTGTAAATTAAAAGGGCTGTACCTTTTTTTTGTGCACATTTTTACTAAGGTAAGGTAAAGCTTTAAGGCTCAAACTATTTTTGGTCCCAAAATATGTGGTTTAATTTATGACCTGCATTTTTGTTACACCCTGTATAAAATGTACATTTAAATTTAACTTGCATTTTTTCACACCCACATTATTATAAGGGGAAATACTTTATATATTACAATTTTGTTATTATAATAAAATTTTTTGCAAGATAACATTATAGTAAAATAATTCGCATAATTACTCGAACGTCACAACAAAACACTCGTAGTACTAAAATCATTGTTCGTCGTTAAGCGGTATTCTAATTATTTTTTAAAATTATGCGTAAATAATTCTTTATTATGCTCTTTAATAAATCAGAGCGCCAGAATGATACTGCACTTTACAGATAATGGTCTGCAATCGACCTTTGTAGTAACTCCCAAAAAGTCAAGTTAAACAACCTGCTCAGATCACAGACCGATAGCTTTTAGCCAAGCCGCACACCAAAGAAACATGAAACGAAAAACATGAAACGAAAAACATGTTTCATGAAAAGAAAACACTGCTAAACAAATCTCAAAGTCCGCCTACCAATGAAACGAGTGTGATTCATGCTCATGACACATTTTTATTTTCGGAGAGTTTCATAAATGGCCGGACATATATTTGTTTAGCAGTGGTTTATTTCCATGAAACGTAATTTACGTTTCATGTTTCTTTGATGTGCGGCCTGCCTAAGGAGTCACATAAAACTAAAACATTTTTGAAAATAATACACAGCAGAATTGTTAAAACTCTGGAATATGAAATTAGTGACACACAATTTGGCTTTGCAAATGGTATGGACACAAGCTATGCTTTGATCAACTTGAATTCAAAATTTCACCTAGTATTGTTCACAATAGAGTCTACATGATGTAATTTGTTGAGATCGGGCTGTTAAGCAGCTTTTAAAGTATAAAAATCGAGGGGTTTCGGCGTTTTTGATAAACAAGTTTGATGGCAAATGTGCGTTGTTAAAGCAGTCATGTTGTCAAACCAGTGGCGTTGTGCGCTAGTTTTCTTTGACTTTAACTCTGATACCGCGCGTTTTTAAACGCTGGCAACCCAAATTTGCGGCAATTTTTTTACAGGCAACCTTATATTATTGTTTTATAAAAAAGCTATAATTTGATATAAAAACATGCATCTACGTCAGGAACGGATTTCTTTTTCAAAAATAAATTATCATTAATTTAATTAAAACTGTTTGAGGCCAGTTTTTGACTGGCAACCTGTTATCAATATATTCCCCTATTCTTAAATTTATATCTTCTTCTTATTGTGCCTATCCGTTCTGAACGATGGCTATTATCCTGGCTATGATGACTTTGTTGGTTGCTATACGAAATAGTTGTGTTGAGGTCTTTCTATACTCATGCTCTCAAGTTACCAAGCCAGGATATTCTTCTTAGACCTGGGTCCTTTTTTCCTTCAATTTTACCTTGTAAAATGCATTGGAGTAGTTAGTAGCTGCTTTGATTTCCCATTATATGTCCCAAGTACTGCAGCTTACGGCCCTTCACGATGTTGACTAAACCTGCCGTTGTGTTCATCCTCCATAGTACTTCTTCATTGGTGGCTTTGTCCGGCCATAGTATCTTTAGGATCCTTCTGTACAACCATAGCTCAAAAGCCTGAAGTTTCGATAGAGTAAATTTATATAAAAATGTGATTTTATTTAACTAACTCATGAACGGTAGTGATTCTGCAGTGGGATCTCGTACTATAATCTTTAACTTGTAGATAATCTTTATTAATGTCATAATTTTTTTTTAAACGCTTACTGAGCAATTTGTTAGTTATAAAAATTCTAACAATAAGATTCTTTGGGGTTTGAAGTAAAAAAATTACGCCAAATTATTCTACAATAATGCAGTAGCATAAATTGTGTTTTGGACAATACACTCAAAAAAATTTAGTTCGTAATATTGATTAACAGTGATTATTGAATAGTATTTCGTTGTAACAACAATTAAATTTTTTGTTTCAACGAACTTTTAGACATTGACCAATGTATTTTGAATGATTGAATAATAATTGTGAAAATAACTAGAGTACATTAATCAATAACACTCAATTTATTCAGCCAATAACTTAGTTTCGTATATTTAATAAATAATGTTAATTCTGGCAGCAACTAACTTTCTTGATTTCGTAGATGACAAGCAATTACCTTGGTTTATCGTGACAACGTACAGATTTCATTAAAGCAATGTAAAAATGTTGTTAATATAGAGTAATATATGATTATTGTATAGATGTAAACTGATTGTTGTGACAACGAATGCATTAATCAATCTACTACTGCGTTTAGCAACTACAATTAATGCGTCATGGTGAAAATAAACGTAGTTGTTGAGACAATAAATGGTTTGCTTAACCATTTGAAATATAACGGCTTTTCCTTATCGTGATACCCCTAGCTTCTCTGTGTTACCATCGTTTAAAAAATAATTCTTTGTTGAACCATTCTGTTACCTCTGTCGAAGTGCCGAATAATAATTTCATTTCGTTTCCAAGTTTAGTCCGTAGTAGAAGGAAGATTTCGTGTGTCTATTATCGTGAAATTTCTGTCTCATTTTTTTTAAATGTATTCATTTTTTTTCGAATCCTGAGAAAACTAATTAGTATTTTTGAATATTTAAACGCAGAATAAAATATTACAGTATTATCGAGGGTCTGAAGTCCCTGAGAACTTCTATAATGATCATTTTATTAAAGGGATGAAAAAGAGAATATCTAGTATGATTTTTAATTTCAAATATACCATTCAAAAGAAACTTTTTGTTTACTCTAAGGGACTTTCGGCCCTCGGTACTAATGTAATCTTTTATTTTGCGTTTAAAATTTTCAAAAATACTTTTCTCAGGATTCCAAAAAAAATTAATGCCTTTAAAAAGAATTTGATCGAAATTTTGCACCTGCGCTCTCAAAAAGAATTAAAGTGTTATACATTTTTGGAATCATTATTTCAAACGCTTTTAAATGAGCTATCAGATGATGTACTTTCCTTTAAAAAAAATCAAAGTTATGCCTGTCACCTGAAGAGGGACGTGTAAAGTTCGAAACATTGATGTTATAATATACTTTGATTATTTTAATAATCGACCTGTCCCAGCATTGTGGTAAAAATAAATACGTTAATAAGGGGGGCGGGGGAGTGTAACACTTATTCCAGCGCAATGTATAAGTGAAATCATATGAGAAATCACACAGTGTAAAGTCCATTAGGTTTACGACAAAAAAGGAGGGTTTAAAAAATTATTATTAATCAATATCATACATTAAGCTATTGAATTTAGTAATTATTAATATAAAATACGTTCATAGTAGGAATGAATGAAACTGATTGTAAGAATGAATAGAATTCCTTATAAGAATAACCTTATTGTGGAAATGAACGGAATTAATTGTAAGAATAAACAGAAATAATTTTAGAAATAAACGAAATACGTTAGGAGAAATAACACGGTTATTGACACAACGAATAGTCTTCGTCGGTCAATTAACGACGTTGTTGTTTCAATGAATAATGTTCGTTGACTCAGTGAACAGAGTTCGTAATATCAATAATAGTATATTATGCAACGAGCATTGAATGACGGTCATTGGTCATTGTCATTATGAAGCGAGTATGAGGATTACGAAACTAACCGTATGCGGCGAGTTTTGTATAGAGTACGAGCTTCATAATGATAATTAAATATAAGTTGTATACACTATTTTTTCTATGATCATTAACAAAAAAAATATATTCAAATTTATTAATTTTGTAACACAAATAAATTAAGTAGTTTGTCAGTTTGACGGTTTGTTTAGATATTGAGAACTGTCAAAGCGTATGTATTTGACTCGCTATTGGTCACTGCGCGTGTACCACCTTTATCGCGAATGCCATATCGCGATTCTATTGGTTAAAAATCTGTATCTTAATGAAAATCTGTATCATAATGAAGATCATTATGATACAGGTGGTGGCATCATAATTGATAAAGGTCTGGATCCCGCGTATGAAAAAAAGTTGATTAATAGCAAGCTGAAAATTTGTTAATAGCTTAAGGGTGTCTAGTCGGACAATTTTTGATATATGAGAACACTGGAACAGGGGAAGTTTTTGACTGTGGAACAGTTTAAAAATTTGGAACGGTCAGACCACGAAAACGGCACATGTATTTTGTCCGACAGAACAGACTTAAACTCTTCGAACAGAGATTAAACTCTCATGCAAAAATCAGACTGATATTTATCAACAAATGGGCGTTATTATGAGTGGAACATGTAGAATATGTCAAATGACAGGAATTATGACAGGTAATAAATAGCAGTCTGATTTTTGCATGAGAGTTTAATCTCTGTTCGGAGAGTTTAAGTCTGTTCTGTCGGACAAAATAAATGTGCCGTTTTCGTGATGTGACCGTACCAAATTTTACCAAATTTTTAACCTGTTCCACAATTAAAACTGCCCCTGTTCCAGTGTTCCCATATATCAAAGTTTAACCGACTAGACACCCTTAAGCTATTAACAAATTTTCAGCTTGCTATTAATCAACTTTTTTTTCATACGCGGGATCCAGACCTAATCTATTATAGTATGAGAATAGAAAAAGTGATATTATGGTATACATAATGAATGTTCATACATTCAATGAACGTAATACATTGGCTCAACTAACGAAAAGAATGAATTGATGAACATCTCTTTGTCATTCCAATAAAACCAAGAATTTGACAAATTTTAAGTATTGCGTTTGTTGTCTGAATTAACATTTTTATTGATATTACATACCTTTTTCGTTGAGTGTACGCCGATTAATTTTATTTTACCTCGATACATTCTAATGGTAGGTTAGCCCCCAAGCGGGGATTTTTGCAGTTACACAAGCGCGTCAGATTATTACATGGGGAGAAACCTTGTACCCTGTAAAAGGAACTTCTACCATAGATTGGCTGTTAATGCAGGAGAGTTCGCTAAGGGGGGGGGGGGTCGAAAATAAAAACTATCCTTAGAAAAAACTCGAAATCGTCAGATTAAGATAAGGTGAGTTAAGTACATGCAAAACAGTGTATATTTAAAAAATCTGACGATTTTAGCGGGGCGGAAGGAAATGGGTGAGTCCCAAAGTTTCACAAGAAAAAAGGGAATATTTCGCGAAATAAATGACAGATCGAAAAACTAAAAAATAAGTGCTCAATATTTTTCAAAAATCTATCGAATGATACCAAACACGACTTCCCAAGGAGAGGCGTGAGAGGCAAATTTAAAATTTTATATACGAATTCCGCGATATTTCGCGAAATGAACATCAGATCGAAAAACTAAAAAATACACTTATTCAATATTTTTGAAAAATCTATCGAATGGCGTCAAACACGACCCCCCACGGAGGTGGGATGGGGGTTACTTTAACATCTTAAATGGGAGCCCCCATTTTTTATTGCAGATTTTGATTCCTTACGTAAAAATAAGTATCTTTTATTCGAGACATTTTTTCGATTATGGATAGATGGCACTATAATCTAAAAAAACGATTGTTGGAAATGGAAAATTTAATTAAAAATGGAAAGTCCCGCTAAAATGGAAAACATTACTTAACTTTTTTTTGGGTTTTAGAACCTACTCTTCACCATCCAATAGATCCCCATAACGCTCGAATGACTGCACATTTAGCATACTTTGCTCTCCTACCATAATGATTTAAGGATACATGAGTAGTGTAATTATGTACTAGCAAAATGAGCAGAAATGAGCAAGGGCCATCTGGCAGTGAACACCTGCATCCGGTCTAAAAATAGGGTGGGGGAATATATGATATTGTATGAGCAAAATGAGAAACATCTGGCATCCTAAAAATAGGGTGGGGGAATATATGATATTATTGTGTGCAAAATGAGGAACATCTGGCATCCGGTCTAAAAAATAGGGTGTGGGAATATATGATATTGTGTACAAAAATGAGGAGCCCAATGAGGGTATATCTAGTCTAATATTTATCCTTTTAGGGAGAGAAAAAGATTCTAAACAATATCCGCGTTAAAAATAGTCTAATTAACCACTGGTCACCCACCCAGCAGGATATCGATTACTAAACAATAATTTTAAAGGTCATTTCTGGCTGGAGTGGGCATTTTTCAAATAAACAAAAAGAAATTATTTTAATTTTTATCATAAAAAATAAATTACATAACTCCATTACCGATGGACATCATGGACAGTGGTCATTTCTGGTTGGGTTGGACATAGTCCCAAATAAACAAACATAAATTATTTTAATTTTTATCATTAAAAATAAATTACATAACTCCATTATCGATGGGCATCATGGACAGTGGTCATTTCTGGTTGTACTGGACAGTCCCAAATAAACAAAAAGAAATTATTTTAATTTGTATCATTAAATATAAATTACATAACTCCATTACCGATAAACATTGATCACGAAACAATAATTTTAAATGAACTTCTAGCTGGCTGGATTGTCGCAATGCATGTTAATTGCATAAATTAAAAAGTCATTCCCGCCAAATATGAAAACTAATTAGACGGGAATGTAAAATACCATTCGTTCCCAGTGGCTTAAAACAAAACAACAAAAAGTTTAGACAAACATATTCCCCGGCAAATTAACTGCAATAGTGTCTGACTTTCAATTCCCATCGCATCTTTAATCACATCTGGCTTGCTATTACGCACCATAAAAAATTTTCCATATATGCGGGATGTTTGCCTCTACTTATTATTAAACGTTATAGCAAGCACAGGGGCGTCCTAAGATCTATTTATCTCTCTTTAAGCTATCAATTATGTATACATATTTTTTAAGACAAAAATTATTGAAAATAACCATATAATAATGCTCTTATTAATAATATATGTTATAGCAAGCACAGGGGCGTCCTAAGATCCATTTTCCTCCTCTTTAATCAATTTATGTATTAATATTTTTTAAGACAAAAATTATCGAAAATAACCATATAATAAGTTGTCATACATTGTTTCTGTCTTTTAAAATCAGACTCATTGAAAAATTATTCAATAGATGGCTACGTTTTTATTATAATCGGTTGCATGTGATTTTTTTCAATTATTTAGGTATGCTTCAAAAAATAAGTTTTATAACTTAGTCAAACTTTGGTTAATGCAAAAATCTTTATGTAAAAATTAATAAAGCGTCCTTTTATCTTTTCAAATAATTATCAGAAATACGCAAACACTGTTTAAATTTTTTCTTAATAACAAATGAGAAAAAAAAGAGTAACACATGATATTCATGTGGGAATTCATTTCATGGTTTTTCTCACGCAAATTTGGAGTTGTCGTAAAGCATAAAAGACATCTGGACCTAATTAAAAATTTAACTGAACCCCTACACATACGTGGGTGGTATTTTTTGTGAAAAATATAACTATGCAGAAACATAACACAAACAGACTGTGAGAGACACATGGATGGTGTTTTTTTGCAAAAATCATATAGATGGTGATTCAGTTCCCACAGTTCCTTAAGAAGGAAGCTCTATTTCCATGGAGGGGGGGTAAAAACTTACAAGCCAAGCACCGATATGGGCGTGGTCTAGCTATCCCATTGGTGTGCCTCGTGGGTAACAAAATGTTCTAAGAAGCGGGGGATTTTAAAATTTTTAGATTGGTCTACTTTCTTTCCCACTTCAAAAAGCTATAAAACCATAGGTAGCAAGTAGATTAGTTTTATTAAAATCAGTAAGTTCTGTCGAATATTCCAAAATGAAAGTGAAGTTTGCAGTACCTGAATGTTCGACATCAAGTGCCAAAATTATTTCGCACTTCAGAAAGTCCCCCAATGGGAAAAAATTTAGTGAAGTTAAAATCCAACGCGGGCGGGGAAACATTTAATGAAGTGATCTTCCAGCGTAGAACTAACCGAAGGAGATTTTACTTGCCACAGACCAATGGAGGCCATTTGAGCAACAAGTTATGGCGTCATCCACCCCAATGATCGACCCAAAATACGATACTGTATCATCTGACGACGAAGAAGAAGAAGAAATAGGTAATCTTATTCAGAGTGATGATTTTAATGAAAGCATGGAAGTGTACCTCATGGTGAAAAAGAAGAAGACGATCTAAATATTACCACAAATTATGATAATATTGACAAAACTGTCAAAACTACAGATGATGAATATGACAGTAAACATTTGTAAGTGAAAATACTCGTTATTTGGAAGAAAACCAGATGGGCTGTGCTACTTAAGAAGATTAGTGGTTATGAGAAAAAACGCGATAGGGCGCAAAGGAGTTTGGACAAAGTTTGGACATTGGCATCTGCAACCAAATTCTGACATCTATAATGACCTGTAAACCTGTGGATAATTAGTGTGGATTGCAGTGATAAAAAACGTTATATTTTTATGTTGTATTCTAAATTGTTTGCTTAACTATGTAAATTAATTGTTTTTTTAACTATGTAAATTAATAGCATTTTTTGCTTATTGGTTTATTTAGTTAAACAAACATATTCCAAAATGAAAATTTTACTTTCATTTTGGAATATTAGACAGAACTTACTGATTTTAATAAAATAAATATTTTATATAATATTTTAGTTTTTTTTACCCACACCTTAATAGCAAATCGTCGGTGATGTGGCAATACCTTCTACCTGCTATTACATGATTTTTTGCAGAAGTGATAAAAAACCTTTTTCCTGTTTTCATATGATATTTTTTGACTTATTTTCTAGTAAATTCATAATGAATTTACTAGAAAATAAGTAAAAAAATATCATATAAAAACAGGAAGTGAACCTAAAAAAAGACGCTTGGTCGCTTCTAAAAAATCATGTAATAGCAGGTAGAAGGTATTGTCACATCACCGACGAAGTGAGTTATACTATAATGCACACAATAATAACATGCAAAATTACAAAATAGAGCCAACAATACAACTACCTAGTTTGCCAATAATTACCTCGTAATATATAAACATTCACCTATGTAATATTCCGATATTTGTCATCACAAAACACAAATCAAATTCCCTTTATAAACTTCACTAAACACATTATTTGTCCCTCTCGAATATGACCCGCATTTCAACCGGAGAAGACTAAATTTAAAAATAGGCGCCGTGCTCTCTTCATTATGCGAGAGGTCAGAATGTAGAAATGCATCCTAAAATAATTATGTCATAAACGTACTCGAAAAATTTTTAAGCTAAAACATTTATTGATTTAAAAATTAATTTTTCACTTCATTTATGAAAATTAAGAAAAGATATTTTAGAATCATATTTTAGAAATACAGGTCTAATCAAAACTTGGAAAACAAATTTGTATTAATAATTTTTAACGGGGGCCCATCAACAAAAATTTTGTCAAAACAATATAATGTTGCATATCAATAGGAAAAAAAATAAATTCAAAAATATATAACTTATTTAAAATTTAATACAGGGGGCGTTTCATTTGTACTTAAATAAAATCATTTCACCACTCATTTATGAAAATTAAGAAAAGATATTTTAGAATCATATTTTAGAAGTATAGGTCTAATCAAAACTTGGAAAACAAATTTGTATTAATAATTTTTAACGGGGGGGCCATCAACAAAAATTTTTTCAAAACAATATAATGTTGCATATCAATAAGGAAAAAATATCAAATTCGAAAATATATAACTTATTTAAAATTTAATACAGGGGGCGTTTCATTTGTACTGAAATAAAATTATTTCACCACTCATTTATGAAAATTAAGAAAAGATATTTTAGAATCATATTTTAGAAGTATAGGTCTAATCAAAACTTGGAAAACAAATTTGTATTAATAATTTTTAACGGGGGGGCCATCAACAAAAATTTTTTCAAAACAATATAATGTTGCATATCAATAAGGAAAAAATATCAAATTCGAAAATATATAACTTATTTAAAATTTAATACAGGGGGCGTTTCATTTGTACTGAAATAAAATTATTTCACCACTCATTTATGAAAATTAAGAAAAGATATTTTAGAATCATATTTTAGAAGTATAGGTCTAATCAAAACTTGGAAAAAAAATTTGTATTAATAATTTTTAACGGGGGGGCCCATCAACAAAAATTTTGTCAAAACAATATAATGTCGCATATCAAGAGGAAAAAAAATAATAAATTCGAAAATATATAACTTATTTGTTTAAAATTCAATACAGGGGGCGTTTCATTTGCACATAAATAAAATTAAAGGGAAAATGGAAAAGGGAATTGAATAAAAACCTTTTTATTGTTGTAGATTTATATTATTACAAATAATACAGTATTTACATAAGCAGTAAATATATAAGTTCATATTGCAACAAAAACAAGTATGTGTACTAAGATTATCTGCCTTCCCACTTGAATGTTCCGTAATATGAACAGCTGGAACGTATGATGGCACTCCGCTAACAGTCTCAAAAAAAAACAAGAAGGGCACAAACTTTCATTGTCTATTACGTAATAATATTTGGTCATACATACTGTTTGTCCGCTTTCATATGACAGAAAGCGGACATTGTTGACATCATCCACTTTCATTATTTTGTTCTCTGCCTCTGGGGAATCCATATCTAATACCTCACAATCTTCCAGGTCTGACAAATTTTCGGTGGATACCGAAAAACAAAACTTTCGTTAGAAGAGGCACTATCACTATCTTCAGCTTCATGTGGTGGTATGACATCCAATGGATTAAGAACTGCTTCATCCATTGCTTGATTTTCATGGTCACTATCTTCAGCTTCATATGGTGGTATAACACCCAATGGATTTATAACTGCTTCATCCATTGCTTGATTTTCATGGTCACTATCTTCAGCTTTATATGGTGGTATAACACCCAATGGATTTATAACTGCTTCATCCATTGCTTGGTTTTCATTTTCTAGCACCATTTTGATATTATCACAAAAATTATAAATGCATCAGTTTATATATTTTCAAGTAGAATAAAGAGGGGGGTTAGTGCCATATGCTTTTCACATCTAAAACTAGCTCAAGGGTCAATTAACTGGACATCTGGTGTGTATAGACAGTATCCAATCTAAAAATAACTCAAGGTTAACGGCCAATGTCTAAAAAATAGCTCAAGGTCAATGAACTGATCATCTGCTTGTCTAGACAATATCCTGTCTAAAAATAGCTCAAGGTCAATGAACTGGCCATCTGCTTGTCTAGACAATATCCTGTCTAAAAATAACTCGGGGTTAAGGACCAATATCTACAAATAGCTCAGCGATCTGGGCATCTGTTAGTCTAGACCATATCCGGTCTAAAATGAGGTAGAGGGGGGGGGGGGACCCATCTGCAACTGGTATCAATGAGAGTGGGGAGGATGTAAGAGTACAGAAACATCGATAATGTTAACAGTATGTGCTCAAGAAGTCTTCGTGAACGTGTTGAACAATTTAGTAAAGGTATTAACAGAATAAAGCGTGATATTTTAGTTTATGAAAAAACAAGAAATATTAAACAGTTAGAAAAGAAAACCAGTTAATAAAAAAATATAAAGACAAAGAATATATGTTTAAAAACTTTTCACGACTTAGTATAAGTGATGCGTTTGCGTAGTGGAATACTCCAGAAGAAGAAAATAGACTATTTTTTGTTTCCGCAATCGAGGAGCAAAAGTGGATAGACTTGGTGTTTAAAAACATTAATCGTTTTAACAATAATGGAATGTTGCCAGAAAAGAATTGTGATGAATCAACACCCACAAAAACCTTTGTACCTATTCACAGAAGCAGAACTACAAAACTTTACCATACTATACATTAGAAAATTTGTGGATCCATACGAACTACTTCAGTCTTGGCATCTCCTACCCCAGAAATTTGTGCAAGATTTTGAAATTCGAACTCGACTTCCGTGTTTTGTTCATTTCAATCGTCCCGAATGGAGAACAGAGGAAGAAGGATTAGCTTCTGCCCAATCCAGTTGCCGTTTATGCAGATTTGCACTGGAAAATTTATGTAACAATTATAGCGGTTAAATAAAGTACTATTTTTTATTAAGGTTTTTTATTAATAAAACAAAATGTAAAAAAATTCTTTATTACATCATAAAAGTATCATACAAATAAAATACATTAGATAACGCACATACACTATTATTATTTAAATGGTAAGGACATTTGGGTTCCATAAATTGAGTAGGGAGCCGCGGAAGATAAAAAAACAAAGAAAAACTGTGGGTTGGTTTAGGGTCATATAATAATAATAACTTTTCTGGAAATTAGCAAACATCTCACATAGTTTGGTAAACCTATTAGTTTTAAAGTCTAGTTGAAGGTCATTATAGGGATATCTTTCAGAATTTAAAAACACTTTGATATTTTTTAAATTGCAATGATCAAATTTACTCACATCTTTTGTTAATTTCAATTTTTTGGTTCCCACTGACCATGTATGACGTGTATAGTTAGTTAGCGCTGGATATGGTAGAGTTATATAGTGCATAAGACTAGGGTAGTTAAAAGTGTAACTATGGTAGTTTCACCCCAAAAGTTCCAAATTCTCCGGCAAGATGGGAGGGACTATTTTAATGGAATCTACAATATAGGCTGTCATAGTTCGGTTATTATCCGCTAGGTGGCTATTTTTACGACATTTTCTAATTTTAATTAGAAATTAATATGAATACATAAAACTTGATTGTTGTAAGGATGTAGGTATATTCATAAACTAAACATATTTCTTACAATTAACTATATATAGATGTAAGTTTAGATAGCAGAGTCTTTAATTGATATAAAATATTTTCGTTTGGACAAGGCACTCCAAATAGATTCCAACTAAATTGTCCACCTGCGACAACTTTTCTTGTAAATTCATTAAATTTATAGTAATTACTTTGACGGAAAAAGTAAATATGGCCATCAGTCCATCGGAATGCGAGAGAAATATCTTCAGGTATACCAGGAAATAGGTCTTTTATTTTACCTCTACCACTCTCAGTCATAAAATCATTAGAAAATTCTATATATGACATATTATTATAAAAAGTATAGGATCGCCCTGCATTTGATTGAAAAATAGCATTGATGCGCGCTTTATTAGGTATATTAAGTGAAAAATTATCAATATATTGAATACTAGGGAATGATGCTGAGAAATATTTGTTGGGAGACACAATTGTAACCAAATCACCGCTTGTTGTTTGAAAAATGTGTTGTAAAGTGTACTGACGTAATTCTGTAGGTACATAATCGATAAGGAGTTCTGGTTGAGATGGAATAATCATTCCATTTAAGTCTAGTTTCCATATAAATTTGTTATGAGCAATATATAATCGATAATTTGAGAACTCTGGAGCAGTGGCTAGAAACATAAAATCTGGAATAATATCACACAAATTTTTGAAGATCAGCTGTTTACGAGTCGTAGGTCTTGTCGTTGTACTTGATGGCGTATGCAGCGTTGTATGGTGTGGGTGGATTGACTGCCTAGGAGGTGCTGGTCTTGTGGTTGTAGTTGATGTTAAATGTGGCGTTGTATGGTGCGGGTGGATTGACTGCCTACTAGAAGGTGGTAGTATTGTGGTTGTTGAGATATTTGTTGGTATATGCATGTTTGTGAACTTTGGGATTGGAGCGTATTTACTTTTAGCCCCATATAAATATTGCACAGCATTTATATCATCATCATGTAAAACACGAATCTTATCTGCATAGACGCTATACATGATAGCATTTGGAGTAGCACTATGAGCTATTCCGAGAGCATGTCCGATTTCATGAACTAATACCATAAGAAAACTAGTACGACCTTCGGGAATAGAATCAGTTCCAAAATGCCAGGACTGATCTATATCTAAATGGATTTCTATACATGTTCCGTCGGCATTAGGAAAGTAAGAATGCCCTAAAACAGCTCCACCTACTTTAGTTGGGCATTCATCACCACCCATACAATTTCTTCTAAAATAATGAGTTTTACTTACCATAGTTATGGTAATATCAGGAGGATCCACACCTGGAGTTGTAACCATTGTGAATGTTAAGTTTGAAACATTTTGCCACATCTGAAAAGCCATTTCCGCATCTTTCTGAGCATCAACCGTTCTTTGAGGAAAATACCATTGCAGGTGATGTTTCTTCCATGCTGTTCTTGCTATAAAATCGTTATCACTGTGTTGACAACGCGGGCGACGCATAAATTTGATAGTTTCATTATTAAGCAATCCATCCACCGGTAAATTATACCTTTCTTGGAAGGTAATCAACGAAGTTGAGAGATCTGTTTTATTATCGATATTATGTTCATATCTATTTAGATAAACAATAGCATCTTTTTCAGAAAAATCGGCACAAAGCACATATGTGAGACTTAGGAGAAAAACTAATACATCTACCCCATTCAACATCTTGATGAAGACTAATTTTAAAATATTAAATAACAAGAATATAATCGCTTACGAATTTTTTAAGATTTCTACTTTTATTCATATTGGTGATGGGAATATTGGGACCGTGCAAGTTCGTAAAAGCGACACCAGGTTTCTACGCTCTGCAACTTTATTCGCACTTTTAATTATCCAGCAAACAGGACCACATGAGTTATTTAAGATAGTTGCAGTATGTCTTCTTTACCTTCTATCATTGCCTTACTGCAAAAATGGCATTACAAATTTTATTTACTTTATTATATCGAAATGCTGCACCCAACAAATATTGACATAAGTTCTTAAATCTCATGTAATAGTTTTTTATCGCTATAAATAGTCATACCACTTAACCTTCGTCTTAACAAATTATTATATCAAAAGAGATTACGGTATCGTTGATAATCGTCACAGTCACACAAACTGTAGACGGAGTTATATCTTAATACAAATGACCAATAAATCTTAAATGGTCTTTGTTAAACAATAAAAAAGTGAGATAAAAGCCGACTATGACACTTTTTGGATTACTTGAAAGACACAAAATCGAAAAGGGTCGGAAGAAAAGCTATTCAAGAGTGTAATGAGAGTGTGTTGGTGAAGTGTAGTATATAAAGAAGATTCGAAAAATGGAGGTAGCTGAAATGAAAATGTTACAGTTGATGCTAAGTTAAACAGGAACGGCTTGATTAAGGCTTTAAAAAAATATTTAAGAACAAATACTGAAGTTGCGTCACATTAGACGCAAAAATGAAAACTAAGTGTAACGAATGATAGTTCTGTTAGAATGAATGAATCGAGACCTATATTAACTTAGAGATACTTACTTAGAAGAAAGCTTCTTCATCAAGGAGAAGATGAAAGAAATTTCTGGAAGAGAACTTTAGAGGAAGGGTGGAAAAGACTCGATGGACAGAAATGATAGGTGATTGATGAAAATATTATTGACTTAGATAATTAATAAAAAAATTTAAATAAAATTATTTTTCATTCCTTGTCACTACCCCCGCCCCTATCACGTGGTTATCTCGTCACTATCTCGTGCTTATCTCGTGCTTATCACGTGCTTATCTCGTGCTTATCTCGTGCTTATCACGTGCTTATCTCGTGCTTATCACGTGCTTATCTCGTGCTTATCACGTGCTTATCTCGTGCTTATCACGTGCTTATCTCGTGCTTATCACGTGCTTATCTCGTGCTTATCGCGTGCTTATCTCGTGCTTATCTCGTGCTTATCACGTGCTTATCTCGCCCCCCCTATCCCGTCACTGTTTTTGTCTATAGAATTAACCGTATATATAAGGAAAACATAGATAAGTTTCAGTTTATAATATTGCACCAGTACAACAGCTCAATAAAATTAAAAATGAATCAAAATGAGGTAAATAAGGAATCCACACCAAAATCTGGTTTGACACAAACTATAAAAGATCTACAGAATTCATATTTTCAAAAATATTGGCAAGATTCAATAGATATCGATAAAGCATACGGTCCTAACTATAACTGGAGAACTTCAATATGGAATATGGGAAATTATAAAATATCTTTTAAAGATGAAAAAATTTATCTTGAAACAAAAGAATTTAAGGCTACCCCCGGATTACTTAATTTAATATTTTTCAAACAACCAACCAACTTTACGCAAGAAGATTTATATATTTATAAGCAAATTCTAGAAATAACAGGTGTTCACCGTGATTTAAAAGGTAGATTAAACCACCGAGCCGACCCACAGAAATTTGAAAATATCATTAGATCTCTATTTATTAAAAAAAATAAACGATTATGTTCTCATATACAGAATACTGATAATGTGAGAGTTACGAAACATTTGTTTTTACACGAAAACTTTAAGTATGAAACCGATTCAAACATTCTAGTAGGTAGATTAAAAAATTTAGTGAAAAATGATGAAGTTATGGAAGCTATTTCTATAATTAGTAATTTGAAAATATTAAACATAATTAGATAATATCATCACAAAACACAAAAATAAATAAAAAAACAATTTAAATATTAAAATTTTGTATGCTATCGATTTCTACTTGCAATTTGTTTGTTAAATACTTTATTATTCTTCTTCTTTTTGTATAGACATGACTCTGTGTGTTTTTTCAATGTGCCTCTAGTAAGTTGTCATTCCATCGTTTTCGTGGTCTTCCCACTGATCGTCTTCCTAGTGGGAACCGTCTCTCACTGCCCTGGCTACCCTATTTGTTGTCATTCGGTTTTTGTGGTCATTCCATTCTATTCTTCTGTTTCTTACCCAGTTATTAATGTTATCTACCTTGCATCTCCGTCGTATATCTGTACTTGTAGCTCTGTCCCATAGAGTCTTACCATCGATTTTTCGAAAGGTTTTCATCTCCGCTCTTTTGAGCAATCTTTTTGTCCACTCTGTGTCAGGTCGTGTTTCTGTCGCGTATGTCATTATCGGTCTGATGAGTGTTTTGTAAATTCTACCTTTCATTTCTTTTCCAATATTTTTATTTCTCCATATTGTGTCGTTCAGGCTTTGTTTGCTCTATTCACTTGATCTTCCACTTCTGTTTCGATCTGTCCGTAGCTAGATAGTGTGATGCTTTGATATTTAAACTCCTTCACTTGTTTTATTACCTGACCCTCCAGCTCTAATTTATATATTAGTAAATTTGCTGTTATAACCATACATTTTGTCTTTTTTGAGGAAATTAACATGTTAAATTTTCTGGCGATTATGTTGAATTGGTGCAGCATACGTTGTAAATCGTCTTCACTTAGATTAGTATTGCATCGTCCCCCATAGCAGATTATTTTAAGTTGTTTTTCTCCCATTTGGTATCCTTTTTTTTTAGTTCTTACTTTTTTACCATTTCGTCCATGATCAGGTTGAACAATAAAGGACTCAAGGAATCCCCCTGTCTTATCCCATTGCTGGCTTCAGTTGGGTCAGTTAGTTCATAAGGAAACACCTCTGTCAGACTATATTAGAATACAAAGATTGGGGGGGGGACATGTGATAAGAATGGGAGAGGATAGGCTACCAAAAAGATCACTGAATGCTAGAATGCAGGGAAAGAGACCAGTTGGAAAGCCAAGAATGCGCTGGAAAGACACAGTAAACAGCGACGTACAAGCTCTTTTAGGAGTCCGTGTATGGGGAAAAGCAGCCACAGACAAGAGTGGAGGCGGAGTTCATGGCTCAATTTGGATATTAACTGATTCAGCTCTAATGGGGAGAAATATGCCCTTAACATGGATCCCTGATGTGTCCCTATTTTCACACGAAATCTAAATCTATCCTACATCTGTTCTAAAATAACTTAAATTTATTACTGAACTATTTAATCCTCCTTTCTGAAATCACCTAGTAATGATTTTAATATATGTTTTTTTTTGTTTTATACTACGAATTTCTATTTTCAACCATGCTCAGTCTTTATAACTTAACAATTATTAAAATTTTGTTTAAATAAATTCAGTAAATTATAGAGAGTGTTTCACTTAGACTATAATCGAAATAATTAAATCTAACATATTGTACATTAATTTTAAAACTGTAAACCGTTGTTTTCTTTTCCTCATTCTTTCTTGTATGTCGAGGCGAAATACTACCTAATTCTGACGCTAGCTCATATATAATCAAATCAAATGTTTCTAAAAAAACACACAAAACATTGTTGTGTTTAAATATTTGTTTGAACTAAATTTTTTTCTCTAACCGCTGTTAACAATCTTTTCGGAAGAATTTATAAATATAGCATACTTTTAATAATAAACATACTGAAAAGATAATTATTTCATGTATTTTTATTAATATTAAAGAATTATTTTTACACCGCCTTTACGCGTTACGTTTTCATTCATATTTCGCATCTGGAAGTTTATGACCGTATATTTTTATACTTGAACTACTAATATGGTATTTTTAGATTACCAGAGACGTAGATAGGTCCTTCTAAATGGTTTTAATAAGTTATTGTTTTCATTTCAGGTTGTATATTCTAGTTATGATTGACTGATACTAAAAATTGAGTATTGCAATCTTTTTACTTATGCTTAAAATCTTATAAATTTATTTTTTTGTAATATTTAATTTTAATTTAACATATTTTTTGAAGACATATACTTTCTGAATTTTTACTAGAGTTGCATTCCGTTTTCACTTCAAGTAATTCGTAGATATACTGAAAGCAGTCGATTTCCGTCAACATTTCCTTTGACCTGCCAAATGAGGTCCCCGTCTTTCCATGTCCTCCTTCATGATCTTCGCGGTCTAAATCCTTTTTCTCTTTTGTGTTTTTTATTTCGAAATTTATTATTTCCACCTTCTATATTTTTTCTCCACATACCTTTCCCTCCACGGAGGTAGGCAATCACCATTACTATCTTTTGAAGCTTCTGCATGGAACTGGAAAACTTATCACCATTCAGTTTTCCGTCCGACTAAAGTAAAAGTTGTCGCAGGTGGACAATTTAGTTGGAATCTATTTGGAGTGCCTTGTCCAAACGAAAATATTTTATATCAATTAAAGACTCTGCTATCTAAACTTACATCTATATATAGTTAATTGTAAAAAATATGTTTAGTTTATGAATATACCTACATCCTTACAACAATCAAGTTTTATGTATTCATATTAATTTCTAATTAAAATTAGAAAATGTCGTAAAAATAGCCACCTAGCGGATAATAACCGAACTATGACAGCCTATATTGTAGATTCCATTAAAATAGTCCCTCCCATCTTGCCGGAGAATTTGGAACTTTTGGGGTGAAACTACCATAGTTACACTTTTAACTACCCTAGTCTTATGCACTATATAACTCTACCATATCCAGCGCTAACTAACTATACACGTCATACATGGTCAGTGGGAACCAAAAAATTGAAATTAACAAAAGATGTGAGTAAATTTGATCATTGCAATTTAAAAAATATCAAAGTGTTTTTAAATTCTGAAAGATATCCCTATAATGACCTTCAACTAGACTTTAAAACTAATAGGTTTACCAAACTATGTGAGATGTTTGCTAATTTCCAGAAAAGTTATTATTATTATATGACCCTAAACCAACCCACAGTTTTTCTTTGTTTTTTTATCTTCCGCGGCTCCCTACTCAATTTATGGAACCCAAATGTCCTTACCATTTAAATAATAATAGTGTATGTGCGTTATCTAATGTATTTTATTTGTATGATACTTTTATGATGTAATAAAGAATTTTTTTACATTTTGTTTTATTAATAAAAAACCTTAATAAAAAATAGTACTTTATTTAACCGCTATAATTGTTACATAAATTTTCCAGTGCAAATCTGCATAAACGGCAACTGGATTGGGCAGAAGCTAATCCTTCTTCCTCTGTTCTCCATTCGGGACGATTGAAATGAACAAAACACGGAAGTCGAGTTCGAATTTCAAAATCTTGCACAAATTTCTGGGGTAGGAGATGCCAAGACTGAAGTAGTTCGTATGGATCCACAAATTTTCTAATGTATGGTATGGTAAAGTTTTGTAGTTCTGCTTCTGTGAATAGGTACAAAGGTTTTTGTGGGTGTTGATTCATCACAATTCTTTTCTGGCAACATTCCATTATTGTTAAAACGATTAATGTTTTTAAACACCAAGTCTATCCACTTTTGCTCCTCGATTGCGGAAACAAAAAATAGTCTATTTTCTTCTTCTGGAGTATTCCACTACGCAAACGCATCACTTATACTAAGTCGTGAAAAGTTTTTAAACATATATTCTTTGTCTTTATATTTTTTTATTAACTGGTTTTCTTTTCTAACTGTTTAATATTTCTTGTTTTTTCATAAACTAAAATATCACGCTTTATTCTGTTAATACCTTTACTAAATTGTTCAACACGTTCACGAAGACTTCTTGAGCACATACTGTTAACATTATCGATGTTTCTGTACTCTTACATCCTCCCCACTCTCATTGATACCAGTTGCAGATGGGTCCCCCCCCCCTCTACCTCATTTTAGACCGGATATGGTCTAGACTAACAGATGCCCAGATCGCTGAGCTATTTGTAGATATTGGTCCTTAACCCCGAGTTATTTTTAGACAGGATATTGTCTAGACAAGCAGATGGCCAGTTCATTGACCTTGAGCTATTTTTAGACAGGATATTGTCTAGACAAGCAGATGATCAGTTCATTGACCTTGAGCTATTTTTTAGACATTGGCCGTTAACCTTGAGTTATTTTTAGATTGGATACTGTCTATACACACCAGATGTCCAGTTAATTGACCCTTGAGCTAGTTTTAGATGTGAAAAGCATATGGCACTAACCCCCCTCTTTATTCTACTTGAAAATATATAAACTGATGCATTTATAATTTTTGTGATAATATCAAAATGGTGCTAGAAAATGAAAACCAAGCAATGGATGAAGCAGTTATAAATCCATTGGGTGTTATACCACCATATAAAGCTGAAGATAGTGACCATGAAAATCAAGCAATGGATGAAGCAGTTATAAATCCATTGGGTGTTATACCACCATATGAAGCTGAAGATAGTGACCATGAAAATCAAGCAATGGATGAAGCAGTTCTTAATCCATTGGATGTCATACCACCACATGAAGCTGAAGATAGTGATAGTGCCTCTTCTAACGAAAGTTTTGTTTTTCGGTATCCACCGAAAATTTGTCAGACCTGGAAGATTGTGAGGTATTAGATATGGATTCCCCAGAGGCAGAGAACAAAATAATGAAAGTGGATGATGTCAACAATGTCCGCTTTCTGTCATATGAAAGCGGACAAACAGTATGTATGACCAAATATTATTACGTAATAGACAATGAAAGTTTGTGCCCTTCTTGTTTTTTTTGAGACTGTTAGCGGAGTGCCATCATACGTTCCAGCTGTTCATATTACGGAACATTCAAGTGGGAAGGCAGATAATCTTAGTACACATACTTGTTTTTGTTGCAATATGAACTTATATATTTACTGCTTATGTAAATACTGTATTATTTGTAATAATATAAATCTACAACAATAAAAAGGTTTTTATTCAATTCCCTTTTCCATTTTCCCTTTAATTTTATTTATGTGCAAATGAAACGCCCCCTGTATTGAATTTTAAACAAATAAGTTATATATTTTCGAATTTATTATTTTTTTTCCTCTTGATATGCGACATTATATTGTTTTGACAAAATTTTTGTTGATGGGCCCCCCCCGTTAAAAATTATTAATACAAATTTTTTTTCCAAGTTTTGATTAGACCTATACTTCTAAAATATGATTCTAAAATATCTTTTCTTAATTTTCATAAATGAAGTGAAAAATTAATTTTTAAATCAATAAATGTTTTAGCTTAAAAATTTTTCGAGTACGTTTATGACATAATTATTTTAGGATGCATTTCTACATTCTGACCTCTCGCATAATGAAGAGAGCACGGCGCCTATTTTTAAATTTAGTCTTCTCCGGTTGAAATGCGGGTCATATTCGAGAGGGACAAATAATGTGTTTAGTGAAGTTTATAAAGGGAATTTGATTTGTGTTTTGTGATGACAAATATCGGAATATTACATAGGTGAATGTTTATATATTACGAGGTAATTATTGGCAAACTAGGTAGTTGTATTGTTGGCTCTATTTTGTAATTTTGCATGTTATTATTGTGTGCATTATAGTATAACTCACTTCGTCGGTGATGTGACAATACCTTCTACCTGCTATTACATGATTTTTTAGAAGCGACCAAGCGTCTTTTTTTAGGTTCACTTCCTGTTTTTATATGATATTTTTTTACTTATTTTCTAGTAAATTCATTATGAATTTACTAGAAAATAAGTCAAAAAATATCATATGAAAACAGGAAAAAGGTTTTTTATCACTTCTGCAAAAAATCATGTAATAGCAGGTAGAAGGTATTGCCACATCACCGACGATTTGCTATTAAGGTGTGGGTAAAAAAAACTAAAATATTATATAAAATATTTATTTTATTAAAATCAGTAAGTTCTGTCTAATATTCCAAAATGAAAGTAAAATTTTCATTTTGGAATATGTTTGTTTAACTAAATAAACCAATAAGCAAAAAATGCTATTAATTTACATAGTTAAAAAAACAATTAATTTACATAGTTAAGCAAACAATTTAGAATACAACATAAAAATATAACGTTTTTTATCACTGCAATCCACACTAATTATCCACAGGTTTACAGGTCATTATAGATGTCAGAATTTGGTTGCAGATGCCAATGTCCAAACTTTGTCCAAACTCCTTTGCGCCCTATCGCGTTTTTTCTCATAACCACTAATCTTCTTAAGTAGCACAGCCCATCTGGTTTTCTTCCAAATAACGAGTATTTTCACTTACAAATGTTTACTGTCATATTCATCATCTGTAGTTTTGACAGTTTTGTCAATATTATCATAATTTGTGGTAATATTTAGATCGTCTTCTTCTTTTTCACCATGAGGTACACTTCCATGCTTTCATTAAAATCATCACTCTGAATAAGATTACCTATTTCTTCTTCTTCTTCGTCGTCAGATGATACAGTATCGTATTTTGGGTCGATCATTGGGGTGGATGACGCCATAACTTGTTGCTCAAATGGCCTCCATTGGTCTGTGGCAAGTAAAATCTCCTTCGGTTAGTTCTACGCTGGAAGATCACTTCATTAAATGTTTCCCCGCCCGCGTTGGATTTTAACTTCACTAAATTTTTTCCCATTGGGGGACTTTCTGAAGTGCGAAATAATTTTGGCACTTGATGTCGAACATTCAGGTACTGCAAACTTCACTTTCATTTTGGAATATTCGACAGAACTTACTGATTTTAATAAAACTAATCTACTTGCTACCTATGGTTTTATAGCTTTTTGAAGTGGGAAAGAAAGTAGACCAATCTAAAAATTTTAAAATCCCCCGCTTCTTAGAACATTTTGTTACCCACGAGGCACACCAATGGGATAGCTAGACCACGCCCATATCGGTGCTTGGCTTGTAAGTTTTTACCCCCCCCCCCCCCCCTCCATGGAAATAGAGCTTCCTTCTTAAGGAACTGTGGGAACTGAATCACCATCTATATGATTTTTGCAAAAAAACACCATCCATGTGTCTCTCACAGTCTGTTTGTGTTATGTTTCTGCATAGTTATATTTTTCACAAAAAATACCACCCACGTATGTGTAGGGGTTCAGTTAAATTTTTAATTAGGTCCAGATGTCTTTTATGCTTTACGACAACTGTTTTCTGCCAATTTGCGTGAGAAAAACCATGAAATGAATTCCCACATGAATATCATGTGTTACTCTTTTTTTTCTCATTTGTTATTAAGAAAAAATTTAAACAGTGTTTGCGTATTTCTGATAATTATTTGAAAAGATAAAAGGACGCTTTATTAATTTTTACATAAAGATTTTTGCATTAACCAAAGTTTGACTAAGTTATAAAACTTATTTTTTGAAGCATACCTAAATAATTGAAAAAAATCACATGCAACCGATTATAATAAAAACGTAGCCATCTATTGAATAATTTTTCAATGAGTCTGATTTTAAAAGACAGAAACAATGTATGACAACTTATTATATGGTTATTTTCGATAATTTTTGTCTTAAAAAATATTAATACATAAATTGATTAAAGAGGAGGAAAATGGATCTTAGGACGCCCCTGTGCTTGCTATAACATATATTATTAATAAGAGCATTATTATATGGTTATTTTCAATAATTTTTGTCTTAAAAAATATGTATACATAATTGATAGCTTAAAGAGAGATAAATAGATCTTAGGACGCCCCTGTGCTTGCTATAACGTTTAATAATAAGTAGAGGCAAACATCCCGCATATATGGAAAATTTTTTATGGTGCGTAATAGCAAGCCAGATGTGATTAAAGATGCGATGGGAATTGAAAGTCAGACACTATTGCAGTTAATTTGCCGGGGAATATGTTTGTCTAAACTTTTTGTTGTTTTGTTTTAAGCCACTGGGAACGAATGGTATTTTACATTCCCGTCTAATTAGTTTTCATATTTGGCGGGAATGACTTTTTAATTTATGCAATTAACATGCATTGCGACAATCCAGCCAGCTAGAAGTTCATTTAAAATTATTGTTTCGTGATCAATGTTTATCGGTAATGGAGTTATGTAATTTATATTTAATGATACAAATTAAAATAATTTCTTTTTGTTTATTTGGGACTGTCCAGTACAACCAGAAATGACCACTGTCCATGATGCCCATCGATAATGGAGTTATGTAATTTATTTTTAATGATAAAAATTAAAATAATTTATGTTTGTTTATTTGGGACTATGTCCAACCCAACCAGAAATGACCACTGTCCATGATGTCCATCGGTAATGGAGTTATGTAATTTATTTTTTATGATAAAAATTAAAATAATTTCTTTTTGTTTATTTGAAAAATGCCCACTCCAGCCAGAAATGACCTTTAAAATTATTGTTTAGTAATCGATATCCTGCTGGGTGGGTGACCAGTGGTTAATTAGACTATTTTTAACGCGGATATTGTTTAGAATCTTTTTCTCTCCCTAAAAGGATAAATATTAGACTAGATATACCCTCATTGGGCTCCTCATTTTTGTACACAATATCATATATTCCCACACCCTATTTTTTAGACCGGATGCCAGATGTTCCTCATTTTGCACACAATAATATCATATATTCCCCCACCCTATTTTTAGGATGCCAGATGTTTCTCATTTTGCTCATACAATATCATATATTCCCCCACCCTATTTTTAGACCGGATGCAGGTGTTCACTGCCAGATGGCCCTTGCTCATTTCTGCTCATTTTGCTAGTACATAATTACACTACTTACATGTACATAAACAATTATGATTGTATAGATAAAATGTTTGCAAGGTTCGAAATGGTTTTCTTGTGTCATGTTTAATCTAGTATTATGTTTATATGAGATTGAGCAACATCCGACACCTGAAAGGGTATAAGGAAGGGGAGAAAGAGATTAAGCAACAATTATTGGTGTAATGAAAAGTACATTTCTTAAAAAACTATTGTTTGACGTTTCGGTTTCTACTCCGGAAATCGTCCTCAGAAGATTAAAAGCAAATTAGGTTTGAAAATTTTGGGAAGATTCTCATACTCATTCTCATAATGATTTTCATCTTTTTACGTTATGTATATCTAAATTCCTTCAAATTCCCAAGTTCCCAAAACAGTCAGAATTGTATACCATTGGTGACAGCAACATCACTTCAAACAATGTTTTTTCAACCACAGATAGATAGGGTTCTAAGATCGAGACCAAAATTTTATTCGAAATTTGAAGGAAAGTAGGTAAACATAACGTAAAAATCAGGATACGAGAATTTTCCCAGAATTTATAAACCTAATTTTCTTTTAGTTTTCTGAGGACGATTTCCGGAGTGTCGACAATAGTTATTTAAGATTTTTAATTTTAATTACACCAACAATTGTGGCTCAATCCCATATAAACATATTAATAGAAAAATTGTTTATTATCCCTAGGTTAAAGTTTGGAAATTGTTTTAATTACTGTAACAAATATTTTATTCCTAAACATTCAATAGCACTTTGTATCAATATAGAGTAAACAGTTATTATCAAATTTGAACGTCAACTAAAACGGAATTATTAATTTGCGGATAATTTAATTCCAATGATTTTTAAAAATTTTTAACAGAATTTTATTGTCATCAGCCTCATCACTATAGGCTATTGATTATGTTCAAAATAAGAGAGATAAAAGGAACTACAACGTTAACGGGATTTTATTATGTCATATGGTCAATGGACCTCTTTGAGAAAGGGGTGAATTAGTTCCTAGGCACAGGGTGAATTAGGGTGAGTTCTATGCACTTTTGGTAGAAACTCGTCGACAGGAAAATTGTTCCGGGTTAAATTTACTATCTAAATATCACATTTTAAAGTCAAAAATATGTTTTTTTACAAAAATATATTTAAAAGAAAAGCAAGAAAAAAACAAGAAAGAAAGCAATTTTGTTTTTTGCCCCATAACTTTTTTCCACGGAAATAAAAGTATAGCCATTGCTTCAGCGAAAAAGTAGCGTCCATTCTTCCTCTTTAAAATGAAGTTTTACAAAAGTCTCTATGATTTTTATAGTTTCCGAAATAGGATTTTTCAAAGTTCGCCACTCACAGTATTTTTGGGCCATTTCCCCATTATTTTCACAAACATTTTTCTGTAACTTTTTCTGCATCTCTAAGTATATACAATGGTAGAAAGAGAAGTCAATTACCTTTAAAATGGTCTATTGTATAAGACTATACAGCTCTTTATGCTTTTTCAAGGTTTGATGGTTTTTGATATTTTTAATGATTATTTTTAAAATTTCTCATTATTACTTTTTTTCTTGTACATTTAGGTACATACATTGTGAAAAAAAAGAAAGCTTATTTTCTTTACTTTAAAATGGTGTATTGCACAAAATTCTAGAACTATTTCTAAACAAGATATCCGTAGGATATCCAAGGGTATCCGTAATTTGAGAAAACATTTTAAATTATTTTTATTTTTTTTTTCAATTAGAAGAACATAATTACATATTATAACATAATTTTTAATTCCAAATAAGTTTTCTTAATAACACTTTTCGATATTGTGAAATACAAAGGTACTTTACTCATGAGCGAAATTCACATTTTTTAAAATACCTCGTACACTATTGATAGAATTTTATGTGATTATTGCATCTTAGGTTTTAGACTATGCGGAGCATATAATAAATAAGTTTTCCATATGGTTCCAACTTAGTGGGACCTATTGCATGTGTATATGTCACATTTTGAAAAGCATAATATCTTGTTTAAAAATAGTCCTAGAATCTTTTACAATACACCATTTTAAAGTAGAGAAAATAAAATTTCTTGTTTACTGTACAATGTGTATACCTAAAGATACAATAAAAAAGTTATAATAAGAAATTTAAAAATAATCATAAAATATATCAAAAATCCTTAAAAGTATAAAACTTTGAAAACAACCATATCTTGCTTAAAAATAGTCATAGAGATTTCTATAATAGACCATTTTAAAGGTAATTGACTTTTCTTCCTATTAAATATGACATTTCATATACCTAAAGCTACGTAGAAAAAACTTACAGAACAATGTTTGAGAAGTAACAAGAAAAATGGGCCAAAATCGCTGTGAGTGGCGAAATTTGAAAAATCATATTTTAGAAACGATAAATCATAGAAACTTCTATCTGACACCATTTTAAAGAGGAAGGATAGAAGTTTGTTTCTGTGAGAATTGGCTATACCTATATCCCCGTAGAAAAAAGTTATGGGGCAAAAAAGAGAATTGATATCTTACGTGTATTTTTCTTGCTTTTCTTTTGAAAATTGTTTGTAAAAAAATAAAATTTTTGACTTTAAAATATGATGTTTCGATATTAAATTTAATCTGGAACAATTTTCCTGTAGACGTGTTTACACCAAAGGTGCCATAGAACTCACCCTAATTTGCCCTGTGCCTAGGGACTAATTCACTCCTTTCTCAAAAACGCACCCCTTTAATAATGGTAGCACTCCACGGGTTTTTCATATATAGAGGTCCATTGACTATATGAAACGATAAAACCCCGTTAGCGTTGTAGTTCCTTTCTAAAATACATAATCAATAGCCTACTACATAGCCATATTATAAGCATAATATTGGTAGGGGAGCAAAGTATGCTAAATGTGCAGTCACTCGAGCGCTTTGGAGACCTATTGGGTTGTGATTATTAGGTCCTAACACCAAAAAAAGTTAAGTAAAATTTTCCATTTTAGTGGGCGCTTTCCATTTTTAATTTAATTTTCCATTTGCTTTTTTTTTGTAAAACTTTTTGACTCGCCCATTTCCGTACACCCCACTATAATCGTCAGATTTTTTAAATATACACTCTTTTGCATGTACTTAACTTACCTTATTTTAATCTGACAATTTCGAATATTTTTAAGGATAGATTTTTTTTCGGGCCCCCTGAACGAACTCCCCTGTGTTAAGAGCCAGTATATGGTAGAGGTACATCTGCAGGGTACCACGTTTCTCCCCACATGATAATCTGACGCGCTCGAGTAACTGCAAAATTCCCCGCTTGGGCTCTCCTACCATTAGTATAATATGTATAGATATACAATACGACTGTATTAATATGTTAGTTTTCCATATAGTAAAGATTTGAAATCGATTTTACTACTGCAAAAAAGATTTTGTTCGCAAATAATCAACAGCAAATTTCTTTGAGATTACAGTAATACGTATTAAAGAAAAAAAAATAGTAGGTATGTATCTTTATACATGCAAAAGATAAGACGGACAGACGCACAAATTTTTTCTAAAAATCACCTCTATGAATATATAAAGTACAAATTAATAATATGCATTATCATATTTGATGATATTCTATTTACATCATTAAAATACGAGATTATCTCTTAACGATTAACATTTAGAGTATATATATTTCCAATAACCACATTCTGATTGCAGTACCTAATTCTTCAAGATCTGATAAAATATTTCAGTAGGTTAAAATGGTTTTCAAATTTAGTTTTCCTGTTGAAATTCCCTTAGTGCTATGTAGTCTTAGTCAAACGTTGCTAGGCAAGTAATCCATTTTATTCTTTTGTGAGTGTTGGATAGTTAATATAATTTGAAAGATATTTTTAAAAGCTTCACGAGAAAATTTTCTAAAAGTCTACGGGGTCTCACTGTCTCTGCCACGTCTCGCATTTTGATCTACCTTTTTCGGTCTGTCCATCTCTCCTCATCTATGACTCTATCTTTTATTATTCCCCTGATTCCTTCTCTTCAGTCTAATGCTTATCTTTTTTGGCCATTGTTCGTCTTTGATTCTCATTTACGTGTCCGTACCATCAAAATTGTTTGGCTTCTTTAGTATCTACGGTAATGTTATTTACTCATATTCTTCTTATGTCTTCATTTGGGATGCGATCAAGTTTAGATATCTGAGATGCTCTTCATAGATAGTCAGTTTCTACCCCTTCCAGTTTTTTCATCGTCATTTGGCGACCGATCCGTAGGTCACGTTGACGTATGCATTACTTAGTTCTGCCCTTGTCAATATTCAAAACAATATTTTTAAGTGTACTGTATCATACACCTTCTCTAAGTCAACAAACACTAAATGAGTCGGTAAATTTCTGGCTGCTCTTTTTTCTATATTTTTGAAGTACAACATGTGGCCAACATATTTCCTTTAAGGCTCGTCTTATCTAGTCCACACTGATTGGTTATAAGTACTCCGTCTTAGTCTATTGGATTTCTTCTGAAGTCTCGGTAATTTATTTCCCAATAAGGTCTTGCTTCAGACAATACAGATTTGTAGTATTCTTCCCACTATTTGTAATAATAATAGTAGGTATAATATCGTATGACTCCAGATATACTATTTGATGTAGAGTACAACTAGATGTAGGATGTACTTATAAGTAGCACCAAATCAGTCAATGGCTAGACTTTCTCTAATACTATATAGTTGTTATGTAATTTTGCACCTACATGTTTATTTTACAATATTGTCACCATAAAATCCTTTTTTATTTTTAGGTCAAATTTCATCCAATCTGTTTATTTACAGAACCTGTTACGTAATACTAGAGTATGATAAATCACAATGTGAACAACTAGGAAATGAAAGGAATAATCTTACCGAATGGCTAGAGCCATTAGTTCAACCGACGGTTAATAATATCGAAACTGTTATGAGAATCTCAGGGTCAATTTTGCCAATTTTTCTCAGCCTCTTTATTGGAACATTATCAGATAGACTTGGGCGAAAGCCGTTCCTGGTGATGGGTATTACAGGTAATTTGTAATTAAATTATCTTTTAATTTTAGAAGTTATAGTAGATTAGGTTTTTATTTTTTCGATCTGTCATTCATTTCGTGAAATATTCGCTTTTTTCTTGTGATACTTTGGGACTCGCCCATTTCCTTACGCTCAAATCGTCAGATTTTTTAAATATACACTGTTTTGCATGTACTTAACTAATCTTAACTTAATCTGACGATTTCGTGTTTTTCCAAGGATAGATTTTTTTTTCGGCCCCCCTTAACGAAATCCCTTGCATTAAGAGCCAATATATGGTAGAGGTACATTTTCAGGGTACAAAGTTTCTACCCATGTAATAATCTGACGCGCTCGAGTAACTGCAAAAATCCGCTCCCCTACATTGTATGATTTTTTATACAAGGTGTCCCAAAAGTAGTGGAACGGCCGAATATTTCGCGAACTAAACATCGGATCCAAAAACTGAAAAATACGTGTTCAATCATTTTCAAAAATCTATCCAACGACATCAAACAACAACCCCCACTACACCCCCTGGAGGTGGGGTGGGGGGTAACTTTAAAATCTTAAATGGAATCCCCCAGTTTTTCTTGCAGATTTTAATTCGCTACGTAAAAGTAAGCAACTTTTATTCAAGATATTTTTTCGAACTGTGGATATATGACGCTATAATTGGGAAAAACGATTTATCCTGATACCATTAGGTAAATTATAGAAACAGTCTAATATCTCACGAAATACACTTCCAAATGAGAAACTAAAAGCAGATTTTTTATCTTTTTCGAAAACCTTTCGAATAACATCAAAGGTGACCCTCCAACCCACCCCCTGGATGTGGGGTGGGGGGTAACTTTAAAATCTTAAATAGCAACCCCCACTTTTTATTACAATTTCGGATCCGTCATGAAAGATTAAGCAACATTTATTCCAAACATTTTTTAGAATTGTTAATAGATGGCGCTTTAACTGGAATATTACGATTTATTAGCGCCATCTATTAGAAATTTTAAAAAATGTTTCGAATAAATGTTGCTTAATTTTTTATAGCGAATCCGAATCTGCAATAAAAAGTGGGGGTTGCTATTTAAGATTTTAAAGTTACCCCCCACCCCACCTCCAGGGGGTGGGTTAGAGGGTCATGTTGGTTGTTATTCGATAAGTTTTCGAAAAAGATTAAAAATCTGTGTTTTGGTTTCTGATTTGGAAGTGTATTTCGTGAGATATTAGACCGTTTCTATAATTTACCTATTATTTACCATTATAAATTGTTTTCCCCAATTATAGCGCCATCTATCCACAGTTCGAAAAAATGTCTTGAATAAAAGTTGCCTACTTTTACGTAACGAATTAAAATTTGCAAGAAAAACTGGGGGTTTCCATTTGAGATTTTAAGTTATCCCCCACCCCACCTCCAGGGGGTGTAGTGGGGATTGGTGTTTGGTGTCGTTGGATAGATTTTTGAAAATGATTGAACACGTATTTTTCGTTTTTTGATGCGATGTTAGTTCGCGAAATATTAGACCGTTCCGCTACTTTTGGGACACCCTATATATTCATTTCTTGTCTATATTTTTCACTGAAGATACTTAGAATAGAATAGAATAGAAATATGCTTTATTGTCACTGAAAGTTTTACAGTTTTATGGACAAAACTTAGCAGTATATAATACAAAAATACAAGTTATTAAAGTAAAGAAAAAACAATATAATTGAAAAATTTGTATAAATTGCAAATTAAACATAATACCTTTAAGACATTTTTTCTTAAAAATAGGTTATAATTACGAAATTAAAAGTTAGTTTAGGTTCGGTTAGGTTAGGTTAGGTTAGGGGTACCGGGTGTCCACTTATATTTTCCCCCATTTTAACTGCCTATAACTTCTAAACGGCTCAAGATAGAAATATGCGGTTTTCGCTGAAATGTTTTATTTTAGTAAGAGTTTTGTCTGAATGGACTGAATTTTTTATATCGCTTTCAAATACGAAAAGAAAAACGGCGGATTTTTGAAAAAAACGTTGTTGACTTTTTTTTAATGGAACACCCAGTATATTTTTCTGCAAATTGAAAGAAAGGTCATTCACCTATCTAGCGATATAAAGTTTTCTAAAATCGGTTGTCAAATCACTGAGTAATTAATTTTTAAATTGAGAGGTGCAACGTGGATATCACATACCTAAATAACATAATATTTGATTTCCACATTGCATCTCTCAATTTAAAAATTAATTGCTCAGTCATTTGACCACCGATTTTAAAAAAAATTATATCGATGGATAGGCAAATGACCGTTTTTTCAAGTTTTTAGGAAAATGACCATTTTTATGTCGCTTTTAAATAAAAAATGGCGGATTTTTGTAAAAAAAAACGTTGTTGACTTTTTTTTATTGAAATACCCAGTATATTTTTTTGTAGCTTGAAAAAACGGTCATTTACCTATCCATCAATATTAAATTTTTTAAAATCGGTTGTCAAATGACTGAGCAAATAATTTTTAAAATGAAAGATGCAATGTGGAAATCACATAACATAATATCATTTTGCCTATTTATGTTATTTAGGTATGTGATATCTACGTTGCACCGCTCTTTTTAAAAATTAATTACTCAGTGATTTAACAACCGATTTTGAAAAACTTTATATCGCTGGATAGGTGAATGACCGTTCTTTCAGTTTAAAGAGAAATATACTGGGTGTTCCGTTAAAAAAAGTCAACAACGTTTTTTTCACAAATCCGCCATTTTTCTTTTTGTATTTGAAAGCGATATAAAAAACTCAGTCCATTCTGACAAAACTTTTACTAAAATAAAACATTTCGGCGAAAACCGCATATTTCTATCTTAAGCCTTTTAGAAGTTATAGGCAGTTAAAATGGGGGAAAATATAAGTGGACACCCGGTATAACAAATAAAACATACAACCATAGTAACTAATAAGTTTAAGCAGTTGCATATATGATAATAGTATGACACCCAAATATAGATTAATATAGTTTAGTTACTTAAATTATTTTTAATTTATTAGTTAGTCATTAAGAAAGTCGTCTACTGAATAATATGGTCTTTTTTAGAGGGATGGGCTTTTGTCATTTTACAGAACTTACGGAAATACATAAGTTGCAGATTTAAGTTGTAAAGGGAGATGGTTGTATAGTTTCTTTGCGTAATATAATATAGATTTCTTTATTAACTCAATGGACGTGATCGGTAAATAGACATCAAAGGTTGAATTTCTGGTAGAGTAGTCTTGATGAGGCCTTGCTGAAAAGACATGTACTGGTAGGTGTTTACGAATTAAGCAAACAGTTTCTAAAATATACAGGGTGTTTCACTAACAACTGTCCATATCGCAACTGGAGAAACTTTAGCACAAAATACGAAGATTTAATCCAAAACACTTAAATAAAATATTCTTCCTTACCGAAATACAGCGTTTTATTACAAATGTTCTAAAATGATTTTAACCCATTTTTAAAGCACCTTTTAATATTTTTTATTCAAACTTGACACACAGTTTACACATGCTTGGTTACTTTAACTAGTCTTAAAATATAGTTTTCCGCTGTTACCAGAGGCATGCTGTAGGGATATATACTTCCTTTTCGCCCTTACTCCCCTAACAATCTACGCCATTATCGTAATAATCATTTCAGCATGTTTTTTTGATTCCTCGTTACTTTTTACGTAAATATCATCCTTTGCCTCAATGCTATAGAGTAAGTAGTTTTCAAGTTATTTGCGTTTTAATGTAATGGATTCAATAAGATTTATGTGTTTTAAACACATGTCATAATCTTATTGAATGTACTTTAAAGTAGGTACATAGTCTTATCGAATCCATTACCTTTAAATGCAAGCAACTTTAATGGTACACAGTTCGTGTATTCATTTTCATTTAGGTAGTATGTAGCTGTAGCTTGGTCCAAAAGAAACTATGAACCAAGCTACAGGTACATATTACCTAAATGAAAATGAATACACGAACCCTGTACCATTAAACAGGGGAGTCAAACACTCTATCACCCAAACTGTTCACCTTAGTTTTAGAGGACGTTTTTTAAAAACCTAAATTGAAAATATAAGGAAATGAACATCAATGATCTACAAGAACGGCAAACCATGATTTCAGAACTACACACCAAATCTTTTAAAATAGGACTGAAAATGAATTTAAACAAAACACAAGTCATGCACTCCGAAGAAACCGTGACAATAATAAATGACAAAGTTATAGAATAAGTTGAAGAATATATTATACACTTAGGACAAAAATAATACTAAATAGGGAAATTCAAACGGAAGAAATAAAAAGAAGAAGAAAGTTAGCATGGGTAGCATTCAGCAAACTGAACTACTACTGAATATACTTAGAAATCAGCAAATTCAACTACATCTTAGATCTAAAGTTTTTGATGCATGCATTATTCCGATATTACCAGATGGGGCACAAACATGGAAAATCACAAAAAAAAGAATGTGTGTGTACTTTGTACGCACGTAAGAAGTTATACTTCTATTATATGATTATATGATTATAAACGAAATTAATATACTTTTTATTTATATTTTATTTAAATATTAAATTAATTTATACTTACTACTTCTCAAACATTTTTATTAAAACAATGCCAAAAAACACATTAAAAATGCCACAAATGATTTCTGAACATTAATTGTCGGAAAAATTTTTAACTAAATACGTATTTTCTGAAAATAAAATTATATAATAAATATACTTACAATCATAAAATGTATAAAAAAAATAAAAAAATAAAAGTTTCTATTGGGATTCGAACCAACTTACCACGCGGCTGGTATTTGCGTTGTATTGGGATTCACCCGCATTAAAACTTCGCCACAGAGACAGCTTGTCATTATGTGCGAAGATCGTCTAACTAAACAGATTAACCTTTTGACATTTTTAACTTATGTAAATCAAATTATTTTGATTTTGAATTGAAATGATTTAGAATTGAAAAAATACAACAAAACATAGAGTAAGAAGACAATATATTAGGTGAATATTGATAGAAATTTTGATGGTAATCAAATTATGTAAATAAAAGTATTACATACTACTTATGTATTTTGGTAGGTTCAAGGTAGGTATCGGAGCCCGTATAACGACTAATAAATTTCGCAATCACTTGCGTCGTGCAAAATGGCTATGTTCAAATATCATAACAAAATTTGATCAACTATTTATAAAACACTTACCAGTGAAAGATTCTTTAGCTTTGAATAAGCGAGATCTGCGGCACTCATACTAGGCACAGTTTGATGAGCTTTCACATTGGCATGCAACAATCATCTCTTCTATGTAAATAAGTCAAAAAATATAATATGAAAACTATTTAAAAAGGCAGTATAACCATTATCTAACTTTTTGTTTGTTGTTTCTCTTCCTACAAATTTTAAAACGCAACAAGCATACATTATAACCAAACCATGCACAGTTCCACAGCTGTGCCACAGCTGCCATATTGGATAATTTTTGTCATGTCATTTGAACATCCAATCAGAACAAAGTTATAATGCGCATGCGCCCGGTCGCTAGGTTTTCCCATATAAAATTTCACCGTCATTACGCCCGTAAAGAAGTATAACTTCAAAAAGAATATTAACATACTCAGAGTCACTCAACACGCGATGGAAAGAGCAATGCTTGGTATATCACTTAAGGACAGGAAAACAAACACATGGATAAGACAGAAAACCAAAGTCACCGATGTGGTACAAAAATCATTAAAATTGAAATGGGAATACGCTGGACATGTAGCTAGGAGCGATCTAAACAAATGGCACAGAAAAATTCCAACCTGGAGACCATACCAACACAAAAGACCCTGAGGCAGACCTCCTATGAAATGGACAGATGATCTGAAACGGACTGCCGGAGAAAATTGGCTACAAGTAGCGTGCAACAAAAAATAATGTAAAGAAAGACTTAAAGAGGCTTATGTTCAGATGTGGACATGAATGGTTAGACGAAGAAGAAGAAGAACTTGAAAACTACTTACTTTATCGCAATGAGACAAAAGGGTGATATTTATGTAAACAGTGACAAGGAATAAAAAAACATGCTGAAATGATTATTACGACAGTAGCGTAGATTGTGAGAGGGAAAAAGGGGCGAAAATGAAGTATATATCTCTACCGCACGCCTCTGGTACAGCGAAAAACTATTTTTTAAGACTAGTTAAAGTACCCTAACATATGTAAACTGTGTGTCAAGTTTGAACAAAAAATATTAAAAGGTGCTTGAACAATGGGCTAAATTTAAATAGGTTTTGGATAAAAACTTCGTATTTTGTGCTAAGGTTTCTCCAGTTACGATATGGATTTTCCATTGTTAATGAAACACCCTGTCCAAAGATGGATAGCTGAAAATTCCGTGGTCTTTGATGTAACTTTTGCAACGTGTTGTTTTTCTGAGGCCAAACAGATATCTTATTGCTCTTTTTTGTAATTTAAAAATAACATCAGATTGGACAGCTTTACTAGAACCCCAAAAAGGAAGACCATCTCGAAGATGAGACTCGAATATCCTGATCGATGAGATCCTACATTGATTTCCTCCGAAATAAATCTTATAGCATAGCAAGCTAAGGCGAGTTTCTTACAACAAATCCAAGGCTTCTACAATTTGCAAGCCAAATGGATGCTGCAGTGAAGACAAAGGGAAGGAATTCTACACTATACAATTCACATCTCCGTCTGCAGATTTAGCAATTTGCAAGCCAAATGGATGCTGCAGTGAAGAAAAAGGGAAGGAATCGCGAATTCAGAGAGCTGGATTGCACTCCGTATTCTAATTGAAAAGTAAGTTGTTTTGCCTTCGCATTGCAGCTGAATAATAAAAATGGTATACATTTTTATTTTATATTCGTATTACTCCGTAGAGTAACTAGGTGCATTTTCCGTTGGAACTTTACCAAGCTGCAGACGGGGATGTGAATTGTATAGTGTAGAATTCATTCCCTTTGTCTTCACTGCAGCATCCATTTGGCTTGCAAATTGTAGAAGCCTTGGAGGTGTCACCAGGAAAATGTACCAATAAGTTTTTCAATTTAAAAATCTTTTAGTAATATTTTTAATATTTTCAATATTATTAATGTTGCTTTTAGGATGGAAAAATTTTATCTTTCAATTGACAGATGACGCTAGTCACCTACCCTATTTGTTTCAGTTGCAATGTGTGGGAAAAGCTCTCGGTGCTTGTCAGTTAGGATATGGAGAACAAGCCTGCGCTCTCTCCGATGAGATTCCAATAAGAATCAAAAATCGCGATTCAGACAGCTGGATTGCACTCCGTATTCTAATTGAACAGTAAGATTGTTTTGCCTTCGCATTGCAGCTGAATAATAAAAATTGTATACATTTTTATTTTATATTTTTACTATTATTTTGTTATTATATTTTGTTTAAAGTATTTTCAATTGAGCCAAAATTAATGTCTTTTCTTATTGATAATATAAATTTTTCGAAATTTTATCATGGTTTTGTAAATTATTCCTTTTATTTTTGGTGTTACATATATGTAACGCTATGAACATGTGGGAGCAGAAAATGGTTTTCTCTTCAAGAAGCGCTGGATGTGATTGATGCCACTGAAACTTTGAACGTTAATGCTATATATATATATATATATATATATATATATATATATATATATATATATATATATATATATATATATATATATATATATATATATATATATATATATATATATATATATACACATATAAACGCTCTTATACAGGCCCGTACAAGATATATTTTGAACGTTTACAAGCCCGCAACTACCTTTTGGAGCCCGACTGCGGGTTTCGAAACGTCGCCCGAGTATCTAACAACCATTGGATTCCCCTTACTTTCTTACCCAACTGGACAAATTTTTGCGAAGGCTTCACAACGTACAGCTTATACATACACTTATACAAAAAGTTTCCAAAATCATGCGGTAGGGGGCGCTTTCGTGTATAAGTTTTATACATTTGAACTATTATATTTAAATAAATCGCTATGAAGCCCGACATTTGACAACGCCGCTGGGCTTGAAAACGTGCGTGAAATTTATTTTCACATATATACCATTGGGCGTAAATCACAATTGTTAGAAGTAAGAACGACACACATATATAAAGATAATCAATCTTAAAAATACTATACAGAGTGCCTAATTCAATAAAGAACACAAACATCGGTGTAGCTTCTCAGGGACACGAGTGGGTAATGCCCACCTTGGAAAAATCGACAGTATTGGTGAAATATAAAGTTCTCCTTCTTTTCATCTTGAAAACAAAATTTGATACAGTATTTAGTATAAAATAAAACAAATACATTGTTTTATAATAAAACACCCTATACCTATATGTATTGTTAAATATTTCTTTACTCGATTTCATTGAGTAAATTTCCTGCAACAGGTATTACAGATTTAAAAAAAATGTCTGAAAAACCAGAAAATAATACAAAATAATAAATAAAATATTATATTTCGAATTATGGAAAAAAATTTAAACTGAAAATACAAACAGCTGCAAGAAAAAAAAAGTACAAAAGTAAATACGAGTACTTCATTAAATATTTGGTTAATAGCTATTTTACATTTTATCTTATTTATAATTAATGCTGAGAATGACTAAAATAATTATTAAACATTGAAATAAAATTAAACGTTTATACTAGCGCAGTGCAAGTCTAAAATATTTAAAGTAAATTAGCAATTGTTTAACCTTTATAACAGTTATAAACAAAAGCTTTCACTGTGGCCCACGTCTTATCCTTGAATAAATCTTTATGTTTTTTCATTATCAACTCGGTTTCTTCTTTTCTCGGAGCTTTTTTGTTTTTTATGTGATCTTTGAAAGCTGTTTTCAATACATTTTTTTGCTCTGAATTCCACTTTCCTCGCTTTCCTTTTTTTATACTATTTTCCCTTTCATCTAAAACATAACAGTTTATCTTTCATTCCACGTTCTTTGAATTCTTAGTTCTGGATAAGGAAAAATAGATAATTACCTAATACCGCATTTTTCATTGCTTGTTCTCCGAATTGCTGTTCCCACGTCTCTTCTATTTCATTTTCATTAATATTTTGATCTAAAAACAATATATATATTAAATCTTCATGCCTGCATATATTAATTTTTTCTAGTAATCCTAATGAAATATCAACCTGATTTGCTAAAGTTACGTGGTGAGTAAAGCATGTTTTAAATTCCTCCATATTTCGTAGATACTAGTTAACGTATTAACTGAAAATTTAAGCATCTATATTTTTTTAACGGGGCGAATTTTGAAAATAAACTGAAATTTAAAGATTTTCATTGCACTATTGTTTGTGTTCCGAATCAATATTACAGTAATGAATTTGGCGCAGTACTTCGTGTTCTAATGACAGCAAATAACAAACGATTTCATTAACCTATTAATTTTCAAACAAAATATTCACTTTTACGGTATTGGAATTTATGTTGTTGATTTTACAAAAAACTTTATTGTCATAAAAAAGTTTCCTTCATTCTGGTACCTTAAAAGAAAATAAATAATTATGAATTTCTTACCACGAAATAAAGGTTTTTCTGCTTCAGTCTCATCCAGCAATGATTCATTGTCTGACAAAGTTATTTCGTCAAGGGATTTTCCTTTATACTTTGCTACTTGTCCACTATTAACAGCGATAAGTAATTTGGCAACTTTTGCTGTCTGATACAAGTCTTGAGGAAGCCTACGAGACAGAACTAGTTAAAGTATCAGAAGTACGTACATTTGAGTATGTAGCCAAGTAGACTGACCTTTAGTTTCTGTTTTTTAAAAGAGGATTGGAAAACAGAACTTTCCCATTAAAAATGTATGCGAAATATGGACAGTGCCACAAAAAATAGGTAATAAGCACGGTTTTTAAATAAATAAAGCAAAATGAAAACGTTTTTGTACTACACATGAATTTTTTTAAATCAAAAATGTAGTAGATACTACTTGATTTTGGTGTAACTTGTTTAATTGGAACAAAAGCAATGAAATTAAGATTTTAAACCCCAAATACTATTCTAAACATATAGGTTCGATCCCCTACGGTGTAAGAAGTTTTTTATTTTTTCTTCAGATGTAAGTTGTTGTATTTTTATATAAATAAACTCAAATTGTCATTTATTTATGACCTGTGAATTATGATTCATTATTCACGACTAAATAAAGTTCATCATTATACTTGATAAAACACAAGTGAATGTAGTTTTTAAATGGTCGTTGATAAAAATGATAAAAAAATTGAATTTATAATTACCTATAATACGATTCATGTGTTTTTTTGGTGTGTCCCATGAAAGTAGCAAACTGTTCCATTTCGTCATCCTTAATATTGATTGCTTGCAATAATGTGGCAATTTGTTTTCTTAAACGGGTTGATGTAAACAGAGTTGTATCCGAAACATCAGCTTTTGTCGCCAGCTTTTTCACAATATGATAGCCACTCAACCACAGCTCTGTGTTAGGATTACCAAATAAATACGGATTTGTCGGAGTCACACAAATACTTCGGAAACTTAGAAGAAGTTCAATGAATTTCTGAAGGTCCGGTGGAAATAAAATTGCAACAGGTCTGCTTCCTTTTCCACCGGTCACTACTCTTTTGTAATTCTTGCACAAAGTTTGTTCAGTTTTTGAAAGACAATCTAGAAACTCGGTTTGCTGGTTTTCACTGACTGTTGAATTATAAGTCTCGGTTTTTAGGTACTGAATTTCCCCAATGCGCTTTCTATTTATTAATAATGTCAATGCTAAGACAGACTCGATCAGCTTTCGATAGTTCAACTTAATGTGGATATTCTTCTTCAATGCATCTGAAGCTTCATGGGCTTCGTTCATTACAAAAGTTTGGAATTTTATAACATCTTGGGTCAATGGCAACAATTTTGGAGAAACATAATTATTTTCCTTTAAATTTTTCAGTGCAAGGCTTGAAATCTCAGATGTCCAATGGTTTTCAATAAGATTTTTTAAACGCTTAATGTCTTTAAGACTTTCTTCGGCAGTAGTACAGATTATAATAGGACTTTTCTGTATAATATTCTTTGTAGCTATGTCACAAACTTGTTTAAGCGTGGTCCCCATGTGTAGTGCCAAACTGCTCGCTTGAAAGGTTTTGGTTTCTTCACAATATCCGCTAATAACTTTTACAGCTCCGACAATATTATCAAAAAACTGTGGTTTCAAAGCATCAAATAGTAGTTGAATTCCAGTTGTATTTCTCAAACTTATAAAAAGTCGTCCCAATTCTCTCATTTTATTTGAGATAACATTTCTTATTTGAGCACGCTTGTGCTTTCTTAGCAAGCTTTCAGCATATGAGCAAATGAGCATATCTTTCATAGCAGTTCTTGAAATCTCGTCACTTCGCATAATTGGAAAAACTTCTTCTTTTAAACGCAAAGAAGCAAGAAAATCACCGTGTACACCTGAACATACAGTGAATACTTGTGATAAAGATAAATGATTTTCACGTTTGACAGTTTTACATTTAGATCTGGCAGGACATTGCTTTCTATGTCTTCTTAAATACGTTCTTCTAAAGAATCCCATGCAATCGGGGCAAGAAACAAATAATGATGTATCTACATCTTCAGCTTCCTTGGGTCTTCGTACAGGTCTTATATTATTAGTTGATAAGGAATTAACAAAATTTCCCTGACGGCGAATAGCATCTAACAATAATTTTCTTTTGTGGTAATTTGGAGGAAATGACGAAAATTCCTTAACAGCACCTTGATCACAATGTCTTCTAATCAAGTGTCGTGCAAAATGGGTTACATCGTCCAAGCAATACGGACATGTTGTTTTTTTGTCTTGTGAACGACTGAAGTGTGACTCAACTTTAACATGAGAGGGTCCTACAAATTTACCGAAGTTAACTATAAAAGGGTCTACGTGCTTACTTGTAGTTTCTAATTCAAAGCTTTCTTCTTTTGGTTTTAAATTTTGATCAAGCAAGGTAGTAGTTGTGGATATTTCATTAGACTTGTAAGAATAATTGTTGCTTATATATTTTTTTGTTTTTTTGGTACTTTTACCTTCAGCTTTACTAATTCTTTCATAACGTATAAGCGGAAATTCTTCATTTTCCTCATCATCGCTTGAAGGTAGATACTCACTCCCAGAAGATCGAGAAGGTTCTTCCATTTCATCAATATCATAGTTTTCTTTAGATTCTTCTGACGGTTCTCTTTGTCTTCGAGTTACATTTCTTAGAGGAGAGTACGCTCCTAAAATGTCCTTACTGGTGATGTCTGATGGTGGTAGTATTTGTAGATCTTCCAATATAACTATTTTTTTCTCCATTTCTTTATTGGGTCTTTGTCTTCGAGGTACATGTCTAAGAGGAGAGTACGCTTCTAAAATTTTCTCACTGGTGTGGTCTGGTTGCGGTCTTATTTGTTGATCTTCCAATACAACTATTTCTTTATTTATTTCTTCATTGGATTTCTCAATATTGTGTCTCTTAACTAGCTGTACATCTTTTTCTTCATGATCTTCAAAATCATAGACATCTTTTAGCTCACCTTTTGCAGCAGCTGTCAAACTTAGATGGGTTAATGCTTTATTTTTATAATATGTTTGTAAACCCTTTGTTGTCTCGTAATCTGGTAAAAAAAGTAGATTACTCTCGTCACGCCGCGTCAGATTTAGTATTTTTTCCGTTCGTTTTTTCATGACTGATGGAGGTTAATTTATTCTGGAAAAGAGCAAGTCAATCAATTGGAGTCAAGGTCAGATTATAACAAATATATAATGAGAAAAACATCCAAAGTATTCATTCATAGGCCATGATGATTAGGTGAATTTTATCTTCCTTATGTAGTTAATGCTGCTTGTAGTTCTACCTTTTCAAACATAAACAATATTCCCATATTTATTATACATTAATGTAGGTAGGTACAAACTTATATTTTAAAAGTTTATCGCAAAGTAAATGACAAAAAAATAAAAATTATTTTAACTTTTTTTATGTAAATAAACAATATATTCAATTCTAAACCCCTTTTCTTTATAATGATTTTTAATATTGTCGAAAATAAATGTACTTTACTTTCAGCAATAATCACATTCACAGGCAAAACTAGTATAATATTGATAAAATCTTGATGGAAAATGATTTTTTCTCTTAATTATTATAATAAAATATTTTCCCCTGTATGCTAAAACTTATGTAAATACACTGTATAAGAGTTTTATTAACCTTCTCTCATCATCTTCCGTAGATGAGCAATAGTTCCTAAGCAATGTTTGATAATCTGATAGAGAGCCTCTATAATCTATCTTCGTTATAATACGATTCAGTCCATATTAAACTGAAAAAATCGTTTAAAATAAATAGTAAAATAATACTTACTTTATTCCCAATATCAAAGTAGTAATACTACCATATAAAAGCAAACAACACGAATGCAACTGTGAGAAGCCCGGTTCTTCTCCTATAACACTGATAATAATAATGGACAATATTCAAATATAACCTTGAGTCTAAAAATAGATGTACTATTAATAGTATCAGTAACCTGGCAACACCGCTAGGCTTTAAAACGTTGCAATAGTATATAGATTTTTAAACAGTGGGCTTCTAAAGGTTCAAGTAATATCTTTTGGGCTTCAAAAGGTGAAATTCGTTTCTAACGACAATTCTACGGAAAAAACTTTACCCCTCTGCTTTCCCCTCTATAGGTTTTAAGTGATTTTAAGGCGATAGGTACAAAGTATACACGCCGTAACCAATAGGAAGTGCAGGGCTCTGAAACTGCCCGTTTGTCTTCGGGCTCCGTTACGTGTCATTTATCAGTATATATATATATATATATATATATATATATATATATATATATATATATATATATATATATGTAAAAAGAATAAAGCTTCTAGCAAAGCTTGCTATTGCTTTTATGAATTAAAACGCCATAATACATGGCATTGGAGCACAAATTCGTCAAAACTTCCGCGATTTAACTGGTACCAATAGACTGATATATCGATATTTCAAGGTCTCCCTCTCATCAGTCAGTCGAGCTGGTACTACAAATTAAATCACGGAAGTTTCTCTGAACGTCTCCAAAAATTTCGCCACTCTAGTGGCAGCTTACAGAGGCGCCATCTCTTTTGATGGCAGGTAACGAAGACGATTTAATAATACCGTCTCCTATCCTCTGAGCTATCGGAATGTGCAAAAAGAATAAAGCTTCTAGCAAAGCTTGCTATTGCTTTTATGAATTAAAACGCCATAATACATGGCATTGGAGCTCAAATTCGTCAAAAGCTTTATTCTTTTTGCACGTTCCGATAGCTCAGAGGATAGGAGACGGTATTATTAAATCGTCTTCGTTACCTGCCATCAAAAGAGATGGCGCCTCTGTAAGCTGCCACTAGAGTGGCGAAATTTTTGGAGACGTTCAGAGAAACTTCCGTGATTTAATTTGTAGTACCAGCTCGACTGACTGATGAGAGGGAGACCTTGAAATATCGATATATCAGTCTATTGGTACCAGTTAAATCGCGGAAGTTTTGACGAATTTGTGCTCCAATGCCATGTATTATGGCGTTTTAATTCATAAAAGCAATAGCAAGCTTTGCTAGAAGCTTTATTCTTTTTGCACATTCCGATAGCTCAGAGGATAGGAGACGGTATTATTAAATCGTCTTCGTTACCTGCCATCAAAAGAGATGGCGCCTCCGTAAGCTGCCACTAGAGTGGCGAAATTTTTGGAGACGTTCAGAGAAACTTCCGTGATTTAATTTGTAGTACCAGCTCGACTGACTGATGAGAGGGAGACCTTGAAATATCGATATATCAGTCTATTGGTACCAGTTAAATCGCGGAAGTTTTGACGAATTTGTGCTCCAATGCCATGTATTATGGCGTTTTAATTCATAAAAGCAATAGCAAGCTTTGCTAGAAGCTTTATTCTTTTTGCACATTCCGATAGCTCAGAGGATAGGAGACGGTATTATTAAATCGTCTTCGTTACCTGCCATCAAAAGAGATGGCGCCTCTGTAAGCTGCCACTAGAGTGGCGAAATTTTTGGAGACGTTCAGAGAAACTTCCGTGATTTAATTTGTAGTACCAGCTCGACTGACTGATGAGAGGGAGACCTTGAAATATCGATATATCAGTCTATTGGTACCAGTTAAATCGCGGAAGTTTTGACGAATTTGTGCTCCAATGCCATGTATTATGGCGTTTTAATTCATAAAAGCAATAGCAAGCTTTGCTAGAAGCTTTATTCTTTTTGCACATTCCGATAGCTCAGAGGATAGGAGACGGTATTATTAAATCGTCTTCGTTACCTGCCATCAAAAGAGATGGCGCCTCTGTAAGCTGCCACTAGAGTGGCGAAATTTTTGGAGACGTTCAGAGAAACTTCCGTGATTTAATTTGTAGTACCAGCTCGACTGACTGATGAGAGGGAGACCTTGAAATATCGATATATCAGTCTATTGGTACCAGTTAAATCGCGGAAGTTTTGACGAATTTGTGCTCCAATGCCATGTATTATGGCGTTTTAATTCATAAAAGCAATAGCAAGCTTTGCTAGAAGCTTTATTCTTTTTGCACATTCCGATAGCTCAGAGGATAGGAGACGGTATTATTAAATCGTCTTCGTTACCTGCCATCAAAAGAGATGGCGCCTCTGTAAGCTGCCACTAGAGTGGAGAAATTTTTGGAGACGTTCAGAGAAACTTCCGTGATTTAATTTGTAGTACCAGCTCGACTGACTGATGAGAGGGAGACCTTGAAATATCGATATATCAGTCTATTGGTACCAGTTAAATCGCGGAAGTTTTGACGAATTTGTGCTCCAATGCCATGTATTATGGCGTTTTAATTCATATATATATATATATATATATATATATATATATGTATATATATATATGAAAGGAAACGGCGATTGCGTTTTATTTCACTTCGACCACCACCGATATTCTACACGACGTGTTTCGAGCTCATGTCAAGCTCTCGTCAGGAACATCTAGATGGATGGTCGAGGTGTAACAAAATGCATTTGGCCTTTCTGGTAATAATAAAATAACCAGACTTCAGTACACTTTGTACGACATCTATATGAATTAAACGAAAAGATTTCTCTGGTATACAGAAGAACCTTTTCCGTAGCGGACGCGAAAATGTAAAGTCTTCATAAAAGATGATGAACGACAAAAGACACCTCTTTGTGTCACAGATTTGTCTACAAAGCCAAGTTATTCGCTACATATTCGTCAATAACGGAGAAACCGTGATATGAAAGGAAACGGCGATTGCATTTTATTTCACTTCGACCACCACTGATATTCTACACGACGTGTTTCAAGCTCATGTCAAGCTCTCGTCAGGAACATCTAGGTGGTTGGTAGAGGTGTGACAAAATGCATTTGGCCTTTCTGGTAATAATAAAATAAAAGTGGTCGAAGTGAAATAAAATGCAATCGCCGTTTCCTTTCATATCACGGTTTCTCCGTTATTGACGAATATGTAGCGAATAACGTGGCTTTTTAGACAAATATGTGACACAAAGAGGTGTCTTTTGTCGTTCATCGGCTTTTATGAAGACTTTGAAATTTACATTTTCGCGTACGCTACGGAAAAGATTTCTTCTGTATACCAGAGAAATCTTTTCGTTTAATTCATATAGATGTCGTACCAAGTGTACTGAAGTCTGGTTATTTTATTATTACCAGAAAGGCCAAATGCATTTTGTTACACCTCTACCATCCACCTAGATGTTCCTGACGAGAGCTTGACATGAGCTCGAAACACGTCGTGTAGAATATCGGTGGTGGTCGAAGTGAAATAAAATGCAATCGCCGTTTCCTTTCATATCACGGTTTCTCCGTTATTGACGAATATGTAGCGAATAACGTGGCTTTGTAGACAAATCTGTGACACAAAGAGGTGTCTTTTGTCGTTCATCGTCTTTTATGAAGACTTTGAAATTTACATTTTCGCGTCCGCTACGGAAAAGATTTCTTCTGTATACCAGAGAAACCTTTTCGTTTAATTCGTATATATATATATATATATATATATATATATATATATATATATATATATATATATATATATATATATATATATATATATATTGTTATATTTCTATTTGATATGAAAATTAAAATTTGATAATTATAAACAGAATTCAATTTAATATAAAATATTTTCAATTTTCTCAACCACGGGCATATAAATTTAGAACAACCTGTATACAACAAATTGTTATATTTAATTTTAAGAAGTGATTAAATAAGACTCAAGTGAAATCGTTAATAGGTCATTATCGTTGTTCGCGGAAGGATCGATCATTAGCCGATGCTAAATAAGACTAAGTGGAAATAGAGAATAGGTCATTAAAATTTGTATATAGTAGAAAGTAATTTTAGAATGGGAATTAACTATTTTCTTTGAAATCCATTAAGCATATTTAGAAAGTTTAAAAATTGGTTTTGAGGAATACTGCGAATGAGAGTTGGTGGTGGAAGTTTGATTTGTGAATCTGGAAGGGATATTTAGAAAGTAGGGGAATGAATGACAAATAGAGATCAGAATGTTTTGAGCTGTCGAGAAGTGAAGTCGAGTAGTAGACGGTAGTGTACGGAGAGTGAGAAAGCCGGTGTAGTTCCGTGAGTGTGGAGTATCTATCGCGGAACGAGAGGTAGGCCAGGTTGAGAGTAAAAGAACCTCCTTGAGCCAAGAGTTCCCGGTAGCTGATTGCAGTTTCGAAAAAGGTAGAACACAGCATCACGACAGAAGCAGGAAACGAGAGCTATACGAGCTAGTTTCAGAGGAGAACATTACTGGAAGCCAGGACGAGGTTTTGATTGCAGCCAAGGATAGCAGGAAACGGGTCTTGTGTGAAGACATTCTCAGTTCACCAGAAAAAGGTCAGTCTCATTTGTTTGGACATGAATGTATGGGTTTTTCGTATTAAATACCACATTTAAAATTGAAGAAACATAGTCAATAATATCAGAAAAGCTTCATCAAACTTAAATAGAATTGTTGCTAATAAATCATAATAGTTAAATGTTAATAAAAACTTTCAATTGGAAACCAAAAGGAAATAAGATTCCCATGTGTAAATGTTATTTTTAAGAATAATAAGATATAGCAACTAATAAGCAGTGATTGCCATTTAAATAAAATAAACAATATTTTGATTACAATTGTAACCCATATGTGTTATTATTTTACTCTTTTCTTTCCTATCCCGATTAGGAACCATTGAGAAATACTTAGAAGCCACGTATGTAAGTAATTAATTTTATAAAAAGCCCTGAGATTGAAAACATATTGATATGTGATCTGGTAAATTAATTAGATTATTATTAAAGCATTGATTAAATTAAATGACATATAAAATTATTATCTCATATCAATAATCAAGATCACATCAATATATATATATATATATATATATATATATATATATATATATATATATATATATATATATATATATATATATATATATATATTTACTCCCAGCGTATGAAGTGAGCCACATATCAAAAGAAACTGCGGTTGAAGTGAGGTCCTGTACAAAGTGAGGTCCAGTATACGGACCTCACTTAGTCAATCAATGTAAGACTTTTTTGTAGACATGTACTGATAGCAAACACTGTTTTTTTACAAAAAAAAGTGGGACCTCACTTTGTATGGTCCACATCAATTTTTAGTTCAGAGATTTTCCGCATAGAGGCGCTGACTTTGGCGTATATTTTCTAACCATGTATATTCTATGCCCTGTTGAATAACTTACGATACACATAGTGAGGACCATACAACTGGCAACATCTGTTCAACCAATCTTTAAAACAGTGGATCGTCAATCGTCGCATAAATTCAAACAGTACAAAAATGTTTAATACTTTAATCCTTTTTGAGAGCCTAGGCGCAAAATTTCGGTCGAGTTCTTTTTAAACGCATTTATTTTTTTCGAATCCTGAGATAACTAATAGGTATTTTAAAAAAATTTAAACGCAAAATAGAAAACTACATTATTCCCGAGGGCAGAAAGTCCCTTATAATGAACAAAAAGTTTCTTTTGAATGATATATTTAAAATTAAAAATCAGACTATTTTTTTTCACCCCTGTGACTTATTAAAATAAATATTTATAGAAGTTCTCAAGGACTTTCGACCATGGATAATACAGTAATATTTCTTTCTGCGTTTAAATTTTTTAAAAATACTTAAGGTTTTCTCAGTATTCGAAAAAAATGAACGCATTTAAAAATAATTCGAGCGAAATTTTTGCGCATATGCTCTCAGAAAGGCTTAAAATACTATAAATTTTTGTAATCAGTATTTCAATAGTTATTTATGATATAAGTGTTAAAAGTACACGTTTAAGGCACGCATGTGAAAGTTTGCAGAATGAGCGACAGCGAGTTCTGCAATTCACATGAGTGCCTTAAAAATGCACTTTTTAACAGACATATCATGCAATATTTTTTCTACAAACGTAATTACAGGACAATATCTACAAAAACTTTTACTTGAACTTGACTGACATTCCATTTTTATATTTTTTTGACATTACATCAAAATTGCCTATACGATCAATACGAATTGCAGTGCCATAAAAATTTTAAAGCACTAGTGCCTTAAAGCAGCGCCGGATAAAGGGGAGCCGGGCGACCGCCCGGGGCGCCAGAATTTGGGGGCGCCAAATTTTGAGAGACGCTGATATATAAATATAATATTTACCCCCCTCCGTGGCTCAGTGGTAAGAGCGCCTGCCTGTGGATCTAAAAAATCCGAAAGGTTGTGGGTTCGAATCTCACCAGGGTCGGAAATTTTTCATTTATTATAAATTAATAAATGAATATAGTTTCTGTCCTCGTGGGATCGGTTCTCACCGGAGGGACCGCAGACGTTCGGATACAATTAGCGTCTCTTTGCAAAGACAATGACGTCGACATTGCAAAGTAACAAGGCGCTTACTCAACACACACTACTTACACATGACACTAGGTACCTAACTGTTCAAAATTACCGTACCTACCATGCCAATGGCCATTAGTTGTCGAGGCATTAGCTAAACAAAAAAAAATATAATATTTTTTACATTCATTATTTTTTTGGACTTTATAGATTATCTTTGGGCTAAGATTACTCCTAAGACAATTAATATTAAATAATTGTAACAATAAGAAAACTATTTCTAGCTCACAAAAATTCTCTAATAAAAATAATGCAACCTAAAAATTGTTATGGCTTTTAAAGGTCATTTGTCAGGTAATACCTATCACTTTTATGGTATTACAATGGTATACATACATACTTAAAATACACGAAGATCAGATTTACGAAGTATCAACAAATTTATGAATAGTCAGTGATATTATTATACTGCTGCTTGTCATTATAGCCTCAATGGTTAAATAGTTTTGTCTTCCTGTTCTGTAAACTTTGCTTTATCAACATTGTCGTGTGTCCGTGGGTGTGTAATTTGAAATAAAAAAAAACAAACCAGGTATATCTATATGAATTAGAATTGACAATTTCTTTTTCATAATATGAATATATAGAAATTTATTTCGAATACTTTGTACGCGTTAAGATGTTTCACTTTTTGCATAAAAACGGCACGAACGACGTATGAAAAAAAGGAATAATAGATTTTTGTATATATCATAAATTGAACGAGTAATTCCAAAATGATTTGTTATTTGAAATATCTCAGTGGCGTACTATGTTTTTCTTTAAAAAAATTCACACCATTTCAACAGTAGATATAAAATTATTAATTTTATGTCAAAAAATGCGCAATAATTACCTCTTAAAACACATCCAATTTCATTTGCATATCTGAACCGGTTTTAGAACAATAAAGAAATCGTCAGTTTGTAAGAAAAATGTCAACACCCCATATCTCGGAAACGAAGTATTTGCTGACATATGCTTATAGAGCAAACTGTCATTATTTTTTCATATAGAATTACCCTTTAAAGTTTGTCGCATTTATTTAGAAACATCCTGTTTTTTCTTGACCACCCTGGATTTCCATAGTTTTTCCTGTATTATTTCACTTGACCGTTATTTTCAGTTCTTTCTGTTTTTCCAGTCCTGCAGGTTTCTTTTCTAATATTGCTTCGTCCATTTTATCTCTAAAAGATTTTCGGGGTCTGTCTCTCTTCCTTCTTATATACTCGATAGGTTATAATGTTAATATAATGTTATATGTTACATACATTTATATTGCAATTCAGTTTGCTCAATTTTCCTCCCGAAAAATTCCCCAACCAATTCAACCTATAAAAATTTTCCCATGTGCTTTCAAATTACCCTAAAAATGGGCGAAAGTACCCCAATCTGGCATCTCTGATTCGTCGCTCGTTGTAGACGGCGTCGGTGTATATTGCGTTGTCAATTGGGATATTCCCAAAACTCCCAAAAGTGATGATCCTACCGATCTACCGACATGTCCCTAGGATCTATCGAGTTTAAAAAAATATCCGAATGACATATTTTACTTAAGAGGAAACAGTAGCGATCAGCAGGTAGCGAAAACGCGTTCCAAGATTGCGGCTGTAATTTTGAATATTTTTTCGAGATATGTGGCACACGTATTGGTAATATAATAAAGAATGGCGGTACAGAGCCCAATTTAAAAAATATATTAATATGTGGAAATTACTCTGTAATTAAATACAATAGATATTAAAAAAACGAGCCTGTACCGCCACTAAGAAGAACAAAAAAATACACTTTCTTCAAATAAACTTTTTTATCCGATGCCTAGATTTTGTGTCATTTTGGAACTACTAAAATTTTTTATTTCATTAGTAGTTCCAAAATGACACAAAATCTAGGCATCTGATAAAAAAGTTTATTTGAAGAAAGTGTATTTTTTTGTTCTTCTTAATGGCGGTACAGACTCGTTTTTTTAATATTGTATTTATTTACAGAGTAATTTCCACATATTAATATATTTTTCAAATTGGGCTCTGTACCGCCATTCTTTATTATATTATAAATACGTGTGCCAAATATCTCGAAAAAATATTCAAAATTACAGCCTCAATCTTGGAACGCGTTTTGGCTACCTGTTGATCGCTACCGTATCACCTTAAAAATAAATTCGATAAACCAATTCATCATTTATTGCCATCAAAAAATTTCAGTAGGTAGTATTTTTTAACACGTTTGTATAATACCTTTCATTTCCTAAGAATTATGTATTATTTAAAATTTACATAATGGAGATTCCTAATCGTATTTCGGTATTCACATTTCATACAAGAGTCTCAAAGTACTCATGTATAAACAATTTTTAGATGATTTTGGGAATATCGATTTCAAGCAGATCACATACCTTTTTATGTAAATATTCATGTGTTTCATAAAAGCTGATGTGACACTTTCGTCCAGTTCTTTATTAGTAAATAAAAGTTGAATTATGGTTGTTTGGGTTAATAATTACTTCGCATATTATTTATAATACATATAGTAGGGGAGCAAAGTATGCTAAATGTGCAGTCACTCGAGCGCTTTGGGGACCTATTGGGTTGTGATTATTAGGTTCTAAAACCAAAAAAGTTAAGTAAAATTTTCCATTTTGGTGGGGACTTTCCATATTTTAATTTAATTTTCCATTTCCAACACCCGTTTTCTCCGATTATAGCGCCACCTATCCGTGATTAGAAAAAACGTTTCGAATAAAAGTTGCTTATTTTTACGCAAAGAATCCAAATCTGAAATAAAAAAAGGAGTTCCTATTTAAGATTTTAAAGTAACCCCCCCCCCACCTCCGTGGGGGTCGTGTTTGGTACCATTCGATAGATTTCAGAAAAAATATTCAGAAATTGTAGTGTATTACCTATAAGCAGTTACCGTTAAGCCGGGTCCAGACTATGTAACAAAACATGTTAAATAACAAAGTTTTGTAACTTGTTACAAAATTTAAAAAAAACAAGTTTTAAAACACAGTGTTGTATAACATTTTTCTGGTTATATAGCATGTTTTATGTTATCCAACAGATGTCGGTAAACATCAAAGAAAATTATAAAACCGCACCGCGACTGATCTACACCTAAAAACATGTTATTGAAACATTCTCTGGCATAGTACCTACGCGAGCAGCAACCGTTGGAGTCATATCGCCTTGTTCATTCTGGAGTGATTGTGCTAGATTTTTCTTTGCTCTGTTCACGTAGGGTCATTTACGCGATGAAATTGTCGAAAGAACTGACTACTCATTTAATTGAGCTATTTCGTAAGTAACGAGTATTATGGGATTGCTATGGGATGAGCTACATTTATTGATTTAAAAAACAAATAAAAAACACGATGAATAGACTGAAATAGAAGTGAAAATAGATACAGAAACTGTAGTTAAAACTAATGCAATGCACGTACGCCTATAACTCAAGCCAACAAAAGAAAAGCAGTACGCGGAACCTTAACAGCAAATCGGTGCAAATCAACTCTAAATTTGACATAAATACTATTCTCTACAGAGCAGAGTGTTCAGACATAAAACCTGTAACATTCACTTCATTCGTTACACAGATGCAGACTGCTTCATCAGCTACTCAAACAGGCACTCAATCATACAATATATCTGAGCCTTTCTATTCCGTCCACTACACCTACATCCGCTACTTCTCCAGCTACACCAATTCAAACAGACAGTGACACTCAATCATGAACAGGTGAAGACGATAATACTGAGGAATTAAATTTTACACAAATGTTATACTTCCTCTCTGAAACAATGAGTAAAAAGTTTAAAAAATATACTTTGCTAATAATATAACTGTTAATCTTTCTCTTATTGGAATTGCATCTCGAAATGTCTTTCCTGCCTATTTTATGGCCGATGTCATTTATAAGAAATTCAAAATCAGAACTTTCTATTCTTAAGAAGTTTTTAAAACTGCCATCACATTTAATGTCTCCTGTCGATGGGTCTATGTTATCTCTTTCCAGATCAGCTAAAAGAGCTGTACCACTACCTATATTTTGCTCGAGCTGCTAATGAAGGACACATCCAAAATATTAATTTAACACGCCGGTGTCGCCTCCACAATATTACACAAGCTGCTGTTGCTATGAAGAGATCCTCCATACTTATATGACGCAATTCTATATACTACCTAACCTACCAGCTATCCATCTAAAATGCTGCAAAATTTATTCGCATGTTGTTGTTTTGTTTTTTGTTATATAGTCTGGATACTCATGCTATATTATACTAAGTTACATAACAAAGTTGTACAACAAATTTGTTGTACAACTTTGTTATTAGCATGTTTTGTTACATAGTCTAGACCCGGCTTTAGAAGTTCCCCGTTTCAGGAAAAAATATTGTCTTAAGAGCGATAGCCTAGTGACCTAGTGGGTAGACCTCGGATCTCGGATTCGTAAAGCAGAGGTTTCGATTTCAAATCCGGGGTGTGGATCTCCGATTTTTTTATTTATTGTTACTGCATTCATGTCTGTAGACCATGTTGCAATCTATTATGAGCACAATAAAAAAATATAGTAATAAAATAATAAATAAATATTTCAAAAAAAAACAAGAAAAAAAAATACAATCACTGGAAGCGAAACTAAACAATACGGAAGAAATATAACCACTGGATTCGGAACTGGATATGGAACTGGATAATATTAGAAAACTGATATTATAATATGTAAGCAGTACGAGCCTAGTAGGCCCATGGCTTGATGTACTATTCTTTTCCACTCCCTTTTGTCAGTCGCTTTTGTTTCCCAGTTCCTTAAGTTAATTCTTCTCATATCTTCTCTCCATTACTCCATCGTGACCTCGGTCTTCCTCTTCGTCTTTTCCCTGCCAATGCACTAGATAGTACCATTCTGGGAATTCTAGATGGAATCATCCTCTGCACATGGTCCAACCATCTAAGTCTTTGCGCCTTAATTACTGCTAGTATGTTAGGATCTTGATAGAGCTCAGTTTCCCACCGGGTGGAACAACAACTCTTGATGTTTTTTTGTTGTGACCCATGTTTCAGAAGCATACGTTACTATCGGCCTTATTACGGTCTTGTAAGTTCTTAGTTTTGCTCTTCGTGATATATGTTTACTTCTTAACAACCCATTAAAAGCAAATATAGCGCGGTTGCCCGACATAATTCTCTTTTGTATTTCTTCTTCACAGTTAGGATCTCTTGTGAAGACAGTTCCTAAGTACTCAAATCTCTAAACTTCTTCGAATTTATACTGTGTTCCCTTCGCTGTTGTCATTGTTATGTATTGCCCCCGAACGAATTGCTTATTTGTTCATTCCATATACTTTGTTTTTGCTTCATTTATATACAATCCTTTGGTTGCTGCCCTCTCCTCGAGTTTCATGACTGTTTCTATAAGTTCTATTTTGCTCCTAGCCAAGATTACCAAATCGTCTGCGAATGCCAAGCACTGATGTTTTTTGTGGTAGATCAGACCTGTTCTATTAATGTTTGCTTCCTGTATAACCTTTTCTAGTAATATGCTAAACATTATTGACGATAATGGATCACCCTGCCGCAGTCATTGTTTGACCTCAAAGCTTTCTATTATAGTATTGTTTATCTTGACTTTATCATACTGATATATCATACTGATATTGTTTAAAAACACTAATAATATTGATATAAAATGTTAATCAATTTTATTTATTGTTATAAGAATCAAAGGTAAATATGATTAGGCGAATGAAGCCTTAGGTTTCGCAGTCAATATCCCAACCACACACACATGTTGCAATCTATTTCAATACGGTTTATGATACAAACTATACACTTAGTATTAAAATAGTCTGATATATTTTTTTAGTTGAGGACACTTGTTCACATTGCATTGTTTCAGGATAAGGTGAAATATCTTCAATAAATGGAAAAAAGCATGTATGTCATATATTATAATACTTTCTATACTCTTAATATGTAGTCTCGTATAAATTTGTAGTGACATGATTTTAAGTATAAGAACAAGAAGCTTGCAACAACTTTCAGAGAAAATAGAAAACTAAAACTATTTTAAAATGATTATTCGAAATAAAACATATGATCATATTCACTGTATTTGCCATCTAGTGGAATAACTGTAAAATTAAGTCAGTAAAAAAGGTACATTAAGTTTAATTAAATTAAGTAAATCATCTTGTATACTAAAATTAAGGTTGGAAAATTGTCGTTTCAAAATGAAAATCGACAGGGGCAACAGTACCTATACTAAAATACACTCTGTATAGATAATTATGTCAATGTTAATAATACTGGATAGAGAATTTAATATCCTTTCAAATGAGCTAGCACACGCCCCTATTCCCTATTTAAAAATAAGGGGTGGGGGAAATGGAAGGGAGGGGGTTGACAAATGACAGATATGTATGTACCGTAAAAACTGTGTTCCCCTTAGATCAAAAGTCGGGCTTTTATATTTATATGTTAAGTTCAATATAAATTTCACATAACTGAACTATCACTGTATCCTCCATTTTGATTATTATTGTTCTCAACTAACGCTATTTTCAAAATTCTTGCTTTCCTATCCATCTTTAACGTAAATTATTAAAAAATATAAAACTATTTCTTTATTAACGCTAGTCTCCGATAAGGCTACCGTGATTTAATGCTGAGGTACTAAAATGTTATAAAATTAACAAACAGTACGAGCAAGAACAAAGAGTCCACATCCTTTTTATAACTACAAGTGACTGAAACAACGAAACAATAATAATTCTTACTGTGTTATACAGAAAAAGGCAGTAGAAACGATTAATCTCATATTTATCGACAACACTGTATGGTCCTCACTTGATGAGCTGTAAGGAAATATACACGTAAAGTTGTCCTCACTTTGTGCGCATAACGAAAAAGTATATACAGTCTCACTTTAATAGCTGCGTGTAATGGCCTCACTTGGGTGGCAATATACTTGAACAATACGGGGCACATATACGTAATATTTTTTGTGTATACTCGTCATTTTTTAATTGCTATTGACTTGTCAAGGTCACTATGAAGAGTTGAAACGATTATGTCTACGTTTTCTACCGGTCCTCACTAAGTGCGCGTAATGTCAGGACCTCACTTTGATATCTGTGCATAAATATATATATATATATATATATATATATATATATATATATATATATATATATATATATATATTTTTTAATTTGGGTTTCTTGGGCTTAGGTTCACAAAGAAAAAGAGATGGCTATGATGTTATGTCATATCATTTAATCGACGTTTCGACAGGAATATCCTTGCCTTTTTCAAGATCATTACGTGACCTGCATGTAAAGTTGGCAGTGAACAATAACAATAATAGACGTCACAAAATAAAACAATGTTAAAAACATAGGGACAGACCCACTAGTAGATACGTTTAAAATTTAGGTACTGTATATATATATATATATACTGAACCCCCAGAATTTAATGTGCGTACAGACGAGGAGTCTGGTGATGAGGAAGATAATGATTTGAACAAGTTGTCCGGGAGAATTCTTACGGCACCTGTTGAACTTTGCTTTACGAAATAGTGAAAAATATTCCGAAATATATAATGATATTGACGAGGTTGGGCCTTCCAGATCATCAGCAAAGGCTAATAAGCAAGTGAAAGAAGAGTTGAAGTTGATCTTATGGACCAGAATGTAGATAGATACCGAGTAGGAATTCACTCTAAAAATGGTTGTCGTGTCTATTTACACGGATGCTGGGCATAGCTATTCAAAATGCTTCGTACCTTTATAACAAAACCCATGATCCTATACCACATCAAGAATTTCGATGGTATCTAGTAACATTGTATATTAAGAAATATGATACCGTACCAAAAGGTGCAGACAGGCCATCTTCGTCCAAAGTAGTCAGACATATAAGAAATGATAAGATTGACCAGCTTCTGGCCTATATTCCTGATAAAAAGGAGACGTTCTGCACATTAGGGCTGCAGTTGGCATGTACGTACCAAGTGTTGCAAGTGCAATGTGGGAGTATGCATCGAGTGCAACATAGATTTTCATCTATAATAATTTGATTATATTTTTTCATTTATCTAATTTTGTATTTGCTTTTTATTTTTATATTTATAACAGGGAATATTTTAAATATTTTTGCTTCTATATCTTCCTAGCGTAACATATATGTCACGGCAATTTTCTAGGAAATCCAAAATAATTAAGAAAAAAAGTGTAAGTATTTTCTTTTAAAACCTACTCCCGTATACATCGAAATAAAAAAATAAAATGTTGCAAAGAAATTAAAATTCAGGATATTAAGGGTTAAATTACGATTTTTTGTCATATATATCATACTAGTGACGTCATCTATCTGGGCGTGATGGCGTAATCGATGATTTTTTAAATGAAAATAGGAGTCATGTGATAGCTCATTTGAAGGGGTATTCAATTATCTATTCAGTTCATGTGATAGCTCATTTGAAAATAACCTTTCAAATGAGCTATCACATGACATCTATTCTCAATAAAAAAAATCATCAATTACGTCATCACACCCAGACGGATTACGTAACTAGTATAATATATATGCCAAAAAATCGTAATTTAAAAATATAAATCGACCTGTTACGGGATTTTACCTTAAAGTTGCGGGTTTACGAAATAACGAATTTATGCGTTACTTTATGGACGCACTGTACATGCATTTTATAATAATAATAGCTTTTACATAATATCACTTTTAGGAACAACAATACATACTCTTCTAAATACTTTCGTTGCATACTATGAATATCTTTCACCTTGGTATTTTGTTATTGCTTCACTACCAGGAAGTTTAGTTGGAGGATTTAGTACAACATTTCTCATTATTACACTTTATATGGCAGATATTACGACACCAAAGACGAGGGCCATTAGGTAAATATTATTTTATTTTATTAGAAATATCATATATGTACTATATGTTTTATAGCAAAGATATATTATTGTAAAAAAGATAAAGGCAGTTTTTGTTTACATTTGATTCAGAGTTGGACCACCATCTCCATATAGCGCATCCTTATGCATCCTCAGTGAAACTATGCAGTCACAACTCTGAAACAAATATCAACAATCTGCCTATTTAAGGAAACCCATCGCGATACAATGATTCCACCTTTTGAGACGCAATCTAGCGACATGTCTCGTATTACGAGGAAAACAACGAAAAGCCCTAGATACAAAGTTTACTACTTTTAGTATAGTACCCAAACCCAGACATCCAAAGTGAAAGTTATCCTCCAACAACAAATTGTTCTATATGGTCCATATAATGTTCAGAAAAAAGTCACACCATTTTGAGCGTCGGGTTTGCGGGGTGGGGGGAGAGGGGGGAGAAATCTGTAAATTCGTAGTTTTTTTAGGTTTTTCGTCAATATTTCTAAAACTATGCGGTTTAGCATGAACAACCTTCTATACAAAATTGTTCTACATTAAATTTGAAATAAAAAAGGCCCTATGCATAACCCTTCTAAAATGAACGGTTCCAAAGTTACGGAGGTAGTATAGTATAATTGGTCCAAAAAAGGCCTAACCCAGACATCCAAAGTAAAAGTTTTCCTTCAACACCAAATTGTTCTATATGGTCCACATATTGTTTAGTAAAAAGTTACACCATTTTGAGCGTCTGGTTTGGGGGGGAGATGGGGGAGAAATCGGTAAATAAGTAGTTTTTTTTAAGTTTTTCGTCAATATTTCTAAAACTATGCTTTAGCGTAAAAAATGTTCTATAGAAGAATGTTCTACATAAAATTTAAAACAAAAAAGGTTTATACATAATTGTTATAAAATCAACGGTTCCAGAGTTACGGAGGGTGAAAATTGGAGGTTTTCGATACTTTTTATATTTACCGATTTGTCCCCCCTATCGCCCCCAAACCCGACGCTCAAAATGGTGTGACTTTTTTCTGAACATTATGTGGACCATATAGAACAATTTGGTGTTGGAGGATAACTTTCACTTTGGATGTCTGGGTTTTTGGTATAGTTTTACCATAGATTGCCCAAAAAATATAAAAAGTATCGAAAACCTCGACTTTTCACCCTCCGTAACTATGAAATCGTTGATGTTATAACAATTCTGTATACAAGATTTTTTGTTTTAAATTTCATGTAGAACATTTTTGTATATAACATTGTTTACGCTAAAGCATAGTTTTAGAAATATTGACGAAAAACTTAAAAAAACTACTAATTTACCGAATTCTCCCCCATCTGCCCCCCAAAACGGACGCTCAAAATGGTGTAACTTTGTACTGAACAATAAGTGGACCATACAGAACAATTTGGTGTTGGAGTAAAACTTTTACTTTGGATGTTTGGGTTAGGCCTTTTTTTGGACCAGTTATACTATACTACCTCCGTAACTTTGGAACCATGCATTTTAGAAAGATTAGGCATAGGGCCTTTTTTATTTCTTTTGGTGCCCTTTTGGTGTTGGAGTAAAACTTTTACTTTGGATGTTTGGGTTAGGCCTTCTTTTGGACCAGTTTTACTATACTACCTCCGTAACTTTGGAACCATGCATTTTAGAAAGATTATGCATAGAGCCTTTTTTATTTCAAATTTAATGTAGAACAATTTTGTATAGAAGGTTGTTCATGCTAAACCGCACAGTTTTAGAAATATTGACAAAAACTTAAAAAACTACACTACCAATTTACCGATTTCTCCCCCCCCTCCCCCCCCCAAACATTGTGTGGACCATATAGAACAATTTGGTGTTGAAGGATAACTTTCACTTTGGATGTCTGGGTTATGCCATCTTTTGGATCAACTATATTATACTATTTTTAAACAATTAGAATAATTGAAATAAAAATATAATAAATATTTTAAATCTAAGACTTTTCGTTAATAAACTGCTTTCTGGCTGCATCCTGTATCTCCGGCTTTTACAATATATAAGCACAGAGACGACGAAAATAGGAGAAAGCAAATAGAGGACACTTAGGCCACGCATTTACCTTCTCTTCGTCTAGGAAAAGGACCGAAAGATAGTTTCTAAATACTCAAAACTGAGTAAAAATGAAAAAGATAAAGGCAGTTTTTGTTTACATTTGATTCAGAGTTGGACCACCATCTCCATATAGCTATTTTTCAGCATCCTCATGCATCCTCAGTGAAGCTATGCAGTCACAACTCTGAAAGAAATATCAACAATCTGCCTATTTAAGGGAAATTATCGCGATACAATGATTCCACCTTTTGAGAGGCAATCTAGCGACATCCCTCCTATTTCGAGGAAAACAACGAAAAGCCCTAGATACAAAGTTTACTACTTTTTAAACAATTAGAATAATTGAAAAAAAAATATAATAAACAGTATTTTAAATCTAAGACTTCTCGTTAATAAACTGCTTTCTGGCTGCGTCCTGTATCTCTGGCTTTTACAAAATATATAAGCACAGAGACAACGAAAATAGGAGAAAGCAAATAAAGGACACTTAGGCCACGCATTTACCTTCTCTTCGTCTAGGAAAAGGACCGAAAAACAGTTTCTAAATACTCAAAACTGAGTAAAAATGAAAAAGATAAAGGCAGTTTTTGTTTACATTTGATTCAGAGTTGGACCACTATCTCCATATAGCTATTTCAGCATCCTCATGCATCTTCAGTGAAGCTATGCAGTCACAACTCTGAAAGAAAAAATATCAACAATCTGCCTATTTAAGGCAAACCATCGCGATACAATGATTCTACCTTTTGAGACGCAATCTAGAGACATCTCTCTCTCTCTCTCTCTCTCTCTCTCTCTCTCTCTCTCTCTCTCTCTCTCTCTCTCTCTCTCTCTCTCTCTCTCTCTCTCGTATTACGAGGAAAACAACGAAAAGCCCTAGATACAAAGTTTACTACTTTTTAAACAAAATTAGAATAATTGAAATAAAAATATAATAAATAATATTTTAAATCTAAGTCTTTTCGTTAATAAACTGCTTTCTTATATATTATTATATTCTGGGGAAAGGTACAGACATCGTGATGTACCCATATTTGACTCTTAGTTAACATGTTCCTTACTATTACATAATATTTTCATAAAAGATATCTTTACTATGCAACTTACCTCTGTGTGTCTATTATGTCTCCATGGATTTGTATGTGTGTAAATTTGAGTTAAATGGATACAAACAGACAAACACCTTTATAATATTCAGTGAATTTGACAAGGCTAATGATACAGTAACTCCAGAGCCCTTAGGAAGTAAAGTGATAAGAAACAAATCTTGTCTGAGTACGTGAAAGCTGTGAAACCATGGATAAATAATTCACTAATAATAGAAATCACAAAACTGGAAATCAATACACAAAAATCAAAAAAGACGTAAAAAAGATGAGGAATAAAGTAAATATCGTAAAGTGGAATGTAAAAACTATCCTAACAGTAGAAAGAATTCAATAGCCCAACAGAGAAAAAGAAGGAATTACATAATATAATACAGGGTGTTTCGTTAATAATTGTCCATATAGTAACTGGAGAAACCTTAGCACAAAATACGAAGATTTAACCTAAAGCACTTAAGGCTATGGGTACATAATTCGCGAATATTTTACGTGTATCCCTACTTTTTCTGTCTTTACACGGCAAATTACGTGTAGTAAAATTCACACTGGTATGGATATGTAAACATTACTAGAATGTCATTCTACTTGAAAATGTCATCATTAATTTAAAGAGATGGGTTTTGAATGTTCTTGGATAACTGTTATTTTTATAATTGCAAATTATTAATTCAGTTAATAAATGTGATAATTTTTTCACTAACTATGTATTCAGTGATTGTAATAATTTATTTGTACAACAAAGACTAATACTCAATCGAGAAAAGAGGAAAAGTGTTAAAGTGATTTTTTAATAATATATTGTTATGGAACGCTTACAATTTTGAACATCTTTAACAACAAAATACTTGAATCACAGAATATATTATCCTGATGTATTCTCTGCTTGGATCTTCCACAAATAATACACAATAAATAACTTTTTATTAAGTTCACTTCTTAAATCAATTATTTATCAAATACATAAATATCAATAATATTTAATCAATAACTCAACATATTCCCGATCCAATGCCAAATATTTAAAATTGTCAATGATTGTCAGTGTCTGACTGACAATATATGCTGACAATATTATATTCCGCTGAGTGCGTTGTAAGACAAAGATAGATTTGGAAAATATTACCACAACATTGTGTATATTTTTTTCGAATCCTGAAAAAACCAATAAATATTTTTGAAAAATTTAAACGCAGAATGAAAGACTAAATTATTACCGAGGGCCGAAAGTCCCTTAGAATAAATAAGAAGTTTATTTTGAATGATATATTTGAAATTAAAAATCGCACTAAATTTTCTCTTAGTTTTTCACCCCTGAAACTTATTAAAATAAACATTATAGAAGTTCTCAGGGACTTTCGGCCCTCGCTAATAACGTAATCTTTCATTCTGCGTTTAAATTTTTTAAAAATACTTATTAGTTTTCTCAGGATTCGAAAAAAATTAATCCCCATTTGAATAGCATTGCAGCCGAAAATACGTACCGATCCTCTTAAATAAAATGTGGTTCCTTACTCAGTTATAGGGTGTTTTATCTAAAAATTTAAAAACTATTTTTGCTCGGTGTTTTAAAACTATTCGACGTATCCTTTTGACTTGGCAGGAAGTATAGGTACTGTACAAACTACTTAATTATGTTAAACAAACGTTCTGGCTATTACCAGAGGTGTACGACGGGGGAAAGTGAATGGTTGACCCTTTCCAAATTCTACGCCACTGGTGGAATTGCTATCCTAGTAAAATTTTTGGATTCTCCAATACTTTCTACGAAAATAATACTCTTTATTCGTAATGATTAATAATTAGTTTTCGAGATCTTTGAAATTAAAAATTAAACGACACGGTTATTTTGATTAGTGTATTACTTCATTTTTAATTTTAAATATCTCGAAAACTAATCATTTTATCGTTACGAATAAAGAGTATATTATTTACATAAAAAGTGTTGGAAAATTAAAAAATTAAACTAAAATAGCAATTTCGTCAGTGGCGTAGAATTTGGGAAGGGTCAACCAGCCACTATCCCCTGTCGTACGCCTCTGGTAGTAGCTAGAGACCTTTATTTATCTAAATTTAGTAGGGTGTAGAGTACCTACAGTTTCTGCCATGTATGATAAGGATACGCCAAATAGTTTTAAAATACTGGGTACAAATAATTTTTAAATTTTAATCATATATGAATCATATAAATTAATCAAAATAACTGTGCCGTTTCATATTTAACTTCAAATATCTCGAAAACTAATGACTTTATCGTTACTAATGAAGAGTATATTATTTACGTAGAAAGTATTGTAGAATCTAATAATGGCACTAAAATAGTAATTCCTCCAGTGGCGTAGAATTTGAGAAGGGTCAACCATTCACTATCCCCTGTCGTACGCCTCTGGTAGTAGCTAGAAACGATTGTTTATCATAATTTAGTAGAATGTATAGTAGTAGCACTTTATGTCAAGTACGAAAAGGATACGTCGAATAGTTTTAAAATGCTTAGCAAAAATAATTTTTAAATTTTTAGATAAAACACCATGTAACTCAGTAAGGAACCACATTTTATTTAAGTGTTTTAGGTTAAATCTTCGTATTTTGTGCTAAGGTTTCTCCAGTTACTATATGGACAATTATTAATGAAACACCCTCTATACTGATAGTAGGGGAGCCTTAGATGCTAAATTTGCAGTTACTAAAGCGTCATGAACAGCTAATGGGTTGTGATGATTTGGTCCTAAAACGAAAAGAACTTAAGTTAAGTTTTCATTTTTTAATTTAATTTTCCACTTCCAAAAATCGTTATTTCCAATTATAGCGCCATCTAGCCATAATGTTCACCGAATTCATCCAAACCAAATGTGTTCGAATAAAAGTTACTTATTTTTACATACAGTGCTAGTCAAAAGTCCGTACCCCCCTCGTATCTTTTGAACGGTTATACCTATTATAGTGAAATTTGGAGGGAGAAAATAAACGGACGTAAGCTTCTTAACTACTAGTCATGACAGGTGACGTAATAGTGACAGATGACGTTGCAGACCCACTGTGACCGATAATTTTAAATGGGACCCTATGGCAAGTGATACCTCGTTTGAAAGGTATTCAAAATACCTATTCAGTCATACTAATTTTTTTTTTGGTATTAGTTGATCTGAATTTTGGTGAATAAATTAAATGAATATAATATTATAGGTTCGCATTTAATTAATAAAAATTCCACTATCCGCCTATGGTTTCTTTGTCAAAAAGATTGACATTTTTCAATTCTCTATTAGTTTTTACGTCAATGTCATCCTTTTTGACAAGTAATTATATGCCGAATTTTGAATTTTTATTAATTAAATGTGAAACTCCAATTTTATATTTATTTCATTTATTTATCAAAATTAGCTTAAACTCAAACAAAATTATTATGACTGAATAGGTATTTTGAATACCTTTCAAACGAGGTATGACTTACCATAAGGTCCCATTTAAAATTATCGGTCACAGTGGCTCTGTAACGTCATCTGTTACTATTACGTCACCTGTCATGACTAGTAGTTAAGAAGCTTACGTCCGTTTATTTTCTCCCTCCAAATTTCACTATTATAGGTATAACCGTTCAAAAGATATGAGGGGGGGGGTACGGACTTTTGACTAGGACTGTATAATCCAAATCTGCAATAAAACATGGGGGTTCCTATTTATTATTTTAAAATAACCCGGCGTCCCACTTCTTTAGGGGTCATGTTTGGGGTCATTCGATAAATTTTTGAAAAATATTGAACACGTATTTTTCAGTTTTTCGATCTGATGTTCATTTAGCAAAATATCACGGGGTTCTTTTTTAAAAGTTTACAGTTACCCCCACCTCCTCTGTGGGGTATCGTATTTTGTATCAATCGATTGATATTTAAAAAATATTGAACACGTATTTTTCAGTGTTTTAGTCTGATGTTCGTTTAGCGAAATAGTCGCTTTTTTGTGAACATTTGTGACTTGCCCATTTCCTTATGCCCGCTTAAATCGTAACATTTTTAAAATATACACTGTTCTTCATGTACCTACTTAACTTACGTTGTCTTAATGTGAAGTTTTCGAGTTTTTCTAAGGGTATATTTTTTTACGGACTGCTTCCAACGTACGCCCCTGTATTAAGAGTCCACATATATGGTAGGAGTGCATTTACAGAGTGGATTCAAGGTTTCTCCCTATGTGATTTTCTGACGCTCTCGAGTAACGCGTAAAATCCTCGCTTGGGCTCCCCTACCATTATATTTATATTATTATAAGCAATTCAAATAATAGGGTGAGAAAAGAAGAAAGTATTAAAAAAGAAAAACTTGCCATTATCCTACGGGACAAAAAATAAGGAAACGGTAAGAACCCGCTTTCATGACCTTATGAAAATTAAAACAGAGTTATAGATTTTTGAGCAATCAGTGGATGAAGACATTTCCGTAAATAACATGCTGATGGTAGTAGAAGAATTCGACGCTAAGTTTGGTAAAAATAAAAATAAAAGAATAGTAAAAGGAAAGAACAAAGGAAAGAACAAGTGAAAGAAGCAGTTAAGGGAATGAAATTAAAAAAATCTCCAGGCCCAGGCGGAATAAATCCAGAGTTGATTAGGTATTGATCATCAAAACTGTTTGACTGTTTGAAATGATCCGAAAATTATTCGAAAGATGCTTAAACGGAGAAGAAGTTCCAGAAGAATGGAGACAATCGTATATCTCTCCAATACAGAAAAAGGCACAAAGACGGATCCTAAAAACTATAGCGGGATCGCAGTGATTGCTACTATAGGCCGACTATACTCAAAAGTACTACGAAACCTGACAGAAAATGATATTAAAGACAAACAACCCGAAGAACAAGCGGGATTTAGGGTCGGACGCTCCACTATGGATAATATTTTCACATTAAAAATTACAATGGAAAAACGAATGCAGAGAAATAGAGAAACCCATATAGCTTTAATAGATTTGGAAAAAGCAAATGACAGTGTACCGATCTACCAACTATGGATAGAAATGTGTAACGTGAAAATAAACCCAATTCTTATTAACGCCACTTAAAAATACTACGAACAAAACTTTGCAAGAATTAAAATGGGACAAGAAATCACCTCTTCTTTTCAAACAACAAAGGGACTAAGACCAGACTGCTGCCTGTCACCAACCTTATTTAAAATCTATTTGAACAAATCCTTAGTGAAATGGGTAAAAAAATGTAGAAACATGGGAATAACGGTGGAAGAAAACACGCTATATACACTTTTCCTTGCGGATGACCAGGTAGTAATTGCCGAAGACAGCGAAGATCTTAGCTATATGGTAAGAAAACTGCACGAAGAATATGAGGTGGCAGGTCTAAACATGAATATGACAAAATGTGGATATCGGGAACAGATGAAATATGTGACCTAGTATTGGAAGACGACAAAATCAAAGGTGTGCAATCCTGCAAATATTTGGGGGTAATTTTCAACAAGAAGGGAAATAGCGCAGATGAAATCAGGGAAAGAATAAACAAGGGCAGAGCAGTGACCCGTGCCTTAAACTCCCTTCTCTGGCAAAAAACAATTCGACGAGAAACCAAAAACACATTTACGGTAGTATTGTCCAAAGTATTACACTTTACGGTTCGGAAGTATGGGACGTCACCAAAGCTAATAGAAGCAAACTTATGACGACAGAAATGGATTACTTGAGACGAAGTTGCGGTAGATCGAAACTGGAGAGAGTTAGAAACGAACAAATAAGAAACGAAATGAAAATGGAGCGAAATATCAATGATGACATAGAAAGAAAACAATTAATCTGGTTCGGACCTGTTAAAAGAATGCCAGAGTACAGATGGCCTAGAAGAGTACTGGAATGGATCCCTCCTGAAAGAAGAAAGAGAGGACGACCACGGAGAAGTTGGCGCAACGATATTGATGAAGCAATGGCGGCAAGAGACTTAGAAGAAGCAAGAACTGCATATGACAGAAAAATATGGAAATGGAGGGCGGAGAAGCGGCGATAGCCGTAACAATCCGTTATATTATATGTACGGTGACCATATCTTTTTAAAGAAAAAAAAAGTACAAAAAACAAAAATGTATTAAAAACGCAAAATGTATCTTTTTATTGGACAAATATAACTTTTTGGCATTAAAAATAAATAAGCTATGTAGCTAACCATAAAAAATTATATAAATTAAACTAAACATAACACGTTATATTAACCTTGAAAAAGTTACAAGCCTGTAATTAAGAGTTTTTAGATGAGGGACCTGGAATAGCCTCATCTTCTTCCGGTTTTCTGCATCATTCATATTTTTCTGAACTTAAAATTAATTTAAGAAGGTCCGGCTTCGACTGAAGTAAATGAAACATTTCATACAAGTCTCATCAAAATTTGCGTACACCAGCATCGCTGCCTTGAGAGTGAATATGGACATTTGTGACTTTTCCGACGTCCAATAATTATTTATTACAGAAAATAAACGCACGATAGCCGCAACAGTACCCGGAAGACAAAAAATAAATTCGCATAATATTTGTAAGTTTTTAAGTTTGAATTGATCTACACCATGGACGTATAAATAAAGATTTTTAATTATAAAGATCTTTATTTATACGTCCATGATCCACACACTTAAAAACTTGAAGCCATCGATCCTGACTATTTTCTTCTCTGTTCCACTCAGCAATTTTTTCTTTTGTAGCCACGTCTTTCAAAATTCCCAGTTCGTCAAAGAGTTGATCTTCATTTAACATGGTTGCCTTGATACCTATACAATTTAAAAGCTTCGAGAGAATAACAAACATCGTTCCATGTTATTTCACTTCTTAGATCTATCCTTTTGAATACTGTAAATTAATGATCATTTGTACTCCAGTTTTCTAGGTAGGTAAAAGGTAGGTATTTTGTGTAAAAATGTTTAACTTGTGCAGTAAAGTCTTGTGCACGACCACCGCACCATAAGCCTGATGTCTCATCATCATCATCATCATCATCCAACCAATTCACGTCCACTGATGGACATAGGTCTCCCCCAATTGTTTCCACACCTCACGGTTTTGTGCTGATTTTTGCCAGTTTTTACTAATCCGCCTGATATCATCTGTCCATCGTGTAGGCGGCCTTCCTCTACTTCGTTTATCTTCTCTTGGTCTCCACTCCATCAGCTTTCGTGCCCATCTTGAATCTTTCAGCCTGGCGACGTGTCCTGCCCAGTTCCATTTGAGCCTGGTGATACGTTCTACAACATCTGCGATACCGGTTGTTTGTCTGAGATCTGCCTGAGCCTGATGTCTCACACACTTAAAAGGTTTTTAAAGATCATTCACAAACGCATTTACCACACACTTGATATGGATATTGAAGAAACCCACTTTGGATTCCGTAGAGGCGTAGGTACCCGTGAAGCTCTGTTTGCATTCAACGTACTAATCCAGAGATGCTTGGATGTGAGCCAGGATATGTACGTCTGTTTCATAGATTACGATAGGCTTTCGATAAAGTCGGCCACAAAGAGCTAATGGACGTCCTTAAAGCAAAAAAATTGCAATACAATGACTTTTGAATTATAACAAATCTATATTAAGTATAAACAGCAGGCACACATACAACAGTTCGAAATTAAAAGAGGAGTGCGACAGGGGTGTGTATTATTGTCACTACTACTATTCAGTGCATACTCTGAAGAAATTATGAAAAAAGCTCTTGAGGGAGGAACAGCAGGAATAAAGGTAAATGGAACGCCAACTAACAACATTAGATATGCGGACGATACTATCATAATAGCGGACAACCTCCAAGAGCTAATGAACAAGATAGTTGAGTATGGAGAAAATATGGATTATCAGTAAACATCAAGAAAACTAAATTTATGAGGATATCAAAAACCCAAAGTAATGATAAAAGACTGACAATTAAAGGTAAAACAAGTTGAAAACTACAACTATCTTGGCACAATAATTAATCACACAAACGATTACTCCAAAGAAATCAAAGTTCGAATAGAGAAGACAAGAACAAACTTCAATAAAATGGGAAAGGTAGTTTGTGCAAGAGAACTGAAATAATTAAGTAGGTTAAAACGGCAATTGAAACGGCAATATTTTTTCCAATTGAAATAATTAAGACTTGAGAGTTAGGCTGGCAAGGTGTTATATTTTCTCGACTCTGCTTTACGGGATAGAAGCATGGTCAATTAACGCGTCGACTACTAAAAATTTGGAAGCATTTGAACTGTGGGTGAAGGTACCTGAAGATAGCATGGACCGAGCCTATAACAAACAACGAAGTCATGAGAAGAGTCAACAAAAGAATGGAAATATTGGAAACCATCAAGACACAAAAGCTGCAATACATGGAGCAGTATACAAAGAAATTTGTTTAAAAGTAGTAAAAGATAAAAAATATTCATTTTTTAGAAAAAATAAGTACATTTGCGTGTCCTTAGAAAGGTTTTAAAGTACATTAGGACAATATTTAAAAATAAGTACTGTCCTACTTAAATAAGTACATATGGTCACCGTAATTATATGTTAAATCACTAACTTCTTAATTGACTTAAAAAAAAAAGATTTATTTCAAAATTAAAAGTTACACTTCGTTCTACGATAAAATAAAGCAAATAAAATTGTATAATTCAAATATGTTATAAATTTATAATCTTCCTACAAAATGTGGTGTCGGCGTTTCCCACGAAAGGCTAGCTTTGGTCAGAGGTTGATGTCCATGCATGGTCAGCTATCTCTATGGGAACGCTTGCTGAAAGGATGATGAAATAGGAACTGATATTGCGAAACCAAAGAGTCGGTAACCCTTGAGTTGTTCAAGGTGACTATTTTCACATATAACAGCTCCCCTCATTAGTGAAAAGTCGATGCGTTGCTTCGACTTTTAAAGTTCAATTGGGGTTTCTGATACTTCTTCATTTTCTGGGTGTACGTCTGGTCTTCTTTTAAAGGTTAATCCTTTAAGTTTCTGTTTAATGGAACTGCTGCGATGTGGTGAAGGTGGAGGTGAGTCCTGCGGATAATTCATGGCAAGTCTTGGAAATCTTTTGCGTCTACATTTGCAGAAGATGTATACAAAAACTAGAATGATAATTAATGATAAAGACAGTATAGTGAACCAAGGCAAATGTTCTTCGATGAATGGTTAGTGCATGAATCTTCCTATAAAATGTGATGTCGACGTTTCCCACGAAAGGCCAGTTTTGGTCAGAGATTAATGTCCATGCATGGTCAGCTATCTCTATGGGAACGCTTGCTGAAAGGATGATGAAATAGGAACTGATATTGCGAAACCAAAGAGTCGGTAACCCTTGAGTGGTTCAAGGTGACTATTTTCACATATAACAGCTCCCCTCATTAGTGAAAAGTCGATGCGTTGCTTCGACTTTTAAAGTTCAATTGGGGTTTCTGATACTTCTTCATTTTCTGGGTGTACGTCTGGTCTTCTTTTAAAGGTTAATCCTTTAAGTTTCTGTTTAATGGAACTGCTGCGATGTGGTGAAGGTGGAGGTGAGTCCTGCGAATAATTCATGGCAAGTCTTGGAAATCTTTTGCGTCTACATTTGCAGAAGATGTATACAAAAACTAGAATGATAATTAATGATAAAGACAGTATAGTGAACCAAGGCAAATGTTCGTCGATGAATGGTTAGTGCATGAATCTTCCTACAAAATGTGATGTCGACGTTTCCCACGAAAGGCCAGCTTTGGTCAGAGGTTGATGTCCATGCATGGTCAGCTATCTCTATGGGAACGCTTGCTGAAAGGATGATGAAATAGGAACTGATATTGAGAAACCAAAGAGTCGGTAACCCTTGAGTGGTTCAAGGTGACTATTTTCACATACCTATAACATATATATAAAAGGAAAGGAAAAAATACGATCCAACCAAAGAAAACAAGACAAGCCTATTTAACCTAGTTCTGGCGACGAAATACTTGTTTGTAAAAAATTCCTGCAAAAAATGAAACATAAAGTAACTTACATGTTTTAGAAGACGAACGAACAGCCGTCTGTTCGTTCTGGTCGAAGAATTCTCCGATATAGTCGCATCTCAAATACTTCCAATTTTCTGCACATGTATTCGTTCAAGATTCTCCATTCAACGCCACAAAAAAGGACAGAGAAGACGTAGCATCGCAGCATTCTTAATCTTATGCCAATAGAGAGAGATAGATAGGTTGTGGTTCTTGAAGAAGGTCTCCATCCTGTTGAAGGTGTCCCTCTTTGCTTCCAACTATTGTTTTCGCTCCTTGTTATCGGGTCCATGAGTTTTGTAGTTTTTCATTAATATATTATGCTATCTAGACCAGGAAGGATCTGTTTTTAGGTGGATATGAGAGGTGGCATTCGGATTTTTGCGGATAAAGTTAGGTGATAACTTCGTTAATAATTACTGACTTATGCTTCTTTTCAAATACGCCTGGAACATTAATAAAAAAAATAAAATATTTAAAAAAAATTTTTTTTCTATTTTCTTTGCTTATAACTTTAAAACGATTCATTGTGGAACAAAGTCGTATAGGAATAAAACAAAGATAATTAAATTTTCTATCAGATACGATTGGTTAAAAATGTCTTAATTTAACACCCTTGCTGCAAAATAGCAATAAATATAAAATAAGGGGGTAAAACAAGCCTGTCCATATTCAATGTTTTTTCATCACTTAGGTTACACTTGCAACCTTCCTAATTCGCTTAGAAAATTTTTGTAGTGCTAAAACCGTCAATTAAATTTCATTAAAATTGACTTACTAGATTTTGCATAATAATTTTGCAATCTAATCTTTTTTTAAAAAATTACAATTTTTTAAAATCTTGCACAACCAAAACTAGAACATACAAAGATTTGTCAATTATTTTACATATAAATAAGCATTCCACCTATCTAATGCACTTTACACAATTGAAATCGGATTATTTAAGCAGCCTCAGCAATGTTTTAAATTTATAAACAATTTTTTGGCTTATAAACAAATTAGTGCTGTGTCCAGGAGGGGGTGCTACGGACTCCTTTATATAGATAGACATACCCAAGTTTTTTTTTATGTATTTTGACCCGTAGAACACGAATTTTTTGGGTAAAAGTTGATCCGGATGTCGATAAGATTGTTATAAACAAAGAACTTGAGGAATTACATAACATCGATTTTTCGCAAAATAAAACATTTTTTTTTCATTTCGTGGGTAATTCTAAGCAAAAAATGTTCTTACAAGTTTTTTCGTAGGATGCATAATTTTCGAGATAAACGCGATGAAACATTCAAACAATCGAAAAATTGTCATTTTTGAACGAGAATAACTTTTGATTAAAAAACAAAATAGCAATTCTGCTGACAGCATTTAAAAGTTTTAGTCAAATTATACCGGTTTTATCTATTTGCATTGCTAAAAATTAATTTTTTTATTATTAAACAAAGATATTTGTTTATAAGCCAAAAAATTGTTTATAATTTTAAAACATTGCTGAGGCCCCTTAAATAATCCGATTTTAATTCTGTAAAGTGTTTAGATAGATAGAGCATCTTTTTATATGTAAAAAAATTAGCCTACTTCTAAATGGTCTACTTTTTGTTCAGAACGATTTTAAAAAATTTGAACTTTTTTAAAAACATTTAGATTGCAAATTTATTATGCAAAATCTATTATGTCGATTTTAATAAAATTTGGTAGATCATTTAAGTCAGTCATAAGAATTTTCTAAGCGAATTACTAAGGTTCTAAGTGCCACCAAAGTAGTTAAGAAACATTGAATAACAACAGGCGTATTTTGCCCCCTTATTTTGTATTTATTTCTATATTGCAGAAAAGGTAATACGTTAAGACATTTTTGACCAGTCGTATATCATACAATATTCAATTATCTTTATTTTATTTCTATACGACTTTGTTCCAAAACGAGCCGTTTTAAAGTTATAAGCAAAGAAAGCAGAAAAAATCGATGTTTTTCGAAATTTTTAAATATTTTAATTTTTTTATTAATGTTCCGGGCATATTTAAGAAGGAGCATAAGTCAATTATTATTACTGAAGGTGTCACCTAACTTTATCTGCAAAAATCCGAATGCCACCTCTCACATCCAAAAATATACTTTTTTTTACAAATTAGTCCCTGGTCTAATCCCTGATGGCCGTTTTGTGATATCAATGCTAAATTAATCATCAGTTCCACTTTTTTATTCTACTGCTACATGCAAAGTGCTGCTCCATTTTAAATTATTTTTTCTTGACCATCCATTGCTTTGTTCACATTTTTAATTTATTATTTTGCTTTTATATTCTTTAAGGATTGTCCTTAACACTTTTCGTTATAATTAACACAGGTCTTATTCCATCTTTTTGGAACATTGAATCCAATATTCGTTGTGTTGAACGACTGCTTCGATATTTTTGTTTCGACTAAGTTAATTTTCCTAATTGGTATAACTTCTATTAGTAATATCTGTATTATGTCCATTAGATTTGTGCTAATATTTCATTTACATATTTTTCTTTTTTTACAAGGTTTACCTTAAATTGTTCTTCTAATCATTTGCTATACTTGAAATTTGTGGATTGATCTTCTAACATTTACATACACCAAAAGTAAAAGACGGTTTTTAAACCGTCTTTCACTTTTCTATCTTTACTTAGATTTGAGTACAATTAGGAAGTTTCTTTCTGTCCTTTTCCTAGACGAATGAAAACGGAATGTGACTGCAAGAAATCCTTTTTGTTTTCAATATTCGTCGTCTGCGGTCTTATAAATTGTAAAAGTCGTAGATTAAGGATGTACCAGAAAGAATTTCCAACAAGAAAAGTCTCAGATTTAAATTACTAATTACCTTTTTAATGGTGGATTCTGCATCTGAGGCTCTTCAATTTGTTAAGATCTGTCGCTGGATTGCGTCCCAATATGAATTTGAATGATCTTTCAAATTCCCCTTAAATTAATGGGAAGCTGTTTTTCGATTCAGAGGAGTGCACGCTAGAGCTATTGATAAAGCCTGAAATAGTTGTAATAGCTGTCCAATAATTGTGCATGTGCATCCCTCTGAATCAAAAACAAGCAAAACCATCTTTTACTTTTCTATCTTTACTCAGATTTGAGTACTAGGAAGTTTATTTATGTCCTTTTCCTAGACGAATGAAAACGTAATGTGACTGCATATAGTGGAGTCCGTTTTATTTTCTTTATTCTTCGTCTGCTGTCTTATAAATTGTAAAAGTCGCAGATTAAGGACGTACCAGAAATGATTTCCAACAAGAAAAGTTTCAGATTTAAATAAATATTTACCATTTTAATTTTTATTGTAATGGTGCATTTTGTATCTGAGACTTTTCAGTTCATTTACATACTCTGTTTAGTTTTGAAAGTATTTGGAGGTTTTTTTAAATGTCAGTATTTTGATAAGAAATTTTGTCTAGATCACCAAACTGTGATCTGACCATATTAAAGTCGGGTCCATAGATATTTCGCCCGTCGGCAAATTCAAACAGATAACATTTGTATTTTATGAAATTCGAGTAAACCGATGTCCCTTTGTTAAGGCACATGCCCGTATTTTTACAACCGGGTTACTCATCGTAAATCAATCAGTTTAACACTTGAAAATGTATACTTAGGCATTAGTACAGTTAAAATTGATAGACGATTATATTTAGATGAAATATTAAGCAATAGAATTGAAACTTTTCTCTACTTTTAAGGACAAAAAACAAATTCATTAGCGGAACGTGATTCAAAATTATTCTGCAGATTATAATTGAAGCAATATTTGATTAAATCGTCTCATTTTTGGTGGTAAAAATATTTTAAATACATATATTAATTTGCCTGGACTAAAGGTAGTAAAAGATGGTCTGGAGTTATATTTTTGTTTGAATTTGCCGAACGGACGATAGATAGATGTTGTCAACTTTATATTAATAGTTATTTATGATATAAATGTTAAAAGTACACATTTAAGGCACGCATGTGAAAGTTTGCAGAATGAGCGAAGCGAGTTCTGCAATTCACCTGAGTGCCTTAAAAATGTACTTTTAACACGCATATCATACAATATTTTTTCTTCAAACGTAATTACAGGACAATATCTACAAAAATTTTTACTTGAACATTCTGACTTGAACTTACTGGAACTGACATTCCATTTTTATATTTTTTTGAAATTACATCAAAATTGCCTATACGGTCAATACGAACTGCAGTGCCTTAAAATTTTTAAAGCACTAGTGCCTTAAAAGTAGCATTTTTAACGCTCGTATGGAGTGCTAAAAATTTCATTTTTAACACGGTTGTAGAAAAAAGGTGTTATGTTAAAAAAACAGTAAAATCCTTTATAAAAGGTATATTTAAAATCCCTCAAAAGGGCCACATCAAAATCACATAACTAGTTTTCGATTGGTTTACCAGTCATCATCAGTGCTTACCTAAAATAAATATAACCTGATAAAATAATGCAAAGATATTGAAATTTTGACTATGGTTAAAAAAATTATAGGTTATACTCACGTGCAATGTACATGCTAACCACCAAGATATTTAACAAAAATATGTGGGTCAAAGTCCAGTAAAAGTAGTCCGTCAAGGAAACATTGACGAGAACACCTCTACCTTTTCTCAACATCTCGAACAAAAAAATCATACCTTGAATATCCCAGATGATGTCGCTCTACTTCACAACATCCCACAAAAAACTTCTTAAAATTAGACTTGTTCAAGGACCTAGAAATAATCAAAAAAAAAAACAAAAAAGTCCGAATTGTGTCAACCGCCATGTTTCGTTCAATCTGGACTTCCAACCACTCCATCGACAACTTTTTTCTTAACACATTTACAATATCACTTTTCACCCCCCTTCTATTGCTTCGTTCACATTCACACTTATAATAATTTATCTGATACTAGCCACAATAATCCTTTTGTCATCTTTAGCCATCTAACCACTTTTATCTATTAATAACATACATATAAATTACTGATATCATCATCCATATTATACAAATTTTCGTCTACATACAACCCACCACCATATTTCTACATATGGCTATTCTCACCCTATCTATTCAATCTGTCATTACTAACTTATCTCATCTTTCGTAAAAAAAACTCAAAAATCTAATTTTCTTTCTGGGTCTCGGTCATGGTCCTTTCTCACTAATTTCCTCACAGACATTTCTTACCCCCCAACCCCTACTGTCATCATCCTATTACGGTTTTGGTTTTTGGACCCTTAGGGATCCGGGCAGCCTGCGAGGTCTTGTGATTTCTTACACACTTACCTACACAAATTCCAACAGCTACCAATAAGTTAAATAAATTCGATAACTTTAAATCAACACAAAATTGCTTTTTTAAATCTTAGATCTCTTGATAATAAGATTTGATTACTGAATTTAGTTCTCGAATACAAAACTTTTGTGTAGTGTGGTTTGCCTATCTAACTCCACTTACAGTATACGTGAATACATTTTTAACTATAACAACTAGTTTAATGAATTTTAAAGGATAATTTTCACAATGGAGTGTGTTGTTACACCATAGTCTTTAAATATGACAGGTTAATTTTCAACTTACTGTGGACCTGTCATTTCTGTCTTGTCGTCGTTCGGAGGTTTCTATCCATTTCATTGTCACTTGCCGTCATACTTTTAACATGTGAACAAGTCAAATCCACAGCTCAGATGTTACCTGGGACAGATTAGCAAAATATTTTACACATCCACGCTTAATGTAGCATTTTAAACCAATGTTTCCTTGACGGACTACTGTTACTGGGCTTTGACCCACATATTTTTGTTAAATAACATCTTGGTGGTTAGCATGTACATTGCACAGGAGTATAACCTATAATTTTTTTAACCGTAGTCAAAATTTCAATACCTTTGTATTATTTTATCAGGTTATATTCATTTTAGGTAAGCACTGATGATGACTGGTAAACCAGTTATTTGATTTTGATGTGGCCTTTTTGAGGGATTTTAAGTATACCTTTTATAAAGGATTTTACTGTTTTTTGTATTACATGGTATACAGCCAACTACATGAAAACTTTTTCCTTGTGGAAGTGTTATGTTATTTCTATTGTTGATTGTTAACCTTGTGTATTCTGCCAGATATCCCAGGTATGTAATCTGAAAGCGTAACAAATAAACATTTTATTTATATTTTACAGAATGGGATTTTTTGAAGCAGGAGTCGCTCTTTCATTCATAATTGGCAGTCTTTGTTCCTCTTATCTATTCTATGCTACCAATTACGTAACTATCTACATAATTTCAACTTCAATGATGTGTGTCAGTCTTTTGTATAGTATATTTTTGGTACCGGAATCTCTCAAAGTTGAAAAAAAGGTAAGAACATTTTTAAAATTTTTAATTTTTGGCTATTATATTATATTTTTACAAAAACGTTTTTTTTCTCAATCAACATCTTTTAATTATACGGTATGTTTAAACCAATAAATGTAAAAAAAACTTTATCTGCAAATAGGTATTCTAGAAAAAGCGTATAACGAAAGGACAATAAAGCAGGAATATTGTAGACCAGAATAAAAAAGAATTTGTCTTGCCACGCACAGGGAACTATACCATAATATACAGGGTGACGCAGATAAAATGCCAATTCGAAGCATCTCGAGAACTAAAGGTAACTGAATCATGAAAATTGGAATGAAGGGGTTTTGAAGAGAGAGCTGTTTAATGAAAATATTTTCATCTATTTGCTAGTCCCGGTTATACCGCAAGTTGCTTATAACCTTGTTTTTTTTAATGGCACACCCTGTATATTTTACATTTTTGGATTTTTCTCAATGTTTTCTTTCTAGAAATATGAGGCTTTGACATGTTGTACGGGGTAGTTTAAAAGATAATTACGTTTTCTTATTACTTCCGTAGCAATATTCACACCCTGTAGAACTGTAGAACTGTATTTGACATCAAAAACTATATTTGAGTTCAAATGATTGTATATTAAATTTAGAAAATGTACGTTGGCACTGAAAAATTTTGACCAAGCTAAAAAAATATTTTAGTATTTATTTGATTTTTAAACTTTTGAAACTCCCGGATAGCTCAGTGCGACTAGCGGCTGACTCGCACTTCACTTTGCCGTGAGGTATGTGAGTTCAAGCCCAAGCCAGGACATCGAAAAACAAAAAGGCTAACGCGTCAGTATAAAATTCTAAATATGAATCTGGTGCTTAGACTGGAATATGCGGGAATCTGATCGGCCTATCAGGGAGCAGTACGGCAAGGGATAATGGCTTGCGGCTCGGTGATACTCTTCCATAGATCCCTACCGGAAGGGAGTTGACGCCTAAAATACCGGTATATATATTTTTTTTGTAGATGCCCTCTTTAACAGAATTGATGTCAGATGTAAATATTAAAGAAATTATTAGAGTTCCGTTTATAAGGAGGGAAGATAACACAAGATATTACATTCTAACCTTGATGGGGACACTTGTGGGTTACAACTTTGTTATGGGAGGGGATATGTCAGTAAGAACCCTCTTCTTGCGACAAAAAGTTCATTGGACATTGTCCCAAATTACTAATGCCCAAGTTTATGGTGAAGCTGTAGTGATTATAGGAACAATATTTGGAACTACAATATTATATAAGAAGCTTAAAATGAAAGAACTTCAGCTTGTTGTTTTGTCACTCGTAATATCTATTGTTACGTGTATTCTTAATGGATTAGCAACTAGTGACATCTACATATATGCAGGTAAGATTTATTATATTTACATACATTTAATATTATGTATATATTTACAGAATGGACTAAAAGTCTGAGAACGCATAATAACCTCTTAAATGGTTGGTCCTTATTACACAAAACTTGTATTTTGCAATATGAAGATTTGAAATTTTTGATGTTTGTAACGTTGCCAGATGTAGCATTTTGCTCGTATCATTGTTCACTTTAATCTTTTTTAAATACAACACACTCTATATTGTACCTATATATATATTGAAATCTACACTTAAATACCAATTTAACTTTATACAGTACTTTAGATTTTATGTAATCAGAAATATCACAAAAAGGTAAAACAAAACCTTAGAATCGCTTAAATGTCTCAATAACTTTTTTGATTCAAATTACGTATGTGCAACTTTTGAACATAATAATAAAAAGTTTACAACATTGCTAAAATATGAAATGTCTACCTAATCTAGTGTTCACAGTGTCCTCCATTGTTAATTTGATAGTATCCTAAACAATGGTAGAATGCGTCTGTTACATGTGTCCATGTTTCTCTAGAAATTAAATAGATTCATTGATATTTTTTTGCCTTATCTCTGAAACTCTTGCTGGTTTAGTTTTACTAATTCTACTTTTCCAATGTATGTTTCCTATTTATAAAAAAAAATCAATGGGAAAATCCCAATAGTTGGCTGTATACCATAGTTTAAAAAACCAATACAGAAGTAAAAACTTCGAGATGTATTCTGGTATAAAATCGTTTATTTAAAAACTATAAAATGTCATCGAATGCAGAACGTTTTCGTTCTAAACAGAACATCTTCAGTGCATCCTACCGAGTATTTTGAAACTAGCACACCGTAAATAGTGTTAACATCATCATATATGGTTTACATAATGTAATATGTTAAAATGTTATGACTACAAGTCGATGTTAATGGATAAAGTGGAACACATGCTAAAAGGGTGCCATGGTTCCCTGCTCGAAGATACTAGGTACTTGCCAATTCAATGGGCACAGACCAACTCAGTTGGTCTGTGCCCATTGAATTGACCCGTGCATTTATTTTTCTAGCATTGAACACAAGCCAACCCAACCGTTGGCCATCGACGTGCGAATAGAGACGGGCAAAATGAGTGCGGACATGTAACGGTTACTTTTGATACCGGTTCTAAGTGGTACTGAGTACAAATACTTATTACAAAATACTGATGTATCTGATCCTTGTACTGAATTGAGTAAACAACTTAAAATCGGTATTTCCGTACTTGTAACTAGTAGCGTTTTAAAAATATCTTACACGTCCCTAGTAGTCATAGCGGTATGACTTTCGAAAACCCCGAATTTGATCATAAGCGGGTGCATAAAAAGATATCTTACACTGAGTATTTTATTTCTGCACATAAACATACACATTATATTATTTAAAATAATCTCTCTCCTACTGCTCGGTCATAACTCATATTCCTCAATTTACTGCTCGAATAACAATCATTTACAATTACTGCAAGATCGCAATCATTTACAATTACTGCAGGTCATAATTCATAATCCCTCCGCTATTGATCGCTCATAAAAAATAACACTATCTGCATATTTCGTTTCTAATTTTTAAGCATAAACAAAAATGATGTAATAAACAAAAATCTAATATGCCGACAAGTTGAATTTGAGGGTAATACGATATTTTATCGATTACGGTTTTAAGTAACATGCTCATTTTTCACCTTATTTTTCTAATAATGTGATTTTGTAAAGGCATAACTTTAAAAGTATTAATTTCGTATCGCTGCTTATTTAGTCTGCCAAAAGTTGTCAGAATTTAATGACAAAGACAACGCAATTTTCACTCGGGGTGTTGACTATGCTAATATTTTTATTTATCATAAATCATAATAAATTGTACTTAGGTACCATTCGTATTCATTTCAGATACTTCCATCTCGCAAACAAAAACACGTAAAAATAAACATCTGGCGGTGAGTCACGCGTCCCACGGCCAAGAAAACTGTACGCGCCGATGACACACGTTCCCAGGCGAGACCTGCGAACGCATGAACTGATTGTAGGATGAGCAATACTCTATACGCAATTCGCCGACGCAGGTTGTGTCTCGCTTAGGTTCAATTTGCGCCGGACCTAATACTACCTTTCACAGCCGTTGCGGTTGAGAGCGGCAACGTTGTCAAGAAAATTCTCATTTAGTTTGTATTGGCCCTATCCTCCGTACACTGACTCTAATGTCTGACATGCGGATAGGCACATATTGACCGTTCGAATGTCACCGTTTACTCATCCAGTTTCATCAAAGAACTTTACAATTTTTTATACTGTCACGTTCCGCCATGGACAGGAGAATGTGGGAAAGTATCTTTGAACAAGTTGCTACTTCACTATAAGATTATCAGAGTTTTTATTTCAGCGGTTTTTAGCATTCTGTGCTTTCTGTATCAAGTCGTGTTTCTGCTGCGTATGTCATTATTGGTCTGATGACTGTTTTGTAAATTCTGTCTTTTGTAAATTTCTTTTCCGATATTTTTATTGCTTCAGCCGGTCTACCTACAGTTCTGTTTGCTCTTTTCACGTGATCTTCCAGTTCGGTTTCGAGCATTCCATAGCTACCCAGGCAACCAAGAGACGTCATATAACGTCGAGGAAACGTCAGTTTTTGGTTGAATATACACACGTGGTTGAACATTACGTTATATAGACGTCTTTTGTAGGTGATTTTAAATATGTAAGACCAATGACGTTAAAATACGTTTAAAAAACGTTTTCATTTCAGACAGCCTAAGTCTGACCTCACAAAATTGGGAGGAGCTTAAATCTTGTTTATATTGACTCCAAACGGTTTCATGTATAACGTTAAATGTTCATGAGAAATTTCTCATTTATTGTTTACCTGGTTTGTGTCTTGTGTGATATAATAAGATTTTCATTTACATATTTAGTCGAAGAAACGTGTTAAGAGATTTTTTTCGTTTTTGCTCAGTGAGTTAGTTTAATGCAGTGATTCTTCTTGACAACTATTTGAGGTTATGGTTATTTATTTTGGATGTTTATTTTCTATTAATGAACTAATAATTATGTGCATGTTAAATAATTTGTTAATAAATTTATTTATTAGTTTATATGTTGTTTCAGTGATTGACACAGTAAATAGATATATATAAAAGTATTAAAGACGTGATTTTACCGATGTACAAAAGTCGTCATCTTTTTGACGTTTGAAAATCGTCACAATCTCGACGTGAAAAAACCGTAGGTTTGATGGCGTCTTAAAATCGTCACAATTATGACGTCAAATCGATGAGACCAATACACGTAATTTTTAACGTTAGTACTACGTCCTAGAAACACGTCAATTGGTCATTTTTATGACGATTTATCTACGTTATAAAAAACGTGGTTTGGTTGCCTGGGTAGTTAGTATGATGCGTAGATAATATTATTTAAACTTCACCACTTGTTTAGTTTTATCTCTCCAGCTCCAGCTCTCATTTACATCTTATTGGATTTGCTGTTGTAACCAATTCTTTTGTATTTTTCGGAGGGAATTAATATGTTAAATATTTTCTGACGGTTATATTAAATTATTGAAGCATATGTTATAAATCTTCATTTTGAGAGATTAGTATGGCATCGTCTGCATAGCAGAGTATGTTTAGTAATTTTCTCCCATTTGGTATGCTTTTTTATTATTTCATCCATGATTGGTTGAACAATAGAAGAATCAGGGAATTTACTTGCCTTATCCCATTGCCAGCTTCAATTCGGTCAGTTTACCTTCTACTCTTACCTACTTTCATTGTGTTTTCTTTTCCAGAAAAATGGCTTTGGCAGAGCCAATTAGCCAGACTTGTTTGTGATTAATTGCAGATTAATAGTCATAAATTTCTTATTTTATAACATAAGTACTACAGTATTATTTTTATGATACATATGTATAATACACTGTGTTGTTTTTTATTTTGTTTTTATTGTGTTGTTCTGGTAGATATTTACATCGTTTAAACATTCCTAGAAGTACCTGTTTCGAGTACAATAAATGGATAACGTCCTTTATTTTAACCATATCAAATGCCTTATTCAGGTCCATGAAACAAAAATATGCCGGTTTGTTGTATTCAGCCTGGAGTAGAGTTGCACAAGTTTGACTTGAATGTTTGAACTTGACTTGAGTTTGACTTAACTTCAAGTCAAACTCAAGTCAATCCTTCTGACAAATAATTCAAGTCAAGTCAAACTGGTCAATCGTACAGGTTTGAAAATTCAAACTGTTTGTCAAACTAGTTTGAAAGAGTTTGAAAAATAATTTATTTAGTAGATATACTTTTTTGTCGAGATTGACATGTTAGTTGCTAATTAAGATAAGAAAATTAATATTACAATGAGTGCAACTTAAAAGTATATTGATACAGGAAGCGATTATAATCAAAATAGGGTAAATTTTTTGAAAATGATTCCTGTATGTATTCTTAGAATAATTGCTTGCTGGTAAGTTTTGTTTTATCAATATAACTTTTTTATATTAGAGTGGCATTAGATTAAAACAAAGAATTCGTTGGATAGTTTTTTATCATACTAAGTGTAATTTAATCTACTTTGGAAGCTTTAAAACATTACGTAACGCAAGTTGGGGGAGGGTAACGCAAGTTAGTAAATGGACTAATTAAACATCTAAGATCTAACAACATCACGAGAAAAACCAAATGCAAAATATACAAAACCCTGATAAAACCGGTTCTTATATATGGATCAGAGACATGGACACTGTCGAAAAGCGATTATAAGGGGGTGAAAGTAAATGACCTAAGGAGCAGAAGATATAATTTTGAACTATACGCAACATACAACGAACCCGAGGTCATAACATCCTTAAAGATCGGACGTCTGCGCTGGATGGACCATGTTAAACGGATGTTGGAGACCGAAACACCAAAACATATAATGAGGCAAACACCAGTAGGGAGAAAGTCAAAGGGAAGAACCAAACTTAGATACATGGAACAAGACCTGAAAACACTTGAGATTACCAATTGGAAGAACAAAGCAGGGAACAGATTAGAATGGCGGAAAATCTTAGAACAAGCCAGAACCCAAAAAGGGTTGTCGAGCTACTGATGATGATGCGAACAGCGCGTTACATAACATTGTTTTTTAACTTAAATAAAAAAAACTACGGAATCACAATCTCCCAACTTTTCAACTTTCGTTTATATTTTACATGGAACCCCTGGATTGTATTATATTGCCTCCACACGCACCGCTCATGTTACAATAGGACAATAGTATTCAAGTGAAAAAATCTTAAAATTTGTAAGATCAAGCACAGTAACACATGTTGGCAATAAATAGCTGGACCGTTCTTCACAACAAAAGATGAAAAGGTACAGATGGGATAAAGAGGTTGTAAAATTGTGTTACGATACTTGAACAGCCCCTTTAACAAAAATTTATGAAGGAGGAACAAAATATTATATTTTTGATAGACTAGGTTAATGGATTTTTTTGCGACTTTTGCAATGTCCTCTTAAAGAATTAGTTCACTTATTGTCATTTTATAACACCGTTCTTTATTTTTACATAATACAAGTATGTACTTTTCAATTTACATTGTTTTGAAATCACCTGCCGCAATATCAAATAAATCAGTATATTTTTCGCTTAATTTTTGCAGTGGAAGAGAAGAGATACCTTCAAAATCAGACTCAATTTGATCTGGTACTTATTCTGAGCCGAAAAATACTTAGGTTCAGATATTATTAAAAGTAAGAACAAAAAAAGGATACCAAATGGGAGAAAAACAACTTAAAATAATCTGCTATACAGACGACGCAATACTAATCTCTCAAAGTGAAGATGATTTACAACGTATGCTGCACGAATTTAATATAACCACTAGAAAATTTAACATGTTAGTTTCCCCAAAAAAACTAAATGCATGGTTATAACAGCAGATCTAATAAGGTGTAAATTAGAGCTGGAGGGTCAAATAATAGAACAAGTCATGGAGTTTAAATATCTAGGCATCACACTATGCAGCTACGGAAAGCTCGAAACAGAAGTGGAAGATCAGGTGAATAAAGCAAACAGAGCCGCAGGTTGCCTGAATGAAACAATATGGAGAGATAAAAACATCGGAAAAGAAGTGAAAGGAAGAATTTATAAAACAGTCATCAGACCAACAATGACATACGCGGCAGAAACACGACCTGATACAGAAAGGACAAAAAGAATGCTAGAAACAGCAGAGATGAAAACATTGCGAAAAATCGATGGTAAAACGCTGTGGGATAGAGCTAGAAGTGCAGATATACGAAGCAGATGCAAGGTGGACAACATTAATAACTAGGTGAAAAGCAGAAGAGTAGATTGAAACGACCACATAAGCCGAATGACAACAAATAGAGTAGTAAGGACGGCGAGAGACGGTTCCTCAATAGGAAGACGATCAGTGGGAAGACCACGAAAAAGATAAAATGACAACTTACTGGAGGCACATTGAAAAACAGAGAGAGTAATGTCTATATAAAAAGAAGAAGTAGATAAGATATTATTTCACAAAGCACATACTTCAAAACGAACGTAATAAACAAGCCAAGCCCATACTTCTTAATATGAACTACAAACTAATTTGAGGAGTAGCAGAGTACAGATTTAGACCTCTCCAAATAAGTCAAAACAAAAGTCAGTAGGTAGTAGGTACCCTCTCAATTAGAAATGGAAATAAACACGTTGCGCAATATGATATTCAAACTTCAAACTGTTTGAAGAAGTTTGATTTCATGTCAAATCTAAAGATATCGTAATCAAGTCAAGTCAAACTTTTTTAGAAAAAAAGTTTGGTTTTCAAGTCAAGTCAAGTTTGTTGAATAGAATCAAACTAGTTTGACTTGATACATCTCTAGCCTGGAGTAATTGCGGGGTGGATCGAGTAACGTTACGGTAGCCGGTCCAAATCCAGAATAAAATTTGGACGGTGATTGGCAAGGTTAGCAACCTACCTCGTAAAAACGAATACAGCTCGAAGAAACAATATTTAACATAACGTGCACCATAATACTTTTGCTTTACAAAGCTAATTAAAGTAACATACTGATTGGACTCACTTGAAATTTTATTGGTTTCTTCTAATATGTACTTACATAATCTCATGACAAGTGGTCATGAGTAGGGAGCGGACTTTATGCTAAATGCATATTGCAGGAATATTTCGCATATTTGAGAACTTTACTAAATTTTGCATATTTTCAAAGAAACATGCATATTTTGTGCCTATTTAAAAACATTTAAGTCCAAAAGAAATTTAAATTTTTTAATTCAACACAAAATATTTCCCCGCAAAACCTGTTCTATTAATTCGAGAACTACCTGAAGAGAGACGGCTCATTCTCTGCCTTTTCATTTTTTCTTAGAAAATACCCGATCTTTACACAAAGTCTCTACGCTACGTCGATCTTTAAAATGATTGTAGGATGTTAAAATGATGAAGGATGGTTTACCGGGAAATCTGAATTTTATTTACTTTTATTATAATTCTGGTGATTCTTTTAAATCCCCTATTGTTAAGAGAATTTACACCTTTAACCATAGTTTTACGATTTTCTAACGGAAATTGAAATATTCATGCTTTAGACCAGATCCCGTCTTTAAACGGCTTTAAAACTTTGGAGGACATAACATGCGAAATTTTTAACCCTTATCCGGGCAAGGTGGGTCCAACAGGCCCGAGACGGCAATTCTTTTAACATAAACTGATAAAAAAAATTTATTGAGATTTATGCATCACTGAATTTGTTTAAAAGTATGTTTCTTTCAACATAGTCATGAGCTATTCAAAATATACGTTATTATTTTTGAAATTATTGCGTCGAAAGAATTTTGTCACGTAAAGGGGCAACACGGGCCCGTCGGATCCTATTTGTATTTATACCTAAAATCTAAATCTTTGTTACAGATGTTAATCTAGCAGTCAGGTAATGTTTTCGTCGATTATCTAAACGACTTTTATGATTCCGGAAATCCAATAATAAAGTCTAAACCTGAAACAAACAATATAAACATCTCTTTGATGTGAACATCAAAGATATGCTTAAAATAGGTGTTATATATATTCTAAATGAATTTTCTGATAATCATGGTTGAAATGCAATAATATTGTTAAGTAGGTACCTATACATATTTTGAAATAAATAATACATCTGCTATCAATCGTATGCTATCGATGGTAGTGTCGACAACTAAGTTCCTAAAATTATATTGAATTACAGTGAAAGTAGATAGTGCAAATAAAATGTCCCGAAAACCATCATCAGCTGCATAACTGCAAGATATTGCTAATAATTTATGGGATTTCGATGATGAAGAATCTCCTGAAGTAGGTGGCATTGAAAGTGACTGTGAAATTCAAGATCATTTTTTGGAAGCAAAAGAAGAGGATGATCAGCAAGTAGTATTGAGTGATAATGAAGAAGAATGTGTAGCTACAGGTTCCCAGATTTCAGAGTATGTAATTTTTGAAACTAAGGATAGAATTAACTGAAAGAGTCAACCACAACCGACAGGACGTATGCGATCTTGCGATATAATAAAAAGCAAAACGCACAAAGTAATGTTAGCCCCTGGTCAAAGTGTAGATGTTCCTGTTGATTCCTTTTGTTTGTTTGTGGACAGAAAAATTATGAACGAAATAGTGAAGTGTACAAATAAAGAAGTCGAAAAAGTCCTGGGGATAGAGAACTGGAAATATTGCGACTCTACAGAGCTATATGCCTTTATTGGACTACTACTAACTGCAGGGCACCTGAGTGCCCACATCCATAATGTGGATCCACAATCCATAATACTTTGGACTAAGTTTTATGGACCTACTATATTTAAAGCTACCATGGGGTTAAAACGATTCAAAAATTTGCTAAGATTTGTTCGATTTGACGATAAGGACATGAGGTCTGAACGAAGAAGGGACGACAAATTAGCAGCAATACGCGATGTGTGGAATCAAGTCAAACAAAACTTTAATAAATACTATTTACCACGAAAAAACAACGGTAGATGAGCAACTTGTTACTTATAGAGGTAGGTAATCTTTCAAGCAGTATATGCCTTCAAAGTCAGATAAGTATGGCATGAAAATATGGTAAGTTCTTCACGTAGATCGCACCCTCAAGGTAGACCGCATACTATAGTAGCTCCTTTTATTAAAAAATGAAAAAATATTAGAAATATATGGGTAAATATGAATAGTACATTCACGAACAGTTGTGGGCCCAACGGACCCGAGTTGCCTTGTTACGTAAGTAAAATGTGTTGCCCGGATAAGGGATAATGGAAATTTTGAAATTGATTTTGGTGCAGAATTTTCGGCTTAAACAAGTTATTTTACATACACTTGAATAACTTCTGTTGATGTTGAAAGGAGTTTTTAAAGTTATAAAAATATTTTGTCTGATCAAAGAAAATGTTTCTTCGTAAAAAAGTTGGAAAAACACATTGTAGTGAATTATAATCGAAGATAATATAATATATGGTGATATTGTTTTTTTATTTTAAATAGGGAACTATTGGTATCAGTTTTTGTAAAAAATGTGAATAAATTGCACATAAAACAAATAATAATTTTATTTGAAAGATAATAAATAAGATTGCCGCCCCACCTATAAAAGAACCTCCTAAAATATAATAGAAAGAAAAATTTGCGGTTTCTCGAAATTCGCATTTTTTGAATTTTTGTGGATATCGTGTGCATATTACGTAATTTTTTACTGCATATACAGGGTGAGGCAGATAAAGTGCCTATTAGAAATATCTCGAGAACTAAAGGTAAGAAAATCATGAAAATTGTTATACAGGGGTTTTGAGGTGTGAACTATTTAATGAAAATATTTTGGTCTCTTTGCTACTTCCGGTTATACCGGAAGTTGATTGTAACTTCGTTTTTTTAAATGGGACACCCTGTATATTTTTACATTTTTGCATTCTTCTCGATTTTTTCTTTCTTTAAATATAAGGTTTTGTAATATTATACAGGGTAGGTTAAAAGATAATTACGTTTTCTTATTAATTTCGTAGCAATATTCACACCCTGTAGGCTTGTAGTAGTTTGACATAATAAATTCTATTTATGTTCAAATGTTTTTTAATATGGTCTTCTATTGTTAACAATTATTAGTATAGCTAAATTTTTCGTTTTAATATAAAGGGTTGGTCGAAACACGGAATGAGTATTTTCTTAGAATGAGAGTTTTCTTAAATGGAACACCCTGTATTTTAGTATTGTAATGAAATGTTGTTTTATGGTACATTTTAATTACTTAAGCACTCCCTATACCTAACTGCTTTAATTTGTGAGTTATTGGTGATTCAAGCAAAACATTAATTGCAACACAAAATATGTGAAATTGTATTAGGTTGGCCGTGAAAATATTCAATCACAAATAATTTTTTGGAAATAAATACATATTAATCTAGACTGATACTTAAAATTGCCAATAATGGTTGAACTGTCAAAATACCATCGAAGTTAAGATTGTTGGTGCGATTAACAATTAAGCACAAATTAAAGCAGTTAGGTATAGGGAATGCTTAAAAAATAAAAAAGTACCATGAAATATCATTTCATTACAATACTAAAATATAGGGTGTTCCATTTAAGAAAACTCAGATAATACTCATTCCGAGTTTAGACCCACCCTGTATACTAAAATTAAAAATTTAGCTATACTAATAATTGCTAATAAAAGTAGACTATATTGAAAATCATTTGAATATAAATAGAATTTATTATGTCAAACTACTACAATCCTACAGGGTGTGAATATTGCTACGAAATTAATAAAAAACGTAATTATCCTTTAACCTACCCTCTATAATGTTACAAAACATTATATTTTAAGAAAGAAGAAATCGAGAAGAATCCAAAAATGTCAAAATATACAGGGTGTCCCATTTAAAAAACGAAGTTATAAGCAACTTCCGGTATAACCGGAAGTACCAAGTAGATGAAAATATTTTCATTAAATAGATCAGTCTTCAGAACCCCATTATTCCAATTTTCATAATTCAGTTACCTTTAGTTCTCGAGATATTTCTAATAGGCCCTTTATCTGCCTCACCCTATAAGCATATTTCATCAAAATTGATCGCATATAAATCCGCTCCCTAGTCATGAGATATCTGGATTAGAATAACAATATTTCAGACCATCTTAGTATATATTTTTTGAGTAAAATCCCAAACCAAAAATCCAGAGAATATTTTGTGACTTATAGTTTATTATCGACAGGACCTGTCATGCAAGCTGAAATTACTATTGAAAACAATTTCGGGACTATATAATGCGCTATGTAAAATAAATACTTAATATGTTAATAATATGATATTCCTTGTATTTCTAGCCTATACAATCCGGTGTTTTGGAACACTATGCACATCAATGGTTCGAACTTTGATATCATTTATGGTACTATCACACGAATTAGGAAAAGTTTACGCTACTTCTTCTGCTATAGACAGTGTAGCGCAACTACTGTCTTCGAGCGTTTATCCGCAAATATATAATGCTACCATTAACACAAACAGTGGTTTTTTCTATTTTGTCAATATGGGAATTTATGGCATATTGGTGCTGGTTATCTTGTAAGTATCCAAAAGGCACCTATCTCTTTTTCAGTTTTTTTTACTTATTAATTTTAAATTTATACGAAGGTAGACTAATGGGAAACAGTGTTCTGTGATATAGATATTAGTTCTTTATTTAAATACCTTTGGAGAAAGGCAATACATAGATATGTAGAGTACGAGAAATCACAGATATGAAGACATGTCTGGGACAAAAAGCAGAGAGTACAATGAAAACATTAATAATCATGAAAGTAATAGAATTGAAAAAGTCAAAAAGCCCTTATCCTACTTAACAAAGAAAAATATGTAGCAACCAATCTCAGCAGCTTTGGTTCCCCATACTAAAAAAAGAAGTCAACAACAGGAACATACCAAAAATAGCGAGTAAAGGAAGCCGAGGAATAAATACCAACAATCTCGTGCACAATACATATGCAACACAAACTACACGAACAAACTCTATCTACAGAAAATGTTCAAAAACTTCTCTAATTTATACAACCACATCTATGATAGAGATTTTACAAAAAAAAATAACACAAAATATCACAAAAAACAGTCAGAATTATATATCACTCAGGTAATAAAATCACATCCAAAGAAATTTTTTTAAATACACACTTGCTTTGGACTGTAAGTTCTAGCCCAAATATGTCAAGTTTTGAAAAGACATAATCTAGGATGTACAATCTTCCCAGATTTTTTAGATTATTTTGTTTTGAACTGTTTTCGGAGGGAAATCGAAACAACAAACATTAGTGAATGAAAAATATAATTTTCATTACACCAATAATTTTATTGTGGTTCAATCCCATATTCGCTCCGTGTACGAACATATTGTGAATTTGAAAATTTTTAATAATTAGTTTTTAACGATTTTTTTTTTCGAATTTATGTATAAAATGTATGTATTATTAAGAACTGTTTCCAAAAATTCGTCATAATCTTCTCAACCCCAAATGGAAAAGAAATGGAAAAATCGATCCTCATTTTTCAAATAGGAGGAGTAATTTAAATTTATCGTGCTGCAATGCTTGTTTGTAGTTGGTCCACCCGCAAGCAAGTTTACCTCACTAAATTATGAAATTTTGACACCTATGTATGTATTTACATTCATGAAATTTGAAACCTAGTGTAATCCGGGCTTAATGGGAAATGTACTAGTTAAGGCCATCGGTACATAATTCGCAAATATTTTACGGCTGTCCCTACTTTTTCTGTCTTTACACGGCAAATTACGTGTAGTAAAATTTGACACTGGTATAGATATACAAACATTACTAGAATGCCATTCTACTTGAAAATGTCATCATTAATAAAGAGATGGCTTTTAAATGTTCTTGGATAACTGTCATTTGTATAATTGCAAATTATTAATTCAGTTAATAAATGTGATTATTTCATTCATAGGAGATTCTCACCTATAGAAATCTACAGAAATCTGAATTAAATCGATAATTTTTGATAATCTCCCGTCGTTAAGTATATTACGCCAGATGCCCTTCGTTTCTACGAAAAAAAAATTTAGTGACATTAATGACAATTAATGTTTTAAAACTTATAAAAGTGATGACTTTCAATCGTCAAATATTTATAAAAACTGTGTGTTTAATGGTACTTACATAGTCCAATTAAAACTGTCAAAGTGTCACTCGGGAAAAATTCAATAATTTCAGAGCTCTTGTGCAATTACTACTGATAATTTTTTCACTAACGATGTATTCAGTGATGGTAATAATTTTTATGTACAACAAAAAATAATACTCAATCGAGAAAAGAGCAAAAGTTTAAAGTGATTTTTAATAATATATTGTTACTATGGAACGCTTACAATTTTGAACATCTTTAATAACAAAATACTTGGATCACAGGATATATCATCCTGATGTATTCTCTGCTTGGATCTTCCACAAATAGTACACAATAAATAACTTTTTATTAAGTTCACGTCTTCAATCAATTATTTATCAAATACCCTATATATCAATAGTATTTAATCAACAACTCAAAATATTTCCGATGCCATGTCAAATATTTAAAATTGTCACTGATTGACACTGTCTGACTGACAATATGCTGACAATATTCTATTCGACTGAGTGCGTTGTAAGACAAAGATAAATTTGGAAAATATTACCACGGAGATTGTGTTCATTTTTTTCGAATCCTGAAAACCAATAAATATTTTTTAAAATTTAAACGCAGAATGAGACTAAATTATTACCGAGGGCCGAAAGTCCCTTAGAATAAATAAAAAGTTTATTTTGAATCAGATATTTGAAATTAAAAATCACACTAAATTTTATCTTAGATTTTCACCCCTGTAATTTATTAAAATAAACATTATAGAAGTTCTCAGGAACTTTTGACCCTTGCTAATAACGTAATCTTTCATTCTGCTTTTAAATTTTTCAATCATACTTACTAGTTTTCTCAGGATTGGAAAAAAATGAATCCCCATTTGAATAGCATTGCAGCCGAAAATACGTACCCATCCTCTTAAGTATTTGTAGTTCAGTCAAAAATTTTTTCACTTTTTTATTACTAGTTACCTACATATTACCAATGGCCGGTTTCACCAACGACAAATAGTAGTTTATTCTATGAATAAAGTTATTCGACCAATAACCTGCCATGTCTCCATTTTACTAATGTCAAATAAGACTTATTTTATTTATTTCTCAAATAAATATTTACTCTTCGAATACATTGGCAAGTTAATCTCGCTGTAAATATCTATAAAAAAGTAAATTCGTCAGGTTAACTTTAAATTATCAGTAGTAATTGCATGAGAGCTCTAAAATTGTTGATTTGTTTTCCGAGTGACATTTTGACAGTTTTAATTTCACGACTAAAAGGGGAGTGAAATTATGTCAAAGTGGCACGAGAACAACAACTCGATCATACTTTAGAGATCGAGGGTAATTCGCTGAGATTATTTCATGAATAAAACTGTCTTTTTTTTTAAATAATTTTGACTAATATTTTATTCATATCTTCACCTGAATATTTGCTAAATGGTTTCTTGATGTTCTCTATGACAAGTTGTAAAACATTAATTATTCATGACAATTAATCACTTAATGTTCATTTTTGCCTATGTCCATCCCACGGTACCCCGTCAAAATAGCCTCGTCAAAAAATCTCCGACAAAATAGCCCCGACATAATATCCCGCACACAAAATAGCTCCGACAAAATAGCCTGCAGACAAAATAGCCGCGGAATAATAGCCCGCCGACAAAATAGTCCCGACAAAATAGCCTCGTCAAAATAGCCCCGACAAAAAAAGCTCCCTTCAGAATTCATCATGAAATAATTCCTTAAAAATACATTTTTTCGGACATGGTAATTATCATCTATTCGGATGTTTATCTTAACCACATTAAATAAAAATGGTCTTTTCAGAGAACTCGAGTCCTGTCTTCCCTGCCTCTTGGAAGATTGAACATTTAAGTTAAGCGAAAATCAATGTTTATTTATGATATAAACATTTTTTCTGTTTTCGGGCAACAGTAAAATACATTTTAAACTAAATAAATTAAATAAATTCTTCCTTTTTGTCAAATAATTTAAATTAAAAAAAGTTTTTGGACACCTTGTATAAATAATTATGTAATTTTTTATAAGAGGCTGTTTTAGCCGGGGCTATTTTAGCCGGGGCTGTTTTGACCGGGGCTATTTTGTGTGCGACCTATTTTGTCGGGGCTATTTTGTTTGCGGGCTATTTTGTCGGGGCTATTTTGTGTTCAAGCTATTTTGACGGCGCTTTTTTGACGGGGCTGTTTTGACCGGGCTATTTTGACGGGTCACGCCATCCCACCTTGACTTTACAGTATAGGGAACATAGGCAATGCAGTCCTTGTGAGAGTTTTTAGCGCGCTGATGCCGATTTTATCAAAAAGAATTTGTAATCGAACATTAGAGAGATTAAATTAAACCTGTTTTAGAAAGAAAATCTACAATTTTAGGATCCGAGTGCGTTTAAGTTTATTTGATATACTATAGTTATTACTAAAGCTCGGATTTATAGGCCACAAAAATTGAAGAAAAAGGCGCCTATATAGGCAAAGATTTTTATTAAAAAAGGCAGGAATATTAACATTTAGGCAAAATATAGGCAATAAAGGAATACAACTTATTATTTATAACCACTTAAAATTGTATCATTAATAGAAGCAACTAAATGTTTTTCAATATTTTCGGTCTTAAAACTATGTCTTCGATCACTTAAAATTAATTTGTACATTGAAAACGAACGTTCGACATAGACAGATGTCATTGGAGCATATTTCAGAGCGGATAATAAATCTGGCATAATTTGTAATTCCTCGGAAAATGTCCCATTCAAAACTTGAGCAATATTAGATAAAAACGAAAAACCTTCATTCTTGTTGAAAACATATTTCATTTTTTTTTTAAATTAATTGACCGTTACTTCCATGTGCCGATTTAATTTTCGTCTTTAAATTATCTATTAATTTTACTGACTCACATAAATTTATCTCTTGTTTTTCTAATAAGGTAATTGTGGTAACTATTAATTTATAATTGTCATTGATATAAGCGAGTTCCTGTTTCAATTTGGGATTTTTTAATATTTTTTTTTGCTTTTCGAATGGCTTCGGAAATATCATCATCACATTCTGACATAACTAATTCTATTTCATTGCAGTGTTCAAAGTAAAAAAAAAACTGCTTCGAGCCAGGTTCCCCACCTCGTAATTACTGGTTTAGGTGGCAAAGGGACACCGGGAAGTCTTTCTTTATATATTTGCGCCCTCAACGGAGCCTTTACAAAAACTTTTTTCATAAAATTTATAAAATTATTTACCAACGGAAACAGATTTCTTATTTCTTCAGCAATTCTATTTACCCCGTGGGCTACGCAAGTGCAATGAATTAAATTAGGATAAGAAATCTTTAAATTAACAGCAGCTTTTAACATATATGCCGCAGCATCTGAAAGCATTAAAACTATTTTATTCACTGGTATAGGGTTGGGTAAAAAGAGGTTTGTTAAACTATCTTGTATAAATCGACTTATTGTTAAATTGTTTGTTTTTTCCAATTCTTTAACGGCAACTAAATAAGGTTTTCTCGCAAAGTATTCGTTCAAAATTCCAATCATTAAATTAGCTATATACCTGCCGCATACATCTGTCGTTTCATCCACGATAATATACAAAAAATTGCCCTCTAACTCCCGCTTAATTTTTGAAATACATTCCACATAACATTTTTCCACAGTATGTTTTCTCAATGTACTCTTATCCGGTAAGGATTTATTAAGATATTTTTCGAAAAAGCATTTAAAACTAGGGTTATTAACTTTATATAAAGGAATGTTTGATGCAATCATCATCTGGCATAAATCAAATTTAAATGCGTCTTGCTCCTTTTTTTTTGAACTGCTTAAACTATCCCGCAGAAATATTTGGGCTAACTTAGAGGAATTTAATTTTTCCAAATTACGTTTATGAAGTGGGGTTCCACAATGCTGGTCAATAAAGTACTTTTTTCTACTTGAAATCTGAGAATTAAAAAAAAATAATTAGAATTCTAAAACCGCTTTAGAATTTAGTTATGTCGTGGGACGAGAAAAAAAGAGAAAAAATAAAACTTACCGATTTGCAAAATGCTCCATCTCCTTCTAGAGAAAGTTCCGAATAAGGTGCGATCCATAGCCTTAATTTGGATGTCATCTTTTCACACAAATGTCTAAAACGTTTTAAAACGTGTTCTTTGCTTTTCGGTATACGCAACAAAACTAAACTAGGATATAGCAATTTGTGACTAAACTCTGATACAGTAACCGACTGTACAACTGATAATAAACTAATAAAGCTTAGGGATTTCCAAATAGTTAACCCTCACGTCTCGATCAGGTACATTTTCCTAGAAATCTGTTATATAAACAAACCATTGATATTTTATTATTGACCCAAAATTTTATTATAGAATGGTTTAGTAATAGAATAATATCATGGGTAGTACCATGAAATTTTAAAAAAAGCACAAATAGGCGGAATTTACGAAAAAAGGCAAAAAGTGCAAAAAACAATTATAATAGACACAATAGGCAAAAAGAGGCATTTTGCCTAGGCAAATAATAGGCCAATAATAATAATAATAATATAATAATATAATAATATAAATAATAATATAATAGGCCTAAAATGCCTCTTTTTGCCTATAATCCGAGCTTTAGTTATTACGCATATGAATCTTAAAATTGTAGATTGCCTTTCTAAAACAGTTTTAACTGACTCTCTATAATGTTCGAATACAAATTTTTTTTTGATAAAATCGGCATCATCGCGCTAAAATCTCTCATAAGGACTGCATTGCCTGTATTCCCTATATTGTAAAGTCAAGGTGGGACGGATTATAGTAACGAAGGACATCTGACGTAATGCTTGACGATGGGATATTATTAAAAATTATCAGTAGTAATTGCACAAGAGCTCTGAAATTATTGAATTTTTCCCGAGTGACACTTTGACAGTTTTAATTGGACAGTATGTCAAAGTGTCACGAGAGCAAAAATTCTATATTAATTTCAGAGGTCGAGTGCAATTTGTTGCGATTATTTCATGAATAAAACCTGTTCAAAACCAAAATTTTATTGTAATTTATTTATGTAAGTACCATTAAACACACAGTTTTTATAAATATTTGACGATTGAAAGTCATCACTTTTATAATTTTTAAAACATTAATTGTCATTAATGTCACTGAATGTATTTTTTCGTAGCAACGAAGGGCATCTGACGTAATATACTTAACGACGGGATATTATCAAAAATTATCAATTTAATTCAGATTTCTGTAGAATCTATTGGTCAGAATCTCCTATGAATGAAATAATCACTTTAACTTTTATTTCTGTAGCTTTCTATTGGTCAGAATCTCCTATGAATGAAAGAATCAAAATTATATTGAAACAAAATAAAAATATAAACGTCTAATAAATTTTATTTGCCGAATAACTATTCATTGTTTTATTTGTTGTTGGTGAAACCGGACCTAAATGTAGTAGGAACGACAGGCTAACTTAATAGAAATATAGACATAAAATAAATATTACTATGTAGCCCTCCAAGTCATAACAACTAAGCTAAACAAAAATTTCAATGTATTACAAGGTGGATTTCACAACTTTATAAGCAACTTCATATACCAGTATAAAAATAATTCAATTTATTTCAGTTGGTTTTTGTTTATCGCATTGGAGTAGCACAATCTTATTATACAGGGTGAGCAAAAGAAAACAGTCCATCTCGATATTTGGCAGTATTTATTGGATTTGAAGGAAATGACATGAAACAGGTCGATTTTTGATCTAATTGAGACACATTTCTACGGTACATACATTTGTCATTTGTTAACCTCCTTCCTTCCACTTCCCCCACCCCTTATTTTTAATAAAATCGTGTGCTAGCTCATTTGAAAGGTTATCAAATTCTCTATTCAGTATTCTATACATTAACATAATTATTTATACAGGGTGTCCAAGAAAAAAAAATTAATTAAATTAATTGACACAAAAAAAAGAATGTATGTAATTTATTTTATTCAAAATACATTCCACTGCGGTCGCAAAACAAAGGAAAATGTTGTTTGATAAATAAACATTACTTTTCGCTTAATTTCAATGCTAAAGCTGGTACACATCTGCCTTTTGGTAGGTTGAATATTGAATTTAAGCAACAAACAATGTTTATTTATCAAATAAATATTATTTTCTGTTTCTGTCAGCAGTAGAATGTATTTTGAGTTAAATAAATTACATACATTCTTCTTTTTGAGTCAATTAATTTAATTCAAAATAATTTTTCTTGGACACTCTGTATAAAGAGTTATGTCGATGTTAATATTACTGAAGAGATAATTGAATAACCTTTCAAATGAGCTAGCACACCACCCCTATTCCCTATCTAAAAATAAGGGGTGGGGGAACTGGAAGGGAGGGGGAAGGGAGGCAGTGGGGGAAGAGTTGTAATATCATTTTTATTCTAGAAACCTAATGAGGTATGAAATGCCCAAACCAGTAATTGACAGTAATGGTAAGATAGAAGCCAAAGAAAAAGAAGTGGAAACTAAGAAAAACCTAAGTGAAGTGTAAAATGTAAATCTACATTATGCAGTCCGCTGGTGTACTTACTATTATGGATGAACCAAGATATTTTTATTATGTTCTGTGAACAAATTCTCTTTGGTTTAAATACCGATTTTTTAAATTATCCTTTTAAATGTGAAAAATATATGTTTTTATTTTATTACACTTTTTTATTAACCAAAATAATTATTAAAAAATTTATGTGACCTTTCGGTTCCACATTGAGTTTTCTTTAACCGCATCAGCTCCTGGGGTTATTAGTGGGTAGTTTGTTTTTTTTAGAAAAAGTTTTTTACAGATAGCATAATATTATGCTATGATATATTATCTATATTTACAGAGCGGTTTTGAAAATACAAACAATATGTGAAATGTTACCGTTTGCAATATAAAAATATTACAAGGAAAAATTCCTAAATACCATAAATCACAAAAAAAACCTTATTTTGTAAAAGGTATATGTATTTAAAATCCCTAAAAAGGGCTGTATCACAAAATGTTTTCGAAATTAATATTCCATCATCAGTGTTATCACAGGTTTACATGCTTTAAGCCACCAAAATGTACGAGTAAAAACCCTTAAATTGATTTTCAACAGTTGGGGTTACATTATGTTATCTGATTTTAAAGGATGTTAAAAATATTTCTAGATTAACCCCTGGCATCACATGACATCAACCATATTGGTTGGAAAATTGTAGGTAGAACCTTACATGGCAGAGTTTAGGTGACAACTTGTACATGACCAGAATTGAGCAAATACTTTCTAAAATATACAAACATGGAAGGGTTAAAATTCCGTGATCCTTGAAGTGACTTCTGCAATGTGTTGTTCCTCTGAGGCCAAAGAGATATATTTTCTTATTGTTCTTTTTTTATAATTTGAAAATAAAATCGAATTGGGTAGCTGTACCAGAACCAGAAAAAGAAAGACCATATCGAAGATGCAACTCGAACAAAGAAAAATATGTTATTTTGAAAGATGCTAAATTGAGTCCATTCGAGACAGATCTTATAGCAGAGCAAGCTGAAGAAAGTTTTTTCCTTAACAAATCGATATGAGGGGACCATTTAAGGTTGCTGTCTAGAAAAATACCAAGGAGAAATTTCAAGAAATCAATCAATTGAAATTAGCAATAGAATAAAACAGGGAGATTCCCTAAGTCTTGTATTGTTCAATCTGGTCATGGATGAAATAATAAAAAAAGTAAGAACTATAAGAGGAGACCAAATATTAGAGAAACACCTTAAAATAATCTGCTGTACATGCGATGCAATAATAATCTCTCAAAGTGAAGATCATTTACAACGTATTCTGCACCAATTTCATGTAACCGCCAAAAAATTTAACATGTTAATTTCACCAAAAAGATAAAATATACAGTGATGAGCGTGCTAATAACCGGCAAAATAACGCAAAAGATGGAAAACATATTAAATTGTGAGATAAAAAGAAATAAAACTAGTAGAGTTGTTAAATTTAGCGATAGTAACATATAAATTAACATTATATTGATTGTTTCTCACCTTTAGAGGTATCAGAGAAGTATGTCAATTAAAACCGTCACTGTGACAATGGCATTTCTCAAATTCATCCGATATGTCTAAAGTGGGAAACAATCAATATAATGTCAATCTATAAGTTACTATCACTAAATTTAATACCTCTTTTAGGTTCATCCCTTTTTATCCCACAACTTAATATGTTTTCCATCTTTTGCGTTATTTTGCCGGTTATTAGTGCGCTCGTCACTGTATATGGTGATAACAGTAAATCTACTAAGATGTAAAGTAGAGCTGGAGATTCGGATAATAAAACAAATGATGTAGTTTAAATACTTAGGCCTCCCAATATGTAGCTACGTGTGTGTGTTTACGTTTTATTGGCACTGGTTTAAGCAACCAACTGGCCAGTCAATGTGTTTTGAATTCTCTCTTTTACAAAATATATGCTTAGTATCTAAATTTAAAACTATTAGTACTACTGTTTTTTTTTACTCTGTTTTTTTTATTATATTTTTTAACATTTTTTTTATTACATTTTTTATTTTTTTTTTATTATTATTTTTTTGTATATTTTTTTTTGTATATTTTTTTTTGTATATTTTTTTATCGCGCTAAGACCTAAACCCGATTCAACCTCGCGGAGGTTTAGATCTTAGTATCTTTTTATTTTATTTAATTATTTTTTTTTTATTTTTTTTTCTTTTTTTCTCAGAGCTTTAATTTTAAACAATTAACATGGTTGTACAAAATTTTATAAACATCTAGATTGTTTGATTGTAAAAGGTATATAAGATTAAAAGGAAATTGTACATTAACTTGAACTAGATTGGCAAAAAAGTTTGATATTTCAATAAAATGTAAAGGACATTCTAATAGCATATGTTGTAGATCAGCTAGCTCTCCACATAAACATTCATCATTATCTACAAGTCCTATTTCTCTTTTGTAGACTGGAGTCAGACAGTGATTACTTCTTATTCGACAAATAGTTTTGATAAAGCCTTTCTTGGAAACTTGATTAAACCATGTCTTGATGGGAAGTGTAGGCTGGATTTTTTTGTAATAATTTCCTTTGTCTGAATTATTGTATTGTTCCTGCCATTTCGTCCGTTTGATAGATCTCATAATAGAAATTATGTCTCCCATAGGAAGTTGATAAGTATGCAGAGTGGATTCCTTCGTTGTTGCTTTTTTAGCCAGATCATCTACTATTTCGTTGTTTTTTATACCAATGTGTGCTTTTATCCAACACAATATTATATTTTTGCCCGATTTCAAAGCTTCACTGTTCATTGCTATGATGTCACTGATGATATAATTTTCTGCAAAATTATGTACATTATATTTCAATGTCTTTACAATGCTTTGGCAGTCTGTAAATATAACATAATTGAGTTCTTTTTGATTAATACATATTTTGTATGCTTCTTTGATTGCAATGAGTTCAGCTGTGAAAATTGTCATTTTATCAGGTAATCTGTTGTTTATTTTTATACTTTTTTGTGGGTAATATATAGCATATCCAACTTTTCCTTCCATTTTTGAACCATCCGTATATAATTTCTGATAACTCCCCCAGTTCTTTTGTACACACTGAAGGTGGTCTATTTTAGTAAGGAAGTCTGTCGCACGAATATTACTTAAATGACAGTTAACTGGAGATAAATAATCTTCATAATTTAGCTTTCGAGACGAGCTTTGTTCAATTTGGTGTATGTCGCCAATGGAATTAGAAACGTTGAGGAAGCTTTCCACAACTAAAAGCAGTTTCTTTTTTTCCCAGTAATAATGAGTTAGGTATGAGGTGGTTAAATGAACAATTTTATTTAATAGCAGTTTATCGTTAACCGCTGTTTTAACTATAAATTTCTCACTTAGGTATTCCCTGCGTAATGAAAGTGGAGGTTCATTAAGCTCACATTCCATGACCAATATAGGTGTGCTACGAAGATAACCAGTGCATAACCTAAGTGCCTTATTTTTGATCCTCTCGATTTTTTGGAGTACAGAGTTTGATGCTGAGCCATAAAAAATAGATCCATAGTCTAAGATTGATCTTATCAAATTTCTGTATAGTAATATTGATATGTTTGGATCAGCTCCCCAGTTACTGACACTTACAGTCTTCATGATATTCATTGCATTTTCCATTCTTCGTAATATGTAATTTGTGTGTTCTTTCCAATTTAATTTGGAGTCTAAAAATACGCCAAGAAATTTTATTGAAGTTTTATAAGGAATACTAGTATTATCAAATTGTAGATGGCTTTGAGGAACATATCGTTTTTTAGTAAAGGTAACAATGGTTGATTTACTCTCTGATATTGTTAAGTTATTATCGGTAGCCCATTTTTTTATAATATTCAATGTCGATTTAAGGTAGTTATTACATCTATCTATTGACTTATTTTCTGCATATATCGCAACATCATCAGCGTACTGTAGGATTTTTATGTGTTGAGGAAGTTTAGTTTCTAAGTCAGCAGTATACAGTATATATAATATAGGACTTAGAATGCTACCCTGAGGTAGTCCCAAAGATGTGTATCGGGAGTTAGATTGATCTCCATTTAATCTAACGTGAACTGCTCGATTAATGTATAAGTTAATGATGTTCCATGTTACTATCTCGGGTATTCCTATTTCCAACATTTTCGCGTATAGTATGTGAAGATTAACGTTGTCGTAAGCCCCTTTTATATCTAAGAACAAAGCACTAACTGCTTTCTTATAAGTAAAGGAACTATAAATGTCTATTAAAAAGTGGCAGAGGCTATCTTGTGTGGATTTACCTTTTCTAAAACCAAACTGACTTCTTGGTAATAGGTCGTTCTTTTCTAGCCAAAATTCCAGACGGTTTTTAATAAGTCTCTCATATGTTTTTAGTATACAGGAAGCCAGACCGATTGGACGGTAAGAATCCCAATTCTTTGATGATTTTCCTGGTTTTAAAACCGGGATAATAGTGTAAACGTGCCAATCGTCAGGAATCTTTATGCGGCGCATCCAAATTTCATTATATATATTTAGTAGTGCAGCCTTACCAATTCTTGAAAGATTTGATAGCATCGAGTAATGGATATTATCGGCACCTGGTGCTGAATTTGAGTTTTTCTTCAACGCAAAGTTTAGTTCAGTGGCAGAAAATGGTTTGACTAGGAAACGGATTGGTTCTGGATAGTCGTACAGAGCATTTAATTGTAAATCAGGAATTACTAATTCTGCAGACGGCGGTGTGATATTTTGATGGAACTCTTCTATCCACGAAGCTTCCGACAGAATAACAGGGACTTTGTTCTTTGTTTTTCTATTTTTTATTCGGTTAACTTTTGACCATACATCTTTAATAGGGACTGACCTATTTAGGGATCCGACATAATCTCTCCAGCTATTTCTTTTAGTTTGTTTAGTGATCTTCTTGACATGTGCATCATCTTTTTTATACTTAAGTAGGTTTTCATGGTTTGGATTTTCTTTGAATATACAAAAACTTTCCTGTCTTCTTCTGACTGCTTCTTCACATTCTAAATCCCACCAGTATTTTCCTCTGGAAGTCGGTTTTTTTATTTTAAATTTGGGGATGCAGTAGGATGCAGTTGTATTTATATTGTGCAAAATTTGTTCATAAGAATTTATATCTTTAAATTGAGAGAATACATCTTCCGAATACTGTTCATATAATTTCCAGTCGGCATTCTTTAAATTCCACTTTTGTGAATATGGATTATATGTATGAGTTGGTTGATCCTCTAACTCTACTCTTATAGGTGTATGGTCTGAACCAAATAGGTCTTGAAGTGTTTTCCAAGTGATCAGGTGGTTTAAGTCAGGAGTACAAATGGTCAGGTCTATTGCCGATTTCGAGAAGTTCCTAAAGAAAGTAGGAGAGCCATCATTTTTGAATATTAAATTATTATCGTCTATACAGTCCATCAAGATTTTACCTTTCATATCTGTTTGGTTGTCTAGGCCCCAGGCAATGTGGTGAGCATTAAGGTCACCTCCTATTATAAATGGTCTTTCTATAGATGTTATGAAATTGTTCCATTGTTGTAACAATAACTTGGTTCCTGGGGGAACATACATAGATATAAATGTGACAGTATATGACTTAAACTTTATTTTTATTGCTACTTTATTGACGTTTATTAAATCTACTTTCATGATGACTTCCTCGTAATATAGGTTTGAATTTATTAAAATTGCTGAGCCACCGCCAACAGTTACTGAAAAGCGGTCGTCTCTGACAATATTGTACCCGTGAAAGTTATAATACTTTTCTGGTTTAAATCTAGTTTCTGATAATAATGCGATATCAACTTTCTGGTCTTCTAATATGTGGATAAGGTTTTCTCTATTAGAGTTAGCCGATCTACAATTCCATTGACAAATTACCAATCTATTCATTATTATATAAGAGAGAACTTAAAACTGATTGAATTGAATTTACTAGAACTGATTTTTCTGGAATTTCAAAATTTTTGTGATTTATATTAGAGATAATACTTGTAACTATATTTGATATTAATTCTGTTAATTCTTTTGATGGTTCATGTATTTTAGATCCTTGTTCTGGATTAAATGTAGATTGATACGAAGAAGAGGTGATAATACCACCAGGTCTGTTGGACATGGGGTTTAACTTTATTATTTTTTGATGTTCCATTGTTACTTGGTCTGGTGAGGAAGAGATAGGTCGTTTGTATTTTGGTGGTTTTATTATTGTATATCTATTTGAAACTGAAGGTAGAGCGAACTGATTGGAAGATGTTTGAGACGTGGACAATTGAGTAAAGGAATATGAAGAGGATGGTGCATTCATATTTGGAGTTTGATGAGAATTTATTGAGGAATTATTGGCTGCTATAGATGCATAAGTTATCTTAGGAAAGAGTTTAATTGTTTCCTTAAAAGATAAGCTGTTTTCAGACATATAATGTTTTATTTTCTTTTGGCGATCAAATTCTGGGCATATCTCCCATTCATTAGTGAAGTGTTCACCTTCACAGGATAGACATTTTTTGTTAAACGATGATAAAGGACAAGAATCGGAAAGGTGAGATTCATGACACTTAAAACAGCGAGGATTACTTTTACACTGCTTACTCATGTGCCCATACCTATAGCAGTGGTAACAGATAATTACCTTTTGCTGGTATTTTTCAACAGTGTGTAAGACATGATTAATTACTACATACTTTGGTATATTCTGGCATTTAAAAGACACAATAACTGATTTTGTTGGATTAAATATTACTTTGTCATCTGCTACTATTTTTCTTGTTATTCGTTTCACATACTCAACCGAGAATTTGCAATGGTGATCAAATTCCTTTATTCTATTTTTAAGATATTCTTCCGATATATCTGAATCTATATCCCTTACTACACCTAGTTTAAACAATTGAAATTTTGGAATGTATGCGGTCAGATTTTTTTGAATAAGGAATTTGGAAGTAACTAAAGCATTTGCGCTACTATAATTTTTAAATGAGACCCTAACTCGGTTGCGTCCGATTGAGTCAATTTTTTTTATATAATTGTCAATTTCTGGATGTAACGTAAATAGGATCTCGCCTATTTTAACAGCGTTTAATTTTCCTGTAAAATTTAAACTGGAGTTTTCAATGAAAATGTAAAAAGGTCCTAAATCAATTTTTTCGTATAAATAAACAGGCCTGGTTTTTTCTGGTTGATCTGAGTTTACTAAAGTATTTTGTTTTTCATTAATATTGTTAAGATTAATACTACTACTTATCTTATTTTGAGGCTGGTTGGGTAGGAATCCATTTAAATCTTGTAAATCACAGCTACTATCCATCGAATTCTCAATATCAGGCGGTTCGCCTCCACTAGATGACTCCATAGAAGAGTTTTCAAGTAACGTTTAACTTATGAACACTTTCAAAATGTAAACTAAATAAGGAAAAGCTTAACAAAACTAAACAAACTAAATTAGAACGGTATAAATCAAATAATCCGCCAAAAATTAATATTTTTCGGAGAGATTTCCAAATTTAAATTAACTTTGACAATTATTTTGACGTATGAATATGTAGCTACGGAAGGCTCGAAGAGGAAGATTAAGTTAATAGAGCAAACAGAGCCGCAGGCTGCCTTAATAAAACAATATGGATAAATAAAATATCAAAAAAGAAAAGAAAGGTGGAATTTACAAAACAGTCATTAGCCCAACAATGACATACGCGGCAGAAACACGACCTCACACAGAGAGGAAAAAAAGAATATAAGAAACACAGTAATGAAAACTCTTAAAAATATCGATAGTAAGACACTGTGGGCCAGAGCTAGAAGTACGGATATACGACGAAGATGCAAGGTGGATAACATTAATAACTGAGTAGGAAACAGAAGAGTAGAATGGAATGCCCACATAATCATGATGACAACAAGTAAAGTAGTAAGCATATAATCATAATGACAAGAAGTAAAGTAGTAAGCACTGCGAGAGACGGTTCCCCAATAAGAAGACGATCAGTGGGAAGACCACGAAAACGATGAAATGCAAACTTATTAGAGGTATGACATAGCATACAAAATTTACAAATGGATACATAATATCCAAGGGCCCTCAGCCGATTTGCCATAAATGTTAAATATTTCTTCTTTTTGTATAGAAATAACAAATAACTATCCGTTTTTTCAATGTACCTCTAATAAGTTTTCATTTCATCGTTTTCATCGCCTTCCCACTGATCGTCTTGTTATTGGGGAACCGTCTCTCGCAGTGCTGTAAATTGGGATCGGTAGTAAAGCAGAAGTAACATCTGGTTTGATAATTTTTCGTTTTGCTTCTGTTTGACTCTATTTTTCTTGTCCGGTGTTAATGTAGGTTTTTATTAATTTATTTTGGTCTGAAAAGAATAAGTTCTACATTCTATGGCTTGTCATATTATTGAAAATTTCTGTTGCTGCTCTATCAGCCGCTGCATTACCAACTATCTCAAGATGGGATGGTACCATTAGAATATTATTTTTGTGTCACGTGTTTAGGCATTGTACAACATATTATTTTTTTGTGCTAAATTGGCATGAATGGGATATATTTTTTTGACACTATTAAGGTACGCAGAGAATCTGTAGTTCGAAATTGCTTGCAGTTCTTCAGTATATGCCACACTCCTTTGTAATTAAGTCCATCTGAAATATTTTTGGGGTTTTTAACACTTTCATTTTGATGAAACATTGGGGTTTGAAAACAAAACATTAAGTGTGTTTTCCAAAACAACACAATTTTTAAATACTATTTTTTCTCGAATTTTAATCTTATCTGTTTCACTTACACTGTAAACTTTGAAAACTATTTTTTTCCTTATTTTAATCTTATCTGTTTCATTTGTCTGCAAATTTAGATGTATTATTTTTATCGCATTCCAATCATTAGATAATATTTAAAAACTTTAAATAAGACACAAACAGTTCAACAGACAAATATTAGTATATTCTTCATCTCTTCTACTACCGACTCCACTAATGAAGGTTGGATATAATCTTTGCAAATTCGTCTCTATCTTCTGCTTTTCTTAAAAGCGTCTTTGTGTTTAACCCGGTCCAGTCGCGAATGATTTTCAGTCAGGATATTTGTCGTCCAACAGGACCCCATTTTTCTTCGATTTTACCCTTCATAATCAGCAGTAGCGTACTGATAGATCCGCGGGTAATTTAAAATAGCAAACAAATATTAATCCTATCGTTTTTTATACCAACGGAAGTTCTGATACGTACCTGTTAGTTCAGTTGTCCTTACTTTTGTTTTAGACCAGGGCGCATCTGTAAAAATATTAGTACATTTGGACGTTGAGAGGTGACTCAAATTTTTTTGCAGAAATTTATTGAAAATATCTCAAATAATAATATTTGAGTTATCCTCCCACTTAAAATGGTCCGGAACATTGTTTAAATAATTAAAATGTCAAAAAATGAAGGAAAAATTCGATTTTTTCTTCATTTTTTGATTATAACTTAAAACATATTCATTTACGAGAAAATTTTACTGACCTAAAAGTTGTGTAATTAAATTTCCTACAATATAGGATTAGTTAACAATTTTAAAGTTGTCACCCTTGTTGCAAAATAGCAATAATTGCGAAAAAACCATAAAAAAACAAGTATCCGCATTTCACGTTTTTCAACCATATTATGCTACACTTAGGACCTTCATATTTTACCTAAAAAACTTTATGATATAATAATATAATACTGTGAATTTCAGTAAGACCGGGTCAATAGATTTTGCAAAATAAATTTTGCAATCCAGCTTTCGCAAAAAAAAATTATTTTTTCCAAATGTTACAGGACCGAAAATAAAGCAAAAAGCAAGTTAAATTTTGTACAACTTACAGAACAATACTTTACCATTCATCTGTAATTTGCAAAATTAAAATCGGGTAACTACCACGGCGTCAGGAATTTTTTTAAATAAACAATAATTGTTGGTGCTACACGCAGGACAGCGGATACGTTTGCTTGATTGGGCGTTCCAATGACCTTTGATAATTATTGATACATTTTATAAATAAATAAATTTGTTTATGGCAAAATAAAAACACATATTCTGTCTTTTGAAATAACACTTTTTTTAGCAATTTCTTAGCTTTTTTTCTTTGTTCATATATTTTATCTTCGAGAAAAAAAGTTTATTATTTTTAAACATATGAAATTTTTAAAACAATATTTCACAAACAATAATCAAATTAGTTTGATTTTTGTGGGATTAAAATATTAAAATACAACAAACTATAGGGGAACAAAATATAGAGGAAGAAAATAATATAATAGAAAAAGATTGGAAGATATTTTGGTGGAAATCAACTTGTGTGAATCGAACACCGCTGTCCTGCTAGCACCAAAAATTAATGTTTATTTAAAGAAATTCCTGACGCCGTGGTCATTAATCGATTTTAATTTTGCAAATTGCAAATGAAAGGTACAGTACTCTTCTATATGCAAAAAAAACTTGTTATCTCCTCGAGATGAGTCAAAGCTGGATTGTAAAATTTATTTTGCAAAACCTATTGAACCGATCTTAATGAAATTTACAGTATTGTTTTGTTATAATATACCGTTTTTTTTTAGATAAAAGATGAAGGTCCTAAGTGTAGCATGAATGGTTGAAAACGTAAAATGCGAATACTTGTTTTTTGTGTTTTTTTCGCCATTTATTGCTATTTTGCAGCAGGAGTGACAATTTATAAAATTTTTAACCAATCATATGCTGTAGGAAATTTATTTACGCAACTTTTATGTCAGCACAACTTTTCTCTGAAATGAATACTTTTAAAGTTATAATCGATAAACCAAGAAAAAAATCGAATTTTTCCTTATTTTTTGACATTTTGATTATTTAAACAATGTTCCGGACCTTTTTAAGTGGGAAAATAACTCAAATATTATTATTTAAGTTATTGTCAACTCTAGTGACTCGATCTATAAGGAATTGAAGATCTTCGATATTTTCAGCCATGATCGCGGTGTCGTCTGCATATCTAATGTTGTTAATAGTTTCTCCCCCGATTCGAACTTCACATTGTCCTTCAAAGGCTTCATTAAAAATTATTTCTGAGTATACGTTAAACAAAGTTGGGGATAACATACAATCCTGTCTGACACCTCTTTGAATGCAAATTTTGTCTGTTTCTTTGCCGTCTACCAGAAGAGAAGCTTCCTGATTCCAATATAGCTGTTGTAAAAGTCTCAGATCTTTATCATCTATTCCAATCATTTCTAGATATTCAAACAACCTATCATGTTGAACTCTATCAAACGCCTTCTCAAAGTCTATAAAGCAGACGTAAATTGGTTTCTGTACTTCCCATGATCGTTGAAGTAATGTTAACATTGAGAAAAAAGCTTTCCTTGCTCCCAATCCTTCTCTGAAATCGAATTGTTTGTCTCTTCACATTTCTGCTTGATTCTATTAAGAATTAACTTAAGAAGTAGCTTGAGAGAGTGGCTCATGAGACTAATTAGTCTAAAGTCTTTACATGATGATGTATTAGGTTTTTTTGGGAGTCGAATAAATGTAGACTCTAACCATATCTGTGGCATCATTCCAGTCTCGTATATATGGTTATACATGTTTGTTAGTTGTGAGACATTGTCGTCATCTAGAAGTTTGAGCCAGTCTGATGATATTTGGTCAGGGCCTAGAGATTTCCCATTTTTGCTCTGTTTGATGGCTTTCTCTAGTTCCGCTTTTAAAATACTAGGACCAGTATTCGTATACTTTGTGGTGTTAAGTGGTGGCCTCGTATCTAGGAAGAGCATATAGTTAGTCCATTCTTCCTTTTTTTCATCCTAGTCGAGAATTATGTTACCGTTGGAGTTTCTCATAAAGTGAAGAGTTCTTTTTCTCTGAGTGTAAGTAATCTCTTTAAGCTTTTTATGTATATTAAACTCGTCATGTTTTCTTTGTAGTTCTTCCATTTCACGACATCTTTGTTCCATGCAGTCCTCTTTTGCTCGCTTAACCTCTATCTTATTTGTCGATATATCTCTTTATATCGAATCTCGTCTTTTTTTTCCAATTTCTTCTTTATTGAATAAGGTCTAGTATTTTATCGGTCATCCAATCCTTTTCTTTATTTGGTCTTCTTCTGGTTTCAAAACTTCGTTTGCTATGGTGACCATAGCGGAATTCATGATATCTGGATTTTGACCGATATTTTTTTGTTCAGATCTTTCTAACTGTTTTTAGTCTCACGATTTATCTTATTTCCGAACTCATCTGCTATTACAGCATTTCTCAGGAGTCGAGTATTAGGTTTCTTCTGCGTTGTGGGGGCTTTTACTCTTTTTAGTTTTAGTTTGAATCCAGCAGAGAGCAGATTATGGTTAGTTGCTCCGTCTGCACTTGGGTATGTTTTTGCAAATATAATACTGTTTCTAAACCTTCTATTAATGATAATGTAGTCAATTTGATTTCTGACTATCTTTCCCTCTTGATCAGCTGGAGATTTCCAGGTATATAGTCGTCTTTTATGTTGCTGAAACAAAGTATTTGCTATAATGCATTTCTCTTCTTGGCAGAACTGTATTAGTCTTTGCCCTCTTTCGTTCCTTTCTCCAAGTCCATACTTTCAGGTTATATCTTGTGTAATTTCGGCACCAACCATAATAATTGTAGCTTCATGTTTTTTGTGCTCCGGAGAATTTGTTTAATTTGGCTGTAGAATTGCCCCATTTCTTCATCTGGTTTGTCAGTTGTTGGTGAATAGACTTTATTATATTAATATTCAGTAGTTTATCTTGCAGTTGAATCATCATTATACGATCATTGAAGGGGACGAAATTTCGGATACAGCTACGAATTTCTTCTTTGACAATGATTGCGACTCCGTTACGTCTGGGTACTTCTGCCTTTCCCGACTGGTATAAAATGTATCCATTACTCTCAAATATGTTTGACCCTAGCCATTTCGTCCTGCATATACCTAGGATAGGAATGTCTAGTCTGGCCATTTCTAGCTGAATATTTTGTAATTTCGCACCATCAAACATAGTTGTTACGTTCCACGTAGCTATCTTGTGGATTTCCACGACACGGGGTTTTCGTGTGTTGACGACCTGAGAGGCCCCGTGGTCTGGTTGTGATCTTCCTCCCCTGCCGGATCTTGGATTCCGAAGTCCATGATCATTAAATGTATGTATAGTTTCCTTATCTGTCATGGGAAGCTGTACTAGAGATATCCACAAGGATCTTTAATATAGTGGTTTCTCCTGGCCTTCTACATCCTGATGCCGTTGACTATTTCCTGGTTCCTCCGCCTTTGAGACCGATTTCTCGGCCTCAGGACAACAGAGTGTCCTACCACTCACCAACTAATCCGCCCGAAGCCGTTGGTGAGTAGGTGGGGATTGCTTATACCGGAAATCATTCGGTGAGAAGTATTGATAGAAGAAGTGATAGAAGTAGAAAATAGTGACTCCCACGTGCCTTGTGCGAGTCATATCCTTACGGATTGTATCCATCCTTTAGATTTTTAATTCAATATGTCAATGTAAGATATTTAGTCAATAATTAAAGGGTTTTAACCCATGTATTTTTGGTAGCTTAGCTTGCTATACCTGTAAGTATAACCAAACATTACTTTTCACGATTTTAAACATTTCAATTTTTAACATTTTTTTTCACTAATATGGTTATACTTATTTTAGGTAACAGTACTGATTATGCTCTTTTTAGAGCGAAAAGGATCTGTGATAAATGTAGCCATTTTAGAATTTTTAAAAATTTAAATAAAGGAATTTTTTGTTAAATCTATTTTAAATTTTAGTATGTCGTTATTATTGTTGTACAATCTACCATTCAATTGAATGTTAAAAAATATCATAACTTTAGTTTCGTAAACGCTAAAGACTTCTTTCAGAGCTTAAATTAAATGTATTTTTCTACTTTCATAAATTATGATATATGAAAGAGCTGCATAGCCCCTAGTTTAGCGAGAAAGGTAAACAGTGTAAGATATATTAGCTCACGAAGGTATCAAACTTCTCGATTTTTAGAGGTTCATCTGAAATTCTTTTGGCATTATAATGTAAAAAACTACCTCTCAGTACAATAAAATACCACAATTTGGACAAAATCGGCAGATCCTCCTCACAAAAGTATATTATATTACTTACTACTAGACTTGAACCTCTTGAATTTAAAATCAAATAAATTTTAATAAATATTTCCAATACCTAAAATATCTATATGAAATTTTATCTTAATTCTGCTTAAGTGCTTTGTGGGGATTATTTCTTCGGGATTTTTTGTAGAAATTTTTTGCCTGGGGATTTTTTGTCCAGGGATAATTTGTGGGAATTTTTTGTCCAAGATTATTTGTCCGGGGATTATTTGTCCTAGCTTCCTTGTAACTGAAGTGTTTCACGATTTAGCGTAAACGCATATTTCATCGCTCTTTATTTTATATATATGGTTACGTCTTATTTTATTAGTCCGTTCTTTAACGGTAAAATATTGCAAAACCTCTAAATTTTAAAGAACCGCTTGGATTGACATGAAATTTGGGTTACACATAGCTAACAAGTCAAAGGAAAAAAAGTGATATTGTGCCGATATGTGCTTTTGCCCTGGGGGTGGTTTTCACCCCCTCTTGGGGGTGAAAAAATATTCGTCCAAAGAATGTCAGGAAATGGATAAACTGGCTAATTTTAAGTAACTTTTGTTCTATAGAGTTTTTTCACTAAGTCAATAATTTTCGAGTTATTTGGCAGTGAATATGTTCATTTTTTCAACAAAATAACCACGCTTTTAGACGGTTTTTCGCAAATAACTCAAATAGTAAGTATTTTGTCGAAAAAACATTTTTAGCAAAAATATAGCCTGTAAAAAATTTAAAGAAATGGTGTATACATCACGTCTTGACACCTAGTAAAACCAGAGATATAGCTAATGAAAAATAGGTTCATATTCGTCAAATTCCAAATGGAATATTTTAACGTGAAATAACCAAAAATGAAGCACCTTTCGGGGAAAACTCATTGCAACTTATTTAAAGTGTTTAAAAAAAGCTTCATTTTTGTTTTATAAAAAAAATTTCTAGCATCAAAATTAAACAAGTTACGCTCAAATTAAAGTTAGTCCCTTTTGGTTTTGGTAAAAAAATCGAGAAAATCACCCCCTAATTAGTATGTTAAATGAACTTAATCGTTACGACTTCACAAGTTTCTTGACTCCTATATATATTGTTTATATTATCTGTAAGTTTCATCGGTTCAAAGTCCTTATTATTGAAAGGGCTGTAGTTAAAAGGGGTTGAACGAGTCACTGATCACGAATGTATGCAAATTTAGAAACACCAAATCTTAATCAATTTTTGTCTAACAGAAAAACAAAAAAATACATGATATTCAGAAAAAAAAATCTGAATTTTTTTGTTCTTCGAAATTTTTGGTAGCTCTAACAATTTTTAAGTTATTTTGAAAAAAAGCATATTTTTCAAAATTTAAATTTTTAAAAATTTAATTTGAAACCAAATTTTTTCAAAAACAAGCAGTTTGAATCGATGAAACTTACAGATCATATAAACACAACATAAGTAAAATAATTTGTGGAGCGGTAACGATTAATTTCATTTAAGTTGCTAATTAGGAGTTGGTCTTCCCGATCTTTTTTTTTGCAAAAACAAAAGGGACCAACTTTATTTTGAGCGTAACTTGCTTAAATTTAATGCTAGAAACTTTTTGTAAAAACAGAAATAGATCTTTTCTTAAACACTTTAAAAAGTTAAAATGGGTTTTCCCCAAAAAGTGCTTAATTTTTTGGATATTTCACGTCGAAATATTCTATTTGGAATTTGGTGGATATGAATCTATTTTTCATTGGCTATAACTCTGGTTCTACGAGATCCACAGACCTAACGCTTACACCATTTTTTTAAATTTTTTATAAGCTATATTTTTGTTAAGAACGTTTTTTTTCGACAAAATACTTACTTTTTGAGTTATTTGCGAAAAATCGTCTAAAAATGTGGTTATTTTGTTGAAAAATGAACATATTCACTCGCAAATAACTCGAAAAGTGTTGACTTGGCGAAAAAGCTCTATAGAACAAAAGTTACTTAAAATTAGTCAGTTTACCAATTTCCGGACTTATTTTGGACATATATTTTTTCACCACCAAGAGGGGGTGAAAGTCACCCCCAGGGCAAAAGCACACATCGGCACAATATCACTTTTTTTCTTTGACATGTAAGCTACACGCATGCCAAATTTCATGTCAATCCAAGCAGTTCTTTAAAATTTAGAGCAAAAACATATTACTCAGACGAGCTTACTCGATGCCCTCCTACGCTTAGCACGCTATAATTAGCACTTATTCTACGGTCGGCTGTAAAACGAAGTATTTTATAGACGACTCTATTCTGGAAACTTCATTAGCTCTGTTATTACCGTGTATTCCTCTATAACCTGTAATTCGCACTAGGGTGACACTGTTGTGTTCCCAGGGTGTCAATTAATTGAATAATGCTTTGTATTTTGAAAACAATTTATTTATTTATTTATGTATTTAATTTATTAATGTTTTGTATTTTAAGAGTAATTTCGGAAGTGGAAATGAAAAAGTCAAATAAACTTAATTTTAACGTAAACTTGTGTCTAACCCCAACAAAAAGAGTAAATGATTGTCAAGTTTTTTGCTAAAAAGGGCTATTTTTGAGCCTATGAATGCTCATAGAAGGGACCCCTGGACTACAAATTATTTGAAAATATTAGGAGTCGTTTTTTGTAGTACAATAAAATACCACAATTTGGAGAAAATCGGCTGATCCTCCCCACAAAAGTATATATTACTTACTACTAGACCTGAACCTTTTGACTTTAAAATCAAATAAATTTTAATAAATATTTGCAATACCTAAAATATCTACATGAAATTTTATCTTAATTCTGCTTAATAGTGCATTCTTTCACGGTTTTTGCTCTAAATTTTAAAGAACCGCTTTGATTGACATGACATTTGGCATACGTAAAGCTTACATATCTAAGAAAATAAATGATATTGTGCCGATGTGTGCTTTTTCCCTGGGGGTGACTTTCACCCCCTATTGGGGGTGAAAAAATATATGTCCAAAATAAGTCCGGAAATGGATAAACTCACTAATTTTAAGTAACTTTTGTTCTATAAAGCTTTTTCGCCAAGTCAACACTTTTCGAGTTATTTGCGAGTGAACATGTTCATTTCTCAACAAAATAACCACATTTGTTTAGACGGCTTTTCGCAAATAACTCAAAAAGTAGGTATTTTGTCGAAAAAAACGTTCGTAGCAAAAATATATCCTATAAAAAAGTAAAAAAAGTGGTGTAAGCCTTAGGTCTCTGGATGTCGTAGAACCAGAGTTATAGCCAATGAAAAATAGATTCATATTCACCAAATTTCAAATAGTATACTTCGACGTGAAATATCCAAAAAATTAAGCACTTTTTGGGGAAAACCCATTATAACTTTTTAAAGTGTTTAAAAAAACTTTATTTCTATTTTTACAAAAAGTTTCTACCATTAAATTTAAGCAAGTTACGCTCAACATCAAGTTGGTCCCTTTTGATTTGGCACAAAAAAATCGGGAATACCACCCTCTATTTAGCAACTTAAATGAAATTAATCGTTACCGCTCCACAAATTATTTAACTTATGTTGTGTTTATATGATCTGTAAGTTTCATTGATTCAAAGTGCTTATTTTTGAAAAAATTTGGTTTCAAAGTAAAATTTTTAAAAATTTTAATTTTGAAAAATATCCTTTTTTTTTCAAAATAATTAAAAATTGTTACAGATACCAAAAATCTCGAGAAACAAAAAAAGTCAGCATTGCTTTTCTGAATATCATGTATTTTTTTTTTGTTTTTCTGTTAGACAAAAATTGATTAAGATTTGGTGTTTCTAAATTTGCATACATTCGTGATCAGTGAACCGTTCAACCCTTTTTAACTACAGCCCTTTCAGTAATAAGTTCTTTGAAATGATGAAACTTACAGATCATATAAACAATTCATACAGGAGTCAAGAAACTTGTGAAGTCGTAACGATTAAGTTTATTTAAGATATTAATTAGGGGGTGATTTTTCGATTTTTTTACCAAAGCAAAAAGGGACTAACTTTATTTTGAGCGTAACTTGTTTACTTTGGATGCTAGAAATTTTTTTTATAAAACAAAAATGAAGCTTTAAATAAGTTATAATGAGTTTTCCCCGAAATGTGCTTCATTTTTGGTTACTTCACGTTAAAGTATTCCATTTGTAATTTGACGAATATGAACCTATCTTTCATTAGCTATAACTCTGCTTCTACTAGGTTTGGAGACCTCATACATACACCATTCTTTTCACTTTTTTATAAGCTAATATATATATAAGCACTTATATATTTTTGCTAAGAATGTTTTTTCGAAACAATACTTACTCTTTGAGTTATTTCCGAAAAATCGTCTAAAAGCGTGGTTATTTTGTTGAAAAATGAACATATTCACTGCCAAATAACTCGAAAAGTATTGACTTAGTGAAAAAACTCTATAGAACAAAAGTTACTTAAAATTAGCCAGTTTATTTATTTCCTGACTTACTTTGGACGAATATTTCTTCACCCCCAAGAGGGGGTGAAAAGCACCCCCAGGGCAAAAGCACATATCGGCACAATATCACTTTTTTTCTTTGACTTATTAGCTATGTGTATGCCAAATTTCATGTCAATACAAGCGGTTCTTTAAAATTTAGAGGTTTTGCAATATTTTACCGTTAAAGAACGGACTATAAGTGCATTTAAATATTATGATAATCTTCACTGTTGTAAATCCCAAATAATGATTTCCAAAGTTTATACATTTAAAAAAATTATTATTCGGGAGTGCTCCTAGTAGCATTTAACGTGTCTTGGTTTGTTTATTTCTACTGCATTTGAATGTAAATTTAGTATAGAGAACTATTCAAAAAGAGGGGACAAAAAGGTCTATTTTTGAGCTTGTGAAGGCTCATAGAAGGTACCCCTGGACTACAAATTGTCTGAAAATATTAGGATTCCTTTTTTTGTAGTACAATAAAATACCACAATTTGGACAAAATCGGCAGATCTTCCCCACAAATATATATATTACTTACTACTAGACTTGAACCTCTTGACTTTAAAATCAAATAAATTTCAATAAACATTTGCAATACCTTAAATATCTACATGGAATTTTATCTTAATTCTGCTTAAGTGTATTTATATTACATATTATGATAATCTTTAGCATTGTTAATCCCAAATAATGATTTCCAAAGTTTATACATTGTAAAAAATTATGATTCGGGAGTAGGGTGCTTCGAAAAATTTTTTTTTTCTTATTTCAGATCGCTATAGTGCGCAAAAGTTGCCATTGGTACAGACTTGAAAAAAGCACTAATTATTATTTTTTTATTAATTTGCCATCCGGTCGCGCAATGCCATCGAAGTTAGCAAAAATTGCGAAAAACCTGAATTTTTCATATATTTTTTTTAAACAAGCCAGATGGTTTTAATTGCGTTCCTATACCATGAATTAACTACTAAAAGTATGTAAAATCAATATAAATGCACTTATTAAACATTTGTTTCATATCTTCCAGTCGCGCAACGTAATACAAAATGAGTAAAATTAGTAGTTTTGCAAAATTTCAAAGTTTGACTGATTAGTACAATTTAATCATACGACTTTTAGATATGCTATAGTTTAATTCAATTACAATAATATATTTAAAATCCAAGCATCTAAGATACATTTTGATATTCAAGTGGAATTAGGTCGCGCAGCTTCGTCAAAAACAGCAGACTACCGAGAGGCGAGGCGAAAGTGACGAATGCCAGCGAAGCTCGCGTAGCCACAAATAGAGATACATGTGGAAAGACCTCTACAGTGGAGTATTTGTCTTCTTCATTACAACGAACTGCCATTTCGCCACCTTTTCCAACACTTAGATGGAAATACAACAGGCACTATAGGATATCCGGACCGATTGGAAAGGCCCAACCTGATTGTGAAAGACTACCAGTAGTTGTTGATTTTAATCGTGGGCATCGCTGAGCGCTGCAATAATGTGGTTCTAATATAGCCGTCTCTGGAACTGTGTCCACACACTTTACTTGAAGCTACGGTCACTAGCTTAACGCTTTTTTCAACTGCCTGTGTATGGCATGGCAAAGTATCTATACTCATAACAGGCTTGAAGTCATTGCTCACATACTGTTTTATCTCTTCATTAGTCAATGTTCTTAGCAGTAGAGGGGATTCAGTGTACTGGTGTTCCATTTGATAATTTCGTAATACTATTTAGCTTTAAAGTTTAAGTTTGGTGGTTTAAATATTCTGATAGAGTCACTTTCAGATATTGCTTGCTTTTCCTGATTCTGTCATTAGTTACCAAAGCCAAAAGTAAATTTTCGGGAGGGGCAAAGTAAGCATTCCGTTGTAAAACGGGATCAACAACTTGAAGAAGCTCTACTGGTAAGTACCTTGAATATTCAATGATTTTGTAATCATGTCTAGGCCCATCTGTGAATTTGTGGTTTATTTTTGTGGCAAACTACATAGGCATATTATAACATTTGAGAATGAATGTGACAATCTCTCTCAGATTTTCAGAAGGGTTGGACACATTGATGTAGAAACACAAAACTCGGTTTGCAGTAGTAAGCCATCTTGAATGTGACGTTGGGATAGGATCACATACCCACTACAAAGTCTTCTGAACAATGTCCTGACTTGATGAATTCTGATATCTCAAGCAAGTACAATTATTGGTGCTTAAGAGTTGAAAAGCTTAGGAATACGCTTGTCAACTTTTGGAATCTCACAATCAATAGGATTAAAATCAATAAGTGGTAGTCTTTCGCAATCAGGTAGGGCCTTTCCAACTGGTCGGGAATATCCTATTGGGCCTGTTGTATTTTCATCTAAGTGTTGGAAAAGGTGGTGGAATGGCAGTTAGTTGTAATGGAGAAGACAATTACTTCATTGTAGAGGTATTCCCACATGTATCTTTATTTGTGGCAGCGCGCGCTTCGCTGGCATTCGTCACTTTCGCCTCGTCTCTCGGTAGTCTGCTGTTTTTGACAAAGCTGCGCGACCGAATTCTACTTGAATATCAAAATTTATCTTGAATGCTTGGATTTTAAATATATTATCGTAATTAAATTAAACTATATCATCTCTAAAAGTCGTATGATTAAACTGTACCAAACAGTCAAACTTTGAAATTTTGCAAAAACTACTAATTTTACTCATTTTGTATTATGTTGCGCGACCGGAAGATATGAAACAAATGTTTAATAAGTGCATTTATATTGATTTTACATACTTTTAGTAGTTAAGTCATGGTATAGGAACGCAATTAAAACCATCTAGCCTGTTAAAAAATATATGAAAAATTCAGGTTTTTCGCAATTTTTGCTAACTTCGATGGCATTGCGCGACCGGAAGACAAATTAATAAAAAAATAATAATTAGTGCTTTTTTCCAGTCTATACCAATGGCAACTTTTGCGCACTAAAGCGATCTGAAATATAAAAAAAAAAATTTCGAACGGGAGTGCTCCTAGTAGCATTTAACGTGTTTTGGTTTGCTTGTTTCTACTGCATTTGAATGTAAATTTAGTATAGAGAACTATTCGGCGGCATATATTTCTTACGGATCTTTTGTCCAGGATTTTTTGTGGGGATATTTTGTCAAAAATATTTGTGGGGATAATTTCTCCGGGATTTTTTGTGGGGATTTTTTGTCCGGGGATTATTTGTGGGGATTTTTTGTCTGGGGATTTTTTGTCCAGGGATAATTTGTGGGAATTTTTTGTCCGGGATTATTTGTTCGGGGATTATTTGTCCTGGCTTCCTTGTAACTGAAGTGTTTCACGATTTAGCGTAAACGCATATTTCATCGCTTTTTATTCTATATATGGTTACGTCTTATGCTCATATTACTCAGACGAGTTTACTCGATCCTTCCTACGCTTAGCACGCTATAATTAGCACTTCTACGGTCGGCTAACGAGGTATTTTATAGATGGCTCTATTCTGGAAACTTCATTAGCTCTAATATTACAGTGTATTCCTCTATAACCTGTAATTCGCATTATGGTGACACTGTTGTGTTCACCCAGTGTGTTAATTAATTGAATAATGCTTTGTATTTTTAAAAGGATTTATTTATTTATTTATTTATTTATGTATTTAATTTATTAATGTTTTGTATCTATAAGAATAATTTCCGAAGTGGAAATCAAGACGTCAAATAAACTTAATTTTAACGTAAGCTTGTGTCCAACAAAAAGGGAAAATTCTTGTCAAGCTTTACTAGCTCACTGAAAACTAGCGTTAAGTATATCTTAAGCTTTCTGAGAGCACCCATAGTTTTGTTCGAATATCTGTGTATCTATCGATACACTGAATTTCAAAACTCTTTCTTTTTCTTTCTTCTTCTTTAGCCTGTTTGCATCTACTCCTGGACAAAGGCCTTCCTATAAGTTCTCCATCCTTCCCTGTTTTCTGCTATTTGTTGCCACTTTCTCCCCATTTTTGCTTTGATGTGCCATCATTTTTGTGCTCTTCCTCTACTACGACTGTATTTGCTTGGTTTCCAATGTACAGTGTTTCTCGTCCACCTTTCGATGGTTTGTCATTCAACGTGTCTACAAAGTTCCTTTTAATTTGCTCAATTCTTCCAATTGCATCTTCTCCCTTCGTCCTGCTTCTCACGTTCCCCTTTCGTATATGTTCAGAGATACTCCGTATCTCTGAACCGATATTCCGTCAGAGATACTCCTAACATAGTTTGTTCGATCGCCCTTTGTGTCGTTCTCAACCTATTGGCTGATACCTCTGTAAATGGCATGGTCTCCATTTCATAAGTCATAACTGGTAGAATACAACTGTTGAATACCCTTTTCTTTAGATTTGTGAAATGATGAATCTTTCTACTGCTGCCTAAGTCATTCGGATTTTTCTAGCTATCTCTACCGTTTGATTCTGTTTGCCTAGTTTGATCCTTTATGTTAATTATTTATTTATCTTAAAGGCTTTATGGGGATAAAGGGGTAGAATGCGAAAACATGGAGTTGATTATAGTTTACTTCACTTAGCCTCTTCTACTCAAATCCGACTCTCACCTTCACGTTGGTATCCCCTGTTAACCGATCAACCCAATCTGGAGATCCGGTATCCAACCCCGGGTGGAAAGTTGGGTCGGGAACTGACGAGAGCGGGTAAAATGGCCCTCCGAAAATGGGGTTTGGCGTTTGGTTAACTACCCAACCCCGTAAAAATCCATAGTTACGAAATCTAAAGTTAAAGATGCCGGACGGAAATCTCAACAACGACATATGCAACGAAATAAGGACAATGATCTTAAAGTATTTACCTGGAGCGTTCGCACACTCAACGAACCTGGAAACATCCGCAAACTATGCGACATATTAGCGCAATAAAACGCCGATATTACTGCGATACAAGAAGTAAGATGGACAGGTCATGGCATAACCCAAAAAACAAACTACAATATATACTATAGTTGCCATAGAAGTAGACATGAATTTGGCACATAGTCCAGAAAGCCACTGCGCATCCACTAGGAAAAATATTCTAATTCGGATTTTTTGCACAATCTTACTCAAAAAGGACTCCATTTAACAAATTTGCATGTTGCCAGGACAAAAAGTGGTCAAAATTTTTTTAAACGTTTTTTTTTTCCTAAAATTATTATTTTTTGCATGGAAAAAAGTTTTTTTAGGTTTTTTGGATCATTCCAAACAGAAAAGGTCTTTAGTGCCTTTTCTCTAAAAATGACAGTTTTTGACATATAAATGATTAAAAATTGAAAAATTGCGAAATCGGCCATTTTTAAGCCTCAAAAACTAGGTGAAAAACTGAAAATTTGAGTGTTGCCAAGGTAGGTAGATATTCTTTAAACATCGATTGATGAAATCCCGAAGAGTTTTTTGCAATACAATATTTAAAACTCCCTTGTTTTTTAATTGCTAATCAAGCGTGCGCGACACTATTTTCCACCGACAGTATGGTGCAAATGAAAGGAATAAATTCGTTATTTCGTAAACCGGCGACTGTAATGAAAAATCCCGAAACAGGTCGATTTTTATTTTTAAGTTATGATATTGTGGCATATATGGTATACTAGTGACGTCATCCGTCTGGGCGTGATGACGTAATCGATGATTTTTTTAAATGAGAATATGGATCGTGTGGTAGCTCATTTGAAAGGTTCTTCAATTCTCTATTCAATAATGTAAACATTTACATAATTATTTATACAGTGTGTCCTTCTACTTCGTTTTTTGTCAAATAATTTAATTTAATAAAATTTTTTTGGACACCCTGTATAAATAATTATGTAAGTGTTTATATTACTGAATAGAGAATTGAATAACCTTTCAAATGAGCTAGCACACGACCCCTATTTTTATTTAAAATAATCATCGATTACGTCATCACGTCCAGATGGATGACGTCACTAGTATACCATATATGCCACAATATCATAACTTAAAAATAAAAATCGACCGGTTTCGGGATTTTTCCTTAAAGTCGCCGGTTTACGAAATAACGAATTTATTCCTTTCATTTGCAACATACTGTCGCTGGAAAATAGTGTCGCGCACGCTTGATTAGCAATTAAAAAACAAAGGAGTTTTGAATATTGTATTGCAAAAAACTCTTCGGGGTTTCAGCAGTCGATGTTTAAAGAATATCTACCTACCTTGGCAACTTTCAAATTTTCAGTTTTTCACCTATTTTTTGAGGGTTAAAAATGGCCGATTTTGCAATTTTTCAATTTTTAATCGCTTATATGTCAAAAACTGTCATTTTTAGAGAAAAGTCACTAAAGAGCTTTTCTGTTTGGAATGATCCAAAAAACCTAAAAAAACTTTTTTCCATGCAAAAAAAATAATTTTAGGAAAAAAACAAAAAAAAAACGTTTAAAAAATTTTTGACCACCTTTTGGTCCTGGCAACATGCAAATTTGTTAAAAGGGGTCCTTTTTGAGTAAGATTGTAGAAAAAATCCGAATTAGAATATTTTTCCTAGCGGATGCGCAGTGGCTTTCTGGACTAACAGCCTTTATAGTCAATAATAAAGTCAAGCATTTGGTTATAGATTTGATATAATAAATTTAATTTAATATAATTTGGTTATTGGTTCAAT